>NC_138577.1:30283968-30883968 GCF_964289735.1 Phaethon aethereus
TGAAAAAGAGATCCTTTGATGGTGTGGGGTCTTGGATGGCAAGTAAAATGCCATGGAAACAATTCAAATTGTTTCATTCTAGTGTGTCTGTGTCATGTGAAGCACTACAGATAAATAAAACAAATTTCAATAACCATCATAAGATGCACACATGACATGTACGCATATTCTATTAATATATCTACACTAAAACACTCCACTGTATTTGCCTGTGTGTTATCTGTCTTTGTCCAAAGGAATCTGTGGTTTTTTTATATACAAAATGAACGCCTGTCTCACTTTCTGATAGAGCAATTTGTGGTGATGATGTGCTCCAACACATTGGAAAGAAACACACACAGCAGCTTAGCTATACTTAAAGTGATTACAAAAAAGTGTGGTTATTAGAAATTAAAACATACATTCCACCAATTTCTCTAAAGTCCCTTTTCATATTTATATTGATATATGTACCTCCTCTGAGTTCAAAAATTCTAAGCATGAGAAAAAAATCATGATGAGAAGCACATTTCACAAGCCACCACACACAATCATTTATTCAGAATAGCAAAAATTTGTGTAATGGGAAAATTACATGCAGTCTATATATTTTGCCTGTAAATATTTAATATCAAAATCTACACAGAAATATCACATTTCTGTTTTGTAACATGTAAAGTATACTACAAAAAACACTGAACCAGTTTTTCAATTATGATGATTGCTTCTACAGAACATAAGGTATACTCACTGGTTTATTTAGATGATGTCCTACAGAATCTGCTAGAGTTCCTATAGCATCATAAAGAATGAGCAGGTTTTTATGCTGGTATTTACTAAATGCGAAGACCAAAGTGTCAAGTATATATGCAAGATAAGGAACAAGCTCTGTACAAGCCTCCTCTTCTAGAGTAGCAAAGGCACTGAGGGACAAAACCAAACAGGTCAATGTGTTGTAAAAAACAAAACAAGACAACTCCAAAACACCCCACACTACCCACTTCTGTTAAACTTAAAACTGTATTTAATCCTGAAATTAATTCAAGATACGTTTTCAAAACAGTATTACTGAGATAACCTCAATCTATTTTGATTGAACATGTAAGTATTCAGCTCTTACAGTGTGATGAACAAAATTAAAAAATATTCCCGTAAAACCTGTTATGTATATGCAGGAAGCCCCAACCAAGAAAAGCATTATAGTACATGAGTTACAATATACTAACTGAAATAGTAGGAGCCATAACAAAAGCTATCTACTTAAGTTAAAAATGGCCCACTATCTTTAATATATGCTGTAGCTGCACACAGAAGCCCTAGTGCTATTGTACCAGTCCAATGTCAACATCAGCCTGTATGCTCAGCAGTCTCTACATAGAAAAACAGATATAGAAAGATATGGAAAACTAAAAGCAAAGGCAGGGATGAACAATTTTAGCCAGACTTGGTCAAAGCACTCATCATGGCATCACGGAAACTTTTCAGGTTGTCTGTCAAGTGTTTGAACAACAGCACTAAAATCCCCACCCAAAACAAACAAAAAATCCCCACACACCAGACATGCTGCTTCAGAGAAACATTAAGGAAAGGAAAAAATTATGAACTATTGAAGAGTTACTAGCCTAGCTTGTGTCAACAAGATTATTATTAGCCCGTCCCTGCACTAAAAATGCATGCATCACCGCATGAGGTGAACAATCCCCTACTAGTGTGCTACCAAATACAGAAATGTCTTCTTAACACAATGCAACTGTGAACACTAAGTGACTAGCATTCTTATTTATTATTTTATTATATTATTCTGAAGTATTTTTCCAGGAGCAGGAAAACATGTTTCAGTAAAATATCTTTTTGTGTGTCATCAACTGAAGGAGCAGTTTCTCAACAGTACAGAAATTAACATTAGGCTTCTACTATTATGCAGAAGTTACTCATGAAAACATATAGTATCCTATGACCAATTTTCAGTTTGGTAGACATTAATGATCCATGCAACTATTCACTGTAGGGATACAGCTTACTCCTCTCTAAGCAGCATCATTGTATTTCCTTGCAATTTAGAAAGCTAGTAAGTATGTGTTGACTTGTAACAGTTCTACATTTCCCTTAAAGTGGAGTTTCCCAGACAGTTTATTTTTTAGCTACAACAGTAATTTTAATGAATCTCTGCTCTAAATAAAGCATTTCAAAGGACACTATAAATCTGATCTTGAACTTTAAATTAAAAAATAATCAGCTGTATTAATATTTTTATATTTTTATAATCAGCTGTTTTAATATTTTCATTTTATCTCTTTCTTGTTACTTTAATAGTTTCCACTGCCCATTGCACTTGTTTCATAAGCACTACATGAGGTTATTGAACAGCTGTGTTCAACTACATGCATATTTCAACCATGTTTTGGACAAGTAAAGTATGAACAAAAGTGCAGTGTTTGTGTGTTTTGTGTGCACTTATTTTTGTGTTTTTTTTTTTTTTAAATAGAATCTGTACATAATCTGATTCCTTGGATCTGAAAAGGCATGAAGCAAGTAGTCTTATATCACTATTTCCCTGCTCAAATAGGAAGGAACAGAAGACTATCACTATGAAAGACAGAACTGAGTAGATGTTAAAGCCCAACAAATTTTCTAGTCCAATGTTTGAAAAGGTTTAGATACAAAAAGAAATAGTGTTTAATATTCAAATCTTACTAAGTACATTTCATTGAATTAATTTTATCTGTTCTCAGGCAAGGATACATCTACCCCTTTCGTGCAAAGCTTAGCACAAGAACTCTGAGCTCAGCCTTGTCCTTAGGCACTACTGATACTTGGGGGTGCAGTAGTAGTAATAACAACAATGATAATTCACATTTCAAGTGTTAAGAATACAATCAGATACAGATCTAACTCTGCTTTATGAAGAACCCCCTTCTTGGCAGTCTGCTGTGCACATTCCTACCCACACAAACTGACGTGTAAAAGCTTTATTTGATGAGCTTCTTGCACAAGAGGTGCACCAATTCCCATTCCATTAATGAAGCCAATAAGTTTTTAATTAAAAAAAAAAAAAAAATCAGCAGATTAGAATCTTATCTCCCAGGATCTCACTTCAAGGGAAAGAGAATATCCCTTGAAATAAACGTAACCCAAATGTTTTGGTAATCCTGAGCTACATATAAACATCAGTAATCCAATGATAGGACAGTTTTCCATTGTAATCAGTATTGACCTTGTTCACAGGCATATTAAAAAAGCCAGATTTCTGGTCAGTTATTTTCAGTATATGATGTTTCCCTAAGTGTCACAAACAGGTAATTTCTTTTGCTACAATAAATTTAGTTTGGGGATTCATATACTCTGAAAACAAATGGGACAAGAGAATCACAAGTTAACATTTTCCATGTTACTACAACAGGGAGTAATTTGTGCCTACTCCAGAAGAAGCTGCACCTACTCCAATTTAAGAGAAAAAATACATACAGAGCTAGAAATGGAGTCATACATTTGTTGATAAAAGCATTAAAATAGTTTCCCATGAAAAAGCAGTGTCACGGATAGTGCTTTTTGCTTAAGTTTTGGCTTACCTGCAGGCAGCTTCTTGTACTCTCTTGTTGCTATCCAGGATACGCTTTAGCAACTCAGTCATTAATGGCTTCAAGTATGTGTCTGGGGGTTGACTAACTACCCAGTGTGCATAGCGACTAAGAGTCCAGCATGTAATGGAGCGCACAAGAGCCTTTTTGTCAGAGAGGCACTGAATAAGGTGAGGAATCAGCTCAGGAAGATATGGAATCATACCCTGCATGCAGCCTAGAAGGAAAAAAATGGTTATTGCAGTACCAGAATTAACAAAAAGTTCTGTTTTCTGTTTCCTAAGAAGGGACATATTTTCATTCTCTACCACACAGGAAAACATTTTAACAGCATACAAAGCAAGTCTACCTAATTTATATTAGGTCCTAAAAAGAAACCTTACATAAACAATAATTAAAATCCCCAATTAAACTTACATTAATTTCAGCTACATTTCTACTTCAGTGCTTCCCCAACCTCCAGAAATTCTGCTTTAAGTGGAGTAAGGCAAATAGATGCAAATAGAATGAATTTATAAAGCTTGGAGGTCCTATATCAGTCTACTTAGAGTAGCCAAGACAAGTAGAGAAAGACTTGGTCTTGACAACAAATCATCACATCATTAAAAAGAATACCTTAAGAAATTTAAATTCCTTCTTGTTTTTGCCTACTATCATACAAATATTGACCAGCAATAACAGCTACACATTTCAAGTCAGTAAGGGCAATATTGCACTGAGATTTGCTAGAAGTACTAGCTTTAACCTTGCTTGAATTAAAATCAAAACCAACAAAAAAGTTTTCTAGTAACAAAGAAAAACACATGTTCACAAGGCACTGTTGGAAAAAAAAGATAATCCAGGCATGGACTCAAATGTATTCCTTTAGCTTGCAAAAGGAACAGAGGTGCTATAAATGCAGGCAAAAAGCCAAGCAAGACTCTGAGTAAGTACAAAGGAATGGAAGTTATCATATTTAAATTGGAGAAACATCCACAGACAGCAGCTCAGGGCACTGAAGTCACAGGAGTGGTCTTCTCTATTTCTGAAAATACCTGAATGAAATATAAGGCTCAAATTTGTTAGATATTCCTCTTCTATGAAAACAAGGTAGTATTTAATCAGGTAACAAAAAAAATATATGCTGCATAGTTAAGAAAGGAGAAATAAAAGACATTTTCTAAGCTATTTAGCATCCCACGCATGCACAGATTTGAAAGTGAAAAATTAAATAACTGGAGTCACCAATTAGCAGATGTAGGGACTAACCACTAAAACCAAACCAGCTAAGGACATATTCTTGTTTGCATAAGTAAATTCACTTGGAAGGAATCACAGAAATGCTTTAGAACCAATCAAAAATTCAGCAACCTGATGTGCACTGTTGCCTTACCTTCAGCAATTGCTCCAAGAACAAGGATGCCAGATTCTTTAACTACCCATTCGGGATGGAAGAGCAATTCCTTCAAAAGGGGCAAGATGTGTGGCAGAAGTTCATCACGAAATACGTTGGCTAGGACATCTAGAGCAGCAGCAGAACATTTCCCTGGGAGGAATTAACAGTGTTAATCTCTGCTTATTATACAAACAGTTGTAGTTAGGCAATATAATCCTCATTTTAACTTTGAGGTGCCAGTCGAGTGTCAGGGCATTAGGAGGAAAGATACTTCCATTTCATTACAATACAGAGTGATCCACTGCGCTCTGGTGCAAAGCCACAGCTCTTACAAAGCCAGTTTTGCAGCACTTAAATAGCCACTACAAGGACTTATACACTGGGGCTATTAAAACACTCACTGACAGGAACCACACCATTATATAGCAACATTATATACACTGCATAATTTCAGGATGGCGTAACACTAAGGAAGAGGGAAGGTCTGTGGCAAGAATTTAACATAATGGAGAAACTAAGGATAAATGGCCTAAAAATACTAGCATTTGATTCAAAAGAACATGCTCAAACACGATCCACATTTTAAAGTAAAAAAGGCAAAATCATCCAACTCCAGAGACTGAAAGGAATTTGCTGGCCTCTGCTCTGAGCTTTTATATCTTACACCTACTCTGTGATGCAGTAATATGATCAGGAACACTGCAAAATTTGTTTGAAAGTTTTAATCCCATGTTTTTGGCAAGCAAAAGCTCATAACAGAAAAAAATCAGGAACAACTGCAAAACATGATTCATAAATCCTTACTCTGTTTTTCTGCTGTGCTGTTGTCATGTCTAGAAAAATATAATGCTAAGGTGGTTTTATAAAGAATGCTTGTATTACAGAATTCATACTGCATTCTTGGCTTATTATGATCTCAGTTCCCTCAATCTGTCATAAAGGACCCAACTAGTCTCATTAGTTCACAATGCTGCTAATTGTCAGATTTTGCTGATGGTCCCCCTTTGTTAAAATTGGAAGTCAAATATAGAACACTGGATAAAAAATAGGGCACACAATCCTGATTTTCAGATAATCCAAATTCTCTCAAGTCCAGGTAACATGTCAATACAGGTTTCTTAATTATTCCACTCCTTTTGTTTCAGGCCACCATTCCTGGACAACTTTAGCTTCCTCACCATCTTAATCAAAATGGTGGACCACAGGACATCCTCTGTCATTTCACCTTTCTTTTTCAGAAAATATGCATTTAATTCTGCAATCTCTATACACAGCAGTAACAAGAACAGCATTATGAATCTAAAACTAATTTTTTTTTTAAAAGAGGCTTTATGGAAACAAGCATATTTGCACTAAATAAATAATAACAAAAATCATCATAATCATCTTCAGGTAAGTCTCAAAATTGTTTGGCCATAAGCATCAAGGTGCATTCACCTGTCATGAAAACTTGGTGCCTTGGAAGAAAAAAAAATTATGTGGATGTGTCCAAATCTCAAAAAATTATTCCACAATGAGGCTGCTTGCAAAGTATATTTAAGTTAGACTTTTCAGAATTTTACTAGCTATTTTCTATCACTGAGCTCAAAAATCAGTTTGTAGCGTTTTTTCTTTCCTTACCACATGGCCTATTAGCCTAAGGGTCCTATGACCCATGCACAAGCCATCAGAACTGTGGTTTCCTCGCAGCTATCTCCTCTTTTCATAACTAAGGTACTATATTCTGTTCAGAAGCAAATTCCTCACATACAAAAGAACTACCAGTAATGGCCATCAGTAGTAGCATCTTCACATGGACAAAAAAACTACAACATGAAACACAAACCAATTTTAGATGGAAGACCGAAGTAAAAGAAAGCACTATTAAGCCTCCTCCAGCTACCAATGTGTAAGAGCTTTTTTTAAAAATTGAAGTTAAACAGGTGATATGTGTTTTTTATTATCTTGTAGAATTAAATTCTAAGTCCAAAAGTTCTGTTGAATTGCATCTAGTAAGTGTTTGTGGCTCAATCTGCCATATTCTAAATCCGCTTATAGGTGGCTAGCTTTTGCAAATGTAGTTACATAAAGCATCGTCTGAATGACTCCCCTCTCCACCCCATCCACCAATTATGTCAGCAGGTAGTTCTTTTTCTATTCAAAAGCAAAGCCTCACTACTCCTATATACAAAGTCTTCTTTTTACTGTGGATCCTGTATTGTCCAAGTAGCTCTATTTTAAAACATTTTACACATTACTTTGACATACTTAAATTCCAGTCAGAAATAGTATCATCATCATCAAGTTCATCGTCATCATCATCATCATCTTCAATACCATCTTCTTCATGTTGCTGAGCCACTGTCCGTGAACGATGAAAACGAGGTCTTATGTCCTGTTCATTATCTGGAATAGCTTCGTCTTCTTCAACATCCCCCTGTCAAATTGTTTTATCAGATAAATTAGTCCAACTATATTGCTCCAGGAAGTTGAGAAAGTAGGTTTTGTTTAAGATTTTATAAGCATAGAAAAAATTCACATCCCACTTGTGCTGCCCAGCTAACTAAAAATGCCATTGTTCCTGCATCCTGCTCCCGCATTTACCAGTAAAATGACAGGAAAATAGAAGCAAGAGCGGCAAGCTCATGCACAAAGTATCTTTCTTGTTAAGAAATTACTCGATGGGAATGAAAATAGAAAGAAGACTGAAAAATTCTGGTACACAGACATTCAAAAATGTAGTGATGGAAAAAGTCATGTATTCGAACTAGAAGGCATTAGAACTAATTCTGAACAATTCTTTCAGGTTGCCTTGTTGCAGTAGTTCATGGGTAATAGTATCCCATCCCTGCTTAAATTGGGTGGGAAGTGAAAGGGGCAAAGCAGGAAAGCTCACAGATTATTTTCCAAAAAACATGGTAGCAGTTGCATTTAGTATTTGGAACTGCACACCTTGCCCCAGAAAGCTAATCCTCCGTTGAACAGATGTTAGGCCAGATCTGCCCATTCTGACTTGAATCATTCTGATTTATAGGTAAGAAGCTAACCAGATATTCTTACAGGTAAAAGAAATTGATGCTCACCTTCAACAGAATAATATCTATCTCTGAATATTTCATACCATTTACCAGCACAGGTATCAGCCTACAAAGTAATATTGATACATGTCAAAATAACACATAAAAAAGCAAGCCAGTTTTCAGTTACCTGGACCATAATTTTGGTGTAACCCTCATTCCCCCAACAAAAAATAAAAACCTTAGCCTGAAAACAAAAGCTAGAACCTAAACCAAGCTCCATGTTATAAGGCTCATGAATACTTTGTAATCTGAAGAAGTGTTAATTTCAAATTACAAACTTTCAAGTAGTGGTAGCCAGATGGCATAACTGAGTTTTAAACTTTAAAAAACAAATATTCTTCCATATGATGAATTTATCCTGAAGCACCTTTCAGAAATTAAGTCTAAAGGCCTTCAGTAAGAATTCAAATTCCCATAATATGCATGATAAACAAATTGGCTCTCACCAATATTACTTGTCACTTTATCTACTTGTGGCTGAAGACTCTACTTCACCACTCAAAGATGGAAGCCTCTTACATTAAGCCTCCTATCCTTTTGTGATTCCTTCAGTAAGACAAGTGCCCAACATTGCAGAGATCTTGACTAATATGTATTAGAATTTACTTCATTATGAAACTGGTTATGGCTATGGGACTCCAACTGTACAGATGTATAGCTAAAAAAGTACGGGGAAAAAAGTAAATTATTTGACATAAAAACACATTGTCCACAAAGAACCAAATCCATAGAAATATGTATTACAAGCCAAATAAAGCTAATAATGACCATGGACTGAGCCAGCACCAGTGACAGACTCAATCCCTCTAAATTCTGCAGCTGAGGAGTACTGTTTTTGAAGGTGCGAGGCCAGCAATAATATTCATGTATTGCATGCCACATTACCTTCTGAACTTTGAATGAAGTAATAGTAAGTATACACATTATCACGAATTCATTGTCATTTCTGCAGCATACTTCATGAAGTATGCAGGAGCTATGTATTTTATAAGAAAGCCTACAGGAGCAAAATGGAACGAGTTGTTAGATACCACATGAACAGGTTTTTAGAAGATCTTTTCCCACTTAATTTAATGTAAAAAATTTTAAGATTATCATCAAGTACTGACAAACTTATACAGCTCCCTAGTCAAACAGGGCACACCAAAAAATAAGTTGTTCTCAACAAACATGACATTCAGAAAGATCATGAAAGAAATGCAATGTTACTCTTACTTTTTTCCTAGAAATTTAAAAGGGTTTTTTTTTAATTAAAAAATAGTGTGACACTGTTGCAGTGTCATTGTTCATCTAGGCCAAAAGAGGTTTAATACCACTAGATATTAACTAGTGGTTAGTAACAACTGTTATTCTCAGTATAAACATGATGTGTGTTAGAAAGGGGTGTGCAGACTCAAGAATTGTGCTATCATTCTTTTGTCTTTTGAGATACAAGAGCAGGAATTCAGTAAAATCACTTTAAATATTAAAAATAATTTCTTGTAACATTGGTGCTCCTGTGTTCAACTCCTATTCCTCCAATACTACGGTAAGTGTTTTAAACAATTAGAGAATAGATAATTGAGATTATGAAAACTGAAATTGTGCTGATTTTTTGAAATAGCTTCACATCTATAATGCTTGTTTTTCCTGCGAAGAATGCATCTCATTTGTCTGTGATTCTGTTCTTCCACTCAAGATCTTGAGATCTGCCCCGGTAATTTAAAAAAATCTTCCATGCATACAGAAAAAAGTACCCATTTACTGGGAACATGAAGAATTAATTTCCTATTGCAAAAGACTTCAGATCAAACTGGAAAAAAGTTATAAGCACTGTTGCAGACATGCAGATGTTTAAGTCATATTCATTCCCATTTCATCAGAGATCTACATTTTGAGGCACAGGATAACTTTTTGAAACTTACAAAAATAAGGTTTTGAAACTTAAACTACTATCAGGCTGCAGAAGTATGAAGGAACACAATGTACATGCTTTCTTCAAGTTTAAAATTGATTCCTAAATCCAAGTGATGTCATGCTGTTTTGTTACGTCCTTTATAAAATGGGGAACCCTTTGTATGATTACGCACAAAGAAGCGTTGCACAGAGGTGCCTACATCAGCAGTAGCCAAGACAACAAGTTCATGGTACACCAGATATTATAGGTAATGCCACATGGAGGTGTTTGAGCTTAATTGCATGTTAGCACATCTTTGCATCCATGTGAAGCTTAACAGTCTGTTAAGCTTGAGGTAGAGCATCACAGTGACAGTTTAGGTTGCTTCTGGAGGTCACTAGGTTTGAAACCCTCAGAAGGCTTTTCAATGAACTCTGTGCTACAGACATTTTTATGTACAAGAACTAGCTACAGGAAAATTCTTCTAAGCATACTGCAAGCTAGATACAGTCTCTGTAAGAATAATCAGGAACAAGTTAACTGAAATTTAAAGATGACTACTTCAAAATAAATAGGAGTTGTAATTCTTAATACTTACTTAGTAAGATGCCGACATAATACATCTTTACAAATTGGTTGTTCAGCCAAAGTCAGCCAAAACTCACAAGCCTCCAAAGCCACATTTTCATCTTGGTCCTGGGTCCTTTGAAGCATGTACTACACAATAAAAAAAGTCACTTGTATAAGATGGAATTGTCCAGAAGAAGCTACCAGCATTGCAAAGTGCGTTCGAAAACCACAGAAATTTGGTTTCTTCGGGGTGAGGGGAAGAAACTGACCACTTAAGGCTATCATGAGAGTAATTTGAGAGACTTTTTTCTTAATGCTAGATGAATTGGATTCTAAATTTTGTCATTGCTTAAGTAAGAACATTATTACCAAGAAACTGCAGAGAGCAGGATAATAAACAGTAGTTTCCTGTGAATAGATTTTTTAAAATTTGACTCCCCCGTTGCACTTTTGAATAAAAAAGTACAACCATACCCTTAGTAGGATGGAAATGCTTTTTATTTCCAGTACCATAAAAGAGCTTCCCTTCCAAATCTTCATTACCTGACAGGATATAATTAAGTAGAACCCATAACAAACAAAAAAAGTCTCACATTTTTCTAGCATGAATGGTAATTCAGAGATTCAGTATCAAATCTTTAAGATTGTTATTAAAATTTAATCCTCCTTCAACCAAAAATAATCAAATACCTGCATAAACAAAAAGCCAAAGTAGACCACTGCTACATCAGCTTCTTATACACAACTCCCAAAACAATTTACAGAAGACTCTTGCAACTTCCAAAATAGCAATTTCTACATTCTTCCATGCCAGCCCTTATTTCTGAAACAGTTGGTTCTTCCATTCATTTTAGAAAATCTCACGAAAGTCCATGCAGCTACCTTTCCTCATACAAAGAAAAATCCCTCTTCAGTTGCTTCAGAATACCATTTTATTCTCAAAATTAAACATAATGGGGGACCTTTATTACCCTTATGCATTTCAACGATGCAAGACTTGCCATGAACAGCACCCCTTCCAACAGAATTACACTAAATCGCAAGCTTTTCCTAAAGGTTCACTATTCTCATGAAGGACTCAGTTAACAGAAATACTGCTCTATTCCAAGTTGTCAGCAGACTGCAGCTTGGGAAAGTTGGAAAATGTCCTATTCATTGCAAGCAAGGCTTCCTTAATGTACTTTAAGCTAAGAGATTTGGGACTTGTGCCCAGAGGGCTTGAAAATCCACTATTTTGTTGTGGATTTATTTGTCAGAAAGACAAAAACATAATGACAAAAAGTAATCTGTTTGAAGATGCCCCTCACACTGTCATTTCCTCTTTAAGTATTTATTTTAAGTATTACCCTATATGTTCCATGAAGTTATATAGCACTATAAAAGGCTATTTAAACTCAGTAGTGTAAAATAGCCATATACACAGCCTGGAAATTCATAGCAAGTACAGTAACCCTAGTAACAACACAAAATACCGGAAGGGATTTGAAGGCTTTTAAAAAATATTATCATGCCAAATTTTAGTCAATACTTTTAATGATAAGCCACAAAGCTCTCCTGACTTTAGGCAATGCAAATAGTTACTTTGTCACTATAAATTGAAAAATAGCAAAGGGAGATTATTCAGTACAATTTTTGTGTAATCTGTAACAAACAATGTTGTGTTAGTCATGTTAAGTCAAACCATCAAGAAAAGAACAGTGGGATACAAAAAATATGAAGAACAGATCCTTTGAGCACTAGATTTTTAACATTATCTTCTCACTTGGGGTCGAGCAATGCCTGGCTGCTCCATCACATAGCTCATCCCAGTCATTTCAGGATCAATTAACTTAAGAATAAACAATTGCCATATGCATTGCCTGTCAAACACAATGTCAAGTTGTCAATTAGCTGAGAAGAAAGGTTTGCAGTCTTCATCTTGAAGGAAGAGAATAGGCAAGTGCAAGAGTAACATACCTGTTCTGATGAACGCTTTTTGTTATTATTTCTGCTACTCCAATCAAGTTTTTCAGCATGCAAAGTGGGAAATGAGACTCACCTCAACTATACTAATCATATGAGGAAGCAAGCGATCCATTCGAACTTCCAGTAACATTACCAGAGCACGGCAAACATTTTTGCGTACTTCAGGCTCCTCATCACCAGCCAGTGCAAAAAGATTCTGTTGGAAAGCAGTACCAGTTGAAAAGCCTCAGTTCATCTAATTCAACTTATATTTGAATTGACATTACTGGAAAACTACGTGTAAGTGCAAACATGTACTTCTGTATTTTCCCACCCCACACCTCAGAATACCATTTTATTTCTCAAAGACACATGGTTTAGCAAATGAACTCTTTATACACGGTGTATTGTACACATAACCAAAACACTGTGTAATATTAGCACTGGCACAATAACAGTATTTCCTGGATTTTTTTTCTCCTAAACATAAATGAAGTTCCGAAGCCAGAAAACTCCATCAGTACATAACAGCAGCAAATCAAATACTCTAGATAACCCAAAATACCACCCTTCTAATCTATGTTCAATAGCAGTATTCAGAGAGATCCAGACAGATTCGGTGATACAATGATTCCATCACAAGTAAGTGACAGACTGCTGCCACTACTTTTACACCTTCATGCACATCCTGGTTTTGGCTGAGGTAGAGTTAATTTTCTTCCTAATAGCTGGTATAGTGCTGTGTTTCACATTTAGTGTGAGAATAATGTTGATAATTGGGTTTAGTTGTTGCTAAGTAGAGTTGTAGTGCTTATACTCAGCCAAGGACTTTTCAGGTCCCCATTCTCTGCCAGCGGGGAGGTGCACAAGAAGCCAGGAGGGGACACAGCCAGGACAGCTGACCCAGATTGGCCAACAGGATATTCCCCACCATGTAACCTCACGCTCAGTAGGTAAACTGGAGTTGGCTGGGGGGTGGGAACCACTGCTCAGGATGGGCTATTGATCACCAGGTGGTGAGCAATTGTTGCGTTGTGCATCACTTGGCTTTGTATATTCCTTTATCAGGAATACTATAATTTTCTCTTTCTTTACTGTCCTATTAAGCTGTTTTCCTCTCAACCTGCAAGTTTTTTTCATGGGGGATTGAGCGGGGCAGTATTCAGAGTGATGGCATCTGTCTTCCCAAGAAACTGTTATGCATGATTGAGCCCTGCTTTTCTGGAGATGGCTGAACACCTGCCTGCTGTTGGGAAGTGGTGAATGAATTCCTTATTTTACTTTGCTTGCATGTGCAGCTTTGGTTTTCCCTATTAAACTGTTTTTATCTCAACCCACAAGTTTTCTCACTTTTACCCTTCTGATTCTCTCCCCCATCCCACCTGCAGGGGGTGGTGAGCAAGCAGCTGTGTGGTGCTTAGTTGCCAGCTGGGGCTAAACCATGACAATACAAGAGCTTCCACTACTTATGAGGAGGAAGTATCTTTCAAAATATTTTTTTGGGGCATGGAGAGAGCTTAAACTAATCAACTCTGAGCACAAGCACACCCAATGAACTCCGATCCATGGGGACTGAAGCTAAGAACAGACAACCAGAAATGGGGAGTTCGGGGGTAGAGGGGGTTGTAAAACATAATTCAAAACTCTTGATAAATAAGATATGTAATTTGACTTAAGCCCCCAAAAAAGAATGCGCACCCACCTCAATAAAAGAATCTATGTGCAACATAAGAGCTTGAGTTCTGCTGATGATAAATTGATTGACGCACGCAACAGCATGAGACCTACAAATGGAACAGTTAAAATATACATTTTTCATGAGCTAAAAACATTTTCTAAATTGTACATAGGCAACAAAAACATTAGGAAGCAAATGATGTTTTTCAAACATCTTCTAGAGGCAAGAGGGAACAATCTGCACTCCGTAGTATTAGAAAGCAAAATTACTAAACCACATTTTAAGTACCACCTCATACTCTGATATATCTAATAAATATTTAAAAATAAAGTATTCAGTAAATAAAGAGAGCAGGATGACTACACCTGGCATATTTGTTCAAACAGTATGTAAGGATAGTCTTTGAGTGTATTATGATTATTGATCTTCTCAGATTTTAACAATTCCATACAAGTCAATATGGTGAAATTCCGGCATGCCCTTCTTCATTTTTAAGTATCCAACTGCCTTTGCAATATTTTTAGTATTTAGTGAGGCCAATATATGTCAACAATATAGCTGTAGCTTAGAACAAACACACACTTGTGGTAGGATACATACTAAAACACCTGTGGTAGAAACATACTAAGAAATGAAGCATTGGTTCTTCTATTCCATTTCATGCAAAGCCATTACTTACAGGTCTTTTTCATTCTAAGAGATACAAAAGTCAAATTCCTTAAGTAAAGGCACAAGGCAAAACCACCTGTAAAAGCCTTTGAAGATCCATTAAATATTTTTACTAGTTTAACTCCAAACTGCTATTCTGTTCAGACATTTCTTGAAAGGCTGTCTCATAAGGCATTGTTCAAAAATTGCCTCTTGGCAAATTTAAATGCAAGGTCTTTTTCTGACATTACTAATAGTTTTCATACTCCAGCACTATGTACTGAAACCAGGTTTGGGTCAGCAGGTGGCTTGTTTTAAACTTGAAACTGGTTTAACAGTCTCAAAGCCACAAACATTGCAGCATAGGAAGAGTGAAAGACTTTATGATGTGGTAAGGAGAAAAGCCTGTTTTTCTCCATCTCTCCCAGCTCCAGAGAAGTATTATCTTCCCACAAAGACAAGTTCATGCTTTGTTACATATTTTTCTTAGTGTGCACCTATTTTACGTGAGTTTCTAAATCTCATTTGAATCCCACCATGATATATTCCAAGTTATATTCTTCCTTTTAGTCTTCACCATCTACTACTGTTGTCAGTAAAGAACTGCCACCTCCAAGTTGTAGAATCTTTCAATATGTTTTTCAAACAGGAATTAAAAAACACATTTCACAGAATCACAGAATGCAAGGGATTTCTGGAGGTCATCTGGTCCAACACCTCTGCTCAAGCAGGGCCACTTACAGCTAGTAGCACAGGACCATGTCCAGGCAGCTTTTGAGTATCTCAAAGGATGGTGAGTCCATCACCTCTGTGGGCAACCTGTGACAGTGCTCAATCACTCTCACAGTAAAAAAACCCAAAACAACAAACCACAACTTCACAGAATCACAGAATCACTAGGTTGGAAAGGACCTTTAAGATCATCAAGTCCAACCATTAATCCAGCACCACCATGTCCCCTAAACCATGTCCTGAAGCGCCACATCCACACGTTTTTTGAACACTTCCAGAGATGGCGACTCCACCACCTCCCTGGGCAGCCTGTTCCAATGCCTGACCACCCTCTCAGTGAAGAAATTTTTCCTAATATCCAATCTAAACCTCCCCTGGCGCAACTTGAGGCCATTTCCTCTTGTCCTATCACTAGTTACTTGGGAGAAGAGACCAACACCCTCGTCGCCACAACCCCCTTTCAGGTAGTTGTAGAGAGTGATAAGGTCTCCTCTCAGCCTCCTCTTCTCCAGACTAAACAACCCCAGTTCCCTCAGCCGCTCCTCATAAGACTTGTGCTCCAGAACCCTCACCAGCTTCGTTGCCCTTCTCTGGACACGCTCCAGCACCTCAACATCCTTCTTGTAGTGAGGGGCCCAAAACTGAACACAGGATTCAAGGTGCAGCCTCACCAGTGCCGAGTACAGGGGCACAATCACTTCCCTACTCCTGCTGGCCACACTATTCCTGATACAGGCCAGGACGCTGTTGGCCTTCTTGGCCACCTGGGCACACTGCCGGCTCATATTCAGCCGGCTGTCAACCAGCACCCCCAGGTCCCTTTCTGCCAGGCTGCTCTCCAGCCACTCCTCCCCAAGCCTGTAGCGTTGCATGGGGTTGTTGTGGCCAAAGTGCAGGACCCTGCACTTGGCCTTATTAAACCTCATACAGTCGGCCTCTGCCCATCGATCCAGCCTGTCCAGATCCCTCTGCAGAGCCCTCCTACCCTCCAGCAGATCAACACTCCCACCCAGCTTGGTGTCATCTGCAAACTTACTGAGGGAGCACTCGATTCCCTCATCCAGATCATCAATAAAGATATTGAATAAGACCGGCCCCAGAACCGAGCCCTGGGGAACACCCCTTGTGACCGGCTGCCAGCCGGATTTAACGCCGTTCACCACAACTCTCTGGGCTCGGCCATCCAGCCAGTTCCTCACCCAGAGAAGAGTAAACCCGTCTAAGCCACGAGCTGCCAGTTTCTCCAGGAGAAAGCTGTGGGAGACGCTGTCAAAGGCTTTACTAAAGTCCAGGTAGACAATGTCCACAGCCTTTCCCTCATCCATTAGGCGGGTCACCTGGTCATAGAAGGAGATCAGGTTGGTCAAGCAGGACCTGCCTTTCATGAACCCATGCTGGCTGGGCCTGATCCTTTGGTTGTCCTGCAGATGCCCTGTGAGCACTCTCAAGACCAACTGCTCCATAATCTTCCCTGGTACAGAGGTCAGGCTGACAGGCCTGTAGTTCCCAGGATCCTCCTTCCGACCTTTCTTGTAGACGGGCGTCACATTGGCAAGCCTCCAGTCTTCTGGGACCTCCCCTGTTAACCAGGACTGCTGATAAATGATGGAGAGTGGTTTGGCAAGCTCCTCCAACAGCTCTCTCAGTACTCTCGGGTGGATCTCATCAGGCCCCATAGACTTGTGGGTGTCCAGGTGGCTTAGCATGTCCTTGACTGCTTCCTCCTGGATTATGAGGAGTACATTGTGCTCTCCATCCCCATCTTCCAGCTCAGGGGGCTGAATATCCTGTGGATACCTGGACTGGCTATTAAAGACTGAGGCGAAGAAGGCATTAAGTACCTCAGCCTTGTCCTCATCCTTGGAGACAATGTTCCCCGCCATATCCAGTAGGGGATGGAGATTCTCCTTGCCTCTCTTTTTGTTGTTAATATATTTGTAAAAACATTTTTTATTATCCTTTACGATTGTGGCCAGACTGAGCTCTAGCTGGGCTTTTGCCTTTCTAATTTTGTCCCTGCTTGACCTAACGAGATCCTTGTACTCTTCGTGAGTTACCTGCCCCTTCTTCCAGAGGTGATAAACTCTCCTCTTTTCCCTGAGTCCCAGCAAAATCTCCCTGTTCAGCCAGGCCGGTCGCCTTCCCCACCAACTCGTCTTACGACACATGGGGACCGCCTGCTCCTGCGCCTTTAAGATTTCCTTCTTGAAGACTGTCCAGCCTTCCTGGACCCCTTTGTCCTTCAGGACTGTCTCCCAAGGGACTCTCTCAACCAGTGACCTGAACAGGCCAAAGTCTGCCCTCCGGAAGTCCATGATAGCAGTTTTGCTGACCCCTCTCCTTACTTCCCTCACAACCGAGAATTCTATCATGTCGTGGTCGCTAAGCCCAAGACGGCCTCCGACCACCACATCTCTCACCAGTCCTTCTCTGTTTGTAAACAGCAGGTCCAGTAAGGCATCTCCCCTGGTGGGCTCACTCACCAGCTGTGTCAGGAAGTTATCCTCCACACACTCCAGGAACCTCCTAGACTGTTTCCTCTCTGCCATGTTATACTTCCAGCAGATGTCCGGTAGGTTGAAGTCCTGCACAAGAACAAGGGCCAGCGAATGCGAGACCTCCGCCAGTCGCTTATAGAATGTCTCATCTGTCTCTTCATCCTGGTTGGGTGGCCTGTAACAGACTCCCAGCAGGATATCTGCCTCATTGGCCTTCCCCCTCATCCTTACCCACAAGCACTCTACTTGGTCTTCACAATCTTCGATTTCTATGCAATCAAAACACTCCCTAACATACAGAGCCACCCCACCGCCTCTCCTTCCCTGCCTATCCCTTCGGAAGAGCTTATAGCCATCCATTGCAGCACTCCAGTCATGAGAAGCACCCCACCATGTTTCTGCGATGGCAACTACATCATAGCTGTCGCGCTGCACAATGGCTTCCAGCTCCTCCTGTTTGGTGCCCATGCTGCATGCATTGGTGTAGAGGCACCTGAGCTGGGCTATCGATTTCAACTCTGGCACGCTGAACCTACCCCTAGGTTCAACTCTAGTGAGCCTGGTTTTAGCCCCTCCCCCCTCCAAATCTAGTTTAAAGCCCTCTCAATGAGGCCTGCCAGCTCACGAGCAAGAATCCTTTTGCCCCTCGACGTCAGTTGCACTCCATCAGCTGCGAGTAGGCCTGATGCCGTATAAACCGCCCCGTGGTCAAAAAACCCAAAATTCTGATGACGGCACCAGCCCCTGAGCCACGTGTTGATCAGGTGTGCTTTCCTGTTCCTTTCAGCGTTCTTCCCCGTCACTGAAGGGATTGACGAAAACACTACCTGTGCTCCCGCTCCATTGACCAGTCGCCCCAGTGCTCTCAAGTCCTTTTTGACTGCCTTTGGGCTTCTTAGCGCAACCTCATCGTTGCCAACCTGCATGACCAACAGCGGGTAGTAATCAGTGGGCCGAACCAGACCAGGGAGTTTCCTGGTGACTTCTCTCACCCAGGCCCCAGGGAGGCAGCAGACTTCCCTGTGAGTTGGGTCTGGTCGACATATTGGGCCCTCTGTACCCCTTAGGAGGGAGTCACCTACAACAATCACCCTCCTCTTTTTCTTAACTAAGGACGTCTTGATGCGTGGGGCTCGTTGACTCACCCTAGGCACCCCCTCGGACGGACCTTCGTCAGGGTCCTCATGTTCCTGTCCCTCATGTTCCAGAGCCCCATACCTGTTGTGTAAGGGCAGCTGGGACGGTGAGGGAGGCCGGGAGGGAATTCACCGACCTCTCTGAGGAGGGACCTGCTTCCATTTCCCCTCATCTCTTAGGTCCTCTCCTTCTGCCCAGCAGCAAGAGGACAGGGGATCTCTTGCTGCTTGTGGAGCCTCCACCAGCTGCCCCTGCCTCAGGGCCGCCAGGGTGTGGCTCCACCAATCTATCTCCCTCTCACACTCCCTAATGCTCCTCAGGGATCCTCCTGATGTTCAGAGGGAACCTGCTGTGTTTCAGTTTGTGCCCATTGCCTCTGGTTCTGTCACTAGGCAGCACTGGAAAGAGCCTGGCCATGTCTTTTTTGCTCCCTCCTTTCAGGTATTTACATCCATTGATGAGCTCCCCCAGTCCCAGTTGTCTCAGCATTTCCTCTAGGAGAGATGCTCCAGGTCCTTCATCTTCATGGTCCTTTGCTGGACTCTCTCCAGTATGTCCATGTCTCTCTTGCACTAGACAGCCCAGAATTAGACACAGTACTCCAGGTGTGCCTCACATGGAAGACAAGGGGAAGGATCACCTCCCTTAACCAGCTGGCAACACTCCAGCCCATGATACCATTAGCATTCTTTGTGGCAGGGGCACACTGTTAGCTCATTTCAGGGTAAAAGCTACTGTTCTTCATAATTAATATTAACAGTAACAATTTAATGCTGGAATTTTTCTTCTATCCTGTACTTCTGTTACTTTGGAGTTTAATACAGTTTTACAGTGAAAAGATGACGAATCCATTTAATTTGATTCAGCTGAAAGAGAAAGTTTCTAAGTTTTGGAACAGTTAGAGCAGAAAAAAATTTTCTGCAAGAACTCAAAAACTATTGTCAGCAAAAGAATTTTGACTCTCCCATTGCTGAAGTGATTACAAAATGAATGCAAACTTGTTCTTTCTAATTAGGATAGTAAGTTCTATCCACAGCACTGAATTTTTCATAATTGTAAGCAAGAACTTAAAAGAAAGTTTGATTTTCAAAATCATAGTCTGATTGTACATTTGGAAGACGTATGAAGAGGTGAGATTGTTGTATTAACTAAGCAGACAAACATGGAAATTACTGATGCATGGAATTTCTGTGGATCTCTGCAGGATCATTTAAAAAAGCATGTTTTAAACAGTTCTATAAAATAGCAACCTTACTGCTCATGTAATTAAAATTTTAACAGGTAACTGTAGTGCAGCATGTAAACCTACCTTATTTTTGGACTGCTGTGCTTGAAGAACTGCAAGAACTTAGGTATCATGATATTGAGTGGTCGGTCTAATACATCACTATCCAAAATTTCAGCAGAATCTTCACATATTTTCTGAAGAGCGCCAAAAGCACCCTGTTTAAAAAAATAAAATCTTCTTTCACATTCTGAAGAAAGCAAAATCCCAGGTTTTGTACAGAACAGGTATTTTAGCACAACACAGTAAATGTAGCTGTTTAGCACAGTACATGCAGCTAACTAAATATGGAGTTAAAAAGAAACATTGTTATGGGCTTTTTATTTAAGTACTTTATACCAGCATCTGCAAGCTCTCAAGCTCAGTGAGTCAGTAATGGGTAAGTGGTAATTTTAATTTTAGTATTTAATACTCATCTATTCAATCATGTTTTTAAAAATCCTTAAAAGCTAGTTCTTATTTGAGAAAGAAATGTCCAGGTGCAGAAGAATCCAATTTAATTACATATATAATTGTACTTCCTTTCATTGTTTGTTATGTGGCAAAATGGTCAATTTGAGTTTTATTTTCAAGCTTTTTTTCTTTTTCTTGAGAAAGCAGCACTAACACACTACATAGCAGCATTGCATCTTGGAGCATTATCCTATCTCTGAGGATTATTTTATACAAAATGCTTTACACTTTCATGGAGACAGTATCAAGTAATTAAAAATTGTGTGATCACAGATATTTATTTTTTCAAATCAGACAAGGCTTTTTTTCTCCTCATAGTTTAAAACAGTTAAGTTGGTATTTATTTATTTTCCTTCACACACACTGAACAAAGCAGTTAATTTCACCCTGATACAGCAATGACAGATTGCTTTTCCAAATTGAGTTACAAAAAGAAGGAACACTACTTTTAAGTAAGAGAAAATTCAGGATCAGCTTGATGATGCTTAAAAAATTAGGCATCACAGCGTAGTAACTCCAGGACACTTCTCAGTTGAGATGCTACGACTACCCACCTGCAGTCTTATTCTGCTTTTGTGCAAAGAAAACAAATTTGTTTGAATGAACAGTAAGAACATGGAATGCAGGTAGAAGAAAAAGTATCAAATTTGAGCCACTGTTCTGAGAAGAATATATGTGCATGTATACACATACAATACTACATGTGTAGTGTCTATGAAGAGAGATAAAAATAATCAAATTCAGATTATAATCTTCTATTTTCTGTCAGTCTCCTTACCTCACAAGTATTGTAATCTTCAGAATCCAACAGGCTGCAAAGCTTTGGTAAGAGTTCAGGCCAATTCTGTAATTCCCCTTTTGAGGCAATTGTTGTTATCAGAATGCCTAAAGGAATCAAAGGGATGAAGGAAATTGTCAGATCTCATTTCCTTCACAACATTCATACCAATTTTTCTCATTTTTCTCCCCTCAAAGATCTAAGGAGTTAAGAAATTTCTTGTTTTGTTAAGAACTGGCATGCATAAAAAGATGTACATTTAATTACAAATGTTATTTGAACGTCTTTGAAATGCAAAGGTGGGTTGTTCCCTCCTGCTATCATGAAGGGCTCAGGTGTGAGAAATCAAGCACAAAGTAACTCCAGTTAAGGAAATAATCCTGCCCAAACACTGCAGGGCAGCTTTGGCTCTAAGTTTACTAAACACCGTACAAATCTTGACCTCCAGTAAATATAGAGTATCCACCTCAAGTCACCTCTTCTTATATTATGATACAAAAGCATGAATGTGGGAATCTGTCATTCAATAAACTTACAACCGAGTTGTTAAGTTATGTGTTCACAACTTTAAGGTGTTTACACAAAACATTAAGAACACATTCTAAGACTGAGATACCTACTAAGAGCTTGCACACTATGGCAGGTCATCCAGTGATCAGCTGTAGGGGTTGGCTGATTGAGATCCAGCAAACAGATTGGTCAGCCCAAAGAGTCACTAATTCTGTTTCCAGCACATACAGAAATCCCAGGAAAAACTAATTAGGTGACAGGAACAAGGAAGGCTGCTTATAAACTAGGACTGACGGTATATGAGTCCATTTTGCCTCAAGACAAAATGAAACAGGTAGCATAATCTGTTGTGCTACTAACAGTTACTTCTAATGAGTATGAACACAGAAGAACTTGATACTACTACAACTAGTCATGTCCCAAGCAACAACTGATGAAAAAAGCTTTCCTAAGCTTTTTCATTGAGCTAGTCACAATGTATCATTTTTCTTTGGAATAAAAATGTTAAAATTCCTGTTAAATACACAAGAATACAGGACAACATTACAGAGCAAAGGACATTCTGGACAAGACACACAGTAACTAAAAGATATTTTGCATCATGTTTCCTTTGATGCAATAGGCTGGAGAACCCACAAAGACATAGGGCAAAATTGAAGACAGAGGTAAAACACAATTTTACAGCTCCAGAAGTAGTTTGTATCCAGTTATCTTCATAACTGCAACTGAATAGAAAAGATTCCCAAAGCCTATGGAGATCTATGGAGTCTTAAAGACTGCATTTCTCCTGAATATTATGGTCCTGCAAAGAACATCAGATGCATTAATAAAAAATATTATTTTACTGTTGTTGGATCTTAATGATCCACTTTTTTAAATTAAACTGAACTTCACAAATAGAATAAAATAAATTAATTTTCTTGCCTCCTAGTCAAAGTACTTAAAATGCAAAATTGTCTCCTCAACTTAGATCTGGCACACGTTTGTTTGTAGACTTAACACAAGTTCAGAAACAAACATTAAGAAGGAAATTCCTGGAACTCCGCTGGACTAATATGTGACAGAAGTTATATTATAAATCTCAAAGGGGTAGGTCGTTTTGGAAAAGACTTGGCTGAAGATCTTTTTAAGGTCCTAGAAGTGGTTTCAGAGGATGGCAAATGGTCTGGCTATACTTGTAGTATGTGTAAGCTTTCACAGCTGGAGGAAAACCTATTTCAAAACTACCTTAAATGTTCTTCCAAAATGCTTATCCCAGACAGCAACAAGGTAACCTAGGAGGTAATACTTCCAGATGCATAGGCAAGAATTGACCTGAGGCCACTGCCCCTTGCAACAGAGATGTATGCAGTTCAGACCACACACGTCATTGCGAACTTTCCGTGCAAGTCTGTACAGAAGAAGCCACCTTGCTAGTGTTTTTGAACTGAAAAAGAGACACTTCAGTGGGAACAAAAAAATAACAACATCAGGAACTTAGAAGCAACAGATATAGCATTTGAAGCTTTGCAAAAGGTTTTAAGAACAAGAAGGAAACAGACACATAAAATTAAGTTTTAGGCACTTATGTTCATGTTAAAAGGAATCTTCATAGGTTTCTAATGAGCTTCATCTTCTTTCAAATGTGAATTTTTCCCACCCACCTGCTGCTTTATTTGGCCAGCACATAACAGAAGACACCAGAGATTAGCCTTTGTGGCTTTCTCTGCCACACTTCAAACATAGAAATATGGACATTAGAAGAATAATCAAAGTAAAGAAATAATCAGTTTAGTAGCTTGACAGCTTTTTGACAGGTTTGGGATAGAGTTGCCAGTTAAAACAGGCACTTGCTTCTGACCAACATACTAAGCTGCAGTGTTAGAAATCTGAAACAGAAAGTCTTTATAAAGATGATTTTTGATTTGGAATAAGCTTCAAAACAGTATTACATAAACTGTTGATATCTCGCTTTGCAAATGTGAAACCTAATGAATGTAGCAGCTGCACTAATTGAGCAGTAAACATACAAGAGAACTAACTCTGGAGGGATGTCAGAAATTATTAGAAACATAAGGGTAGTTGTCATGACAGCATCATTTATATCACTGTTTCAATTACATGCAACTCCAGTTCACGACACCAATTCTACAATAAAAAGCTGAACACAGAAAAAGCAGCTATGCTTCAGTACTCTCATGCCAATAACAGGACAAGGGCAAGGCTGGGTGTTTTAGGGTGGCCTTTTGCCTCCATATCTCCTAAAGTTGATTTCTGAACACCTTGATTCTAAAAAGCTGAACTTCATAACAAAATTCCCCATTATAGGGCAATCACTAGCTTGCACATTCCTTCTGCTGTGAAGCTCTCCAGTTCCGCTGCTACTCACTCAAAACTATTTCCCCAGACTGTGTACTGGGTTTGCATGGCAAGGTTTTGGTAGCAGGGGGGCTGCAGGGGTGGCTTCTGTGAGAAGCTGCTATATGCTTCCTCTCTGTCTGACACTGCCAAGGCCAGCTGGCTCTGGGATGGACCTGCGGCTGGCCAAGGCCAAGCCCATCAGCGATGGTGGTAGCACCTCTGTTATAACATATTTAAGAAGGGGAAAAAGCCCTGCACAACTGCACACAGAAAGAAGTGAGAACATGTGAGAGCAACAACTCTGCAGACACTAGGGTTAGTGAAGAAGGAGGGGCAGGAGGTGCTCCAGGTACCAGAAGCAGAGATTCCCCTGCAGCCTGTGGTGAAGGCCAGTGAGGCAGGCTGTGCTCCTGCAGCCCATGGAGCTCCATGGTGGAGCAGGTGGATGCCTGAAGGAGGTTGTGACCCTGTGGGAAGCCTGCATTGGAGCAAGCTCCTGGCAGGACCTGTGGAGAGAGGAGCCCATGTTGTAGCAGGTTTGCTGGCAGGACTTGTGACCCCACAGGGGACACACACTGGAGCAACCTGTTCCTGAACGACTGCACCGCATGGAAAGGGTCCCAAGCTGGAGCAGTTCATTAAGGACTGCAGCCTGTGGGAAGAACTCATGTTGGAGAAGTTTGTGGGAGACAGTCCTCCACAGGAGGTACCCCATGCCGGAGCAGAGGAAAAATATGAGGAGGAAGGAGCAGGAGAAACATGCAATAAACTGACTACAACCCCCACTCCTCATCCCACTGTGCTGCTCAGGGGGAGGAGGTAGAGAAAATTGGGATTGAAGTTGAGCCTGGGAAGAAGGAAAGGGTGGGGGGGGAAGGTGTTTTAAGATTTGGGTTTACTTCTCATTATCCTACTCTGATTTTTTTGGTAATAAATTAATTTTCCCCAAGTTGAGTCTGGTTTACCTGTGATAGTAACTGCTGAATGATCTCTCCCTGTCCTCATCTTGACCCACAAGCTTTTCATTACATTTTATCTCCCCTGTCCAGCTGAGGGGCTTTGATAGGCACCTGGCATCCAGCCAGGGTCAACCCACCACAGCTTCCTTTTAAGCAGGAACTACACTAACATCCTGCCCAGACTAGAATCCTCAAGAAAGTTTTAAGAGCAGTTACAGACACTTCCTCAATAGATGTATTTATTTCCTTGTAAGTTTGTGGGTCCTCAGCACATGCAGTCATCTTTTTTGAACCTGAATCCTTATTTCAACATTAGCCCATAAGGTTTTAAAACCTATACCACACAGTACAGAAGTTCCACAGTTACTCATTTGGGGATTAAAATAGGGAAAAGCTAAGTAAGGATGCAACAATGTGTTGCTACCATTTGGTACTAAGTCACAGTTCAACTCTTATTGCCATGCTCATTCTCCTCAGAGGTGACTTCTGAGGATGGGATTAATGAGCTTGCCTCCATCTTGGCCAAAAGGTATCAGCTTTTGTCTGGTTAGCACTAGATACTAGAGACCACAAAGGAGAGTGAATGCTGCATTAAATCTTCTCTGCTGCTATTTTTATGTACTTGCTCATCTTCCTCAGAATTCCAGAGATCTTATTTGCAATTGGATCTTGAAGTTAACAGTGCTTGAGCTGCAAAAACCCATACACATTTCAGAGTAGCTCTAACTAGCACATGCCAATCCATATGCTAACAAGGCAGCCTAGGTAGCTAGTAATATTTACACCTAGCTAGTACCAAGAGACCAGTGGGTACCAGACCAACCTCACTGTTAAGACAGAAGGTTACATAGATCCAACTTCAAACTTTGATTACTTCAAACAGTGGGTTGTAAAGCATGCACTAAATAGCAACTCTTACACAAGCATACAGTTCATCAGTTGCTACTCATCTTCAGAATTCACACATGCTTGAATAATCCCTGCAAGGATCACTTAAAGCTGAACAGTAATTGAGCTACTAATCCACAAACAATTCATACTAGGAGAAATCAAAGAATAACTACTTGAAAACAAACACTACCACCCCCAACAACCCTAAGACAGCAATCCAAATGGAGATGGAATATATTCTTTAGTCAGCTCCGTTGTAGTCCATTGACAACTCCTATGAGCAAACAAGCAAGTGTGACTTCTACAACCTGAAATCACAATGTACCCTGCCACTCAAAGACTTGTTTCTACTGTCATTAAGAAAATGTGACATTAATAAAATTCATAGTAAAGCAACTTCACAAGCAACAAGACAGCAGGAAAAAGCTAAGAGATGAGAATTTTTCTCTAGTCCATAACCCATTTGTCTGGAGAAGGAATCCTATAGAAAAAGCAAAGGATTCTAGAGGAGTAGTAACTGGTAGATTATTTTATAAGAGTAGTCAGCTGACACAAGCTGAATTTCTTTCTGAACTGACACCCACCTCCATTTTCTCTGCTGTACTCAAATGTATATTTATTTTACTTTTTTCTAGTTTTGAGTGGATAAGGAAAATTACAATCATCCTAGTAATTGCAGGAAATTGTATTCTCAAAAAGCAGACAGGAAAAGCAACTTTACCTAGAAAGAAGTAAAAATAATGCAATTATGCATATTTTATGGAAGAGGTGTACTAAAACAAGGTATCTACAAAATCAAAAACTTCTCACTGGAACTAGATGATCTTTAAGGTCCCTTCCAACCCAAACCATTCTATGATTCTATGATGTTCCGTACACAACACTATCTACTGCCTTCTGACAGAAGCTATTTAAAAACAGAAACTCATTATGTGAATCTGTTATGCATGGTATGATGATTCCCTGAAGGGATATGTATGTGCGTGCGTAAGAGGGAGGAAGGCGCAAGAAATCAGCTAACAGAAGTGTTTCATTGATGCAAGCAGAGTACTGAAATAGTTCTGAAGTCAGACCTTTACCTTGCTCCTGTTTTTAGGTATAGAAATTGGCAGCAAGCTCAATTTTAGTAGATTCAAATAAACTTATGTTCAGTTGCATTTCAAGAGATTATGAACGGAATTGCTAAATCAGTTCTAAGAGAATAGGAAGCAAGAGTAAATGTGACTTTTGTATATTCACACTAAAGATAAATATCAACATTAAAACATGGTGAGGTTGTGACAATTATCAGAAGCAAACAGTTTTAGGAGTTCAGCAACTCTTTACATCACTAGTGCAGCTCTCACCCGTATCAGTAACATTTTTAGTATGAAGAAGACAGCAGTAAGAGCAAACTTACCTACAGTAGCTCTAATTAAGGGGGAGGAATCACCGATGTTGTTCAAACATTCACTTTTAATGAAGTCAGTTACACCATTGGGAAAGTTCTGAAAATGTGCTTTTACATTATTCTTCAAGATGAGGCCACTCAAGGAACGTGTTGGTTCATCTGCAACAGAAAATAATTACAGTCAGCCTTCAACCAGCTTATAGGAATAAGGCAGATTTCCAGAACAATGCAACAACAGCAAAGTTTATATAGAGATATTAAGATTAATTTCCTTATCTCTCCTTCCAACAACACTCATCAACCAATGTAGCAAAGCTTTTCAGGTTCAGAGTTTACTATTTCTGTTATTCAAACTTAGAATATCAGTATAACAAATTTTACATTTTAAGAGAAAGCTTTGTATAGAGATATAGGCAAGGAATAGATCTGAAGTCACAGGATATAGAAGACTCATGACAGACATTGGTCAGCCAAAGACATTCAGACATTCTGATTATACTGACTGGCTTGCTGCAACGCTGATACTGTAAGAAATTGATGACAAACTTGCTTTCACCTTGGTAAGATACAGAAGTGATGTAGGGATATGCAGTAAATACTCGACCCCGTACTGCCACAGTAGTAGTGTTCAATTTTTCTACAAAATAAGGTATTGTAATCCTTTCTAATTCTGGGTGTTATATTATCTATTAAATTAATAATTAGAGGTAGAAGGGGAAAAAAGTCTTTAAACAATATTAAAAGTGTTATATAGTGTGAACCCTAAGAAAAAAAACAATCAGAATTGACCTGAACTGAGTAAGAATTTAAGTTTAGGCAACAGCGAGTTCTTTTCACTGAGCTCTTTTTGCCTGCAAATTTCTCCAAAAATACTAAGACAAGAGAAGGAATAGAAAGAGAACAGCCTAGATTTTTCATTTATATTGGAGCAGACTCATGTTTGGTTCTTCAGCTGAGGGCATGAATAACTTGGTATTACTTCTGAAATATGCTGAAAGTGAGGTCTGGATGTTCTACATAGAAAGGATTAATTTACGGTGTAAGAAAATTTAAATTTACACTTTACAGCAATCCTAATCAGCGCAGGAAATTAATTTTAATTAGCATTTTAGCCACTTGTTTGAATTTTTTTTATACGAAGCCCTGATTTAGGTAAGAAATACGGGCGTTCAAAGCTCCTTTGTGCCAGGAATTAGTTTACACATGGATCTACTCCAAGGCCTTCAAAACTATTGACATCCCAACAGAAATAAGGATAAGCAAAATAAGAGAAACCACTTTCAAATATAAAGTACTTTCAAACTAAAGTAACCGCATTACAGCACAAAGACCCTCAGTATACCCATGATGTCTGACTGACAAACTTTAAAGGTAGTTTCTATTGTGATCTGTGCTAGTTAGAAAAGGAACAGCACTTTTCAGAACAGGTGAGGGGTTTGCTTGGCTGATCACAGAATCACAGAATCACTAGGTTGGAAAGGACCTTTAAGATCATCAAGTCCAACCATTAATCCAGCACCACCATGTCCCCTAAACAATGTCCTGAAGCGCCACATCCACACGTTTTTTGAACACTTCCAGAGATGGCGACTCCACCACCTCCCTGGGCAGCCTGTTCCAATGCCTGATCACCCTCTCAGTGAAGAAATTTTTCCTAATATCCAATCTAAACCTCCCCTGGCGCAACTTGAGGCCATTTCCTCTTGTCCTATCACTAGTTACTTGGGAGAAGAGACCAACACCCTCGTCGCCACAACCCCCTTTCAGGTAGTTGTAGAGAGCGATAAGGTCTCCTCTCAGCCTCCTCTTCTCCAGACTAAACAACCCCAGTTCCCTCAGCCGCTCCTCATAAGACTTGTGCTCCAGAACCCTCACCAGCTTCGTTGCCCTTCTCTGGACACACTCCAGCACCTCAGCATCCTTCTTGTAGTGAGGGGCCCAAAACTGAACACAGGATTCAAGGTGCAGCCTCACCAGTGCTGAGTACAAGGGCACAATCACTTCCCTACTCCTGCTGGCTGCACTATTCCTGATACAGGCCAGGATGCTGTTGGCCTTCTTGGCCACCTGGGCACACTGCCGGCTCATATTCAGCCGGCTGTCAACCAGCACCCCAGGTCCCTTTCTGCCGGGCTGCTCTCCAGCCACTCCTCCCCAAGCCTGTAGCGTTGCATGGGGTTGTTGTGGCCAAAGTGCAGGACCCTGCACTTGGCCTTATTAAACCTCATACAGTCGGCCTCTGCCCATCGATCCAGCCTGTCCAGATCCCTCTGCAGAGCCCTCCTACCCTCCAGCAGATCAACACTCCCACCCAGCTTGGTGTCATCTGCAAACTTACTGAGGGAGCACTCGATTCCCTCATCCAGATCATCAATAAAGATATTGAATAAGACCGGCCCCAGAACCGAGCCCTGGGGAACACCCCTTGTGACCGGCTGCCAGCCGGATTTAACGCCGTTCACCACAACTCTCTGGGCTCGGCCATCCAGCCAGTTCCTCACCCAGCGAAGAGTAAACCCGTCTAAGCCACGAGCCGCCAGTTTCTCCAGGAGAAAGCTGTGGGAGACGCTGTCAAAGGCTTTACTAAAGTCCAGGTAGACAACGTCCACAGCCTTTCCCTCATCCACTAGGCGGGTCACCTGGTCATAGAAGGAGATCAGGTTGGTCAAGCAGGACCTGCCTTTCATGAACCCATGCTGGCTGGGCCTGAGCCCTTGGTTGTCCTGCAGACGCCCTGTGAGCACTCTCAAGACCAACCGCTCCACAATCTTCCCTGGTACAGAGGTCAGGCTGACAGGCCTGTAGTTCCCAGGATCCTCCTTCCGACCTTTCTTGTAGACGGGCGTCACATTGGCAAGCCTCCAGTCTTCTGGGACCTCCCCTGTTAACCAGGACTGCTGATAAATGATGGAGAGTGGCTTGGCAAGCTCCTCCAACAGCTCTCTCAGTACTCTCGGGTGGATCTCATCAGGCCCCATAGACTTGTGGGTGTCCAGGTGGCTTAGCATGTCCTTGACTGCTTCCTCCTGGATTATGAGGAGTACATTGTGCTCTCCATCCCCATCTTCCAGCTCAGGGGGCTGAATATCCTGTGGATACCTGGACTGGCTATTAAAGACTGAGGCGAAGAAGGCATTAAGTACCTCAGCCTTGTCCTCGTCCTTGGAGACAATGTTCCCCGCCATATCCAGTAGGGGATGGAGATTCTCCTTGCCTCTCTTTTTGTTGTTAATATATTTGTAAAAACATTTTTTATTATCCTTTACGATTGTGGCCAGACTGAGCTCTAGCTGGGCTTTTGCCTTTCTAATTTTGTCCCTGCTTGACCTAACGAGATCCTTGTACTCTTCGTGAGTTGCCTGCCCCTTCTTCCAGAGGTGATAAACTCTCCTCTTTTCCCTGAGTCCCAGCAAGTCAGCCAGGCCAGTCGCCTTCCCTGCCAGCTCTTCTTACAGCACATGGGGACCGCCTGCTCCTGCGCCTTTAAGATTTCCTTCTTGAAGACTGTCCAGCCTTCCTGGACCCTTTGTCCTTCAGGACTGTCTCCCAAGGGACTCTCTCAACCAGTGACCTGAACAGGCCAAAGTCTGCCCTCCGGAAGTCCATGATAGCAGTTTTGCTGACCCCTCTCCTTACTTCCCTCACAACCGAGAATTCTATCATGTCGTGGTCGCTAAGCCCAAGACGGCCTCCGACCACCACATCTCTCACCAGTCCTTCTCTGTTTGTAAAGAGCAGGTCCAGCAAGGCACCTCCCCTGGTGGGCTCACTCACCAGCTGCATCAGGAAGTTATCCTCCACACACTCCAGGAACCTCCTAGACTGTTTCCTCTCTGCCGTGTTATACTTCCAGCAGATGTCCGGTAGGTTGAAGTCCCCCACAAGAACAAGGGCCAGCAAATGCGAGACCTCCGCCAGTCGCTTATAGAATGTCTCATCCGTCTCTTCATCCTGGTTGGGTGGCCTGTAACAGACTCCCAGCAGGATATCTGCCTCATTGGCCTTCCCCCTCATCCTTACCCACAAGCACTCTACTTGGTCTTCACAATCTTCGATTTCTATGCAATCAAAACACTCCCTAACATACAGAGCCACCCCACCGCCTCTCCTTCCCTGCCTATCCCTTCGGAAGAGCTTATAGCCATCCATTGCAGCACTCCAGTCATAAGAAGCATCCCACCATGTTTCTGTGATGGCAACTACGTCATAGCTGTCGCGCTGCACAATGGCTTCCAGCTCCTCCTGTTTGGTGCCCATGCTGCGTGCATTGGTGTAGAGGCACCTGAGCTGGGCTATCGATTTCAACTCTGGCACGTTGAACCTACCCCTAGGTTCAACTCTAGTGAGCCTGGTTTTAGCCCCTCCCCCCTCCAAATCTAGTTTAAAGCCCTCTCAATGAGGCCTGCCAGCTCACGAGCAAGAATCCTTTTGCCCCTTGGCGTCAGTTGCACTCCATCAGCTGCGAGGAGGCCCGGTGCCGTGTAAACCGCCCCAGAATTTAATCAGAAATTAAATTAATTTAATCAGAAATTAAAATTCATTTTAATAAACTGATTTTGACTGTCAAAACCAGATTCTCATCATATACTTTCTAATCTTGTTTTTATGTTCGTTTTTCAGTTCTCCTAAAGAAGCATTATTCATGCTCCATAACTATAGATGATTTACAAGCAAACATATCCTCTACATAGAATTCACTAACTTTATAAACCAGGAGCCACCCTGTGCATACATATTTGAAACAATTCTGTAACTTCACCTACACTATAGGTTTTAAATACCCACCAACTTCTAAACAATACAAAACTAAGTCATTCCACTTGCACAGCACTGCATTTCAAGGGCCAAAAACTCTTCTCAGAGAATGGACAAGGAGGGAGGGAAAGGTTATTATTTTGAATAATAATATTAAAGATTGGATGAGTGGACAAACTTCTCAACTACAGAACTCACTTGTGAGATTGACAAGTATTACTATTATTATTTGGCAAGTCAAATCAAGTAATTTTGCTTAAAGTTTGGAAGGTATCATTAATAAAGACCAGGTGAAGAATAACCTAAAAAAAGAAGTTTTTATTTCAACTCTTGATCAGTCTCAGGTTTGCCTGAAATACTCTCTGAATTAAAAGTAAAACCTCCAAATCAACTCTTACACCAAGATAGTATGTCAAACTCTGATTGCTTTACATAACTGTAATCTGTTGATAGGTACATACACCTCCAAGAAATCCAGTCCTCTGTAAATTATTATTAAGACTTAAAGTTGTGCCTGGCAAGGAAGGAAACCAAACAAGTCTTCCTGTAATTTCCACATGACTTAAAACCCTTGCAAGCCACAATAAACCATCATTGTCAGCAGCCAGTTAGACACAGAATACAATAGTTACTCATTCTGTATTAGCCAGCAGTAGCTTTTTGGGGTGAAAGAAGTCAGAGTGCCAGCCAAAGTCTGATTAGAATATGGAACATTAGCCAATATTAGTATAAACTCCAGCATGGAAATATTAAACCATGCATTAAGGAAAAACATTAATCCTTTAGAATGCCTGGCTGCAATTACAAAGGGGACAAGGCAACAGCTTCAATTTAACCAAGCAGAGATACAGATGCTAAGTTCCTTGTGTCAGAAACAGGCAGACTAGCCAGCTGGTTTCAATAAAAATCAAGGTCACATGAAGGTGAAACTTCAGCACCACTTTTTTCTTTCTTTTCTTTCTTATGGTATGTAGCAGGATGAAACATCTTAAATCCATTCCTTTAGCCAAGATAACAGAAAGACTATTCTTCACAGTAAGTGTTTATCCCAGACCCACCACAAAGATTCCATGGGATTCATAGTGAAAGTTGGTTCTCTTAAATAAATTCATGAAGCAGAAAAAAAGATCAAAATCAAAAAGCAAAACCCATTATCACCATACTGAGAGGTAACTAGCAGAAATCACAAAGATTGACTTATTGCTAAACAAACATCAACCACTGAGCTAGAGAGACAAGGATATTTATGGAATCCAGGGTGTTCAACAACTTAACAGCTACACTGTCAGAAGAGAGTAATATAGGTCTGGATGGACTTCTTGCTGTAACACCAAGATTACAGGCAGATGGCCTAAAAGCTGAGTAAAACACTCCTTAGTTTTCATAGGTTCTATGATAAGTTCTGTCAGCCATATGCTTCAGCCATCAAACAAGATTGCAGTCTTGCCTCCTACCTCAGTCAGCCTGGCAGTATAGAGAGTTGACAAGAACATCCAGTACAAGAAAAAAGAAAGCAAAGCAAACCTCTGGCATTTGATACCATTGTTGGTGCCAAATCAGTTCATCAGTGGAAGATTCCCCTCTCACATTGCCTGACTTTATGATAAAACCATATCACATAATCATCATTTGGTATTGGTAAATTTTCAATTCTGTTGCAAAACTGCAATACTAGTTCCAGATTTTAATGGTTTACATACAGAAAATGGACACACACCTGCATTACAAATATCAATCGGTACTTTTAAGAACTAGAATGTATCCTAAACCAGCCATATTTCCTCTGATGAGGGTTTGTATGTCATAGTGTGCATATGTGAAAGCAACAAGGGTTTTATAGCTCACCTGCAAGTCCAGGTGAGCATTTGTTTCACCATGCCTTTTCATCCTCTCTTCCTTAGCACATAACTTCCTAGATTGCTAAAAGAACTGACCACATGCTAAAAGCACATATGAGACCATGCTGCTCTTACTCTTCCAAGTCATTTGAAATCCATCTTCAGTCTCTTTAGTTTTCAGTTTCTACCTATTACTTCATCAGCCTGCTTTCTTCGGGAGGGAGGAAAATGAAGGGGAACTGTGAGTGCTTGCTGCTTTGGAGTGCTTAAAGCTCCTGAGATTTAAAGCTTGCCAGTCAGAATTAACTCTGAACAGTAGTATATCTACTGATGCAGAGAATAACTTCCATCACTTGATGTAAATGCTTTTTCCTTGGAGATACCAAAATAAAAATTAGTACTGTTGAATCTGTACTTGCTTGAACAGCCAGTGTGTGCCACTTCACAGATGAAGCAGATAACCTCACTAGGAAGGAAAGGCATTGCCCACTCCAGTGCTGCAGGGCTAAGCTGTTATAAGCTGCCTATACTGAGCTGAATGCAAACTGCAGTCATCATTGGTACTTATGACTCTGTCAGGGCACTGCTGCTCCTGAATACCTTTTGAAGGCAGAAGGCACAAACTGAGTAAAATCTTCATGTGGTTCTGAAAAGTGAGAATTATGTCATTATAGAAGCAGAATAAAAGTTTAAAATGCTTTGCAAAAGCAGTAGCAATGCTTAGCCAGTTATTGATACTAGCATCAAACTGTGGGATCAAGATGTGCCTTTACATGGCTCTTTAGATTGCTTTCAGTAAGTATACTCAATTCTGGAGCTGGCCAAAAACACTATGGGTACTATTATTGGTGGTATTGAAAAATATTTGGGTATTTTCTGGGTTCCAGGCCCTTTTGGCATTAAAGGAAAGGTGCTTTTACTTGCACATGGGAAGTACTAATAGACTTTCTTTTATAAGGCTACATTCAGCTTCATAAAAGTGTTCAGCTAACCAATTGCATCTGCCCCAGCACTGCAAGATAACAAACACAGCGGAACTGTTATATCATCCTAATGCCTCACAACAAGTCTGTTTTCTGAAAATCTAGAAAGAGGTGGTAATGTTACTTCATAGGAGCCATCATAGTCTAAATCAGACACCAGCACATAGCCTTGTTGAGTAGGAGGCACCATTTTTTCAGGTAGAAGGCACCTCAGAACTGCACTGAATCAAGTACTGCTTGATGGACAGAAGTACCTTTAGAAATCACATCAGTGAAAGTTTCCCTTTCTATTGGAAAATACCACATGTTGATGCTTGATAGTTACATTGTAAGCACAGTTAGATTTGACATGAGAAACAACCAAACATTACTGAGTAAAAGAGTTTGACTTAAAGCATACAAAGAAATACCCCTTGAAGCAGACTACATTCAGCTCATAAGACACACTAAGGAAAGGCTTCAAATAACTGGCTAAATACCTCCAACTTACCCCCCCCCCCCAAAACTTACCCCCCTTAAGAATCAAGGGAAAGCCTGACAACCTCTGTCCTTTCTCTCCACAAGCTACTTAAGAGAAAAATATATTCCAAGACTCACCCCCAAAATGCTTACAGTGAACAGCACTTTTGAAGAACCTAAACCAATATGATTAAGTACATGAAGGCACTAGGCTAGTCAATAGGCCAAAACACTCCAAAGCTGCCTGGGAGGACTCCCAGCAAGGTACAGCACATGGACCTCCTTCTAGCATACACAAGGCTCCTCAGGTGGTCACCTTGCAGAAGCCTAGAAACAGGTATCTCCAGGAGTGCACTGGCCTCCTCTGGAGACAGGTGAATTCCCAGGCAGCAGCCCCAGACTCTAGGGTATCTACCCGAAGAGCATTTTGGATGTTGAGGGAAAGCTCATGGCCTGTAGGTCCCCAGGAATTCTCCTAGGCATCTTCTGGGAATTCACCTCTGGAGATAGGTGAATTCCCAGGCAGCAGCCCTAGACTCCTCCAAGGTAGACACCTGAGGAGTTTTGGCAACATTAGAGGCTGTTCCATTCCTGTTAGCTCCCTGGGACCTCTTGCAGGTATGTTCAGGAGCATTTTTATTTCTTCTGGATACAAGCAAATTCCCAGGCAGCAGCCCCAGACTCAAAGCAACTACTCAAAGACCATTGTATATGTTGAGGGGGAAGATTCATGCCCGGTAGCTCTTTGGAAATCTTCTCTATGATCAAGAAGCTTGTTATTTCACTTGCTCTTTTTCAGCATTTTCCTTGTATGGGCTTCAGGGATAGGGAAAGAGATAATAATGGAGATCCCACACTCTGATTCTGGATACTTAGAATAAGGAGCTTCAGGAAAGCAATCCTGAAGCATTGAATAACATAATGCAATCCACTGGATAATGTCAAAGCTTCTTTCCAGACTTGAAATAAATAATTTGTTATTTCTCACATGTGGTACATATGCCATACAACTACTTAGGAGAAGCCTTTTCTTTAAATCTGCACTAAAATATCCCTACAGAGGCATATAAAGGAAGAATTAGCAAGCATACAGGGAAAAACCATGGAATTCTTAATGATCTGATAAAATTCATTATCTCATAACTTGGTTTCCCTCAAGATACTTATACACCTCAATTACTTTATGCATTAATTACTAAAACCCAGTCAGGCTTAACTTTTTGTAATTCTTTGTACATCTGAATTTAAGGAAAAAATGTTTTGTTGTTAAGTAGGACACTACATATGTTATGCAGCATTTTAAACTGCAAAGGTACATTTAATCTGACTAACCTCTGAATTGTAATGCAGATTCACTCCTTGACAGTTATTTTAGTATATAGTTAATAATGACATAATGCGGGATGATGGTAATGGGGGGTGAGTGGTAGGGGGGCATTTGTTTTAATTAAATAGTTAAAGCTGCTGAACCACTTTTCTGGATTAATCCTGCTCATAAAAGATACCTTCCTCAAACTGGTAGCTGGAAAATTAATACCTGATCTCACACAATAGTCTTTTTCTTGCTCAGCTTCAAAGACCTTTCAACACCAACATGCTACGAAAAGTTCACAGTGGAAAGGACTCGTGAAAACTGCTGTCCAGGTCAAGTTTAAATTCCAATACTTATCATAAAACATTCACATCAAACCCACAAGACCACTTTGGATCCCAGTACCAGTTTATAAAAAGCCATTTCAAATTCTGCTTGCAGGGCTAGATGAATTATTAGTGTCATGATTACCAGAAAATAAATTACCATCTGTGTGGACTTCTGTTGAAACAAAAACTCGGGGGGATGAGAACAGGACCTTCCTCCATGGTAATGTTCCATGTCAAAGTAAGGTACTTGGAATGACTAAGTCATCACATGAACAAGACAGAGTTGCAGTGACACTGCTCTGTCTTCAACTGGGTTATAAAATTCCAAAGCATTTTGGAAATAAACTTAAAAACCATCCTTAAAGCCTATGACAAAAGTACTAAAGCAGTGTTCTCAATCCCAGCTCATTTTTACCTTCAGCCTAAAAGTTCATCTCAAGTATTCTGATCGTTGACTGCAACAGCCTTACACCAGGCCATGACCAATCCCCTGAGATAACACTCCGAGACCAAAGACTAGAGTTCCCGCATTAGGATAGGGAGAAGAGTCATTCACTAAAACACAGTCCAAGATTAGAATCACAAAGGCTTGTATAGCTGCAAAAGGATAGGTAACTACAGCTATACAGGCCAGCAGAAAGCTACCTGGACCTGTCATGTCCTCTCTCTCTTGTGTAAGAAGGACAAAAGGTAGATCTGAGAAAGGACATGTGTGTTTTGGGAATAAGGATGGACAGTCTGAATCTTAACAAGACTAGATACCGTGCCAGTCGTTCTGTTCTTTTTTTCACCATATTAGAGACAATCAGGTATGTCAAATCTTACCTAAGAAGTGGTAAGCTTTGACACCACTTCTGTTCTTTCAATTTTGATATAAAACCTCCCACTAACATCAGGCCAAGTAGAATGCCACATTAATTCTAAGCCCATACAAAGAGAGCTTCCCTTTTTTGCTCAGAGGTGTGAAGATGACTGTCAAAGAATGGATACATGCAGAAACATAGCAGGAATAGTCTGCAGAGATTACAAAGTCTCAAGTTAGTTTCTCCTTAGAGTTGGACACAAAAATGCTACCAGAAGGCAACACAGTAGTCCTCGCTGATGCAAGTAAGGCCCTGTCATCTCACAGTGTGCTGATACAACCTTGCATCAACAAATTATGGCAGGATTATGACAGAGTCATCACACTCAATGCTCCCAAAGTGGCAAATTAAGATTTATGAACACTAAAGAGTATTCTTGGTGAATGACAATGGACAGCCTCTTTTGATAATTTAGTACAAGCCAGATCCACTTCTCATTCACCAAATTCAGGATGCTGCGTGAGATAAAGCATGGTTAAAAATAATAAGAAAACACCAAGGAATTGGCAAAGTTGTCCTACAAAAGGACAAGACAGATGAATTAAGAAGGATGCTATTTCTGTCAGTCTATTTTAGATGGGGAAAAAACATTAATTTACAGAAGGTATAAACAAAGCAAGGCTTTGAAACAGACAACTTTGGGAATTTCATCATTCTAGTCGATGAGGTCCGAAACAAACTCAGAACTTCCACTTACAGTATGAATTGTCTGTATTATGACACCTAGTGGTTCTTCCTCTGACCTGCCTCATGCTTCAGATGTCTTGGACAACTGCCTCAATGTACCTTAACTAGAGGCTAGAACTGGCCTCAGCAAGACAGCAAGGAGGCTGCAATTAGGACAACACTTTCTCATATTTTCCTTCAAGGGAACAGGTTTGGACTACAGAAGCAAAAATGCTAACAAGGAAAAGAGGATTTAGACGCATGACTGGGAACAAAGAAGGGAAGCTGCAGGTAAGCTAAGACAGCAACAGAGGAAAAGCTGATACTCCCTTGCAGCACTGGATTGTTTCAGTCAACCACACAAAATACAGAAAGTGACCTGAGAAGCAGCAGCAACATGCACGCACTCCAGAAAACAACTCATTAACAGAATACAGAAGCCTACAGGATTCTGAGCTCAGCTCAGGGGACAGCAGAAAAGAAAAATCACCACCAAAACACCACCAAACCAACAGTAAGTCAGTGCAGTGCCACTACATTATCTGCAAGGTTTTATACCTGCCAAACCAAGAAGGAACAGCTAAAACTAAAAGAACAGCTAAGTAATAATTTAATTTACAGATAAATTAGTAAAACCAAGCTTCTTTCATTGAGATATTTTTCCGTTAATCTGGACTCCATCTCACCCAACTAAGGAAGATCTGAGCACCATGCTTCCTGGGAGGTACATTCCAGAGACCTACCCTTAATGGCTTGGGATCATATTTTATTCCATCAGTCTGCCTACTGTCTGACTTCCAGAACTGAATGCTACTTCCTTGACATTTCTTATATTCTGTGATATTTGTAACATTTGGGTTTGTCCAGATTCACAACACTATCTTTAGAAATGAACACTAGTTAAAAGAAAAAAAAAAAAAGCAAGTGCTCAAAGCCAGAGCATGTATATGCCATAGTTGCAAGCCAGGCCATATAATTTCCTTGATGAAGTGGTAGCAGGGCAACACTTGTTTCCAGGAAGACCCAAGCTTGACAAGGTACACAGAATTTAAAAACAAACCCAAGAAAACCACCGCATGTGCATAGGAGTACCACAATAGACCTAAAACCAGTAAGTCACAAGCATTCAAACACAGAAGCCTGATAAAGCTAACAATGGAGGAAAAAAGAAGTTATAGTTTTTGCAATAGAAAATACCCCTGATACTAAAACAAAACACATTCCCTACAAATAAATAAGGTTTACCTAAGTATCTTAGAGGCAGGCCCCAGTGAAACAGACAGCTTTGCAAGCAAAGTTATTTGTTTGCAGAGACCTAATACTCAGGCCAAAGATAATTTGGTACAGCCCCCACTGCAGTAAAATGAGGCTATTTAACTCACATTTCAATGAACCATTACAGAATTCCAACATTCAGGAGCTGTCACCTAAACGTATCCTTAAGCAGTTTCCTCAGTACTGGTTTCAACAGTGGCAAAAACTGAATCAAAGGTTAGTCTCATGACCTAACCAAGCTCTTTTTCCTCATGCATTATCAAACACCTTAATTTTTATTGAGTAAGCTGTCAGTGATGCTAGAAGCTTATTTTCATGGCTTCTCCTGCTGGGATGGCATGGCAACAACAGAAACATGAACTTCCAATGCTATGACTATCTATGCTTTGATCTGTGGTGTGAAGCACACTAGTTCTTTCCCATACCCAACAAACTTGGCAAGGCTGTAGGACAGACCACCAACAGAACCCTCTTCAGGATGGGAAAGGAAAGACTGTTCTCCCAGTTGTACTGAAGAGAGTTATCTAACTGATGAGTCCATCACATTTTCCCCTGGTCCAAAAGAGGATGCAAGAGTATTGTAGCTACTGAATAGCAGTTCTAATGAACGACCTCTTTACCTTGCTTGGGCACGACTAATGAAGGACTATGGAGGGCTGTTGGTTGGATTCAAAGCAAATCCAACCAACAGTCTTCCACTGTCCCTTATTAGTCCTACCCAAGAAGGTAACATGACATTTAGAAATTGGCAGACTTTTAGAACAGAATGAAGGGGAAATTAGCAAGTAAGGCAGTGTTAGAAAACAAATTTGGGAAAAAAACTGGAACACTCTTCTCATTATACCCTTTGTACAGACTCCAGATCCCACTACCAGACTCACTCTGCTTTTCATTTTCCTGTTGATGGTATAAAGCACATGCTGTATCTACACTGGCACCTTGCTCAAAAATTTAATACCCTGGTTGATGTGTATCAACCAGGTCTTGAAATATCTCTCTCGTACTTGAGGTCACCTAAGGCCTTACAGGTGATCAGGAGACTTCCTACATAGCACACACAAAAACATTGGGATATACTCCAACTTCAAACATGAAAATATACTTTCTCCCTCCCTTCCATTTCCCTCCTCCTGAATTAAGCTGACAGTACAACAAAAAAACTAGTTAAAACTTAAGATAAATGTTCTTGCTGATTCTTTGAATGTTACAGGGACACATGTAAGTAAAAATCTAATTCAAAGGGAAAAAAGCAAGATCCAGAAACTCAGAGGTGAAACACTAGAAGGCAGAAAAAGCACTGGCAGCAGGACACTAAGGAAAAAGCCTGAGAAAACAACCCAAACAATCGAACACATTAATTACAAAAAAATGTAAAGCTGCCACATGTGCCAAAACAGATCTTCAAACAAATTTCTTTCACTGTCAAAGACCTCAAATATCAGTAGCTGTAGTACACTGGAAAGAATCTTTCACACACCCTGATCATTAATAATGAATTGTCTGAATTTACCAACTGGTAGAGACTACACAGTATGCCATATGCAGTTTGTTGTAACATTCATAAGACAACAGTAAGTAGGCAGTTGATTTCTAACTATTTTGCTAGAATTAAGACTTCAGAATGAAGATTCTGACAGACATCATCTTCAGACAACTCTAGTATATGTTTAACAGTCTCATTACTAGGGAGATCATTACCATAACTAAATTTAGCAGCATGTTTTATAATGTGTATAGTCATGATTCAAAGTTATTCCAGAATTTCACTGCAGTCTGATAGAGGTATGATGCTCCAACATTTCTGGGAAGATTTCACAGGACAATTAAAAAGGAATCTATCCCAAGGCTGAAACTACAAGCACAAATAAATTATCAGATTTTTTTTCCACAAAGACTCCTGAGAGAATAAACAAGTTCTACATGACTATGGAGCTCAACTAACCAGCAAACTGACTATAGGCATGAGCTTCCTGTTTCTTTCAAGCTAAATAAAATAAATTTTAAAAAAGGCAAAAAAATAGAATAAAACAGTCAATATCTCAAGAACTTACCTTCAGACTTCAATTTCGTAAGAACAAAAATCAGGTAGTTGTTGAAGTCTGGATACTGATTAAGTTGTTCTAGTTTCTGAAGAGAGAAACTGTTAAGGAATCTGCACACATAACAGTTATAGTTTCCTGGATACAAAGATTATTAAATGAGTTATGTACTGCTGCATCACTTCAATCAGTTGTGACTAAAAGCTCAAAATATACAGAGTATGAACAATCTAAAAAACAGTTTCTCTAATTTTCTTACTGAAGCAATAGCCCCTTGTTATGGGGAAATCTGAAAAAAATCTAGGGACAGACACAAATTAATAGATCCTCAAAAATATCTGTAAAGGCACTAAAAAAGCTTCCTCTGTATAGTTTTGGATTTCAATATTTACACTTAGAAGTCTGCCAAACCTAAGGAATCCACTGAGACTCAATCCCATAATACATCTTTTCTCTGATAAGCTACTCATTTTAATATTAGACATATACTTCTTTATGATGCTAACTAGCCACAGCCTGAGCTTTCAGCAATGAGAACCTGTTTAATTGTAAAGGCACAGATAGTTGTACCAAGAAGTTCATGCTTACCAGTCTCATTAAAAAACCCCGAATGACAAAACACTCCTTAGTTGCAGGAAGAATTATTATGTTTCTGAACAGCTGTGAAGGTATGTAGTTGTTTTTCCTAAAATTTGTCATTACTTCTGCCTCAAGTTTCCCAGTATTCTGCTACTGCTTGGCTAGAGCAGGGATCTGGCATTTCCCTTGTATCCTGTTCTCACTAACAGATATTCTGCTCAACAATAACTTTAAGTCAGTGCAGTGTGATCTCTAAGCTACTAAACCTACTAGCTATCATTAGTATAGCAAAAAATCAAGACACTTAAAAAATTACTTTTAGAAGTAAGATTATATGCTTCCTAGGCGTTTACTTTACTTGTTGTTTAGCTAAATCTCTTAACATTCAAAGTAGCTGGACCTTAGCCAAATATATGCATGTTAAGACTTGATCTTCAGTAAATCCCTTCCAGTTCTAAAAGGATCAATTTCCTTCCAATGACCAACAGCCACTGTCTGAACCACAAACTTAAGGTACTCCATTTTTAGATACTTAGGTGTGGTGGGTGACCCTGGCTGAACACCAGGTGCCCATCAAAGCTGCTCTATCACTCCCTGCCTCATCTGGACAGGGGAGAGAAAATGTAATGAAAAGCTTCTGGGTCAAGATAAGGACAGAAAGAGATCATTCAGCAATTACCCTCACACATAAAATAGACTCAACCTGGGGAAAATTAATTTATTTCCAATCAAATCAGAGTAGGATAATGAGAACTAGAACCAAATCTTACAACACCTTCCCCGCTCCCACCCGCCCCGCCCCCCCCTTACTCCTGGGCTCAACTTGACTCCTGATTTCTCTCCCTCCTCCCCCCAAGCATTACAGGGGGATGGGGAATGGGAGTTGTGGTCAGTTCATCACACATTGTCTCAGCTGCAACTTCCTCCTCAGGGGGAAGACTCCTCACATTCTTCCCCTTCTCTAGAACGGGGTCCCTCCAACCAGAAAGAGTCCTCCATGAACTTCTCCAACATGAGTCCTTCCCCCAGGCTGCAGTTCTTCATGGACTGCTCCAGCATGGGTCCCTTCCATGGGGTGCAGCTCTCCAGGAACAGACTGCTCCAGTGTGGATCCCCTGCAGGATCACAAGTCCTGTCAGAAAACCTGCTACAACATGGGCTCCTCCCCGTATTGGTCCACAGGTCCTGCCAGGAGCTTGCTCCAGTCAGTCCAGGCTTCCCACAGGGCCACAGCCTCCCTCAGGCATCCACCTGCTCACATGTGGGTTCCTCTATGGGCTGCAGGTGGAGATCTGCTCCACGGGCTGCACAGGGACAGCCTGCCTCCCTGTGGCCTCCACCACAGGCTGCAGGAGAATCTCTGCTCTGGCACCTGGAGCACCTCCTCGCCCTCCTTCTTCGCTGACCTCGGTGTTCGCAGAGTTGTTCCATATTTTCAGTACTCTCTTCAGTTGCCATTGTTGTGTGCTAGGTTGGGGTTTTTTTCCCCCCTTCTTAAATCTGTTACCACAATGGCACTACCACCCTCACTGATGGCCTTGGCCAGCAGCGGGTCTGTCTTGGAGCCGGCTGGCCTTGGCTCTATCAGACATGTAGGAAGCTTCCAGCAGCTTCTCACAGAAGCTACCCCTGCAGCCTCCCTGCTACCAAAACCTTGCCATGCAAACTCAATTCATTAGGCTGTTTGCATCAAGTAGTAACTTTGCTAGAAAAGCCTCCTCTCTCTCCATTTAATAAAAGAGTAAAGCATACTTATCACATCCATAAGCTGCTTTGCTGTGAAACACACAGCCAAGTAAGGTAGTACATTTAGAAATTTATCTTTCTCCAAGCTTCAGAAACATAATCACCAAAACAGTCAGTTGAACATTACTAACAACTGTGAATTTCAATGGATCAAGTAGGAACCAGCAGAAGAAGTGAGCAGAAAGAACTGAAAGAATAGTATTTAATAGAGACTTAATGAGAAAACACTTAATTGGTCTAGGAATCAAAGAATAGCTTATAGGCCATATTTTCTTAACAACTTCTTCATCCACTTTAGCTTTTTCTTTTTTACTCCAAGAAACATCTAATGTCTTAATTTGAAAAATATATGAAGCCTTACCAATTCATAACTTTGTTAACAACGGGTTTTGGCTAACCTATACTCCCCACTTGGTTATATTTGAGTTATAAGCACCCAAGTGTGTCAAAACAGTGCCATAAAAAAAGAGCATGAGAGACTCAATGCACCGATAACCTTACAAAAAAATTATATACTTTAAATCTGAAATCATTAATCACTTGGACATGCTACTAAGTAGCATTCTACAATGCACAGCAATCACAATTTTCTGTGGAATCAGTCTCAAAGGATATTTTTTTTTTCCCAAATTTTTTTGGTTATAGGACAGGGCCTGTCAAGTTCTATTAGAATATTTTTCCAAGCTGATGTATAATACAATGGTAAAAATGTGCCACTTCTCTAACCTTTAGAAGCCAACATATGAAGACCTCCTTGAAAGCACAGGTATCTCAACACAGCAGGGAGTTACCACTACCTTTTAAAAGGAATTTCGGACATCAGTTAACAGAGACTGGGGGGGTTGTGGCAAACCCACTCAAAATTCACACTAACACCAAACGCACTACGAGGCAGCACAAGAAGCCACATACAGCAGACTTCCCTCTGCCCCTGTATTTTAACGAGTCTGACGAGCAGCATTTCAGGCTCAAGCTTCTAGGCACGCAGAACAGCCTCGCAACGTCGCAAAACGCGCGGTGTCAGAGCCAGCAGGCCAACGAGGGCATGGAGGCAGCGGCTCCACCAGGCCGCTTCCCCCACCAGCTACGGCTTTCGCCTCGAATCCCTGCGCCCGATTACCTCAGGGGGCCCCCTGCCCACCCCCGCTTTGCCGCACGGGCACGGCTATCCGCCCCGCTAGCTCAGCCCGGCGGGCCGCGGGGCATCCCCGGCCCCCTCGGCGGGATCCGCCAGGGCGAGGGCCGCTCTCCCGCCCCGCCGCGGCGGAGGGCTGGGCGCTGGCGGCGGCCCAGCGTGGGGGAACACGAGAAAGCGGCAGACACCGGCGGAGCCGCGCCAGAGCCTGGGCTTTAAAAAAAACCCAAAACCAAACAACCGCCCCCTCCCGAACAAACAAAAAAAAAACCACTACCCAAAAAAGCCCCAAACAAAAAAAACAACTGGCCCTTGGCTCCGGGCTCGCAACAGGTGCCCGGGCCCCCGCCGGGGGAAGGCGGCCCCGCGGCCCACAGGCCACCTCGGCGGTTCAAACGCCGCGCCACAGCCGCCCGCTCCGGCGGAGGCTCGGCCCACCCCGCTGTGGCGGCTCCCCGGGCAGGCCCGGCCGCCGCCGGCTGCCGCAGCGCCGACCTGCTGCAGCGCAGGCCGCGCTCCCCCCGCCCGCCGTCCCCGGCCTCCCCAGCGCCCGCCCGGGCCGCCGCGGCTCCGCTCCGCCCGCCCCGCCCGCGCGGCGTAGGCCTTGGCCAAGGATACTTGTTGCACGGCTCTCTGCGTGGTGGTGTCCGGCGACTGGGACTCTTTGAGCAGCTGCAGGATCTGTTGGAGCCCCTGCTCGTCGGGCTTCCACTCATACTCCATCTTGGCTTGCTGGAAAACAGCAGACAACAGGCGGCCGCAGTTAGCGGCGCGGCAGGGCCCAGGCCGGGGTAGGCGGGAGGGCGGAAAGGAAGGAAGGCCGGACGAGGGAGGGAGGGAGGAAGGGAGGGGACACCGCGGCGCCCGGCCCGCTCTGGCTCTTGTCTCAGCAGCACGCACCCCGCTAACCCCCCGGCCCCGCCGCCGGACACGGACGGACGAACGGATGACACCGACCTGCTGCCGCCGGCGCCCGCGGTGCTCCCAGCCGAGCTGCCTGAGTCACGGCGAATTTATAATCTGGCCCGAGGAGCCGCCTCGCGTCCTCCTGGGTCCTAGCGCCGGGCACGCCTCCGCCCGCCCCCGCCGCCTCGGGCCGGCCGGCGCCGCCGTCAGCCTTTCCCCGGTGCGTCCCACACCGTCAGGAGCCTGAGGGCGACAAAACGCGGGCGCTCAGTCCCGGCCGGCGGGAAACGAGTCGCCTCCGCCTCAGCCACCCACCCGTACGGCGTGGAAAAGCGAACGGAGAGAAACCTCCCGCAGCCGCGCCAGGCAGATGGGAGAGCGCCGGGCAGCGAGCGGGGAGGCTGCCGCCCACGGGCGGAGAAGCGGGGGTGCGAAAAGCAGACCCCAAGAGTCTGGAGCGTGACACCCGCGTTGCCGCCTGCTGTACTTCTTACGTGATTTGGGTGAGTGCTGGGCAGATCTCAGGAGTTCTCAGTTCCACGTGTAAAGAGGGAATAGGACCAACTACGCAAGAACGGCGTGCGGTGGGGATGAAACTCAAAAGAAACTGCGTTGAATACCTAATGTACCGTACCCTTAGCCTCAAAATATATCAGGGGAGATCTCAGGTCAAAATTAGCAATTTAGATACATATAAACATTATGTGTACATATAATACATATACATTACACATTATATATATAGCTATTTTTTATATATTATACATATGCTAATGGTCAAAATAAGAACACATGCTGCCTAAAACTGGCCTAAAATATGAAAATGAAAAACACTCATTCCTTGCCTTTTTATGATCATACTTTTAGTCACTGTGTTTGCAAGCATCTCGCTTGGTTGTATGAAAACTAGTTTCAGTTTCTGATGCTTCTGCTGCAGTACACAACTCGGTACGAGTGCCGGGCATCACAGCCTTAACTCTGCAGAGGCTCTGAGGGCAGGGAACAGTAGTGATTTCTAACAGTGCTTCCTTGCATCCCACGCAATTTGCTCTGGTGTGGCTCTTCGTCTCACCTCCCCAACACTGACAGTCAGCTGTCCAGTTGCAGGTGCAAGAAGTGTCCTGAGCCAACTTCCCTTCTGTTACTATGAGCCACTATTCTTGAAGAAAGAGACAGTACTAGTACTGCACAGTCTCCAGCAAAACAGCAAAAGGAACTATCAAAGGCAACAAGCAAGAACAGGCAGTGTACTTACAATATCTACGTATCTGGATAATGAGGACAGTGAAGGAGGGTACTTGCTGAATCAGGAAAGTATGCATACTGGAATAAGAAGCAGGAAATGGCTAAATAGCAGAGAAGTATGCAGCACAGCACACAAGAGAACAAAACCAATGGAGAACAAAAACAGCTAATAAAAAAAGCAAGAAATGGGACATGTTTCTTAAGCTCTTCTATTTAAGCAACTGCTGTAGCGGTGACAGGGTTGTTTGGGAGACAGACTACTAAAGCAGCACAACTCTTCAGAGCTCATCGCACTGACACGTCTACAAGACGGAGTCAGTCAGGTGCATAAAGGCACGCCACCAGTTACTAGGAAAGGATGGGCACAAGGTTTATATGAGATTTTTGTGATCAAGGTAAATCTCCACTGGTTTCCTTCTAGTAAAGGAAAGTGTCAAAACAAAGGATGTGGACCCAGGCCATTAAAACCAATGTTCATGGCTCACACCATATGGGCAGGAGAGCACTCCATAGTGATGCTTACACAGCTGGAGCTAATGAAAGCTGGGGTCCAACAAATCAAGGAAGTGCTAATTTGTGCCTCAATCCCCTACCTGCCGCCTTACCAGTAAGGTTGTAGAAACTTGATTATCTTTGATTCTTCTGGCCCACTGTCAAGTTTGCTTGAAATTGATTAGAGCTTCAGAAGTTACTATTCAGAAATTATGGATGGATTACATTTGAGTATTTTTATTAGGAAATCTGCGCTAGACAAAAATAATTTTAAATATGGGAAACGAGGGAAGAGACCACAGAGGAAGGTTGAGAGACAGAACAGGAAGAAGTAGGAAGAGGAGCAGGCCATGGATCCATAACTAAGAAAAACACAGGTTTTCTTTCCATGAGAAAAGGGCCTACAAATCAGAGTATGAATTAGTGGGCACATCTAAATGCTTTAGATGATCATCCTCAAAGTCAGGTTCCTCCTTAGGTTCCATACAGGATCTTTTGCCACTGGGAACTACTCAGCATATATATAAATCAAAGCAGATAGCTTATCGTGCTGGATACCTTCTCTTCTTCATAGTTATTCTTACCTATCTCTAATCCTTTAAATTCTGTAAGGAAGCAGGAGAGGGAAAAATAATTTAACTTGAGTCAAGAAAAAAATTGAAAGCAAAGTACGTTATGGAAAAAATGAGAAAATTGTTTCTTTCTGTATCCTTTGTCTCTGTTTTGTACTACCTGTTTCCCTCAAGCAAGAATCTTCTCCTGTAGAAAGGAATTCAGAATAAATGTTAAATGAAGTACCAGGCAGAGGCATGAAAGCTACCATTCAAAACATAAGATGGCCTGGTTCATCGCACTGTAGAATCATCAGTAGAATGCACCAGAAATAAATTTGAAACACTTCACCTATATATGTTAAGAAGACAAAAGTTCCCTGAAGACAGGAGCCTTGCACAAATGCCAAGGCTAATCTTTCATTTCTCTATTATCCAAGCTTCAGATGTCATGCACTAGCCAGAATCCACTGGTATCACAACAATGTGTAATATTAAAAAACGAAACAAATAACCAACCTCCACCAAACACTGATCTGTATCTTCAATTTATTTCTCTCTCTACAAACCTTGCTGTATTCTGTCTGAGTATCCACAAAAAAGCCCCTAAGTATATTTTTTGTCTTTGGTTTTGATGCCAATACTCTTTTCCCTTTCTCTCTCAGAATGTCTTCTTAGATCAGGCTAAAATGACACATATCTGGCATTTGTCATACAAGGAAACAAAAGGAACGGCTACAATATGTAGCAGTGCAAACTCATTCAAAATCCAGTAGCTAGAGTAAGTAGCTCTAAATGCACGAGGCAGGCTTCTTCAGTTCTTGCTTCTTCCTAGCGTGATGAACTCAATCTTTTTTTCGGGAAGGTGTCCTTACCATCACATTAGAATGTACTTTGTGCTAGGTCTTTTAATCTCTCCTGTTGCTTTCCATTATGTTAAAAACAGATATTAACAGGAACTTGGATTTGGAACTGTTTTCTAATCACCAACCCATAAAATAATTTACAGTTAACACATAAGACACAAATGTAGACAGCACAAATAGGAGATTCAGAACAGAATAAACTTCTCACCCATCCAGTAGTCCCAATGCACTGAAAACAAAAATAGAAGACTGGTGCAAATCCCTCCTGACTAGCAGCTAAAAAAGAGATCTGCACTACTAGGAAGATGTCCCATCCCTCAAATGCCATAGCATCCAAGGTGTATCTTTGGGAAGTACAACTTCTTGCTGCTAGCGATTTTGAAACTAGTTTCAAATAATTATTCTCTGATCAGATTTGTCCTAATTTCAGAATTGTTAGAAAAGCTTCAGCCATTTTACCATTTAGAATTTTTTTTCCAGTCTTTAGTTTTACTACATTGGTAATATTGGATTTTTTTTTCTTTTAGAGAGAATTCTAATCAGCTACCTTCTTGTCACAAAATTCAGGCACTGCTACCTGTAAAATTGCTAAAATTCAGGCTTCCAAGTTTCCATGCAGACTGCTTATAGTGTCTCTCTGTACCTCTGTGTATAGAAGGTCTGTATGCACATAAGAAATAACCGATCTTCTATAATAGCTTTCTGGGTAAACCCTCTTTTTTTCAGGCTAAGGATGATGTGGATTAAGCTAAGCAGAAAAAAAGCTCTCATAACACAGAATAGATGTGTCTATACAAAGGAGCTCATGCAGAATAGCTACTGCTATATTATGTTGCAATGCCTTCTGCCTGGAGACATGACCTAAGCTTTCACTTAAAAAATACTGGTAGTCCTCACATGCAGCATATCAAAAGAGAATCCATTCCAAAACATTTGATGCAGCTTTCCTGAGTTCAGCCGTATGATACAAGATTACTATTTGTTAGACAATGATTTATTTGAATAGTCTTTAGAAGAAGATAGTTTGACCCTGTGAAGCACCAGAGAGGTTACTGAGGAGACAGATGGAAAGACAGTCTGAAAGGATTTTGTGTCCCTGACTGAAATGTCTATGAAATTAATTTTCTACTTTTCCAGAACTGATTGGTTTTAACAATAGAAAAGATTGTTTTAAAGAGAAGTCTGAGGAAATTTAGAAATATGTTTTAAGATCTCAACATTACTTTGTATTTCATAGAATCATAGAAAAGTCAGGTTGGAAGGCACCTTTAAAGTCATCTAGCCCAACCCCCTGCAAAGAGCAGGGACATCTTCAGCTAGATGAAGTTGCTCAGAGTCCCGTCCAACCTGACCTTGAAGAATGTTTCCAGGAATGGGGCATCTACCACCTCTCTGGGGAACCTGTGCTGGTTTTTCTCCACTTTCAGTGTGAAAAATTTCCTCCTTATATCTGGTATAAATCTACCATGTTTTAGCTTAAAAGAATTACCCCTTGTCCTATCGCTACAGGCCCTGCTAAAAAGTCTGTCCCTGTCTTTCATAAGAAAGCCCCCTTTAAGTACTGGAAGGCTGCAAGAAGGTCTCCCTGGAGCCTTCTTTTCCCCAGGATGAACAACCCCAACTCTCTCAGCCTGTCCTCACAGCAGAGGCGTTCCATCCCTCTGATCATTTTGGTGGCCGTCCTCTGGATCTCCTCCAACAGGTCCATGTCTTTCCTGTGCTAGGGGCTCCAGAGCTGGATGCAGGACTCCAGGTGGGGTCTCACCAGAGCGGAGTAGAGGGGCAGAATCACCTCCCTCGACCTGCTGGCCACACTGCTTTGGATGCAGCCCAGGGTATGGTTGGCCTTCTGGGCTACAAGTACACATTGCCGGCTCATGTCCAGCTTTTCACCTACCAGGACCCCAAGTCCTTCTCACCAGGGCTGCTCTCAATCCCTTCATCCCCCCGCCTGTACTGATACCAGGGGTTTCCCCAAGCCAGGTGCAGGACCCTGCACTTGGTCTTGTTGAATCTCATGAGGTTCTCACAGGCCCATTCCTTGAGCTTGTCCAGGTCCCTCTGGATGGCATCCTGTCCCTCAGGCACGTCAGCTGCACACAGAGAGTCATGTAGAAACATTAGCCAGAAGAGGCTGTAAGCGTAACACTTTCTGGATAATGAAACAGTAACTAATTTCACTGTTGGAAGTGCAATCCTGTTGAACACAGGTCTTCATGTTAAGATTTGCACAAATGGTATTAAGTTCCCACACTCAGGAGTGGATTCTCTTTCTGGTAACTAAGGACACAAAAAATATTTTTTAAGAGTTCTTCGATATCAGAGAATGACAAAAGGCTAAGACAGTAACCAACAAGAAATCTAACAGAAGGTAAGACAAATCCAACATGATCCAACATAAAATGGTAAGCCTTAGACTAAAATAAAAAGTTTTGTGGAATGTACAAAAAGAAGAATTTGCTTCATTGGTAGGGCTAAGATTATCTTAAAAAAAGAACTTCTTTTCTTCTACCTATGGATAGAATTTCTTCTGTCTGTAAGGAGCAATTTGATAGCAACATTCCATGCAGCAAATGTATGGGCTTTCAGATAATCTAATTTAAGATTTGGGTACAGTTAATTGACCTTCATTTCCTACTGTTGTTCATTCCCTGTGGTTGGTAGGTCTAGAAGTAGAATAAGAAGCTGAAGAAACTAAGAGAAAATTATGTTAGCTTCCTACCCTCTTGAGACAATTCTAGCTATAATTGGTTTTGTCTTATGTTGCGTATCATACTAGAAATTGTGTATGTACAATTGATCCCATAGTATGACACCTCATAATGAAGCTGAACTCAAATTTCCTGGAACACTGGACATGTCAATAACAGAGGCAAACAAATCTCTAATGTGATTTGCTCTCCATGGAATATCAGCTTGATGATGGTCTTTTTCTGACAGTACCTACAGTTATGCTGTGGTGGTGCATTTCCCACTCATTCACAACATATGCTAATATACCTGCTCGGGAAATCTAATACACTGTTGCCTGTGAGAAAAGGAGAGCTATTCTGGCTCATCATTGTTGTGGCATCGCTGTCCACAATTTCATGGTTTCTTTTCCCAAAGGTAAAGAGCAGTATTTCTTTTTGCTGATAATGTGGAATCCCTTTGAGCAGATGAAATAGTATGCATGATAACCTGACAGCCTGTAATTCCACTCTCTGACAGAAGTATGTTCATTCTTTATATAATGGATATTTCAGCTGCTCATGCATCCAACGAGCATAGAGGAAAGAGCACAGCAGTATAGTTTCCATACACACGAAGGTGCAAAACCACCACACCGCTGCATATAAAATAGATGACAGGCCAAAGCATGAACTAACATTTGATGTTTTGTAGAACAATTAATTCTTAATGCAAATTAGTTTTAAAAATATGAACATATAGCACAGGCTCATGTGCAAGTCAGAACTGAAAACCAAGTCTATTGATGTTGTTGGGTTCAATTAGATACATGGCATCATCAGTTGCAGAGGCAAAAACCTGTTAAGCTTTCACCAGTTTGGAAATCATCAGGAGTGCTTTGAATTCTACTTTGACAGGATGAAACACTGTTCTTATAATTCATTAAAAGTCCAGCTGACTGAACAAGTGGTAGTCATAGGGCAAAACTGCAAAGATCTCTGGATTTAAAATGTCTTTGATCAACTCATCTTCTGGACAAGGATACATTTGGATGCATCATCTCTTCAAACTCACTGTTATTTCATTTCCACAGCTAGAGATACCAAATGGAATTGTGTTGTTCATGATTTGCTCTACTGTAATCACATATGCTAGATATTAAAATGGCAGTACATGTTCTTAATGCTGACAGTCATAAAACCATCTGAAACTGAAAGGAGGGCTGTTTCAGAAAATCATCACCTCTTGAATTTGTGACAGAAGATACCAGACCTATCAGCTGAAGTCTAAAATAGTAAAACCTTCCCCCACTCCTTTTTGGTTTTCCTCCAAGACCCAAGCTTCTTTCTCCAAATTCCAGAGTACTTTACTTAGCTCTCCTACATGAAGCATATGAACCTCTGTAATTGTCTAACATGAGAGGGATGTTTGAAGGCATGGAAAATAAAGATTAACTACGGACTGGGAGGTGAAACTAGAATGCTCTGCCCTGGGTAACAAGCCCCACTCATTACTGTAACAGGCTAAATCTATTCCAAGGGGTTAAGTGGGTATGGAAAAGCAGGAATCATTCTTCAGAGTCCAGAGTCTTATTTAAATATGTCTGCTGTCAAATTTCATGTTTGCAATTCAGCACGTGCTTTTTGCCAGCTTAAAAATCTTTCAAGCAAAATTAGTGTCAGGTGCATATGAACCCTATTCAACTCCCTATTCCAGTATATAGTAAGGTTTCTTTCTCTTAGCTGTACGAGGCAAAGCAGCTAACGTCTGCTGCAGGATTTTCGTTGAACTTAAGTTTCTGTAACTGATTGATTCAGGCTGCCACAAGACAGAGACAAAACCAAAACGATACACAGCTTTTGAACCTGTTCCTCATTAATAGATAAGAACTAAGACTTTTGAAAATACCTAAGAAAAGCAGCAGATATAATTTAAAAATTAAAGTTATGGCTGAAAAAAGCCACATCCACAGATGAGAATGATATAAGACTGAGAGAAAAGGGATGTGGTTCCTGAAATTTCAGCATTTATTTTCATTCAGTTATGTGCTCATCCTTGTCAATTACAAGAGACCAGTAAAAACAAACAAACAAACAAATGCACGATCCCTATCTCCACTTACTGCATCGCTGAGAGAGTGTTTCTAGCCCCTGCAAACCTTGGAAGGAAAGTCATAGAATGAGAGACTCCACGATGCCTCAATGGCTCAGCTGTGGCCTTTGTGGGAGGCCCTGTGGCATAGGCATGTGGTAAATATCTCTCTTCTTTTTAAAAAATATTCGGAGATAAAGTCATCTCCTACTCTGACGATAAGGAAGAATTACACTACAGCAAATGTGAAGGAGACTACACCTCATCATGGGGTAGTGCCAAATTTGGGGAAGTTCTTGGCCCTGAAATGAGTGCATTGCTTCTTTAAAATTAAGTTACTCACAATTATTAAAAAAAAAAAAAAAAAAAAAAAAATCAATCAATCTAAGTAAGTGGCGATCTGTTTTAAGCTAACTTTGAAAAAATCTGTACCATGATGAACCAAAATATATCATGAGTTTTCTAACTGTAGTCAATACATACTTGAACAAACCAACAAATTTTAATGCAAAATATTTATAAATCACTTATATACACCTCATAACACAGTCCACCAGTTTAAATGCTTTTTTGTACAATACCATCTGAACAGTCACAAATAATGATTATGCAGTAGAAACATCTTTGGTATATTTTACATTAAAACGTAAAAATTAGGAATGTCATTAAATAAGAAACAGAATATGTAAAGGTACTGAGCCCTTTTGCTAGTAGAAAGAAGTAACAAATACAAGACAAATGGTATATTTATTTGCAAGTATGTTTTGATGCATAAATGAAACGAGAATGATCTTTTGAAGAAAAGCTACAAATGTAAAGCAAAATTAAAACCAAATACACAAAACTAAACTTTTTGGCTTTCCGATTTATTAAAATTAATTATTTTACACTGTCTTTTCACAGTGTGCATGAGCACCAACTGTAAAGAAATGTGTACAAAGGATGTCTCAAAAAAGTGAGGAATCTCCTCCGGCCAGTCAAAACTCATCAGGCATTATTAGGAATTCAGTATAGGGGTCAAGGCAAAAATGATGTTGGGAGCACTAAGAACTGATTAGTCAGGATTAGGCTTTATTTCTACTTCTTGGCAAAATATGTTGCATCCAGGATGCATAGAATTCAGAATCACAAACTCACCTACTTTTCTTCCCCTGCTTTTTTCTGAATACTCAATGTGTATTAAAACATAATACACAGAACATGCATTAAGACACGCAACTGTCAGTGAAACTACTACTGCCAGATCTGTCATTGGTGGCAAGACTGGTGCTTCGGTGATACTTGCAATACTGGAGGCTAAACCACCATCACTGGTCATCATAACAGATGGCTTATTGTTCCTGGGTGGCTGATGAATTTCCTTACCGCAGTAAGTAGCTTATCTAAGGTCCTTAAGATGCTGTTGCCTCAAGGAAGTGACAGTACTTGGGTTTATATTAGTCCCTGCATGACTCCAGCAAGCTGGTATCTGTGCTGCATAGGGACTAATGGGAGTCATATATGAATTGGCAGGGACACAAATGGAAGACGACTTAAAAAGCTTCAGACAGAAACTGGACTTGAGTCTTTTATCCTGTGAGCTTGAGTACAGTTGTTTGGTCTTCTCTAATCTCTAATGTCAGATAAATATTCTGAAATTACACCCTCCTGGAAAAGAGTCGGCAAATAATTACTTATCTGGAACGCATCTCCCTCCAAAAGAGACAAAAATAGTCATGTGATCATTAGTGAGGGGAATTAACTGCTCCAATCATACACATAAACAAAAGGAATGATGCCCTAACCACCTTAAAGAAGCAAAACTCTTCAGGTAAATAAGCCAATAGGGCTTATTTGATCTTTCTGAGACCACTATGGAATGACTGCAGACATTCCTTGTCTTTCAAGCCTCAGATGAAGAAGAGGGTAAAAACAAATGAAGGGTAAAGGTAGCAGTACAGATCCCTCCCGTCATCCCCAAATTGTGTATTGTGTATGTATACATACACAGTGGAATTTGCAAACATTAAAAACAGTGGGCTTGCCTCCTCTGAATATCAGTATTTTTAGATGGAAAATAATAATATGAGTTGAATTTATTATTATTTAATATAAAAAAGTTTGATGCAAGTGCTTCAACATTAACTCAGCAGGAATTACATGAGATAAATATAAAAGAATAGCGAAATGTATTTAGAATTTAAAATGGTATTAAAAACTCCTTTCCATTTTTCATCTGACTAGAGCAATAAAACTCACTGGATAATCTGGTAAGGAAAACAGCATAATCTTAGCAGTGAAGACTATTTCAATTAATAGATGCACACTGAATATCTAATACAAATTGACATTTCAATGGAACAATGCTTCAACTTTTTCAGTTTAAGCATGTTCAGTCATATTCTAAATGCTCTTCGATATGACATCTGAAGGTGACATTTAAGAGAAATCTTGGACTTTCAGTTAAACAAGATATTCATGTTGCTACAGCTCGAAGCCAACAGACATCACAGAAGAAAGACTATATGGCTCTTCTACATAGATCTTCATGGCCCTTTCCGGCAACAAGTGTTAAGAGATCACCAAATTATTCCAGGTAGACAGGCGGACTTACACTGTCTGGTTAAAAAAAGGCATAAACACAGGAAGTAATTAAAAAAGTTATGTATAAACAGTATAATTCTTACTGTATTCTGTCATTTCTACCCTTGTTTTTTGAAAAAGCATTCTCACAACTGTATCTGTAAGACCAGTTTTGAAGCAGTATTGAACCAGTGTAAAGGAAATCGTAAGCAAGTCTGAATGAAAGCAATGCACCCAACCTAAAGCTTATGTGCTGAAGTGGCTACGTTACTGTTTCTACACAGATAGAGATTGTTGTTGTGTAGATGAATGATCAGGTAAAATTCCTCGGGGAGTTAATGAAACCTTAGCTAAAAATTATAGACATTAAAAGAGATACCAGTCCCTTTAGCAAATAACTCTTTCTAGTTCAAATGGAGCATTTAATGACAAAAGAAGAAACATTAGAAACCAAAAAGTACATTACACATTCAGCTTAGAAAAGCCAGAAGGAATCTGAATATGTAAAAATGTAATTTGATGAGGGATTTAATTGTCATTCTTACTTGAGTTGTAAGTTTTCAATATTTTAGGCATTTAAATACTTTAATGTTGGTTTGTGAAGAATATCAGAATGGTATTTGAATCAGAGATTAGCTCCTGTGATTAGCTGCTAGTCTAAATAGTTACATATGTAAAGTAATTCTCTTAAAATGATACTAATAACAAATATAAAACAAATATTTCAAGGTTTTTAAAGGTTTTTCTTTTTTTCTTGCCCAAAGATAAAGGAAATTTATATAGTAGAGAAATTGTAATTTAAAATATTTCAGTTCAGCTTAAATGCACAGGTCATTTAATAACTTTAAGGCCATTTAGATGCATTTTTAATAAAATCTGTTGCAAATAGCTTCACCAACTCCACTAAATAAATCTGCTGGTATTCTACATATCATCTTTGTCTTAATACAGTAATGCAACCACTTCATGAAATGTAAATCTACAAAGAGTTGAAACCACAGTCATAGGTTAAAACTCCCTATAGACAAGTGAATGAATGAATGTCTCAGTCCTATTACCAGTTCTTGCATATTATCATGATGTAGAATCTGGGCTTTTTTCCCTGCTAGTGATTTTATGGTCTTCACCTTGAGGCTCAATTTACTGACCTACAGCATGCTTTCTCATATGCTGCCATAAGAAAAAAAATAATGCAAAAGGCATTACAAGATAGTTTCTGCCCTTTCTCATATATTATGTGGAAATTCTCCTTTGGTGAACTCTCATCGTTCTCATTCTCCCAGTATCTGCCTATTGTACAACATTTCTCCTTTGTTCTGTAATTCAGTTGTAAGCCATATGCAGAAAAGACCTTTGTTTTGTTACACTTAATAACCTAACGTGTTAGAGCCTTAATTCGTATGTGGAGCTCCTGGGCACTACTGTAACTCAAATATTAACCATACAATATTATAGTCAATTGCAAAAAGATTTGAGCTATTTTCTGCATGACATGGCAGCCAATTTTGTCTTTTAATTTTTGGTTTGTTTTGGGTTTTTTGTAAATTTCTTTCAAATTACCTTCAATAACAAAACTGTTTGACAATGTATTAGCTTTAAAATTGTGTCTCTCATACCATTAAAAAAAATACATTTGTAAAACTTGGTCCCACCATCACAGCATACCAATACCAATAGTGTTAAAGTTTCTCAGCATGGAGAAAACCAACACTGAGTTTAAATATTTTTTCAGGATTTCAAAATTGACTTTAAAAGTCTAATTGAGGAAAGCAGAGTTCAGTCCCAAACACACGACTAAATTAGCATAATCTTAAAGGACACCTGTATAATAAACAGTTTTTTCTAATATACACTTACCGAAAGTGTAGACAGGACAGGTAAACTTCGCTCAAGTAAAAAGATACATTTGCTTGCCTTCATTCAGGTCTTCCTAGACGCGAGGCTGAAGTAATTAATCTATACAGTACTGTCACAACAGTGTCATAAATTTTATTATCTTAAATTGACATAAACTTTTGGAGGTCCCGAGGATTAAATTGCAATGAAAACATTAAACTATACATGACCACTTTGTTGAATTTCCTCTGTACTTGAGATATCTCTTGTAAGCTCCACAGAAGATGCTATAAGGGATGTTGCAAAGGTCAAAAGCACATACTATAGCACCTTTTCTAGAATTTCTTCTGACAGATGTAATGTTTTATCACAAATATCAAATTCTCCTATACTGGGTAACTTTTGAAATTAATACTTCACCTCCTTATTTTTTCATTTTATCACCAGATTGCTCAATTCTAACACTTCCTTATGATTTCTGCTATTACTTCTGATAAAACAAGAGCATCAAGAAAACTGGATGAAAAATATAAATGTTATTTTCTATTATTGTTCTCCCACCTGTAGAATTTTACATTAGAACAAAATTTCAAAGTATCATGTTTTATTTGTAAAAACAGCAACTCGGATTACCAATAACTCACAGGCCAACTTTTAAAATTTCTGTCATAGTACAAGCCCAACTTGTATGACCTCAGATAATTTAGGATGGTTATTTGTTTTCAAGGGTATACTCTTTCTCCAAAGCTTCAAGAAGTAAGTGTGGTAAAGAAGTTTTAAGTCATTTTTATATTCAATTAAATCTGCATTACTTCTGAATTTAGAAACATCCTGAAATACATTTATCCAAAGCAAGACCTCAAAAGGCAGCCTCCGCTATCTTTTTTTTTTTTTTTTTTAATTAAAGAAAGGGAGTCCCACCCCAGTGGAGCTGAGGTTATCAAAGACTCACTATGATCCATTAGCTCTGTTACCTAGCATAAACGAAACAAAGCAAGGGCAGTGATCTCAGTGTCTGCTGATTCTCAATCTCACATGCCAATATAAAAATCCATATTCTAAAAAGGGAAAATATTAAAGCATGCAGCTTCATATATTCTATTTTTTTTTTAATCTAAAAGAAACCCATCACATCCTTCAAACACATTGTACAACAATAAATTAAAAAAAACCCTGAACTCTGAGGTGGTTACATGCAAGATTAACCTCTTTCTCATAGCATTCCCTTGTCAGTATCACCGTTTGCAATCTGCAGTTTAAAAGACTGCAAACAGAAGTAGCAAACAAAACAAAGCATAGCTTGAAATGTACACTGCAAATGAGGGAAACTGTGAATATTGCCAATTGTGCTTTATTTAATTTTTGTTTGCTATTTTGGTTCTGTGCAATCACCGAGAAATTAAAAGAATCACTAGAACGGACAGTGCCTAGCTAAAATATGCTTCCTTGCTAAACTGAAAGACATATTATCGGCATAAATTGTAAAATATATTACAAGTACCCATCGGCGCAGAGAATCAACAAGGTTCTCTTCTGGGAGAACACAGTATGCTCCAGAAGCAAAGAATCGCGTGAAAAGAAAGAAAAGTGTGTTACCCAGTTTTTACTGGAGAAACAGAGGAAGACTACAGAAAGCCTTCTATAGAGAGGAGGATGATTTTGGAAGGGAAGGTTTCTGAAGTCATTTGGTAATGTGACCAAATGACCAACTCGATTTTTACATATGAAAGGTGAAAAGATTTTAAGATAAGCGGACATCCGAAGATGTGATACACAAATACACACATTACTTGCACTAGTGTATACATTTCTGTGTTAGAGAGAATCATGAAACAACCATCTATTTCTAATTTTTTTTAAACCAACCATTTCCTCTCATCAGTTGGCCTACTTTAATTCCTTTTCCAAGGAGCTCCAAAAGCATTTCTGCTTCAGACTTCAGTGTTTTCAACTTAGTGCTGACTGGTTTTTCACACATGACTCTTGTGTTCTTATTAATGCAGTTGCTTCCCATTTGTTCAAAAGTTCCATTCAAACCTCACCTTGTTTGTTTTTTAACTACTTCTTATAGGCCAGATTCAACAATTGAAGCTTTCACCTCTTATGCCAACTCCACTTACTTAGATTACACCTAATGGAGTGCAGTGAAGTCACTCCTGATTTCCAACCACATAGCTCAGGGCTTGCCTGCACAAGAAAGCTAGACCAATTCAGTTTAAACTTGCCTATACATCAACTTAGAAAATCCTGTGCAAAACAATTTATTTTAATTTAAGGTTGGCTTATGCTTTTTTTTTTCCCCTGGGGAATTGACTGAAGCTCAACTGATGTAAAACAGACTGAAATACAGGTATCTATTTGGACTTTTGTATAGATTTAGCTTACTTGGTATAAAAAGCAGACCTGTGCTTTTTAGTCTCTGATGAGAATGTGTGCAGGAGAAAGGAGATGACTGAAGTCTGAAACTGGAGTAAACTTCTGTGGGTGCATGAATGGATAGGGAAGATGAAGTGTGAGCATTGGACTGCAATCTTATCTTGGAAGATGGGAACATGGAGTAGGAAAGCTGGGAGAAGAGCCATAGAAAGGCTCTGGTTTTGCATGGTTAGAAAAGCATGTGACCCTGGATGCCAGAAGTTACTGACGATGATCATATATGCACTAACCAGGTTTGGAAACCCCATGTCTGTGCTACCTCACCATCATTTCTGCAAGTGTGTCCTTTTTTGGGTTCTAATATAGTAAGAGTTTCCTTGCATCTTGTACCTACTCACTTACTATTTATTTTCCATTCTCTGCCAAAAACATTTTGTCTTGCCTTTCCCTCTGCTTTTATATTTAGCATTTATCTATTATTTAAATTAATGTACTTAATGCCAGGCTCATCATAAGCAGCACATTTTGAACGTTTAAGTATGTCTCACAATGGCTTTTCGGAAATGCTCTAAAAAATCAAATTCACAATGGCTTTTCGGAAATGCTCTACAAAATCAAATTATTTAATAGGAGAATAATTTAAGAGTAACTTTCTATTCTATACTCAAGGTTTAAAACCCAAAAGTTTTCTTTAAACATGAATTTTATTTTATGCCTCATTTCAGATTTTACTCACACATACATAAAACCTCAAAATTTCAAGAGCATTCAGCACATAGGAAATTAACAGGGAATTGTTAAAATTGTTTAAATTTTACTCTGGAGTCTGGTTTGGAAAGGAAAACCTTCTAGAGGCTAAAAGTGACATTTGGAAGTTTATTTCATAATATATCATTAAAAGATGCCATATTCCATGGCATCCATGTGTACATGCATAAACATATTGTTATGTACACTGTTTTATCATGTATATGATAAATCACATACATAACCCAAAAACACTTGGTCTACACAAGTATATATCTATCAATGAAAGATTTTAAAAAATCAAATTTCAGTATGAGTTGCATACTATACCTATATGAAACTTTAGATAATGTATATATACAATAGTATATTCATACATGTATAATAAATAATATTTTATTTTATACAACTACATCTTATATGTAGAAAACCTACCCAAACTATCCAAATGAATACTATAAAATAGTGGAAAGAGTGGAATTGGTGATCAAAACATATTACTGCTACATGTATTTAAATGTTCATAGAATCTGGAACTGAATTAACTGGTAAAATTAATTTATGTGGTAAAAACTAATCAAAGTTGCAACATAATTAAGGCATGAAAATAATGGAAAACCAGTCCTACCCTTTCAAAAACAAAGCAAAGAAAAAATCCTCCTCCTGTTGCATGTCACTGGCACAACTTCATTGACAATAATGGATTGTGCGTACCAATTTCACAAACCTGCAGTAAACATTTTTGTTATGACAGTGACAACACCACTGGGTCTACCCAATCAGACATTTCAAAGATAAAATCTCAGTCTTGGTTTCAGCCCTGATCTTCAAACGGTACAGATTCTGAATATCAGCTTCGATGAAAGAGGATTATACTTGGCCTTTGGCCACCCTCCTTTGTATCCATAGCATCTTGATGTGCCTGAAGCAGGAACAGGAAGGAAACTTGATTGAATTATACCCTACTCCAGCTCTGCCAGTCTGCTGGACAGCTCTGCGCATACCTATCACCTGATTATAAGGTAGCTCCATGCCTGGGGTTGCCACCATGAACCTAAAATTAAGCACACATATCTGTGTTCTCTTGAATATCCACATACAAGGACTCGTAAACTGCATTCTAAATAAATATAACAGAAAAGTATGTCAGATAATCGAGTAAAAGCCTACATTCATAAACCCATCACTGATGTTGTTTTCACCTTCCTGTCACAAGGCACGCTTGGCTCAATTTAGCAGCTGTGCTTACATCTGTATCAAATTCTGAAGTCACTGAAATGTGTGTCACTGCCTGTATGCAATGGCAAACACCGTCCTTAGTCAATATTAATTCTAACCATAGCCTTCCTCCTTTAAGACAGACAATAAATTGCTTTTTTTAACCCCATTTTTGCAGGATCATAATTATCCTTTTGTATTATACTGCTTTGAGTATAAGCTAGCTAGATTTTGAATAGATGCCTTCTAAAGTAATTCTGATCATACAGAAACTATTCTTCCCAATTGTAGGCACCTTTCCTCCATCCTCCCACACAGAGCTCAGAAATAACTACGGTTCACACAGCAGATGCAGACTGAGGACTTTTAGAAACAGACCATGTACTGTCATTTTTAAACATAGCGGATACTGTGGATTACTAATATGGGCTCAGCATCCAATTCTACCAAAGGCTCCTTATATGATCTCGGGCATGTGATTATTTTTCTGTTCAATTACTCATGTACAGAAGGGACACAAGACAACTTTTCATTCAATGGGCGCTGTAAGGATTGAACAACATCTGTGAAGTATTCAAATACCACATTAAGGACTGCTTAAACATGCAAGAAGGCAAGCAAACAACTTATGAAGCTGTAGTGGTCAGAACACATCACAGAACAATCCTCACAGTAGGAGGATTTCCCAGGTCCTGTGCAGAAATTCAAGTGAGAGGAATTATTACCTTCACAGCAATGAGATAAATATCTCGCAGACTAATCAAGCCATTTATACCAATCCAAAAAGTGTTCCTACCCTTTGTACAGGCACTCCACAAAAGCTTTACAAGTTCCAGGGGCTATTTCCATTGAGCACCTAAATTAACAACCTCTCTAAGCACGTACATGACAGACTCGAGATTTCTCTCCTCGTATTTCGCAGGAAAAAAAATAATATCCCAGCAAGCCAAATCTCTACAGCAGGGACCCCACGCACTCCAGACAATAAGGCAGGAAATATGGCCACGTTCCCGTATCCCGAGGCGACTTTCACTTCCCGTCTCGCTGTAATGCCAGTTTGCAGCCCAGCTGCGGAGACGGCCCCAGCCGCAGCACCGGGAGGAGCCCGGGAGGTGGAGGGAGTGTGTGTGCCCGGCCGTCAGGCCGCAGGCCCTCGGGCCGCCACCACCGGTCCCACCTGGCCACCACCCACCGCTCATCCATCCACCCTCCCATCCATCCATCCACCCTCCCACCCACCGTTCCATCCATCCATCCATCCATCCATCCATCCATCCATCCATCCATCCTCCCATCCACCCACCCACCCATGGGCACGAGCCGGCAGAGCCCGCGGCGAATGGCGGCAGGGGAAGGGGCAGCGCAGGGCCGGGCCCCCACATCTCCCCCAGCGGCGGCGCGGTGACCCCTGACACCGGGCCGAGTCCGCAGCGGCGGGAGACCCCGGCGGCGGCTGCCGCGCCGGCCCGGCTCCCTGCTCGCGTGCAGGCCGCGGCTGCTGGGGATGGGACGTCCCGGCCCGCCCCTCACAGCCCGGACACCTACCCACACCATCCCAGAGCCCGGCGGCAGGGGAGTGGCGAGGGAGCGGCCCGTCCTCGCCCTCCGCAGCTCGGCGCCCGAGCCCGCTCCGGCCCCTGAAATGGCTGAACAAAGGGAAGCTCGCTCCGCTGCCACCGCCCCGCCGATTGGCCGTGGGGCGGGCAGGGGGCGGGTCTCGGCGCGCGGGGGAGAGCGGAGGCGCCACTGGCCGGTCACCCTGGCAACGGCGGCCCCGTCTGGGGCCCGTGGCCGCGGATGTGATGGAGACGGCAGTGAAATGGCCGCCCGGCCCCACCCAGCCTCGCAGCCCCGGCCCTGGCCCCCACCTTCGGCATCTCCCGGGCTCGCACGCAGAGGGACGCTTCTCCCTGCAGGCTTCCTGCTCCTGCGCGGCTCTCCGCTGCAGCCGCATTCACGGGGGCTTCGTGCTCAGGCACTGCCTCCCGCAGTGACCCCCCTGGGGATGGAGGGACATCAGCTCTCCGCAGATGCACCCTTTCTCCGCACCTGCCACCACCTCCCTCAAAGAGGCACAAGTACGGAGGGCCACCAGCCCCTCGGGCAGCAGCCGCCCCCCAATAGGGAGCTCTCTTCCTTCCTCAGCAGTACCTAGCCCTCTGACCCACGGGCACAAATGGGCTCCTCACAGCTGCCCTTCTCTCTGGGCCCCGCCAGGCTCCCCAGACCAGGCTCTTCTCCTCACACCCCCCAGCACCCCCACGCAAGCAGCAGCAGATAGCTCCAGAGGTTCCACAGGAGGTGGCTGACACAGGTGTCAAAAATCATAAAACGAGGCTAAGGGCTAGGCAGCAAAGGTGCAACATCCTGGATTTCATCTTGAGCAGGCAATGCAACTGCATAGCCAGAGTCTTCCCGGATTTCTCTGGGAGTGAGTGGATTGAGAGCAGCCCTGCTGAGAAAGACACGGGGGTACTGCTGGATGAAAAGCTGGACATGAGCCAGCAATGTGCACTCGTAGCCCGGAAGGCCAGCTGTCTCCTGGGCTGCATCCAAAGCAGCGTGGCCAGCAGATCGAGGGAGGGGATTCTGCCCCTCTGCTCTGCTCTGATGAGACCCCGCCTGGAGTCCTGCATCCAGCTCTGGAGCCCTCAGCACAGGAAAGACATGGACCTGTTGGAGGAGGTCCAGAGGAGGGCCACCAAAATGATCAGAGGGCTGGAACACCTCACCTGTGAGGACAGGCTGAGAGACTTGGGTTTTTCAGCCTGGAGAAAAAAAGACTTCGGGGAGACCTTCTTGCAGCCTTCCAGTACTTAAAGGGGGCCTACAAGAAAGATGGGGACAGACTTTTTAGTGGGGACTGTAATGACAGAAAAAGAGGCAATGTTTTTAAACTGAAAGAAGACAGGTTCAGATTGGATATAAGGAAGACATTCTTTACGGTGAGGGTGGAACAGGTTGCCCAGAGAAGTTGTGGATGCCCCATCACTGCAAGTGTTTAAGGCCATGTTGGACAGAGCTTTGAGCAACCAGATCTAGTGGAAGATATCCCTGCCCATGGCAGGGGCAGTAGACCCATTGATCTTTAAAGATGCCTTCCAATGCAAACCATTCTGTCATTCTATGATTCCATGACTTGTGTGACCAGCTGTCATGTTCAGAAGACCACCGCACATTCATTCACAGCTGTGGATACCCTAGCAAGTTACAGCAGCAATCTCTACTTGCCCTGCAATCCTGTCTCCTTGACTGCAAGGACTAGATACTTTTTAATTAAAACATGAGAGCTAAACATCTTCACCCAATTTCAAAAGCTTACAGAGCATTTAGAGAAGCACAGTCTTGAAATAAACTCAGAACTGGTAACTTTGCTTATGGCCTGCTTGTATACTTCTTGCTCCTGGGGACACATGGTCTTCTCTCAGGCACTCTCCTCATCCAGACGATCCTCTCTGTCTGCCTCTTAGTTATGCACATACCCCTCCCGCTGCCCCCATACTATCATGATTTCACAACCAAAATCTCTTGAAAGTGCCTTCCATAAAGAGACATGCTTTCCCAGGCGCTTGTCTAAGTCAACACCATAATGTTGCTGTGTTATATCAGCTCTAGAATTGTACCAGGCTACTTCCACTTTTTAAAAACTTATTTTATATATATATATTTTTAATATCTTTTGAAGGTCATTTTCTAATCCTCAATGTTGCAGAGGAAAACTTGAAAATACAGCTGGGCTAAACACCAGAAATTTATACCCATAGCAAGTCCACCATCTATTATTCCAATGCTTATGCCAGTTTGATGATTTTCATGGGACCTGTCTGGTGATCTTGCAAGTGCTGACACTTCAGTACTATGTCTAGATCTCCTTGTGCTGAAAGACCTATATGTGCACATTCAAAAGGCTGCTTCCCCCTATAAAAAGCCCTACCCACACAGTCCAATTAAATTCCTGTTATTTTTCTCAAGTGTTATTTCATTGCATAATGTTCAGAGCAGATTGTATTGTAGTTATACACTGTATTTAGTTACACTACACTGAGTTACAGCTTAGTATTTCACAGAATCACAGAATCATTAAGGTTGGGAAAGATCTTTAAGATCATCAAGTCCAACCATCAACCCAACACCACCAAGCCCATTAAACCATATCCTGAACTGCCACGTCTACACGTTTTTTGAATACTTCCAGTGATGGCGACTCCACCACCTCCCTGGGCAGCCTGTTCTAATGCCTGACCACTCTCTCAGTGAAGAAATTTTTTCCTAATAGCCAGTCTAAACCTCCCCTGGTGCAACTTAAGGCCATTTCCTCTCGTCCTATCACTAGTTACTTGGGAGAAGAGACCAACACCCTCGTCGCCACAACCCCCTTTCAAGTAGTTGTAGAGAGCGATAAGGTCACCTCTCAGCCTCCTCTTCTCCAGACTAAACAACCCCAGTTCCCTCAACCGCTCCTCCTAAGACCTGTTCTCCAGAACCCTCACCAGCTTCGTTGCCCTTCTCTGGACACACTCCAGCACCTCAACATCCTTCTTGTAGTGAGGGGCCCAAAACTGAACACAGTATTTGAGGTGAGGCCTCACCAGTGCCGAGTACAGGGGCACAATCATTTCCCTACTCCTGCTGGCCACACTGTTTCTGATACAGGCCAGGATGCTGTTGGCATTCTTGGCCACCTGGGCACACTGCTGGCTCATGCTCAGCCGGCTGTCAACCAGCACCCCCAGGTCCTTTCCGCCAGGCAGCTCTCCAGTCATTCCTCCCCAAGCCTGTAGCGTTGCATGGGGTTGTTGTGACCCAAGTGCAGGACCCGGCTCTTGGCCTTATTAAACCTCATACAGTTGATCTCAGCCCATTGATCCACCTTGTCTAGATCCCTCTGCAGAGCCCTCCTGCCCTCCAGCAGATCAACACTCCCACCCAACTTGGTGTCATCTGCACATTATACCTGCAACAATCACTGTATATCCATAATCTCACAATAAACCTCAACTTCTCAGCTAACATGAAAGTAGGTATGTGGGGCTATGTCCTCCAGCTGAGCCTGCCTGAGTAGAGAGACATAAGTCCTATAGCTTACCTCCAGCTTCAGGGATCTACGTGTCAGCCATAGTTGCAGCAGGCAAGGTGCCATAGTGCTAGGATGCAAATATGTTAGTTGCAGTTTCTGTGGCCAGGAAAAAGGACAAAAGAGCCAAATTCTTAAGTCTTATATTGAAAACATGAAATTTGACAGGTCAGAGTAAAAGCTGCTGGTAGAAATTATTAAAATTGTTCAATAATACTTTATTATATTGAAAGAAACAGAACAAAAATTCCAATCCAAAAGAGGTTAAACAGTACAGCAGTAAAAATGCATATACAGCATATTTGCACAGTAAAAACTCTATGCTTTATATGGTGATATGTGGCAAACACTTGCAAGGTGTACATTTATGTAAGCAAGATGGGCCCATTTAACTTCCTCACTTTTTACACTGAATGCACAAAACCCAATAGAGAAGATCTAAATAGACACTGAAAATACTAGCAGCTACTTCGAATCCAGGGTACCATAGCTTTTACACTTCTGGAGTCCATTCACAAAAGATACCTATCTGAATTTCCTATGGCATCAGCCAAATCCTGGCCTGCTTTCTTCCTGAACATGATGCTGTGTCTGCCTGGATGCCCAATCCTCTGCTGTTCTTCACAGAATCATTAAGGTTGAAAAAGACCTCTAAGATCATCAAGTCCAACCATCAACCCAACACCACCATGCCCACTAAACCATGTCCTGAAGCGCCACATCCATATGTTTTTTGAATACTTCCAGTGATGGTGACTCCACCACCTCCCTGGGCAGACTGTTCCAACGCACTTGTTCTCCAGACCCCTCACCAGGTTCATTGCCCTTCTTTGGACACACTCTAGCAAACTCTTATCCTAACACTTTTCAACCTGTTGGTCAGCTGCAATCAAATCTGACTGACAGGTGGAGGTCTCCAATAGATAACAAAGTTCAAGTCTTGTGACAAACAGCAGGGAACTAGGTAGAAGAGAGGGACTGTACTAATGAGGACATATTGGAAGGGGTAGAAGAAAGTGATAGTTTCTGCCTGTTTGATGTCCTGCCAGTTTATCATTATCAACATACCAGCTAGTCCGTCCCACATATGTAATTTAAAACAAGACTCATAATACTGTTTCTGTGCCTGCTGTCAGCCCAAAGATGTGGGAAGCAGCTCATGGTAACACAGAGGGTTTAGTGGGTACGGGGGGGTACTAGAAATACTCAAGTTATGGTGCATGTTCTGGTTCCTATTATAGGTATTTTAAACCAGTTTGTAACACAAGAAAGCTACAAAACTGGCATAATCAACTAATCAAGTATTCCTGCTAAAAGTGACAGGGAAGCCAATGTGGCCACATTGCTCTTGTACTTCACAATCTCCAACTGCAGAACAGCCATTTTTGTGGCTATCACAATTAAACCGATCTAGGCCCAGTGTGTTCTTTCACTGGCTAGAGACCAAGGGATGGAAGAATGAAAGATGAGAGTTAACTTTGCCTGAATTTAACCAGATATAAGGTAAATACAGAGTACTAACTTCCTCACAACTTTCTTAAGATTTCTCTGTTTTAATAAAATGAAATATTATAAGCAAGCAATGCATTTGTGTTTAGCTAGGCTCCATTGAAATACACCTTCAGACTTGATGCAGCAGGCTGCTGTACCTAAACAAGGCAAATAAAACTGTATGTTATATTTCCTTTTTGCGCTAACAATAGACAGTGGCATACTATTTTTAAATATTTTCTGCTTTCCACACACACACACAACATCAGCTGAAAGGGTCCATCGAAGACGTCTTCCATACAAATGAAAGTTCTTCCCTGTGGTCCCTTTCAGGTGGTGCTCATGTTCTATCAAGAATGCATGAAGGAAGTGAGTTATTGAAAAATGAACTTTGTCTGCATGTTTATATACAGGCACTGCAGTCTGTAGTGATGGTGAGTTACCTGGGTACCAAACACAGCCTAGCCATGACAGCACATAGCACACTATGCATTAATTTACCTGTTTTCTCAGTCGAATAAGTTTGCTTGAGAAAGCCAAACTCCTGTGCTAGAAATTCCTAGTTTAATTCCTAGTGTGCTAATTTCCTAAGTTGATTTGGAATCAACATTACATTATACTAGATGGTGCATTATATAGACATACATTTTAATTTTCTTTTGATTTGAGGCTGCAATTCTGTCTGTGTGACTGCAGATTTTTTTTTTTTAGCAGATTTAGTTATTTTTATCATCATTTTTTATCCTAATCAATTGCCTTTTAAGCATCTGATTTTCCTTGGCAGGATCAAGCAGTGGAGGTAACTCATCTGGATGCAAGAGCAGTTTTCTTAGTCATAAGAGAAGCTGTGCAGTTCCCATGCAAATTTATTCTCTAGTTTACAAAGGATCACTTAACTGAATTTTTGGTTTGTTGAACAGAGAAATAGGAAACAACCTGAGGTGTTCTATGAATGGTGATAATGTGTCCTGTGATTGCTCCAATTTTTTGTCTTCTATTTGTAAGTAACTGTAAAGTTATGATTAAATAAAACCTTGAAATTAATGTAAAGGTGATGTGATATTTGCCTGAGTTTGCAAATTTCAAAACAACAGGCGGAAGAGGTGTTACTGTCCAATTTATATCCGTGAGATATCAACTTAGATGGACATGGACCATATTTAAATGTTACTATTACTGTTTTATTGGCCAGGGGAAAACCAAAATTGTGATTCTCCATCATCTAGTAGCTGAGATGTTTATTCTTGCTTAATGTTGGTGGATTTGTCAGAGTACTAGCAGTAATTGTGCTCCCCAGACAAGAACTATGAGAGATGAAGAAACCTAGCAAAAGGTGAGAAATCTGACAGAAAACTACTGTCCTAAAAAGGGAGAACAAGGTGCAAATGTTAGTATTTCTGTTAATAGACTGTTTTTAAGGCAATGAGAAGAATAAGTGTTGTGGTTTAACCCAGCAGGCAGCTAAAAGAACCACACAGCCATTTGCTTACCCGCACCCCAGCCTGGCAGGCCAGCCTGAGAAGCTGAACAGTCCTTGACTATTTAGGAACAACTAAAAACATCAGTATGTTATCAATACTATTTTCATCCCACTATACCGGCTATCAGGATGAAAATTAACGCTATCCCAGCTCAAACTAGGAAAATAAGATGGATAGATGGATGGACAGACAGACAGAAGGAAGGAAGATTTAAGTAGTTAATGAAATATATATTTGCGTACAGTTAATTAGTAAAATATAGCATTTACGTCTTTTGGAAGCATTATATGTGAGAACGAAAGAAGATTAATAACTTTGCAAAGACCTGGTCACTAACTGTGAGAAATACATGATTAACTGGGGGTGCTGCTCAGACAGAAATATCACAGGTTAATTAATTAATTTCATAGTCAAGATTAATTAATTTCATAGACAAAATTTTCCATTGACCTTCAGATGTGCAAAATTACTAATTTAACTAGTTCCTGGTCTACAAGAATATGAAAATATCACTGCTATTTTGCCTATCCAAAGAGTGTTTCTTTTTAGTGAAGTTCATGAACTATCTCTGTTAAGCTGGGGACTGAAAGAACTCACTGTTAACAGAAATGACATATGAACTTTTTATATTTGGGTCACTGCTTGTGAGAATTTGATCCACGTTTTTTTAAGCTAAAAATACTTTTTCAACTACATAAAGGCAAGATGGTGTTTAGTGTTAGCTATTGAGATCTCTCTCAGGCTAGTTTCTATTTCTTATCTCTACAAAGGAATAAGCTGCCTACCTAAATGTTTTGATTCACAATTGAAGATAAATTTAGCAGCAGCAACTAAAGCTGTTGTTGCCTGAAGCAATCTACACCAGCCATTTCTCTGAGATTAGTCATAGGATACCAAGTACATTTTAAGTTGAATTTAAAATATAAATGCTCTGTAGTAAAGGTAAAAGTGTATTGATTTTAATATGTTTAAACTAAAACAGGTGAAACACATGCTTTAAAGATACAGTTTCACTGGGCAGGCTGAAGGTCAGAAAGGTTAAAAGCTAGTATGTTAAATGAATAGGGAAAATGTGTGAAGCAGGTCATCAACATGTAAATCAAGGCTGGTGGCAGCTGCAGACATAATAAACAAATCTATCATCTGTCCAGGTACCATTTTTAACGGAAAATTCTTCATGAACATTTTCTATTGTCTTCATGTTGTTCTTGGTTGGCCAACTAAGTTTTTTCAATAGAACACTGCATCCTGTTTGATTCCTGTTTCATAAAGCTACTGGTTGTCCATCTGGAAGCAGTAGGAAATCACAGGCAGAAGAAATCTTTAGAGGTCGTCTGGAGGAGTTGAATGAGCTGCACTGAGAGTGTCATCTGTTGCCACTAGCACTGTGTTTTACAAAAGCTTTCAACTCCTTTCCTGTGAGTGGAAAAGTGACAGTAGTAGAACCAGTAGAAAAGATGTAAGTACCTACCAGTCAAAGAATTGTTAAGTAGGGATAACAAAATTTACAAAGAGTGGGGTAGAGACACAGGCATAGACTGCTTACTTCTGTCTTTACAGTGAGAGAAGGCAACAGCAGCAAAGGAGTGCTGAAAGCCCCTCTTCTTCTTTTCAGGAGCAGTACTAGTGACTACATTAACCTACTGTGAAGGTCTGTATGTGGGTTATCTCCCAGATAGTGGACCTGGAGGAGATTGGAAGAAGAGAAATACTATTAGAGGTTAGAGGTTGGCTAATTTGAGAAAGATAAAACTTTGTGGAGAAGAACTAGAGAAAGACAAGGTACTAGAAGAAAGAGAAGGGTTATAAAAGAGAGAAAAAGATAGTAAGGCTGTCAAGTAGATGTCCAAGATATGTGAGCTGTGATGTTTGGAATAAAAAGGACTCAGAGAAAAGGGAGAGAAGGACGATGCCAGCTTCCTCCTTCTGCTTTTAATTTACCTAGTCCTTTCTTAGAATAAACTGTTGTATAACTTACTTTGTTGATCCTTGACTTAAGTTTTTATAAATTGCTATATACTAAAGCATCACTTTCCAAATGGTGAGGTGTAGAGCGTATCTGGTGAAGCTGTCTCGGTCCTGAAGAAGCAGCCTGGGTGGTGTTGTATGGTGCTCCTAGGACCACTGTGCTGGGGAGCTAGGGCAGAGCTGGCTGCGATGCTGACGCAGGGTCCTGCCTGCCTGGTGACCCTGGCTGGGTGAGAGTCCTGCCAGCACCAGCAGTACAGCTGGCAGGGCAAAGGTGGTGACAGGTATGGGAGGATGAACGAGCACTCTGTGGGATACCGCTGATTTTCCAAAGTGTGTCTTTGGCTAAAAAGACTTTGGAAAAGGCTGGCCTAGAAATTGCAGGGGTTGTTACTGGTTAGCATGACAGCTGGAAGCCCCATGCACAAAGAATGCACTGTCTATGGGGTCTAGAGTGATTACCAAATCCTTTAAAAAGGGATCAGGAGTTTCAAGGGTCTGGATACAAGGGAGGCCCAAGGACACACCTGCACGTGCCCCAAAATATTCTGATAAAAATACGTATTCCAGTATTTTCCCCAAATAATATAACAATTTTATTTCTTTCTCACAACTCTGCTCAAAGAGATGGCGATGAATCCTCATTTAATGAAAAAAACCACAAAATTCCATCTGTAATCAGGTCAGCTAGATTTTATGCTAGCTTTGACACAGCTGTGATGTCTGTGTGCCTTCTTATACTGCATGCTTAAGAAGAAATGCAATTACTGGTCCATTAGGATACATGGTCCCAAAGTGCTCAGCCATGATGACATAAAAATAGAGAAATTGATTGCTCGCATTCCAGCAAGTCATATTTGTAAATAACTTAATACTGAAAGCCAAAATGATGACATGACAAATGTAAATTGCATGAAGTATAAGGACTATATTGTGAAACATGTCAGTATTACAAACAAGGTTAGGTTGCTTTTCTCTTCTGTTTTTAATTTTTTTGTTATACTTACAGCTATGAAGAAGAAATGGTATGTTCTTCACGATTACAGCTTAAAATATATTACAATATGCAAGACATACCGAGGTCTATAACCAGGAAAGTTGTATAGTAAATATAAAATTATGACATCATCCCTAACTAACTCTGGCTTCATCAAAAGCATTGGCAGCTTTCCCACATTTTATGTGGTGCTAGGATTTCATGCATTGCACAATGGAGACCAAAAGGCCAAAGAGCTGGATTTCTCAAGGGCACCAACTTTTTAAATATGGGAGTATCCACTTGGATATAATCAAATATTTAGTAAAATGCTTATGTTTAACTTAGACAAAAATATTCCAGAGTAACTCTGGGTGATTACAGTACTTCTGTGACAACCACCTTTTAAAAATCTAATAGCATCTCTTGAGCAAGGCATCATAACTATAATTTAAAAAGCATCACTCTTTTTTCTCCCCAATAAAAGTGGCTGTTGAAACAATGAATTCAAAGATGATTAAAAAAAAAAAGATAGAATGATGAACATGTTAGGCATGAGAGGAAAAATTACTCTCTCTCCCTAACCCACTAAAAGAAAGAATGAGTAATTGGAATTGTGTTTACTTAGATATTGGAAATTTATCAAAGGACAAACATCCCTGGAAAATATTCCAGTACAAGTTCTAAACATTCTTGCTAAGCAAATATGTTTAGAAAGACATTAACTGACCTTTCCTGGACAAAATATCCCCCTGTAAAATATCAGAGATGAGCCTGAAAAAACCTCAAAGTTCTAAACAGTCATTTACTGAGCTAAGTATTTGAGGCATTAAGTTTGGTTGAATAACAGCAGAGCTCTTGCTTTGGCATGTATTTCTTCATGATCCCCGAAGGTATTCTGACTGCTGGCCAGAATCATCCTGGAGATTACTGAAGGCATTTATTGCACAACCTTTCTTATGCTGACTGTTGCAGTTTGAAAGCAATAATAATTTCACTGTTTGTGAAGAAACCATGTCTGATATTATTGCAGATCTAAAAGGAGGGGTGGAGACTATGTGATGTTCTTTTATTCCGTTTGCCTGTCTTTAAGCATGGAATATTGTTATTTCTCCATCTCAAAGTGGAGGAGTGAGGAGGACATCATGGTAGATGTGGTCCTCTCCCTTCGGCCTCTGCAAGCCCGAGCATTGGAAAGGATACTTCCAGGAAGGCACACAGAAGGTCTCAGAGAGGTGCTTCTTACTGCACCAGGCATACTTCCCTTGGAGATGCGGGAGCTGAGGAAAGGAATGTGCCCCATAAAGGACGGAAGTCAGCTGTTTATATCTTTCAATCTCAGCAGCACTATGTTATTAGATAATGTTTTCATTTACAAAGAGAAAGTCTATACGCTTAATCTATTTTTATACAGTCTGCGGCACTCTTTCATTGGCCTATAATAAAAAGCTCCCATGATCTTCATCCAGTGCTATTTTCTAGTGTTTGTTGTTGAGAGGAAAAACAAATGGCCACAGTGGGCAAAATTTTATAACTCTGGATTTTTTTCTGTTAAAAAATTAATATAATGAAAAATTTAGACACCAAAATTTCTAGTTTGAATACTTTCAGGGCTGTGAAACCCTATTTCTATTCTCCAAGTTCTTAAAAGGTAGTCTGCAGTACTCTGAAGAGGTTCTACATGGAGGAATTCTTTAAGTGTCCCAGGCTCTGTTATATTCTGTTATATCCCAGGCTCTGTTATATATAGTATGTAACTCCTTTTGTCATAAAGGGACAGCAGATTCTTTTGTAATATTTTTGGAGCTTGTAATAGTTTTGCAGACCATTGATTCTGTACCAATTTCCTGGCATTACTGCAAACTCTTTCCCACAGCCTTTTGAACTGACAGACTTCTGCCAACCCTCAAATTTTCTTGCAGACCTTTTTTTGCACAGTTTAACATTCAAATTTCAAACACCACATTTTGATTTTTGCTTGTTTATATTGTTCCCTATATATCTATGACCAATTATCATGACCATATGGATCATCAGTGGTTTCAGTTTGGAAATCATTTCCCTAAACAGCAGCTAGCAGCAGACCTCAACAGCCAACACACCTATTCTGTAAGAAATATGGTGTACTAGTGAACCTACTTGTTTCCCAACTCTGCACAGAGAGGTTAGCATCCTTTCTGCCTGTCATTTTAAAGTAACATTTATATTCATCAACCATCTTCACTTCCCTAGCAATTAAAAAATAAATAATTACTGAAGTCTTCTCCCACAAAAGATTTTTATTACTGTCCAGTTGGAGAATTTTTTCTTTTTGTTTCTTTAAAAGCGATGATAATGATTTCTTTATAAATATAATCCTTCAAGACTGATTTACTGTGTTTGTCACTGTGCCATATACCTTCTAAAAATAAAAAAACTCCAACATATTAAAAAAAAATAGTTATGAACCAAACAATGTGTTTGGATACAGTAAGTCAATTTAATATTTGTTTCATTTATTCCTTTGGTATGCTGACTGTTAGAACTGATGGGCAGATCATTTCATGTCGGAAAGAAGCATATGGCAGTTCTAGGGAAGAAAAATATAATTTCTGAATACATAACAGAATAGGATTCCATATACACTTCAGAAACAGCTTTATTTTCTTTTGGAGATGTTTTTCAAATCATAATGCATACACAGAATGGTTGAGGTTTGAAGGAGGATATCTGGTCCAAACCCTCTGCTCAATCAGGGATGCCTACAGCTGGTTGCCCAGGGACATGTCCAGATGGCTTTTGAGTATTTCCAAGGATGGAGACTCCACAACTTCTGTGGGCAGCCTGTGACAGTGCTCAGTCACTCTCACAGTAAAAAAATTGTTTCTTTATGTTCAGGAGGAACCTTCTGTGTTTCTGCCTCTAGTCCTGTGGACCCACTGACAGTGGGCACCTGTCAGTGGCTCTGTCTTCTATGTACCCTCCCTTCAGGTATTTATATACATTGATGAGATCCTCCCTGAGCCTTCCATTCTCCAGGCTGAATAGTCCCAACTCTCTCAGTCTTTCCCCACAGGAGAAATGCTCCAGTCCCTTCATCATCTTTGTGGTCCTTTGCTGAGCTCTCTCCAGTACGTTCACTTCCCTCTTGCAATGGACAACCCAGAGCTGGACACGATACTTCAGGTGTGGCCTCACCAGTGCTGAGGAGAGGAGAAGGATCACCTTGCTTGACCTGCTGGCAGTACTCCTCCTAATGCAACCCAGGATATAATTAGCCTTCTTTGCAGCAAGGGCTCTATATAATAAATCTTCTTCTTTTGTTGTTTTTATTAGGGACTTGTTTGCAGAAAATTAACTTTTTTCCAACATTTAAGACATTCCTTTTGCTATTGCTGTGTGTTTCTCAGCGAGGCTGAGGTGAGACCTTATCGCTCTCTACAACTACCTGAAAGGGGGTTGTGGTGATGTGGGTGTTGGTCTCTTCTCCCTAGCAACTAGCGATAGGATGAAAGGAAATGGCCTCAAGTTGTGCCAGGGGAGGTTTAGATTGGATATTAGGAGAAATTTCTTCACTGAGAGGGTGGTCAAGCATTGGAACAGGCTGCCTAAGGAGGTGATGGAGTCACCATCTCTGGAAGTATTCAAAAAACATGTGGATGTGGCACTTCAGGACATGGTTTAGGGGACATGGTGGTTTTGGGTTAATGGTTGGACGTGATGACCTTGAAGGTCCTTTCCAACCTTAGTGATTCTGTGATTCTGTGACAATATGATGGCAGTAATTTTCCTAAAATCAACTATAACAGGATCTACTTCATTACTTAACCTGAAGTACATAATTTGAGATAATTTCCAAATAATACACCACCTGTAGTGCATCAGTTTTGTAGTTCAGCACAACCAGTAATTTCCCAGAACAGAATCCATGAATGAATGATTATTGACATGAATATTGTAATGTTGCCTTGATGTTCATACAGTACTTAGGAAATTTGTGCTATGGTAGGACATTTACATTGACCATGGAAGGGTAGTGGAATTTTAAGGGCACAGTCTTGCATATTCTTACTCCTCTGGGTGAGTTTGACAAATGCAATGTTATTTTAGTTACAATTCTATCAGTTAGAGCTGCCTGTCCTCAGTTAGGACAAGCTGGCACAGAAAGTGAATGGGTTACACAGTCATAGTGGACCAAGAGGAGCATCAGTTCTCTGTGCATTTCATCCATCAAACTCTACAGCGATGTTGTCAGCAGGGAGGAGAGGTTACAAAGGAAGGATGACCACTAAAACATGTTTGTGGTTTCAATAAATATTTCTAAGCAAGGCAGGCAATATAAGTTGAAAATATACAGATTGAATAGAATGATGCTGTGGTAAGAGGCAGTGAAGACAGTCCCAGTAATGTGTGTTGACTCATGTTTGTTAACCTGAAGCTGCATCCATTTTGCAGGTGGAAAACCTCAAGCAATAGATTCTACCTGATGTCCATTAACCTTCAATTAGAGTCTACCTGTATTGGGAGAATTATTTGAGAGAATTGGGGTGAGATATTCTGAGCTGCTGATAACTTCTATCTCCCATTTATTTCAAGCTTCTCTAAAAGAAGAATTTTGAAAATTGTTGCCTAGGTGATTTGGGAAGTCACCCAGGAAGTCTTTGAGACAGATACCAACCTCACTCTAATCTATCAGTTCTGAGACCTATGCTTTATAACCACAAAACTGGGGACTCTTCATTCTTATCTGTCACCATGTTTGTCCTGCATTCCAGTGTTGTCCATTATTTAACAATTGCAGTATAACACCTGGCAGATGTTATTTGTGTTTACATTTTTGTTTTCCCCTTCATCACCGAGAGCAGTAAGAGCTGTAACACTTGTATGCCATTTGTCCTTCAATGAAGGCAGCTGATGTGCATTCTTCCCCCACCTCGATAAAGAGCAGTTTAATGAGATTTGAGTGCTGTTTCTGGTAAGAGGCCAGTGGCTGATTAGTGAACTAGCAGTATACTGACCTCTTCCTTTAACCTGCTTTATATTCACTGCATGTTGCCATACCAGCTTAGAGCCAAATATGTAATGATGTTTCCATGATTCCACGCTGAAATTTTCACTCACAAGTACCTTTATGCATACAGCAGGCTTACTGAATGCTATTTGATTTCCACAGTTCATCACTGAAACTGAATACGTAGACATACATGCTAGCTGTGTAGAAAGCCTTTGACTCAGCTTCTAGAAACTGTCTTTTATTTTACATATTTTGAAGTAACTTTAAAATATGTTCATAGTTAAGATTAATTTCCTTAAACACTTTTCTGTCAGTGGTTAAGCATGACTTAAAGAAAAAATACCACACATTTGTATTTTTCTTCGCATGATGGACCACACCTGTGCTGGTATTTATCATATTTGCAAGATAAAATTCCAGAGGAATACCAGAGTCATTTAAACTCCATTAAGCTGATTTTTAGACCTGGCTTGCATCAAGTAATGGATAGAAAAGGGTTACAGCAAATACATCTATAAAAATTCTGCACTAAATCAAACTATGCTGGAATGTAACAGTTGCTGCCTTCGTGAGTGTCAATGCTATTTGCTGATGCAGCTCAGTGCAGTTGAACCACCACAAGGGAGACATTTCAAGAGCTCGGTGTTCAAGCATCTCTTGGCTGAAATCCATAAAAGAGCAGACATGAACTGAGTAATAAATCCTGTAGACATATATGCTGGTGCCATGAAATGGTATCAGTAATCCAATCCACAGTCACAATTAAAGTATCACAGAGGAAGTCTACCAATATTTTTCCTTTCAGTAAAAACCCTAATCATGAAAGCAACAACATGAGATGATAAAAATTTTTATATAACAATGATATATTTTTATATAACAACTATTTCCAGTTATTAATATTTCATAATGGTGAAATATATGACTGCCTTTCTCCCTGTGAAGGCTGAAACATAAACAAATGCCAATAAAGGCCAGGCCCTTAGAGTTTTTGTGCACAAAGAGGCAAACATGAAAGATTGTGCATATATCCACTAATGTGCTGGCATTCTTAAATTCCATAGGACTGTCTAACCCCTGGTTGTATATACTTGAACATCTCAAGGCAGCTTATGACACTGTGGATTGAAGGCTCCTAACTCATTAAAATCTACAGAAGACTTCCAAGCTTAAATAACTAGAAAGTTGCAGCCTGCTTTTTGCAAGGCCATGAGTCAAAAAACATTGAGGACATGGTTTTCAGGACTGGGCATAATAATAGACAAAAAATTCAGAATTTCATGACCACTATTGCCAGACTGTTACAGGAACAAATACATCCTGAACCACCTGCGACCCTCTCAGTCTCTTCTAGGACTTCTGAGGTTGCTCCGATAGGTGTCATCTTTGACAGAGTACTTCCTAATGATCACATCTGAAGTTATGAAAGTAATTTTGCCAAAAACATAGATAGCATGCAAATTAAAACAAATAATAGAGAAAATCTTCAATGACAGATATGTAAATAGTAATTAGATTGCATTACAAATAATGAAATCCTAAATCACATGTAGGTAAGTTGCAAAGAGCAAGCCGTTATTAAGTGTGCATGGAAAAGCTTTCAAATTGTCTCCATCATGATCCATTAGTGTGTTTCTGTATTAACCTTGCTAACCTACAGATTATGGGCAGCAATTATTCTGGCAGGAGAAATACAGTTCCTTTCACATGGAGTATTTAATGACTAAGAACAGAAAGATATTATTTTCATATACTTTGCATCTCATTCAACTTTCTTTTCTGAGTGGTTCCATTGATTTCACACTTGTTTTGATGTGACTTTTGGCTGAACTAAGTTTAAACTTAGTTTTAAACCCTTCATTTCTAAGTCAGCATTTTAATTTAGTTCCTCTAGTGGGCTAGGGTCCCACGCTGAGAATTCAGAGCAGCATTACCCATCTCTGTGCTTACATTTTCCTGTATATATCTTTTCCAAAGAAGTGATATTAGCAATGCCATCGTAATGTGGACATTGTTGCTGGTGAAGAGTGCAAGCAAATGTCAGACTTAATTTTGAATGTGTGTTTTGATTTATTTGCCAGTCCCCCAGTCAAAGGGTAACTTCTATTACATGGTAGATGAAGAAAGGATTTCAATGTCTGTGTTTCTGGATATTAAGATATGTGCAATGCGTGGGACTGTGTGTTCACTACAACTTTGTAAAGTTATTTCTTCCCAAGAAATTCAGAGGCATCAGTGGGTTTTGCAGGTGGTGAGTAGGACTCATTTATGTGCCAGACTTCCTCAGAGAATCCCTTGGAATGGACTTTCTTTCTCCAGTTGGAGCATGAGATCTTGTGGAAGGGAGCATTTTGGTTCATAGGAGGAAATCCAGAGAAGTTCTTTCCCTTTGCTACAGTTTTGACCCATTGCACTGAATTTTGTATATCTGGGGAAACGCATGGGCCTTTTTCTGCACTATAATCCAGGAAGAATCAAGGCTTCAACTTGGCAAGTAAAAATGAAGTTGGCTTTGTCAAAGCTGTTGGACGAATGTTGGAGGAGGGGAAAATTGTCGAGGTAAAGATATATTTGAAATTCATTTTTGAGTGAACAGGGTAATGACAGCAAAACCCCTGCACCAGGACTGCTTGGTACAGTCAGTGCAAGATTTTTTAAAATTTGTTTAAGAATTTGAGTTTTACTAGTGTTTCCATGCTTCGCTGTATTAATGATTAAATCCGCACTAAAATGCATCATGACTTAAATACATGTAGGCCAACAGTTGTTTTCTTGACTTAATAATAGTTTTTGTAAAATCTGATTAATTTTTAATTTGTAACACACCTACATTTCACAGGGGTAATCGCATAATCCAGATAATCTGGAGATAATCTGTTGATGACCCTAACCCAGACTGCACTGTTATATTCTGTACTCCTGTTCATTCATGAAGCTATTTTTAAAACATGATTAAGAAAACAGTCTTTACTATAAATAAAAAGGCACAGCTCCCCATCCCAATTGTAAAAAAATAGATTTATGCTGATAATAAATTATCAAAATAAAGGCTGAAAATAGCCCATCAGGAAGGACAGATGACAGCAACATAACTGTATCGATGCCTTTTCTTTATAATGGGGCACCTTGTCCCATTTAATCAGTTGAAGAATGCCATACTTATACATCATATCTTTTTCCTACTTACTAGTTCTTTTACTTTTTGAGTGGGTGAAGAGAATGTTTGGCCATAAGATAAGAAATAGCTTAATTTTTAAAGATTAACTTGTTTTAGACTGACATAGACAGACTTATTGGCGTAATTGCTTGGATACCTTTTACCTCCTAAGAATAGAATGGCTGACATTTACTTTTTAAAACTAACTTTTTAGACAGTATTTAGAGACCTGGTAATACATTAAAAATGTAAAGAAAGAGAAGAACCACCTTTTTATTAATATAAGAGATTTGCATTATTTTATTGCTAAATATAAAGAGATCACAATTAAATAACCAATTTATCTTTTTAAGTGGTCTGCTGTTTTCCTGCTAGTTGCGATAATATCTGAGTTATCAAATCTGACAGACTGATTCTGTGGTTTGTTTCTTGGGTAAACAGTTCAACTATTTTTTCAAAAACACTCTTGGAGCAGGTACTTGAGAATCTTAAAAAAATGTTTAGATCTGCAAATGTCTAGATACATTTAGGAAATTAATATTATGGACAATACAATAAAAAAGCAGGATACAGTTTACCTGAATTCTGGGATAATTTTGTGACATAAGAATTGAGTTATTTGGGGCAGAAAATTGCAGTGCTGATAACATCATAAAGTGCTTGCTGAAATTCTAAATGCTGATAAGAGCAATCTTTTTCTAATTTATAGCTATCTGGTAATTAATGTGGCAACCAAAGCAAGTCTGTGTACTAAAATGACTGGTTAATTATTGAAATGATAATGTAGCATCATCTGCAGAAGTTTCTCTTGAGCATAAGAATGAAAAAACAGTTTTGAGACAAATTGCTTTTTTTTTTTCAGTTACTTTCCTTAAAAAGTTTGCATTGGCCCTGTGCTAAAGGATTAACTGAGGCTTTCTGGCAACCAAAGATGAGCTGATGAGTTTTTGAATGGAACCAGAGTGAAAATTTTAAAGTTACCCACCATTCAACTGCAGAAAGCTCTATCTGAAAAGAAATGGTTGGGAATAAATTAGACTGTGGAGCAGGAGTACCTAATTACCTAGACTCAATAGAACAAAAAGATACATGTTTGCTTTACTGGGAGAATGAGCAACCAGGGGCTGACTAAGGTAAGGCTACAGGTATACTTAATTACCTAAAAAAATTATTTTAGGTTCTTTTCTTTTGTCCCATACCTATCCACTCCCTTTCTACCTCCTCCACGTATACCCTATCTTCTCCCTGTCTTTTGGACCTTCAAGATCTCAATTCAGAGCCAGGCCGTATGTAGCAAAATGCTGGGAAACCAACCTCCAAAGAAGTCCTCAAAATACCTGCCCCCTGTGGTGTCCAAAGTGTATTGGGTTCGAGTGACAAGGTTTTGGTAGTGGGGGGGCTGCAGGAGTGGCTTCTGTGAGAAGATGCTAGAAGCTTCCCCCATGCCTGACAGAGACAGTGCCAGCTGGCCTGGCGGAGCCCATCAGTGATGGTGGTAGTGCCTCTGGGATAACATATTAAAGGAGGGGAAAAAAAACCTGCACAACTGCAGCCGGAGAGAGGAGTGAGAATATGTGAGAGAATCAGCCCTGCAGACCCCCGGCCAGGGCAGAAGGAGGCAGGAGGGGCTCCAGGCGCCAGAGCAGAGGGTCCCCGGCAGCCCCTGGGGAAGCCCACGGGGAGGCCGGCTGTGCCCCTGCGGCCATGGAGCTCCACGGGGGAGCAGATCTCCACCCGCACCTGGGGAGGGCCCCACGCCACAGCAGGGGGATGCCTGAAGGAGGCCGTGACCCCATGGGCAGCCTGTGCTGGGGCTGGCTCCTGGCAGGGCCTGTGGCTCCGTGGGGAGAGAGAGGAGCCCCGGCTGGAGCAGGGTTGCTGGCAGGACTTGTGACCCCGTGGGGGACCCAGGCTGGAGCCGTCTGTTCCTGAAGGATGGCACCTGTGGGGGACCCAGGCTGGAGCAGCTCGTGAAGAACTGCAGTCTTAGGGAAGGACTCACGCTGGAGAAGTTTGTGGAGGACGGTCTCCCATGGGAGGGACCCCACACTGGAGCAGAGGAGGAGTGTGAGGAGCCCTCACCCTGAGGAGGAAGGAGCAGCAGAGACAGTGTGTGCTGAACTGACCACAGCCCCCGTTGCACGACCCCCTGCGCTGCTCGGGGGGAGGAGGTAGAGAGATCAGGAGTGGAGTTGAGCCCAGCAGTAAGGGAGGGGTGGGGTGAAGGTATTTTAGGATTTGATTTTAATTCTCATTACCCTACTCTGATTTTCCCCAGGTGCAGTCTGTTTTACGTGTGAGGGTAATTGCGGAACAATCTCTCCCTGTCCTTACCTCGACCCACAAGCCTTTTGTTACACTTTCTCTCTCCTGCCCAGCCAAGGAGGGCAGTGACAGGGCGGCTTTGGTGGGCACCTGGTGTCCAGCCAGAGTCAACCCACCACACCAAAGAAATCAGAAGCAAGAATGCTGAAGAACAGAAAAAGGTCTGGTTTTTGAAGAAAAAGGAGGTACCAGTTCAAGTTGTGAGTATTTGGAGTCTGGCTTCTGATAGTAAAAATCTCCCTTTGCAATAACCAGAATAGCAACTCCAAATTTTATCTCCTTCCTGCTAATACACTCAGGCTAGAAAAATTCTTTCTCTAGGGATATCAGCAAACAATGACACATCGAGGATATATCAGATTGCCAGACAGTGTGAATTTTTTCTTCCTCTTCATGTACATATGCTCACATTACACAAGATGAACAGAAAAGGAAGACTTTTACTTTGCAACCTTCACTCCATTCTCATGACTAAATTGCTTTGCTTGGACTCTGTTAATAAATCAGAGGACCTCTTTGGGTTTATAAGCCTTCTGTCTGCCAGAGCACCTTGAGCGTTTACAAGATGCCTAACTCTTACCTATTCCAAAGAAGAAAGAAAAAGTCAGCCTAACCCTTCCTCTAGCTGTTTATCTCATTAGTCAAGCAAATCTGCTTCATGGTGGGTAAATGTGATTCTAATCCCAGAAATTGTTCTGGCATGGACTTCCTGTGATCTTTTGAAGAGAGATTTGGGTACTCAGTGAAGACCAAATTCACTAGGCTCCAGTGTGTTACACCCACTGTAATTAAATGCTGGAATAGCTATCTTCACTGTACTTTATCATGCCAGCCAGACCTCTGCTTTAGGAATCCACTGCTTAATGGACAAGGATCTGTGCAACTGAGTTAGGGAGAGCTGGAAGGAGGTAAAAAGAAAGCATTGATCATTTGAGATGCAAGGTTGCCTTCAGAAGCTAATTCCATGCTAGAGACTCTGCAAAAGATGTCTGTGCTTATAGCACAATGAAAGCCTGCTTGCTCAGTTGGTGCCAGAATTACCATTCTCTATTCATTTCTTTTCTCTCTCTGTTAGTCTCTTTCCCACCAAAAATATCTGAAAGAGTAGAAGAGTCAGTGAAGAGTAATAAAGCTGCTGCAGTGGCAAGGGGTCTGTTTCTACTACTGTTTTAGGACTTTCTCAGTGATGAAAGGCATCTCAACTCCCACTCAGTCTTGAAGAGTATGGAGGTGTGTTAAAAAAACTGTTTGTTCAGACAATCGCCTGATCTGTCAACACTCATGTTTCACTCCACATTGTATCTGGTGCTCTAGCAGCTGACTCCTTTAGCTATGTTGAGCTGGAACTTTACGTAAGAAAAAGGAACAATTGAAAACACTCACTACAGCATTTTCAGCATGGCCGATTAACACCGTTACCTGCTTCCTGTTGAAGGGCAATATTTATTCAGATATGGGCAGACATAGCCAATGATAAGGGTCATACTAGGACAAGACAGATCTCCAGAAGCCACTAGTGAAATGAGGGTCAGTCCTGGTAAGCAGGTGGAGGAACGTGCACCTTTCTAAGAATTGTGCAGGAGCTGTAATCAGAGGCAAGGCTGAAGGTCAAGCAGCTACAAAGCTCAAGTGCAAAACGGGCTCTGGGATGAAGGGCAAGGCAGCAATGAAGTCAGGCAGACAGAAGTGGATACCAAGGCTGATGGAATAGAAAAATGAAGCAAAAGATCAGCAGTACCCAAATGACACATAGTGATGAGGGGGAAAACATTTGGCTCGTGTTCAGTGTTTTGTTTCTCTGCAGTCAGGTCTGGGTTTTTAGGTGTTGTTCACCATAGATAGTAGTAATATCTAGGCTGCCACTTGCCCAGGCAGGTATATTAATATGCAGTTAATTAAAAAAATCAATATACAGGACTGATACATCCTGACACAACTTTGACATGCTTGTTAGAATCTGACAAACATGTTTTTTTTGTAATTAAATTCGGCGGTTTTCTACAGACATGGAAAGTATAGCTGTGAGGGTGGTGACAACGAGGAAATATACTCACCCAAGATTCATACAGAAAAGTGAATCGCTGCCTAAAACATGAACAGTATGGATGAATTTTTGGGACACTGCAGAAATCTTCCTTTCCATATCGAAAAAAACAGGTTAGAAGGAATCTGTGGTGGCTTTCCTGTGGTGAGCAGAGAGGCTTCCCTGGAGTAACTGTGCTCTGGTCCCCTGAAATTACCAGTTGGAAGGTAGGCAACTCCATGAGGATGCCACAGCAACTGACCCTGAGACAGAAAAGCTTACCTGTACTTTGTTGTGAGAATGACTTCTGACATACCCATGTTTATTTTACCATTTTTTTGCTAAGAGGTAATGACCTATGTGCAGCTTAGAGTTAGACCTGCCACTGCAGTCATCAGCCACTATGTGTGTTGGAACATATAGACTATAATGTGTTTGCACTGTACCTGTTTCCATTGTTTTCTGAACATAAAAATTTACTTATTTCCACTCAATGCATTGAAAAATGTGTGTGCTGTGGGAATAATAAAAAAAAAAAATTTTTAGCATCTCATAATAAAGTATTAAATATCAAATGCCAGCTTGAGGGCAATGTCTGTATTTAGTTTTTAGAATGAGTGCGTAACTCCTGGATTTATGCACTTGAGCTGAGGTTTTGTTTTTTAAGCCATTGCTTAAATTTGCCATACTCTGCAGAATTTCTATGAATACATCACATATTTTGCTGTTTCTCTTAATATATTTCTCAGATCTTCCAAAGCAATAAAGTGTAGTCATCTGTAATCCTCATAGTCCATGAGTTCAACACCTTCCAAAGTACAAATACACATGAATATTCACAACTACTGTCAAAGCCATGGTACATCCCTGTGATATTAATACCAAACAGAAGGGACTTCCCACTGGAAAGCTGGTGCAAGTAGGCTTAGTCAGACTGTTCATCTATGCAATCATTTGCTGTCATGTGTGTCATGCAAAACTGGCACAACAACTTGTTAACAGGCGTAATGTCACTGCAACGTATCACTACAACTGTAACTACAAAAGCACATATGTACACCAGATTGTAGGAAATACAGAAGGCAGACATGTTAGGAACAAAATTCTTGGCCAACGCAGCTTATCCTAAACTCGCATGTGTAAGTATCAAATAATAATTATAAATACTTCATATAACTCTCTTCCCTCTTTAAATATCAAACACTTTTACAAAGATTTTTTTCAAGACTGCAGAAAGGAAAATGGCAGAGAGAGAGATTTAGGTTGAACTCTCCAAAGTCACACAAATCAGTGTTACCACAGATAGAAATAGCCCTGTTCTTCCAGTACTTCAGGAAGTTTGTGCTATGGATGTGACTGCTTGCAGCTGTGCTGGGGAGGTTGCACCACTACATGAATGGGTACAAGTTGGGGGACAAAAGCCCTGATAGTCTCTTTTGACTGCCAGCAAAGCCACAGTTAAATAATGTTGTAGAAGAGTTGCATTTTGTGTTTTTTGAAGGTTTCTTCCCACACCTTCAAGCTCTAACTCTGAATTAATTAGGTAAAGCAGAATAGTAAAATGGTGTTAAAATATAGCACGCCAAAAAGAAAAGCATTTAACTTCTGTGCAATCAGTTTCTGTGGCAGGCTGAGGGATATCAAATTTATGTTTCTGTAAAATGTGGAAATAACACTTTGCATCTTAAGCCCACCAGTGCCAAATGTCACTGTCCTGTAAGATGTAGTGAACTGCTGGGGATCCCACTGCTGCTAGAGATCAACATGAGGGGATGTAGCAATGAACACTTGAAAGCCCCTTCTGCAGTCCTTTGCCTGGCTCTGCTCCTGTCCTGGCTTGATCCTGGCCTTCTCCCGTCTGCCTTCATGCCCCGCAGTTTTCACAAAGGGCATTTTCCAAAAGTAGTAATTCAGTACCCTAAACTGTCATAGCTCTGTTTTCCTCCTTCATTTCTTCTTTTTTTCCCCTTGCCTTTCTGCATGTAAAACTGTGTTGTAACAAACTTGCCCCTCTGTAGAATTTACTGTGTTCTTTTTTACCAAAATTAACTTTTGGTTATTCCCTTATCTCTGGCTTTTACACAAATAAAGTGCATTGTTCTATGTTTAGATGACTGAAACGATGTTTCAGTTATTTATTAATAATAGGTAGAGCACGCCAGCCCAACAAGTTCCTCTTGACAAGAAAAGCTTTCTCGTTCTGGATGAATAATGCAAATTGGAGAAATAACACCGCTCCTGCATTTTATGCGTAGGCAGATAATGTCCTATCCTTCAGCAAATGCATTAGGCAAACCAGAACACTTTGGGGAAACAGCCATCTCCCAGAATAGAACATTGTGTTCTTGCCATAGGAGAAAGAACTTTCCAAGTAAATTACAGCACTACCAACTTTGTGTTTTAAGGTTTTGATGTGCAGCTGCTTTGGGTGCCTTGCCTTTGAAGTCACGACTGCAGTTGCTGCAGCATAGGTGTTACAAACGAATGGTCCTCCTGCTGTCAGCAGAAACACCTGGCTCCTAAGGGCTCGTGCCATCCCCAGCAGGTAGGAAAACAGGGTGATGCTTCATCCTGATGAAGCAATGAAATAAAGCTGCAGGAAGGTGCAGAATGCCCTACAAATATACGTTCAGTATCAGTGCTTGGTTTTACTTACTGGTAGTAATCTTTCCAGCAGGTCCTTGGCAACTGTGATAATGTTCTCTGGAAAGAGTCAAGTTATGTCCCCTTTCACTGAAGAGAGTTGCTCTGATTTGCAGGCTTTGAATGCCCAGAGGTTCTTGGACTCTTCAAGGGCTTAGGTGAGGAAGTCCCTGCTGCCTCAGATAGCTCAGCATATCCTATTTCACAGAAAAACCTTGTTAGGCTGGTGTTAAAGCCACGGATTTTTATACATATCAATAAAGAAATAACAGGAAAAAAATGTCCACAAACCTCACGCTATAAGCTCTCTAGGCAGGGAGTTTCATGACAAGCGTTCCTTTATATATTCACAGGATATAAAAGAATATGTATTTATGCAGCATGTGTGGATCAAACATGCATGCTGCATACACCTGACACATTTGTAGACTGTTCTGAACTAGCTAGTAATTCAATTATTGTTACTTATGTTTGTTAAGTTACTGCTGCATAGAAAAAACCCAAACCCAAGTGTCTCTGTCTGAACTATTTAGGAAATAAATGCAGACAAGGTAGGATGTTCTGACACTCCCATAGAAAATGTCACCATCTTTCTTTTCACTTTCTTCATCTGTGGGTGGTGAAGACAGATGATTAATGTGTCTGTGAGATCACAAATAAACTGCATCTCTGGAAAAGATCTAAATAGAAAGAAGGCAAGAAGGCAGCATGGACAGAAGAGAGACAAAAAACTGGAGAAGGAAAAAGAGTCTGCTACATTGGCATCTTTGACAGCTCCATGTTGAGCATGGGGAAGATCAAATGCAATCTCAGATGGGGCTGAATAGAAGACTGAATGCTCAAACGTAGCTTGAAAAAACCTCAATGCATTAGGAAGTTAATTCAAAGCCAGGGTTTATCTCTGGGATGGTATAGTGTATATGTGATATATTTGGCATAAACAAAACAGAAATAATTCAGTTATTTAGAGCAATTTTCCCACAGGAATATAATGAGAAGTATGCCCATGCAGAAAACACCAGAAATTATTGATGCTCCCAGGAAATCTGCCTCCTGGGTTGTGGTTCAGTCATGTCCTGTGAATTTTGTGTACGTGTTCATGAAGGTACTGTGTCCCTTCTTCCTCTGGGGCAGCGACTCCTGGGTCCCAGCCGTCTGCTCAGTGCCCTGGTCTGCACCATGTCTGCACACCCAGCTGTCTTACCACATCTGTACCAGCATAGTCTAGTGACCTACTGGAACTGTGTTTGGGGTCTTAGACTGGACTGCAGCATTGCCTGGTGACCGTTTCTTGGCTCACTGCCTAGACTGAAGATTTATTTAAAAATTTATGAGAATTTAAATGAGACACTTCGAAAAGAAAGATACCTTAGAAGCTCTGACTATGAATTGTGGTCCCAGGGAAAGTTCTTCCTTGTTGTTTCTCAATTCATCTAGCAGGAAAGGGAAACTGACCCTCTGTTGCCACAATTTGATTATTTTCTCTGAGTTACCAAAAACATGATTTTCATCCTGACTCTAGACACACTAAGATATCTTGGCTAGCACAGAAGTGCGTCCTGAATATCATGTTTATTCCTGAAACACATAGAGAGGACATATAGTGCCAGCAGCTAGTCTTGCCTATTTGTAGTGGTACAATGCTTAGTGCTTCAACCAAATAGTCATATCCAGCTCACAGTAATAGTAATAGCTCATATCTGTTTAAAAGTAATAGCTCATATCCAGCAAGTCAGCAATAGACTGAGCATAGAAATTGGGGTTTCTCTGTGCACTGTGCACTGGACCACGTGCCTCAGTCCCCTTGTTTTACAGAATTTCCCCAGTGGAATTCACTTTGGTATGAATTAATTCAGGGCGTTATCTACAAGGATCAAAATAGAAATGTAAAAGCCTCCATATATAAACTATTCTTTGGCAACAATGTATACAAGAAGACCAAATGTATGGCCAACAAATGTCTGGCCCATCTGAGTGGGCCAGGATGCTTTAGTATTGTACATGTCTTCAGCAAAAAGAAGAGAAGAGTTGTAACTTCATACCAATTCTCATCAGAAATTTTGCATTTTTGCACCTCAAGCCTCCCTGCTAAAACTAGAAACTAATTTGAGTCTTCAATATGAGTAAGTGCTGCAGTTTTCTAACTTTTATTTGGCTTATTTGCTGTTTTGTTAGTGTTGCTTTTAAAACCTGATTTCCTGCTGTTAAGTCAACAGCAATTCAGTTTATAGCATCTTTAGGGCAAAATTAATTAATCTAAAAATATGTAACATGGGTTTATTTTACATGGAGAAATTAAGGTCTGTGAAATAAATCATCTGCTAAAGCGCTATTTAGAAGGGGTAAGAAAGTTCTGTGGCTCTGCTTGTAGTTGAACAACAAAACAACTGCCCTCCCTGTCACAGCTCACATATTTTCCTTTTGTCGCAGCTCTTAAATACCATGAAATTTACAGTGGTAGCATTTTATGTGGAGCTATAGAGAACTGTCTAGCAACATAATAGCAAGAATCAATGAGACAATTTTTGAGAGCAGAGGAAAATACAGAACACCCTCTAATAGTGGAACACATGTTCAATTTGTCTTAAAGCAGACCAATAATGTATTTATAATTGGTTTGAAACCTTCCTTATCATACACGGTAAATACATATGAAAGTTACGGTGTAGCACTATAATAGCAATCACGAAGAGAAAAAACTTAAAGGAGTGAGAGAAACCCAATCTGAGAACTGAGACTTACTTTCCATTCTGGGCAGAAATACAAATTTCATCCTATGTCTGTCAAAACTGGTACAAGAAGCAGCTGAATAAAGTAACTCACAAAACATAAGTGATAAGACTTGCTAAAGATGAAATTTTCAAACATCCTTGGGGAATATTCTTCTAAAAAATTCTCATTTTGAGATGAAAGGAGTTCTTAGATAGTCAAGATGTTAGTGGAGAATTTTTGATATCATCACATTAATTTAGAATTTTTTAATACCCACACAGTGAAGTCAAGCGAAAACTGTCCATGAAGTGGCCGCATAATTTTAATAGAAGGCATTCCTAAAGTTGCAAAATACCATTGAGCACAGAAAAACAAACTGTGCTGCTGTTACTCATCCTGAGTAGTAGTTGTTACTCCTTGAGCAGCCCCTTGAAAACATTGGGAGCAGTAAAAACTGCTGCTTAGTCTGAGTGACATGTGAGTAAAAGGAATGAACAGTTTATCTAGTTAATCCCAAACCTTACAACAGGTGTGCAATAGTGCAATAGTTGTAGAGGCATAGTTTTTTTGGCAACCACTCAACAGCTCCAACACCATAATCAGCTTGCAGCCTTGGCATTTGCAGTGGTCTATGCTGTTGTGAACATCAAGCCCTGCCAACAGCAGCAAATCAAGAGAACACACAACCCAGTAGAGCTTTGAGGTTGGAAACATCCCATATTTCATCAGAGGCAAAATGTACACCTGTGCCCAATTCTTCATTTTAATCTTTGCCTCAAGAGGTAGTTTGCGCCTAGTGAAAGACCCCTGTACCAAACAAGGTGCCGTAGAAAAGCAACCTTCTCCAAGTTGCATATTAAAATTTAATGGAAAGTAACCTGTAGTCGGGACTAATTTAAAGCAGATTGTGCTGGTCATATTCCAGTTATAGGCTCATAGAATGGTATGCTGATCTAGGAATCAGAGAGTACAGCATGCCTATCAAAGCAGTTGGCTTTCTGCCCACTTGAATGAACGGCTCAAAAAGCCAGTTGCTCATAGCCTAAATGATGAGTCAATTATCTGGTACTGCAGTGGCAGTGATGCTATCATCATTACAACTAGCAGGAAATTACTCAAAACAACAAATTTTCTCAGTTTTATTCCATCACTAGCACAGACACAGCCATGTTCACTTTTTGTAAGTACGGGGAACTTTGGCCATGCTTGTCCTGTCTAAATTTGCCTTAATTCCTTGATCATCTAGTCTAAATTTAATTCCCTGTGCCTGGTGTGTCCCAAAGCCTAGCTGTGTACTTACTCAGGATCTCTGAACTTCTGAGGCCAACAGAAAATTCACTGCATGGCTCAGACTTGGAGATTTATGTATCAATTAGACTAACTCTTGGCCTGAGCTTTATGGGGCAGCAGATGGTATCTGCTTAGGGCACTTCTATCTCATGTAATTCAATGGATGATGTAGGTGAGCCTCTCAAAGAAAGCACGCCATAAACCAGCTGTGTTTAAAGAGTATTTTTCTTGTGCTTGAGCTCTGTGTGCTCAATGCCAGCAGGTAAGGCACACCTTGCAGCACAGTGTTCGTGGAGGACAACCCCTGCAGAATTAAACCGACTGGAGCAGCATCCTGGTGGGAAGCAGTGCTTCGTAGCACCATGCAAAAGTGCAGACATGTAGAAAAAATCCCTCCCATTCAGTCAGTGGCACATGCTCAGTGTCCTGGTTGGAGGCCAGAGTCCTAGCTACATCCTCTTTTATGCTGACCCAGGGGTGCTGCAGGCAGAGGCTGCTCTCAACCCTGCCGTGGTCTTCACAAGCAGAGAGACTTGTGTCCTGCATTATTTCAAATTGTGAATGAAACAAATATACCTTACTAAGTAATGTAGAGGTGGTATGTGCAGTGGAACATGTGTGGCAAGTAAGCTCTTTTCCTCCTGATGGCTGCAGCCAGGCATGGTGTTAGTGGCAAAGATGAGGAAGGAATAGGGTATCAAGCTATTAGGTGCAGTGATGATAAACTTTGGGTTTGCCTAATAACAGTAGAAAGATGATGTGAGAGAGTTGTCACATTAGAGACAACATGTGGGACAATTTCCTCCAATATTCTTTCCTCTTCCTCCTGAAAATTGGTGTTGTCTGTGAAAATGCATTTCTTTCTGAGGAAGACTGATGTTCTTAGCTTTCCAAATACTCACTCAAATCACAAAACCGTAAATTGAAGCTGTCTTAAACATTTTGTGAAGTACGTTTGTTTCTCACAGGGAAAACCCATGCAAAAAGATGCTGCAAACACAAACTGCTTAAATCCTGTCTGATTTACAGGTAACATGTTATTAATGAAATGACTTCACTGATGAAGATACCTTCACTTAAGGTTAGGAATATTTTTCAAACTATCATGGCTACTAACTCCAGGGAAAGGGTATGGTAATTTTTCAGTGCATCTGAAAAACAAGACAATTAGGTTGTTGAGTTACTGAGTTACACATCTGGATTTTATTTTTAAACAATCTGATTTTGGAAATATTGAGTGTCTCCTTTACAGTGATTTTCACCAACCACTCAAGATTTTGAGGATGCTACACGAGAGTGATTAAGGATTTACTACCTTTATCTCAATTTAGGCTCAGAGTGTGTAAGTTCCAGGAGCAGAAGAATTTTTCTTATTGTATTTTCCCCTCATTCCATCAGTTAAGTTTATTTGATTCCTTTTTGTTGAATCTTCAGTTTAATCACATTGCCTTGTTTAGCCCTCCAAGCCTCTTCTTAAGGGGCAAATAAGCACTTCAAAAGACAATTCCTCTTCATTATTAATTCAGAGAACGAAATGCCCAAGTCACACATTTTGTTCAGGGTTTCAATTTCACCTTTATCACTACACTTACTAAGATCAATTGGAGAAATACCATTGATACAGAAGTTGTGGTTTGTTAAATATTTCACCTGGTATGATGCCCTCTGTTCTGCTTCCTATTGTTTCTCTAAGTGATACATTACTCTGTAAAATCTGCTTGTTGGTTCCACTGAACATTTTGTAAAACAAACCAGCAAAGCTTAGATCCAAAGACATTGGACCAATAACTTGTTCCACAGCCCCACAGAAATCTGTAACTGAGGGATGAGCTTGGCCAGCTGGTTCAATCTTTCCAGTCACTTGCCATGTAGTGGTCCAAATTTCCTTTGATAAATCATGATATCATAGAACAGCCCAGGTTGAAGGGACCTCAAAGGTTCATTTGGTCCAACCTTTTGTGGTTCCAGAGCAGTCTTGCATATTGGAGCAGTCTTGCAAGGATCCATAATCTGACGTAAGGTTAAATTCAGGTGATACACCACAGCAAAGCATCGAGGAAAGTGTGTCATTCTGTTCTTGAAAATGTACTTGCATTTATGAAAATGATATGATGCGTTTATCTGTTACTGTTATTATGTCAAAGCCAAGAGATTTCAACTAGTTTGGGATCCCACAAAGTAAAGGATTCTATAGATATGCAGCAAGCTCTGTCAAGAGCTTAGGATTTACATTATTATCTAAATAGAAAACAAAGAGTGAAAGGAAATCTCAGTGACTTTCAAAATGCCTTGTAGCAGGGCAAGGAATGAGAAGCCCATTCCTCTAAATTCTTTTCTATGAGCCTGTCTACCATGCCATACTATCTCATCTAGATAAGCAGATTAACATCTTGTCGCATGAAACAGCTTCTACATGTAAATTATATGTATGTGTGTCTGTGTATGTATGTATGTGTAAGTATGCAGATGTACACCTACGTATTTCCATTCATACTTTTAAAAGTTTTTTTGGGTAGATGAGATTCTTTGCTCATAAGCTTTAACTTTCACGTGAAACAGAAATATATTGATTATGTCCTTTCAGGATAAATTGTGGTAAGTTTTTATCCCTTCTATTTCTTGTTTATTTTCTGCTCCAGTAACGCCACTTGTCTTTCTGCTGCCTGCAAAATACTAAAGAAAAAAACACTCAAAACAGTAGCACTTCAAGAGCAAGCTGCATGCCACCCCATAGCTGCATGACCTTTGTCTTACCTTAGTCTATATTTTTTTCCAACAACGTTACACAGGCTCAAACCACTGTATTGCAATTATTTACACACACAGAGGTTGTATCCCTGCCCTTGACAAGATATATAGGCATGTGAGTGTTTTGAAAATGGTAAAAATATTAGGTATCTATTTGCATCTTTGGAGAATGCATACCTTAAAAATCTGATCATGAGAGATAAATACACAATTTCTGTAATACATAAACTGCAATACATAACTGGTATAATTATAAAAAATACTGACAATTTATATATGCAATTATTTGCACTAGGGGAACAACGCCTAGTGTTTTAAAATTATAACTAGGACAATCAGGATAGAAACTTTTCTCTTCATGCCAGTCCTGATGCAGGAACCTACGAAATCCTCCATTCTGGCTCTTCAAGCCATCACTGGAGATCTGTTTGGTATGTGAAGACAGGGAAAGTGTTTTCAATCTTTTTTTTTTTTTGTTCCATGCAGATGAATTTATACTGTTGGAGCCAAATTAAACATTGTTCACTGATATACTGAAGGCACCTAAAATTTGTCTACAAAAAGGTAACAACGTTCTTGATCTCTTCCCAGCTGCTTTCGCATCCCAACTTCTCTCCCTGCCCCTCACCCTTCCCCTGAGTTTGAGCAAAGCTGAATTTGTAGGTACCAGTTTTGAAGGGCCCACATAGATACTAATGAACTGAAAGTGCACAGACTCTCTTAGCTATGGAGGATGTGTATTTTACCATTTAATAGCATGTTTTCTTAAGTATTTAATTAGCTTCCAGTGACAAATATATCCCCGACATCACCAAGAACTGTCTTTAACAGTATTTTTCCTAGTGGTGTGTCCCTGAGGGGAGACCAAGGGCCTGCATTTTTAGAGGTGTTACTCTTCTCTGTAAAACTTTGACAACTTTTTTTCCTTTTCTGGATGGGTATTTGCAAGCAGGATTCTGGCAGATGTGGCCCACCACAGTGAGCTCCAGAAAAATCTCAGTCGTTTCTGCCCCCAGCTGCCGAAGCCTGCCCGCGTGCCAGGGACTTGCCATCGGCAGTGCCGGCAGCAGGGACGCGGGTCTGCGTGGTTCACTGCCAGACGTGCCACCTTCGGCTGCCGTCGATGGCGGCGTTTACCAGGCTGTGGGAGAGCTGGCCTGGGTCTCTGCCAAAACCCGCGGGGGCAGACCCCACACCACTTCTCGGCAGACTCATGCTATGGGGAGCTCCGACTGCTTGCACACGCACACGCACGCTCACGTGTGCACATACTCAGGTAAACACATGGAGCATTTTTTTCATGAATTCTTACTGATGCTGTGACTCTCCATCAGCTGCAGCTTCGAACCACCGGTGTTTGGATGAAAGCGCTACCAATAAAGTAGCCAACACCTGCCAAAATTGCTGATGGAAGTTTACATGTGATTGGCAACTTGAGGTCATGTGCAAATCAAGCTCCCGTTTCGCTCCAACAGGACTTTAACTTTTGATGAATTTTGTAAGCAATTACCATAAAGTACACCTGCCAGCACAAAACACAGCCATGACCATGAAACTCTGTAGTACCCTGTGCTGCTGAACCACTCCGTTTTGCATTTCTCAGAAACATTTGCCATCTGTTTGGAGAAGAGGATCCCCTGTAGCTTTTTTTTTTTTTTTTCATTTTCATGATGGAAACAGCATAATGTTTCAGTCTGATGATAGCTCTTTTAATGGCAAACTACTGGCATGCAGGACCTGTGAGAAAAACTAGGTCTGACACCTCACTGTATTCTGAAGCTGACAAAAAAATAGACCTGCAAGGCTTTGTGAAGCAATAGCACATGGCCATAATTGGTTTCGCTGGACGTGAGCACCGAAACTTCAGGTGTAAAAGCTGAGTTTGAGTATCATGCCCACATAAGCACACGCTCCAAAACTTTGGATTTCTCCCTGGAGGACTGGAAATTCGCACTGAAGTACAATTGTACTGAAAGTCCTGATATTTGGATTTAGTGAGTGTGACTTATGCCGCTATGATTGCTTCTGGTATTGGAATACTGCTGCTTTCTGCTTCTGAGAGCTCTGCTCTGCAGAGATCAGCAGCCATGTTACAGGGGGCTGTCATAGTCCGCAGAAGAAGACAGACACAGTGTTGATCCCACTTTTAACACAATTGAAAATGTTTCATGTGGAATTTGTTTGCTTATTGTAGAGATTTGTACTGTGAGCAGTGATCCAGATACAAGTGTATTTATTCAAGTATATCTCCAGCTGAAATGCATTTAGATACCACTGTTAGATCTTGTGATTAAAAAGGAAAGTTGCTGTCTCTTATGCTGTCATTCTCTTTTCAGATTTAGAAAACATTAGCAGGAAATTTTAACCAGCTTAGCCATCTGAGAATTTTGCATCGAAATTTTTTTCATCAGAAAATGTCAGCATCTCTCACATATAGTTTTTAATGAAAAAAGCCCTTTTTTCTGATTCACAAGAAAATAAAACCATTTTATTGTAAAGGGATTCCTTTCTGGCCATCCATAGTGTGTAATGTTTTATTTTGCTTTAATTTCACTTAAAGATAGCTTTATCAAATCTATTTTTTCTGGAACTGGCTATAACTAGTAATGACATAGGAAATGGACATTAAAAGCTCAAATGAAAAAGAAAATGTCAATCTTAATGATGCTTAAAAATCACTAGCTTTTAAATAAATAAGCACTACCTATCTAAAGCGAACGTTGGTATTTTCTGCTAAGCTGTTGTTATCAGGAGCTGTAGTGACAGGTTACAAAGCTTTCCTTCCTAGGGCTAAGAAATACGAGTCAAGTTTTGTTGCTATTGATACAAAGCACTATCAAATTCCAGGATGATGATAATAGAGAAAATTGGTTTTGAAAAGCTTTTAAGGGCAGAATGTTTAACAGCAATCCCACTTGCACTGTCCAGAAGCTTGCTCTGATAACCATAAAAGCTGAAGCAGCTGAAGATTTGGGAACAGACTGAGCGTTTAGACATCTGTACTGGGTTTGCATGACAAGGCTTTGGTAGTGGGGGGGCTGCAGGAGTGGCTTCTGTGAGAAGATGCTAGAAACTTCTGCCATGTCTGACAGTGCCAGCCGGCTCCAAGAGGGACCCACGGCTGGACAAGGCTGAGGCCATCAGTGATGGTGGTAGCACCTCCGAGGTAACATATTTATACAGTGAAAAAAACCCCTGCACGCAACAACTGCAGCCGGAGAGAGGAGTGAGAATATGTGAGAGAATCAGCCCTGCAGACCCCCGGCCAGGGCAGAAGGAGGCAGGAGGGGCTCCAGGCGCCAGAGCAGAGGGTCCCCGGCAGCCCCTGGGGAAGCCCACGGGGAGGCCGGCTGTGCCCCTGCGGCCATGGAGCTCCGTGGGGGAGCAGATCTCCACCCGCACCCGGGGAGGGCCCCACGCCGGAGCAGGGGGATGCCCGAAGGAGGCCGTGACCCCGTGGGCAGCCTGCGCTGGAGCCGGCTCCTGGCAGGGCCTGTGGCTCCGTGGGGAGAGAGAGGAGCCCCGGCTGGAGCAGGGTTGCTGGCAGGACTTGTGACCCCGTGGGGGACCCAGGCTGGAGCCGTCTGTTCCTGAAGGATGGCACCTGTGGGGGGACCCAGGCTGGAGCAGTTTGTGAAGAACTGTGAAGTGTAAGTGGACAGTCTCCATTAGCTGTATAGTAAAAAAGAACAATGAGATGCTTATGTTGTGATGTGTTGCCTGCTTAGTTAAATGGTTATGTCTGAGTTAATATTTAAACATGTTCCCAAGTACACTGCTCCATAGCAGTCATCTCCTCCTGTCTTAACAAATACAACGATGTAACGGCTCCTTTGCATTGGCTGGGATAAAGAAATTGCTACATTAGAATGGTTTGACTAAAATGATTTATTTTTCTTTTTAAAAATAGCCTAATGTGCAGAGCTGGTTTGAAATGAATAGCGCTTCGCACATTGAACCAGAGATTGTACTGCATGGACAATAAGGCGCGGAAGTAATAGAAAAGCCCTTCTTAGTAATGAAAAGTGAACACTCAGGTCTTGAACACTTACTGCGAGTACTCCTGCAGAACAACTGGTGCATATCACATCCTCAGAGTTCTCTGTAATTGCAAGACATGAGCATTTCACATCTTGTGCTTCTAGTCTAAGGAAATTGCCAGGAAATCAATTAATTAAAAGTTCATTTTTTGTGTAAATTGAAGTTCTGATGAAGGTATCTTTGTATCAGCAGAAAATTTTTTAGTTATTAAAACAGTGAAAAAAAAAGCAGAGAATCTGTCCTACTCCTAACATAATAAATAGCCCCTTAAAACTTAAAAACAACAGGCTATCCTCAGACTATAGTCAAGTTAGATCTTAACAGCCCAAAGAAAAATATAGATGGTGTTGAAAGGTATTCTGCGAAGGGAGCCTTATCTGCTGCCTACCCCAGGCTGTAGTGACTCTGAGTCTGGAAGTGAATATATTTAAAGCTCTGCCAAGACTTTGCAGCAAATTAAAATGGAATAACTGAATATATTTGTCAGTATCAGAACACTCAAACACTTGGATGATCACTATGTTGTGTGAATTTTCTAACTGGTATGTGGAATTTGGCTGCCGTTACATGAAGCAATTTAAGAGTTGTTTTCTGGATTTAGTCCAGTTATAGTCAAGGCTGCTGCTGCTGTAAATCATTTGAGTGTTATGGAAGAATCTCTGCTAGGCGGACTACGCTAGCAGGGAAAAATGAAGTGCTTTAATCATGAAAGCTCTTCCCCAGATGAAGAGCAGAAGCAGCGCTATGAACTGCTGAAGCTGCCCTGACAAAGCTGCTACTGAGTCGTCTTCATATTCCCATTAACCCTGGGTCCTCCAGCAGCTCCATTCTCTTGTCTTGTTAATCCCAGTAAAGACCCCATGTTTCCAGTATTTAGACAATGTAAATGGGTGCAATGTGAAGGTCAGTGGGAGTTTTGCCATTGCTGTTCACCCGTACCCCACTGACAACCGTGTCAAGTTCAGCTTGGGCTGTAGGGTTGCACAAATCTGACGCAGAAGCAGATGCACAGCCCAGTCCCCAGCCACTCCTGTCCTGGGGCCTTACCAGCACAACGCCTTCGGCAGTGGATCCTAATGGGAACGACACAGTGCCATAGCCCTGGGCATCACAGAAATAGGCAGACTAGAACGTAACCGAGCCACCAGCTTCAAGGCCACAGCTCTTTCAAAAACGTCCACGGGTGGCTGGGATGTTAAGTCCCTCACCTCGCAGACCACATCACCCCTCTCATCCACTGGGAATGCTTCCAGCTCGCCAAAGCCCCACTGTGTAGAACGCTGCTCGTCTCCTCTCGGTCACCCTCTCCGTGCAAAGGTGCAGCACAGCTGCTGCCTCGGCTTGCGCCAACTTTACGGCTCAGCCTGGCGCCTTGCTGAGGAGCAGAGTCCAGAGCGGGTGGGGTGGAAGCATGCCTGTGCCCCGGCTCCTCCTGCGGCCACACTCACGCTGCAGCAAGGGTGTCCTGTGGTTTAGCTTACTCTGCCAAAGGGCACTGGGAAAGCACAGTGACTTCTCAAGGCTAGTAAGTCTTCTGGACGAGCTCTTTGTGTGAGGCACGGAAGGTGGAGAGCGTGAAGATCCTAACTGACTTAACCGGATAAAAACTGTAATGTGGGTAAATGGAGGAAGCGTTTCCCTGCAGGGTAGTATTTAGTAGGTTAGCTAGACTGTACATTTTGTTAATGGACTTCGTAATCTAGAAGCAAATTCACAAATAAAATGATTTGCTGGGGACTTAGGGTTGGAAGTGCTTTTCAGCAATACAACTCGCTTGCCCAAAAATTCAATATAAGCTCCTTGATAATATATAAACCTAAACTCTGAAAAAAACCCCAACAACAAAACCCCACAAAAACAGTTGCTCAAACTCAAAAATGCCCTAAATTGTGCTGTGCGATTGTCTATTAAGGGTAATTCTGTCAGCCACATTTTCTGGAATATCACAACATATTGGCAACGACTTTCCCCTTGTAAACCACTTTCTAAACTCAGTCAGTGTAATTATCCTTTAAAGAAATTCACCATTACTTTCAAGTAAAATTTTTTGTTGTTTTTGCAACAAATGTTTTTCATGAGATGATCAGCTTCCTTCAAGATATTGCAGTATTTCACTGCACATATAATCAGAAAATTGAATTTTCCCTCCTCTAGTTGAAAAACTTTTTGGTTTTCAGTCTTTAATGAAAACTCAAATTTTCAGTGATTTTTTTCCCCGCAGAATAATAAATTTACCATTTTTAAAAATAGGATTTAATAAATTAATCTCCATAATGTGATCTAATCAGTTTTACATAATGTCAGAAATATTCTTGCATGCATGGTACCCAAATGAAATAGTTATTGCTCTCACATATATTTGTGTGAATTCAAACATTTCTTAAAAGATCTATATGATTAAGAACGCTTCCAGTAGATTAGATTAGATTAGATTATGAACGTTCATTCTTCAGAGGTACTCATACCATGTAAAATGTGGAGGACAAAACCAATCAATGCTTCCAGGCACTGGAATAAATACAAGAAGCTGATGCTACTGTTCCTATGTATTTCACTTATCATGTAGCCAACAATATGCATAATGTGATATTATTTAAATGCTGAAAAAATTTACTTTCAAATAATAGTCCATAACAATTTTTTTAAAAACTATTTTGAATAAAAATACCTCTGATAAATGCTCCAAACACATTATTAGAGATTCAGAGTGACTATAATTTTTAGAAATATATTACAATTACTAGAACAACAGAAATTCTATTTCAAAGAAACACTCTAGGGAACACATACCATGTGCTGTAAGATGAGCTGGCGAGAAAGATGAGTGGCCTGGCTGAACAGGGAGCTTTTGCTGGGACTCAGGCTAAAAAGGAGAGTTTACTACCTCTAGAGGAAGGGACAGGCAACTCAAGAAGAGTACAAGGATCTTGTTAGGTCAAGCAGGGACAAAATTAGAAAGGCAAAAGCCCAGCTAGAGCTCAATTTGGCCACGGTCATAAGGGATAACAAAAAATGCTTCTACAAATATATTAACAACAAAAAGAGAGGCAAGGAGAATCTCCACCCCTTACTGGATATGGGGGGGAACATTGTCTCCAAGGACAAGGACAAGGCTGAGGTACTTAATGCCGCCTTTGCCTCAGTCTTTAATAGCCAGACCAGGTATCCTCAGGGTATTCAGCCCCCTGAGCTGGAAGACAGGGATGGAGGGCACAATAACCCCCCCATAATCCAGCAGGAAACAGTTAAGGACCTGCTGCACCACCTGGACACCCACAAGTCTATGAGGCCTGATGGGATCCACCCGAGGGTACTGAGGGAGCTGTTGGAGGAGCTTGCCAAGCCACTCTCCATCATTTATCAGCAGTCCTGGTTAACAGGGGAGGTCCCAGATCACTGGAGGCTGCCAGTGCGATGCCCATCTACGGGAAGGGCCAGAAGGAGGATGCCAGGAATTACAGGCCTGTCAGCCTGACCTCCATGCTGGGGAAGATCATGGAGCGGTTCATCTTGAGGGTGGTCACAGGGCAAATGCAGGATAACCAAGGGATCAGGCCCAGCCAGCATGGGTTCATGAAAGGCAGGTCTTGCTTGACCAACCTGATCTCCTTCTATGACCAGGTGATTTGCCCAGTGGATGAGGGAAGGGCTGTGGATGTTCTGGACTTTAGTAAAGCCTTTGGCAGTGTCTCCCGCAGCATTCTCCCAGAGAAACTGGTGACTCGTGGCTTAGACAGGTGGATTCTTTGCTGGGTAAAGAACTGGCTGAACAGCCGAGCCCAGAGAGTCGTTGTGAATGGAGTTAAATGCAGTTGGCAGCCAGTCACAAGCGGTGTTCCCCAGGGCTCAGTTTTGGGACTGGTCTTGTTCACAGAACCACAGAAACATTAAGGTTGGAAAAGATCTTTAAGATCATCAAGTCCAACCACCAACCCAACACCACCAAGCCCACTAAACCATACTCTGAAGTACTACATCTACACCTTTTTTCAATACTTCCAGTGATGGTGACTCCACCAAGTCCCTGGGCAGCCTGTTGCAATGTTTGACCACTGCTCAGTTTTGGGGCTGGTCTTGTTTAATATCTTTATCGTTAAACTGGATGAGGGGATCAAGTGCTCTCTCAATAAGTTTGCAGACAACACCAAGTTGGGTGGGAGTGTTGATCTGCTGGAGAGTAGGAGGGCTCTGCAGAGGGATCTGGACAGGCTGGATTGATGGGCTGAGGCCAACTGTAAGAGGTTTAATGAGACCAAGTGCTGGGTCCTGCACTTCGGACACAACAACCCCATGCAACGCTACAGGCTTGGGAAGGAGTGGCTGGAGAGCTGCCCAGCGGAAAGGGACCTGGGGGTGCTGGTTGACAGCCGGCTGAACATGAGCCAGCAGTGTGCCCAGGTGGCCAAGAAGGCCAACAGCATCCTGGCCTGTATCAGAAATAGTGTCGCCAGCAGGAGTAGGGAAGTGATTACACTCCTGTACTCGGCACTGGTGAGGCCTCACCTCAAATACTGTGTTCAGTTTTGGGCCTCCCACTACAAGAAGGACATTGAGGTGCTTGAGCGTGCCTAGAGAAGGGCAGCGAAGCTGGTGAGGTGTCTGGAGCACAAGTCTTCTGAGGAGTGGCTGAGGGAACTGGGATTGTTTAGCCTGGAGAAGAGGAGGCTGAGGGGAGACCTTATCGCTCTCTGCAACTACCTGAGAGGGGGCTGTGGTGAGGTGGATGTTGGTCTCTTCTCTCAAGTAACTAGCGACAGGACGAGAGGAAATGGCCTCAAGTTGTGCCAGGGGAGGTTTAGACTAGATATTAGGAAAAATGTCTTTACTGAGAGAGTGGTCAAAGATTGGAACAGGCTGCCCAGGGAGGTGATGGAGTCACCATCGCTGGAAGTGTTCAAAAAATGTAGAGACGTGGCACTTCAGGACATGGTTTAATGGGCATGGTGGTGTTGGATTGACGGTTAGACTTCATGATCTTAAACGCCTTTTTCAACCTCAATTATTCTGTGATTCTCTGATACTAATTATTTTTGGCTGCTTAGTTCTTCCTGAACATAATTCTTAGCTAGGATCAAATATCTCATCTGAACACGCACTTAAATTAGTAAGTTATTACCAACTGAGTAAACATAGGGTGAAAAAATATTATTAATGAGAATGCTTCAGTAACATAAGACAGCTGGAGTTCAGTCTAGGTCATAATTTAAAAGCTAGAAATGTGTACGCTGTGTGTAATCTTTCCTCTGTGGGCAGTGGGTAAAAAACATACTCAGAGAGAACATTAGGTGCCAGCTGCACTGTTCCCATGCAGGTGCTCAGTACACAAAAACCTTGTTCCTCTCTAGAGAAGATGCAGAGGGGATGAGAAAGGAGGGAATGTACCTCTGAATCAGTTAGATTTTACCCTGCTTTCACAAGGATGGTTTTCCACACAGCTCAAAGGTCTGAGCTGAAGGATTATGTTCCACAGCACTGTCCTTTGCAGAAACTGAGGTTTACCATGAAAGTGCTAATTTAATTGGCAGTTCTATTAGTTTCCCCAGGTAATGCATGATTTTTCAGCCTCTATTCAGTGTATTAGTACCAATGCACTAAAAGTGAGCAACATGAGAAATGAAACTGCTTGGAAGAAGCACAAAGATTAGTATTTCTGTGTCAGAACGTGAGTAGTGTGGATTTTTCTTTCCTTTTCAACATTAAAAAATGATAATAGAGTATAACAAGCAAATAACTGAACAATAGTATCCATGAAGTTATAGCACCAGTGTATTACATAAATCCTTCTGTGCATAACAGCGTGTTCTCTTTCCATATAAAAAATGATGACCTGAAAAGCACCACATTTCCTAGCAATTGATCACATCCCTTGACACTGGGCAACTCCCCTGTGTTTTGGGAAGTGTGTGAGATCTAAGAATGCTCTATTCTTAGAAATCTGATGATGTGCTTCAAGAAGCTTAAAAAAATCTAGCGGTGATGCATAGTCAACAGGAGCATAGAAGGGCTGTTGTGTTTCTAGAGGAAGTTAAAGACGTTCTTTCCTCTTTATTAAAAAAAAAAAAAAACCAAAGGAAAGAAAACCAAAAAAAGAACCAGCCCCCCAAACTTTCTAGTCACTGCAATACAGTCATACACGTGCTGGGCAAACATGAACACTGCTGTTATAGCTCTGCTGTGGAAAAAAAAAATCTGTACGTTTGTTTACATACTCTCTACTCTGACATTTGGTCAGGCCACACAGCTCCAAGCTGAAGTGAAATACAATCATATGCTGCAGACACACTTAGTATGAGAGGGCTTCTCCTCCACAGCTGGTGTCCCTGTGCTGCTCATATAAATAGAGAACTGAATCCCAATTAACCTCCAGTCCTCTTAGTGCATTAACTTCCAGTTCAACACCCAAGAGGCTCAAACCTTTTACTCTCCAGTGTGCTGCTGGTGAGGGAAGGATGCTGGAGACTGGAGGAAGCCCGGCTTGGGAAGGAGCCCCAGCATTGCTCCTGGGAAAGGGACATGGAGCCCTGAGAAAGGAGGTGGGGACTCGTGAAAGCCTCCGAGCTGCACACTGGCTGCTGGCAGAGGACCCAGCAGCGTGTGTGGGGGAGTTCGCATCCTGCTGCCTGCGACCAGGGGTCCAGCGCACAGGGATTATGTGGGGACTTCGGTGTTTCGTACCGCTGTGCAAACCTGCCCTAGGGCTGAACGTGTTGATCCCAGTGTTGCCTGTTAAACAAGGGACCTCCAGTGCTCCAAAACTCAAACTTTGAATGATTTCACTATTTATTTCTGGTGGCTCTTCTGAGATAGCCTTCATTTTGAAGTAGCATAAACTGGAGGATTATGGTTCCACTGGGTGCGGTTTTAGGATCCCTCAATATTTCCCAGGGGGTGTTGAGAGAATGTAAACCTATTGACTACAGAACTGCCATCCTTAACGCCCTTTCTCAAAAACTGTAGAAACAGCCTTCAGGTCCCAGGGTCGACAGACCATGTATTGAAAATATTGCTAGAAAGAAATAACAAACCTGTTTCTGCAAACGATTACATCTACTCATTCATTTTAATTCATGTGTGTAGGTTAGAAAATGAGTGGAAACAAACGTGATTACATCTAGGTCTAAGAATTTCCAGCTACTTGCTATAACATCATGGTTTAGTTATTTAATTCCTGGACACAGTTCAGAGAGAGGTAAAATCAACATCCACTTGGTGGAATTTGTTTGCTTCTCTGTTCATCCCTCCATTGTTTTCCCAGTCCATCAAGATTTCTACAGGAAAATGGTATTTGTTTTCTTCTGGAGTTAACAGAAAGTACAACATGTTACCCATAAAATAAGAGGAGGCCTTACATGTTACTGTTTTCCTGAACTTCGAGAGCCAGATTCTACTCACAAATAGTTATGAGTAAGTTGGGCCTATACATTGTTTATGTATGCATACCACCTCTCCTTACTTCTTCAAATAAATTGACTGTAGGAATAATAATAGAAAAAATCTTAACAAAAATGGTCCATTTTTTCTATTCTTTTCAGATTTGTTTCTGATCCTGTAGGCTTTGATCTAATTTGCAGGAAAAGGAAAGTATAAATCAAAGAAAACCCTGAAATTAAATTCTAATAACATAATGTATCTACCAGCCACGTTAAGAATACAAGCAGGAGAGCTGATTTTGGATATGATTTAAACATTTGTTGATTAATATATGTATAAACATGCCTATATACACATGCTTTTGTTCAATTCCAAACCTCTCTGAACTCATTTAGAATTACTCCGGAGACTCTGTGGTGCAATAGATCAGATTCTAGTCTAAATGACACCATGCTGGCCAAATTATATCAGTGATAAATCTCTAAATTCATCATTAATAAAAAAAAAATGTAGCTGAGATGCCAAGTATGTTAAACCCTTGAAGAGAAATGATCTAAAAACTTGTCTGGAATGTGATGATTTCACCAAACCATGGGACAGAGTCTGTACACAGTTGCAGATGTAGAAATCTCTTCATGGCTTTATGACAAAGCATTAACCTAACCACGGGCCAAGTTCAGACTTGGTGTGAGGGAGTGCAGAACTGATTTAAATGGATGGAGTTGCACCAAGGGGGACTTGCTCCCCAGAGATGCAGAAGGGTCCTCAGTGAGCTGTTGTGGTTTAACTCCAGTGGTAACTAAGCACCACACAGCCACTCACTCACTCCTCCCCAGTAGGATGGAGAAGAGAATCGGAAGATTCTAAGTGAGAAAACTCATGGATTGAGATAAAGACAGCTTAACAGGCAAAGCAAAAGCCACGCATGCAAGCAAAGCAAAACAAGGAATTCATTCACCGCTTCCCATGGGCAGGCAGGTGTTCAGCCACCCCCAGGAAAGCAGGGCTCCATCACGCATAATGGTTACTTGGGAAAACAAATGTCATAACTCTGAACTCGCTCCCCTTCCTTCTTCTTTCCCCCAGCTTTCTATGCTGAGCGTGACATCGTATGGTATGGAATATCCCTTTGGTCAGCTGGGATATATTGCGTCCCAGTTGTGTCCCTTCCCAACTTTTTGTGCACGCCCAGCCTACTCACTAGTGGGGGTGGGGTGAGAAGCAGAAAAGGTCTTGACGCTCTGTAAGCACTGCTCAGCAGTAACGAAAACATCCCTGTGTTATCAACACTGTTTTCAGCACAAATCCAAAACACAGCCCTGTACTAGCTACTATGAAGAAAATTAACTCTATCCCAGCCAAAACCAGCACATGAGTATACCCCAGTTAACAAGGCTATGTTCATTTACAGCCAGGTTTTGCTGATCTCACTCTTGCTGAATGACATCTGTTTAGGATGCTGGCATCTCACTACATTTGATGGACAAAATGAGGGAGCCACACTGGACCCAGCCCTGCAGACAGAGTACCTTTCCAGTGCTCAGCTGCACATCCTGCAGCACAACACAGGCTGGGGGAGAGGCCCAGAAGTTATGTGGTCTATTTAAGCCTCTAGTAAAAACAGCTGACAGAACATGAATGTGTATGGTAGATCTCCGGACAATACATTTACACTTTTTTCACAAAAATCTATGTTAATAGTGTTTTTAATTTCATTTAGCGTATATTGCAGCATTACATAATTAATGTCCTACTTCAATGCTCAGTAAAGAAATTAATAAAAATAATGTGGGTGGGAATAATGGAAGAATCTGAAATAACTTGGGGATTATGTTTGGGTCAGCCTGGCTGGATGTCAGGTGCTACCAAGCTGCTCTATCTCTTCCCTCCTCAGCAGGGCATGGGGAAAGAACCCCACAAGGTCTAGGAAAGATTGTGTTTCTTTCATGTTAGCTGGTGGAGACATGGTTGCTATCTTGTTGACCACATCCATAGGCACATCACGGCATCCATCCTGCCGTTTTATTCCCAAGAACTTAATCTCTTCTGCAGACCCCTTGGCCTTGCTTTTCTTTGTGGTGAAACCAGCTTTCAGAAGAATCTGAATTACTCTTTTTCCCTTCTCAAACAGTTCCTCTGCCTTGTTTCCCCACACAACGATATCATCAATGTATTGCAGATGTTTAGGACCATCACCCTTTTCCAGTGCAGTGTGGATTAGTCCATGATTTGTCCATGACAAATGGTGAGGCCGTGCTTCCAGCCCTGGGGCAGTTGATTCCAGGTGTTTTGGAAACCCTTCCATGTGAAAACATGTGGCTTGCACTCTGCTGCCAAAGGAATTGAAAAAACCTCATTGGCGATGTCAATTGCAGCATACCACTTGACTGCCTTTGACTCCAGTTCATACTGGAGTGCTAACATGTCTGGTACAGCAGCACTCCGTGGTGGTGTCACTTTGTTCAGGCCACGATAGTCGAGTGTTAACCTCCACCCTCTGTCAGATTTTTGCATTGGCCATACGGGGCTATTGTGCTGTGGGGGTGAGTGGGTCTTGCTGATCACTCCTTGGCATTTGATGAATCAGCTCATGGATGGCAGCCAGGGAGTCTCAGTTTGTGCAATATTGCTGCTGGTGCACCATCCTGGTAGCAATTGGCACCTGCAGTTCTTCAACTCGCAGCAATCACACAATGAAGGGCTTTTCCGAGAAGCCAGGCAGGGCAGATAGCTGATGATCTCACCTACTGGTAGCCCTTTGGGTCCTTGAAGTACCATCTCCTGAGGTAGTCTATGCCAAAGATGCAAGGGGCCTCTGGGCCAGGCACAACGGAATACTTTTCCCACTTGTCCCCTGTTAAGCTCACCTCAGCCTCCAGAACAGACAATTCTTGGCATCCCCCTGTCACTCCAGAGATCCAGACGAGTTCTGCACCCCTATGCCCTGGGGTATACACTGTGCACGAATGTCTACCAAAGCCTTGGACTTCTGTGGGTCTGATGTGCCAGCCCATCGAATCCACACAGTCCGGTATACCTGGTCACCCCTTTCCTCCTCCTGGCTGAAGGCAGGGTCCCTCTATTCCTGTTCCTTTTCAAAGTATCACTGTCTGACTTTTGAGGTGCCAGACCAGAAGTCCCTTCACCAGGATCAAGGGAGGTGATTTAAGTTCTTCTGTATCTGGGAGATTGCTGACTTCCTTCTTGTGTCTCTACAGCAACTAAACTGACATCCTTCTTGGGTGGCTCCTTCTTAACACCTGTCTTCCTCTCAGTTCACGTACATGGGCTTCCATATTAAAGGTTCATCATCCCACTTCCTCATGTCCTCCCCCTGGTCATGCAGGAAAAACCAGAATGCACCATGCAGCATATATCTGGGGCTCCCTTTCCCTCTGGCTGGGGCAGGAGAGCAGTGATTTGTGGGAGCACCCCTGACAGCCAAGGCCCTGGCCTATGGGATTGAGAAGGTACAGAAATTTCCTTCAAAGTTTTGGAGCCAAAAAGACACTCTCTCCACCACAGTTGGTGTGTCTATATCCAGGCAATACATCACTGACAAACTGTTACAATATGACGCTGGGGCACTCTTCCTCCACATAGCATATGTGCACAGGACATCCCCCAGATCTTTGGAGACCTCATCAACATCTAGATCACTGTAGATGACTTCCAGCACAATTCTCTTAGGCACCAAATGCCTTCATCTGTGGTAGTCCACTTTCCTAGGGAGTTCACAAGATCTTCCTTGAATGGGTATCTTGCCCTCACACTTAAGAGGAGTCATCTCCAGAGACTGCAAATTGCTGCCTCTTTTCCAATTCCTCTCTCAATTCCCCAGTTTCCAGCAAGGGATCACAGCTGTTGGACTACCTTACCTTCCAGGTGCTGACTCTTAGCCCTGTTAACCCAGCAGAGGAGCAACCAGGCAGCAATCTGCTCACCTGGCTGGTGGCTGTAATCTTTCTGCATGTCTCAAAGTTCTGGTGAGGTCAGGGGCTGGGTAGTTTCTGCTTCCTCTCTGAATTCTCTCATTCCTTCCTCCAATTTCTTTGTTGAAGGATCTGCTTCTTGATCAAACCTTCCCTCTTGTTCCTCCTCCCTTACTAATCAATGATGTGGACCCGTTGTTCTCCTTGTTCACTGTTTCTTTTTCAGTACTGGGGCAATTGCTGTAGTTGTTGTTTGGATCCCTGTCTCAAGTGTGCTGTCCTCAGATGCAGTTTGGGTCCCTGCCTCAACCACAGTCCTCTGAGAGTACTGAACTGTGGCTTGGTAGGCACAGGCCAGGCCCCCGTACAGTGCTAGAAGCTGTTGGTTTTCGTTAGGGCCCACAAGGGATCCTTCAATCAGGTGGCACATCAGTTTGCCAGGGTTGCTTGCCTGCAACCAGGTGTAAAGTCCGAGGTTATAGGAGGTGATAGCTGTCCTAGGAAACTGCCCAAATCCTCCACACACCCTGCCACTCAGGGGCCAGCCACCTTAGGGCACATTTCAGTATCATCTCACCCAAAAGTTGTCTTCTCTTACACCAGGACAAGAACAGATTCCACAAACCCTATAATATGCCAACAGTGTTAATTAGTAGTATTAAACAGCTCATGTAAGGGTGAAAAAGGACCTCAGGAACCTGCATAATAAAACCATCCACATCAGTCCTGAGTAGGGAGAGTGAAATCTATTCCTTCACCCTCTCCATAAGATAGCTCTCCCAGCACAGCCAGGCCATCGATGACGGGGCAAAGCACCCAGTCATCGTTTATACTGGTATGTTCCCAAGTTCCTTCATCCTCTCCATAAGATAGCTGCCCCAGTGCAGTAAGGCCACCAATGCCAGGGCAAAGCACACAGCCATTATTTGGATTAACATGTTCCCAAGATCAGCAAAATAAAGAGATAAACAGTGCAATCAAGAAACTCCGTGTCCCACACAGAAGCTTGCCACTTAATGACTACTATAGCTACAGAATGCTTAATGCAAAACTGCTGTCCCACGTTGGGCACCAAAAAGGCCTGTGATGACAGGGGCCACCAAGCTGCACTACCACTATCCTCCTCAGCAGGGCAGGGGGCTAGAAAGTAAGATGGAAAAAACCCACATGGGTCAAGATAAAGGCAGTTTAATAACACAAAAGCAAAAGCCTCATGTGGAAGCAAGGGAAAACAAAGGATTTATTCTCTGTTTCCCATCAGCAGGTGATGTCCTGCCACTTCCCAGGAATCAGGGCTTCAGTACGCATAGTGGTTTCTCTGGAATATAAATGTCATAAAAAACAAATGCCCCCTCCTCCTCCTCCTCCTCCTCCTCCTTTCTTTCAGCTTTTATTGCTGAGCTGGCGTCATATGGTATGAAATATCCCTTTGGTCAGTTTGAGTCATCTGTCCTGGGTATGTCCCTTCCCAAGATCTTGTCCACTCTCAGCCTACTGGTGAGGGGGGAATGTTGGAGAGACAGCCTTGATGCTGTGCCAGCACTGCTCAGCGGTAGCCAAAACACTGATGTGTTACGAACACCTTTCTAGCTACCAACACAAAGCGCCGCACTATGAGGGATGCTATGGGGAAAATGAGGTCCATCTCAGCCAGACCCAATACATTGCTCTTCACTTAATGCATGGCTGTCGAAGAAAAGACAGTCTGAGAAATGGCTGAGAATATACATGGTGTATACAAACATCAAATTTCCCTTTGTGCTTCAGGACTCAGAGGTAAAAGCCCCCATCATTTGTACACAGATTACCAGGGCAGAAACTATGTGGGTTTGATACCACTGTTATTCTATGAGAGTTATTCTAAGTGAGATTTATGTAAGACTCCTTTCCTTTGTTCAGAGCAACAGCCAGCTGCCCCCCATAGAAATGACTTGCTGTGGCAACGTCTCCTGCCAGTGCAGGCATAACCTCAGCAGGGTCTGCTGAAGGGTGGGCTGTGTGTTAGAGCCTTAATCTCCACAGAGAAGAAAAAACGAAAAGATGGGGAAATTGCTCTGGGGAATATTACCCATAGTGACTTCCAGGATCTCCTTAAACTACTTCACCTGGGGACACTTGGTAGTACTGAACAGACATGAGTAGCGTTCTTGTTGTCAGGGCCCTGATCGCATACCCCCAGCAGTGGATTTGGCTGTGGGGCTCAGGGCAGGGGCCAACCCCTGACTCCAGGGTTGCTCCATCCCTGGTGCCCTGCCTCTGCCCAGCTGTGGCCCTGAACTAAGCCTCCCACTCTGTCCTAACCTTGGCCCATCCTCATCCCCTCATCTGATCCTGGATCCTCTCACTGTGCCTGATTTCCTAAATACCTCTTCAGACAGCCAAAGCCACTACACTGAGGGAGCTGTTGATAGCTCTCCTTCAACACTTACTTCATAGTTTAATAGAGTTTGGCTTAGATGTCTTTTCACACCACTGCTTACAAATTCAGTACAAAATCTGATAAAGAGAAACAAAGAAAATAAATTCTGCTATCAAGAAAAAGACAATACTCACTAAACAAACCAAGGGACATAACTATCTAAAACTGTCAAAGAGTGAAGATTTGATCTGAAAAAATATATGGTCTTCATTCTACCATTTCCCTTATGGAGACAGCAGTCCTGAAAGTTATGGTTATGTATTTCCACTGCAAGTAAGAAATATCTAAATTCTATTATTTGTCTATGGTATGCATACTGAGAAGATATTCATTCCCACAACTGTCAACACATTTCAAAGTTTAGTGCTTATAGTTGTAATACTAAGGGTGTAATAGTGATAGATGGAATATAAGGAATGGAAAACCTTTTTACATCTATCAGATTAGTGGCAGAAGGACCACTGCTGAAAGACAGGTCAAGATGGTTGGAGCCGTTCAAGAGAAATGAAAGGTCCAACTCATGACAAAGTATGCTCTGGTTCACCATGCACTTGCAGCTGTGCCATATGATTTTTTAACTTAACTTTTTTTAATCCTTTACATCTGTAGCCATTATTTTTCAACTTAAAGAAGAATACAATTTAAATAATTTGCTTTTTAAGTTATATGCCCCTGATGGAGCAAGTATGTAATTGTTCAGCTTTCAAAATAATTTCATATGTTAATTATCGAACTCCATTCAAATAGACAAGGACACTTACACAGCAAAACAATCTTTTCCTCTTGCTATAAAATCACTTGATCAAGTTCACTACATCAAAACTATTTCAGTAGCAACATCTGATTTTGCAAACACAAGATTAAGCATTTGCTGCTACAATATGCAGGCGCAATTCAGCTGAACGCAGTGGAGCTGTGTCTGCTTGTGTCAGCAACGGATTTGGCCCCAAGGCTTCATTATTTAGATTGTGAATTCCTGATGTGAGGAACTATGTCTCTGTCTGTTTGAGAGATGCTTCAGATACTTTAGCTGCTTTATAAAAAATAAATAAAATCACAACTAGAAACCTCAGGGAAGACTGATTGTGAGAGAGAAGGGCTTTTTACAAATATGGAAAAACCTCACTCCAGCTACCTTCTAGGGACTCCAAAATAAAAAATAGCTTAGGTATTCATTAGGTACATTGGTCTTTAATAAAAAGCTTGAGCCAGTGTGTATTTAGGTCTCTGGAGATACTTCAACATAGGTGCCACAGACAGTGAGTTATTCATCTACGGACAGGCATGCTGCAAATCCCAATGTGTTCATCAAAGTTTGGGGAAATACACAGAAGGAGAGGCTCTGCAGAGGGATCTGAACGGACTGGATCGATGGGCAGAGGCCAACTGTAAGAGGTTTAATGAGACCAAGTGCTGGGTCCTGCACTTCGGACACAACAACCCCATGCAACGCTACAGGCTTGGGAAGGAGTGGCTGGAGAGCTGCCCAGCGGAAAGGGACCTGGGGGTGCTGGTTGACAGCCGGCTGAACATGAGCCAGCAGTGTGCCCAGGTGGCCAAGAAGGTCAACTGCATCCTGGCCTGTATCAGAAATAGTGTGGCCAGCAGGAGTAGGGAAGTGATTGTGCCCCTGTACTCGGCATTGGTGAGGCCGCACCTCGAATCCTGTGTTCAGTTTTGGGCCTCTCACTAAAAGAAGGATGTTGAGGTGCTGGAGCGTGTCCAGAGAAGGGCAGCGAAGCTGGTGAGGGGCCTGGAGAACAAGTCTTCTGAGGAGCAGCTGAGGGAACTGGGGCTGTTTAGCCTGGAGAAGAGAAGGCTGAGGGGAGACCTTATCACTCTCTACGACTACCTGAAAGGGGGTTGTGGTGAGGTGGGTATTGGTCTCTTCTCCCAAGTAACTAGTAATAGGACGAGAGGAAATGGCCTCAAGTTGCTCCAGGGGAGGTTTAGATTGGATATTAGGAAAAATGTCTTTACTGAGAGAGTTGTCAAAAATTAGAACAGACTGCCCAGGCAGGTGGTGGAATCACCATCACTGGAAGTGTTCAAAAAATGTGTAGACATGGCACTTCAGGGTATGGTTTAGTGGGCATGGTGGTGTTGGGTTGATGGCTGGACTTGATGATCTTAAAGGTCTTTTCCAAACTTAGTGATTCTATGATTCTATGAAATAAAGTATGGAAAGAACTTTTATGGTCTCTTTTTCAGATGTGCTTGGGAGAGGATTTACTGTGAAGGATCTGGGTAGACAGGCATCTTTGCTACCATCTGTCATGGTTTAACCCCAGCTGGCAACTAAGTACCACACAGTCACTCACTCACTCTGCCCTGGTAGCATTGAGAAGAGAACTGGAAGAGTAAAAATGAGAAAACTCGTGGGTTGAGATAAAGACAGCTTAACAGGTAAAGCAAAAGTCACGCATCCAAGCAAAGCAGAACAGGGAATTCACTCACCACTTCCTACTGGCAGGCAGGTGTTCACTCATCTCCAGGAAAGCAGGGCTCCATCACGTCTAATGGTTACTTGGGAAGAGAAACGCCATAACTCTGAACGTCCCCCCACTTCCTTCTTCTTCCCCCAGCTTTCTATGCTGAGCGTGACGTTGTATGGTACGGGATACCCCTTTGGTCAGTTGGGGTCAGCTGTCCCAGCTGTGTCCCCTCCCAACTTCTTGTGCACCCCCAGCCTACTCACTGATGGAGTGGGGTGAGAAGCAGGAAAGGCCTTGACGCTGTGTAAGCACTGCTCAGCAGTAACGAAAACATCCCTGTGTTATCAACACTGTTTTCAGCACAAATCCAAAACATAGCCCCATACCAGCTACTATGAAGAAAATTAACTCTATCCCAACCAAAACCAGGACAGTGCTCCATGTTTTGTTGCTCTATACATCTCCTACGTCTCCCGGCTCTGCCTGAGGTCCCCCTCATCACCCATCTTCTTGACTTGTGGTATCTAGAAAAACTGCCATCTTTCCTATAGTTAAGCTGATAAGACTTTGGCTCATCAGGCTTGTTCATCTCCCTTGTAGTTTGCTCTTTGACAATATTATTCTCTTTTGTCTTACACTAAGTGTCGATTTTTTGATAATGAAATCTCTCTGTGCTACTGTTTGCACAGCATGTAGCTGTAGGTTTTGGATCATCAGTTTGGTTTCCGTTCCCTAAACAAGAATATTAGGCACAGGAACATTACCTACAGGCAAAAGAACTGGAGAAGTGCACCAAGGCCCAACAGTTTTCACTATTATTATTTACTGAAGCAACTACACATGGTGAGACTTCAAGAAAATCAGTAAATAGTTACACTGTGAAATGCAAAGGAGAAAGGAACCCAGGAATGGAGGAAAGAGGGAGAAAAAGGAGTAACAAGAGGGAAGATGACTCAGGAAGAGTACAGGAGACATGCAGAAATGTAATGGAGACAAGAGGGAAAGAGGAGAGCTGCAAATGAAGTAAGAAGAGCGGGAAGCCTGGGGAGAAGACAACAGGAAAAACTCCAGCCCCTATGATCTCTGAAAGCCCGTTTCACTGATGTACCTGAATGCTGACCACTATATTATGAAGTTAAGCTAATGAATAAGTTAGACCTCTTGCCACCTATTTTGTCTTCCTTGTGGAGACTCAAAAAGCTATTTCCACCCACCCACAAGCATTGCTCATATCATCCCAGCCTGGATCTCAAAGCTGACAATATCCCTGTCTTGGGAGACTGCTGGTGCTCAAAGCCAGATCCTCCCACGTATCCCTGTGTGTCCATCCACACCCTCCATCTACTTCTTGGCACAGCACAGTTAATTTTTAAGATACTTTTTAGTTCAGATGTTCCCATTCTTTCTTCCCCCAATTTTTCTGTACAAACACCAGATTGCATTGCATCTGACATGTCGGTTTGATCTACAAAGGAAAAAGCAAACCAGTAATGCTGCTTTTCTCTTCCTTCTGTCAGGCCTCCTATGCCTCTCTCATTTGCCAGATGTTTTTTCTTGGACTTTCTCCTAAAGATTTCTGTACATTATTGAACTTAGCTTTCTATTGACTGTCTGTGTTTTATCACTTCTATAGTGCTTTACAAACACCCTGCTAATTCTTCCATTCTCTTTTGAAGCAGAGAGATATTATTGCCACTTTACATACAGGGAAAATGAAGGAGGGATGTTGGGAAGTTCATAGAAAGCTCTTTGCCTGCACCCAGACCACAAAACCACAATATGGTCTCTTATTATTGCTGTAACCAGCATTCTGTGTCAGCCTCTCATTCCCAAATTTCCCTTGCTCAGTATCACAGACACAAAGACTTCAGTGCCTATATATTGTGGTCATGAACAATTTCCTTTGAGACTGGAGTGCAGTGACCTTCATAGGTCAAGAGGAACTCTGCGAGCCTCCTATAGCCTGGCAATACAACTACAAAATCTATGACAAGTACTGTCCCTGGGGAATTGAACAAACTCTATCACCTCTCTCTGCCTTTTTGCTAGAGCAGTGCAGTTTTGGAGGCATGAAAGGGTTGGGGTTTTTTTCTATTATTGCATTCTTTGACCACATGGAAGCAGAGAGAGTTTTCAACAAATAGCATGGGAGAGCAAAAGCAACTACTTCAGATTAAAATATTTGAATATAGAGCTAATTTCTGTAGAATATTATTTGAAACATTAATACACATGGCAGTACGTGTTTGCTGATCAAATAATGTTGGGGTTTTTTTTCAAACTATGTTCCAAAATGCTGTTGTGGCTATTACAAAATTAGCTTGCTCTTATTCCTCTAAACCAAAAAACAAACAAAAATATGAAAAAAAAATTTCTATTATATCTTTATCTCAATTCAAACCTAAAACCTACCTACCTACCTCCACATGTAGGGAGTTCTCTTTATATAAGCTATTTCATTTACGCTTTATATGTGAGATTGCTTTTTTGCATGCTTAACCAAAATCTCAATTTTATAATTTGTATCAGAAATGCTCTCATATCTGGGAACAAAAACAATGTTACTGCTATAACTTCACAGATCTGTAACAACTGAGGAAAATGGCTATGATTTAACTTACTTCTGTGTAATCCCTAAAGTAAACGGCACAAACTGAAATTGGCTAAGTTTGAGAAAAATTGGTTCTTGGACATTTCAGAAAAAGGAACTAAATTCTCTGATTAAATTGCTTGTTCTTGTTGGTGCTTTACTAATAATGTGTTCAGGATGGTCTTCTGTGTTGTGGAAAAGTACGCAATTATTATTCCACTCACAGTCATGTACATTCCATTTTTCTCTTTAAATGATGTATAGAAGAAAATACTTGCCCTATTGAAATGTCTTCTTCTAAGAGGAGGGTGTTTTTTAAACCTCGCCTGTCTTGCACGGTGGTGGAAAAGGCTACTTTGTCACAAGAAATATTACAAACACTTTGGACAGCAGGTGATTTGATCAGATGATCAGTAATGAAGAAATATGTTATGGGCAAGCATTTTTTTTGTCAGCAGTTGATCGTTTCACTTTAATCTACAGTATCTATTTTTGCATTATTAGAAGAGAACAAGTTGGATTATCATATGCCTGACATTATATTATTGAATCAGTTCTGTAGTAAAATCACCATCATTACTGGTAGTCATTGAAAATTCCTTCTCAATAATAATGAAGAATGATTTCACTCATCATTGTACACCTAAGTACACGCTGTTTGTTGCTGATTCATCCAGTTTTAATAACATTCATATCCGCACTACACAGAACTTCTTTCCCTGTGCTTTCAAAGTTGAATCTATAAAAGACAGATGCATAAAAATAGTGTCAGATTAGACAACCTGAAAAGAGGCCCATGTCTCTCTAACACAGCTCTACAATGCATTGATGTACAGAGGAGAGCTGTGTGAGAGCTTAAATTACTGCTTTTAGCAGTAGAATAGTACAGACACAAAATCTCTGTGGCTTTCAGAGGTTTCTTGAGATTAGGTAAATTGAAATAAAATATTAATATATTTTCTAAATGAACCCGTCATTTCAAAGATTCAACAAACTAGCAGAAGGACCTGAAATCCCACAGTAGTCTTTTTTTTCTCAGCTGCAAATTTCTCTCTCTCTCAAAGCCATTACTGTACACATTGTTCCAGAGGCCCTTATAGGTAACACATTCTGTGTCAATATTTTCTGTGGGAATACATTTCAATTACATTTGGCCCTGAGGATTTTCCCCTGTATGTAATTCTTAACATAGTGTTGGTCTGTGCTGAGAAAGTGACACTGTGATTGTCATCTTCCAATAATTTATGCACCAAGAGGGCTCTTGCAAATTCCCACCAATAATTTGACTGTATAGCAATCTCTATACATTTCCCTAATGAGTATTCAAATTAGTTCAGTCCTGTAAAGTCAATGCTTTGAGATCTGCTTGTATTCATCACAGTACTGAAGATCCTGTATGGCTAAAGACATATTCTCAGGATGCTCAAAGATAGAGTGATGCTTGCCTACATTGCTAATCTCTTGAAGTTGGTACTACCAATGGCAGAGACAAAACCTATTTGGTTAGGTCATTCATCAAATGCTTATGTTACGGCTCAAAATTCTAAACCTCCATTTACTAATAAAGATTATGATATTCCATATTCTATTTTATTTAAATTTAGAGTAAAAATTCTGCCAATTACTTGCAAATGTGACTGATTCTACTTACTTCTTAAGGGCTGCACTGTTTAGCTGTTCAGTATTGATGAGTCAAAGCAAAGTTTTGACTGTTTGATTGGACCATGTAAGGTAGATTTTCATGTGGGTCAGCTGCCTCCAGCTGGAAGGGTACCAGGGTAGTCATGATGCTGGGATAGGTGATGGCTTCATCAGCATGACGTGATGGTGAGACACATTATCCAGAAGATGGTGTGCTAGTTTTGTCTGGGATAGAGTTAATTTTCTTCATAGTAGCTGATATGGGGCTATGTTTTGGATTTGTGCTGAAAAGAGTGTTGATAACACAGGGATGTTTTTGTTATTGCTGAGCAGGGCTTACACAGAGTCAAGGCCTTTCCTGCTTCTCACACCACCCCATCAATGGGTAGGTTGGGGGTGCACAAGAAGTTGGGAGGGGACACAACTGGAACACTTGATCCCAACTGACCAAAGGGATATTCCATACCATATGACATCACGCTCAGCATAGAAAGCTGGGGGAAGAAGAAGGAAGGGGGGTACGTTTGGAGTTATGGCATTTTCTCTTCCCAAGTAACTGTTATGCATGATGGGGCCCTGCTTCCCTGGAGATGGCTGAACGCCTGCCTGCCCATGGGAAGTGATGAGTGAATTCCCTGTTTTGTTTTGCTTGCCTGCATGGCTTTTGCTTTACCTATTAAACTGTTTATATCTCAACCCACAGGTTTTCTCACTTCTACCCTTCTGATTCTCTCCCCCATCCCACTGGGCAGGAGTGAGCAAGTGGTTGTGTGTGGCTCAGCTGCGTGCCAGGGTTAAACCACAACAAGCAAAAAAGGGCTTGTGTGAAGAATCATCATGGGAGCTGTAAGACAGCACCATGAGTGGTCAGATGTCATACTGAATGGGAGAGAGAAAGGCTATAGAAGGCCTGTGAAAAGGAAGATGGACAATTTCTGTCCTATGTGTTAGAGAAAGAGGAGGCAGCAGAGTGACATGGCTGAAATGCTTTAGCTAAGGGGTAGTTGTTGTCCCTGCACTTACAGTTCCAATTTCAAGCTTTTTTCCGCTTATGGTTAGAACAACTTAAAAAAATCCAACATTGACATTCATATCACAGTATTATTTCAAAAGCTATGGCTAATAATAGCATTGAGTCCTGTGCAACTCATAACAGAAGAGCCAAAGTCCGAAATGCTAGATGAAACTGCGAAAGCTTCTCTGTAGAGTTGCAGTTGGATATGAGATTCTCCCTAATCACAAAGAGGACAGGGAAGACATGCAAAACACCCACCTTCATCTGAAGCTATCCTGTAGGAAAATGCATATGGAAAATACCTTTAGGGTACGTCTTTAGAAAAGGTCCTCACATGGTAGTGTATTTTTTTCTGGGCCACTTGCCTCCAAGGCTTTCTCCAAGAAAGCGGCAAGTCCTTTACCAAAGTTGTCAGGGGTAAAGAGTCTAAAGTATTTGATTCCAAATGCCATCTCAGCACAAGGTCCCTGCTCAGACCTCAGTCTAAGCCTCCTTACCTATTCCATTCAGCTCAAGGTCATATCCCCATCATATCAACCAGATATTTTTTTTCTAATTGAAATCACTAAACTTATAGTTTAAGAGGCATCAGGTCAGCCTGAGAACATGTATAGTAGGCACCAGAAATCCTTTCATCCCTTCCTTCAAAGTGTAATAGCTTTAGTGAAATTGGTATTCTACTTCTGTCAAATCTGGATATCTTTTCAAAGCAAAGATATTATGTAATCTAAACCAGATAATTTCCTTTCTCAACATCTCCATCATATTATTTAATGTCAAGCATGCATGACTTTAGCAGCACCTCCTCATCAAAATCCCCAAACAGGAATGGTTGACAATCAGTGAACTACATGAAAATCAATAAGATGTTCTTGGACAAACAGCATACTTAGATTAAACATATAGTGTACTGCTCTTTAGGTGGAAATCATATTGAAATGAAACATCAAAAACAAAGCTAAAAAAAAAGCCTGTAGTAGCTTTGTGGCGTGAGTTCTTAAGTTTCATTAACACTAATTGTATGCATGGTTCGAAAAGATAATATACCACAGGATATTTAAATTAATGTAACGGATTGAAATACAAACCCTACTGCAGGCAATTACAGGTGAAAATATTAAGGGTCTGATTCTGCAACCCCTTTCTCATCTAGTTAACTACCCAGTCACAGTGAATTTACCTACATGCAGGAGGGCTGACTGAGCCAGGCCCTAATTTTCTAAATAGAATTTTTCCTTTGTATTGAAGGAAGATAGCTAACCTTGAAATTATGGTTTTGGAAAGACATTTCTTGGATATTGTTAGGAACACAATTTAATTTTAACATTTCAGTGTTTGGGAAACTTACTTTGGCTTTCCTTCCATCCTCAGTTATGATGAATAATAAGTAAGAAGAATATCAATAATGTGTTGCAGTTACATAATGCCCTTCATTTCATGATCTTTAAGGGCTTCATGGACATGAGTAAATTAAGCATTACAACAGCAGTCTGGAAGTATGTAATGATGTGCTTACAAGGAAGGCATATGAAGTGTGAGAAGTGACACGAATTACCCAAGTTGAGTCAGTGGCTCATTGAGAAGCAGAACATGGATGTCTTGGCTTTTGCTTTTCTATTCTAGCCAATAAGAACATTTTCTGCACTCGATCAATGGGAGTGTTTTGTATTAGCGTAATCAAAACAAAAACCTCATCAAAATGCTACAGAAATAAAATAATGAATCATGAATCAGATTGCATTATGAATCATAAGCACTGGAAGATGATGGTAATATTTGAATAGTAAGAAAAAAAAAGAAATGCTTCCCTCAGACATTTCTTGACATTCTTGTAAAAAAAAAATTCTCAAAAGGAGAAAATGGGAGAATGAAATAACAAAATGACAGTGTAGCATATAAAAATACCTTTGAGAGTAAATTAGTGACCTCTATGACTCTAGCTGGTGATACAGTGCTTTCCTCAGAGCAAAAAACCCAACAAAACTGGTGCAAAAACAAACAGCAAAATTATAAGTTTCAAATCTGGTAATTCACCATTGATATAAAATATGCACACACATACTCAGGTACAGGTACATATTCCCTCATGTGGCTAATTTATAATGCTCACACTTAGGTTTTTTGCTGGATGGTTTCAGGCCTGTCACATTTTGTGATTGCAGGAGATCTGAGCTGGAATATAAGGGGATGCTTCGCTCAGCAACTACTGATCCTTACAGACTTGAAAAGAGATCTCAGTCTCTGTTCTTGGAAGACTCTGTCTTAATATGGGCCTGAAGACACTCAAAGGATTGAAGTAAGGCCAGGCAACACTGAAGAGAAGAGCATATAGGGAAGGAAAGAAAAGAAGAGGAAAACACAAAAATAAAAGGAACATTTCCCCTGTCCCAGTTACAGAGGAGTAAATACAGAAAAAATGTTGACTTACATGGACTTATGCTGAACACGCTCCAGTTAAGAGAAGGATGTGTGATCTGAGGTGGTCTCAGCAAAATAACCTTTTTTTTTTTTCTTCTGATCAATGATATTGTTTCTTTCTCAAGGAACGGTTTTCTAACATGTTTCCCTTCATTTCATTTTCATCTGAGATGGAAAGCATTCATCCTCCTCTACATCTGTTTTAGCTTGTGCCTCTATTTCTGTGCAGACTTTTTGACCAAAGTTTTCTTTAACATCCAGCTGAGAAAGGGGAACTTTGTGATGGCCTGCCTGATAATAATTTTGGTTAGCATAGCTGCTGCTGGGACCTGGGACAGGGATAGCAGTAGCCAGACACTGCAGTAGCCTCTTATTCCTCCAGGTGAAGAGGCTGGATTTCTGCCACCACTGCTTGTCTCATGTTGTAACCCGCTGACACACGTGGCTTCCTTGGAGTTTCACCAACTGCCTGAGCTTTCCTTCATTTTCCCTATTCTTTTCCTTGCCATTAGGAGTCCCTCCATGGAGTTGCGTACCCAGGTACCCACTGGGCTCAGAGTCTTGTTTGACACCATCTCAGAAGCTTTGCCACCAAAGTCCTCAGACTCCTAAGATCTGCATTTGGCCTGTTTCCAGGCTGTACATTATGAGGTGACACAGGGTAATGCATGCCAATGAAGTTTGACATTGTTTGTGGAATGTACAGGCTTGGGACAATACAACTTCTGATCTTGTTTAATGGAAAACATTACACTGAACTTGACCTTCTGACTGAATGCAATGCTGCTCTAATAACACGTCTTTCTCATTTGTATTGCTCAAGGAAATCCTGCTCTCTGTGACATTAAGTTTTATCTCCACCATCAATCTCTAGCAGAAAGACATACAGAAGCTCTGCTTAGAGGACTGCGCAAATCTTTTTTATTATTATTAATGCCGAACATAACCACTTCGGCTTTGTAGTCATTATTTTATGAATTCACCTGTTCATTTTTCTGGAACTTGAGAAAAATGTAGGTTTTATGTCTTATTCAATGAACCGTGGCTCGCACTGTAATGGAATTGCAAGCTACTCTCAAATCACAGATAACAGGCCATCTGTGATGTTATACTAAGTTGTTGGGCCAAATACTCTTCTGGTATAAGTCAGCACAGATTAATTTACATCAGCAGAGCCTTTCGATCAAACTTGAAATAACAAATTCATCCATCCAAATGATCTTTCCTGTCTTCTGATTCCAGAGCCAAAGTGCAGATTTCTGAAGCTGTTTTACAACTTCTCGGAGTGTGAAAGCGCCACAGCAGGAAAGAAAACAAACAAACAAATCAAACCAATCCTGTTCAAAAGAAGTTCACATATATCCTAAATACATAATATTGTGTTCTGTCTGCCTCTAAACATTAAACAAGTCAATCTATTGCAGAATTTTTATCTCCAGTCCTCAGAAATCAATGCATGAACTGAGCCTTTCCATTTGCTGGTATTTAAGGTCACAGTTTTTTCTTGTGAAAGTGCATATTGTGCTGGATCCAAAGCACAGGCATATCTTGGCTCTTTCACCTGTACAAGAACAAATAGCCTTTCTGATTTTATTATACCATTCTTGCACAAATGTCTGACATATTTCAAGAACCTGCAGCAGCCTGTCTGGAGCAATTACCTTTTCAGTGAGGGCAGAACATCAGAATAAAATGGCCACTCTGCCTCCATGCTGTTTCTTACAGGCCTAGCATAAGTCTCTGAAAAAAGGCATGTCTGAGACATACATCTCAAGAAGGGGGCACTGACTGGGGGTAGCTGCCAAAACACCTTCTCTACTCTGCAACCTGCCCCCCACTGCCCTCTGTGCTGGGGATCCTCAGGGACAGGCAGGGAGGTTGCTGTGGACAGACAAATTGTTCAGACCTCCCACAGTCAGCGGCACGTCCTCTCCAATGATGGAGGTGCGCTGTGACCAGGTTTGCACCAGCCATGTGATGGGCGAACCAAAATATTGGGAAATGCTACAGGCACTTCCAGTCATTGGAAAAGAGAAAACACGGCTTTGCAGTGCCACCATAGAATCACAGAATCACAGAATCATTGAGGTTGGAAAGGACCTTCAAGATCATCAAGTCCAACCATTAATCCAGTGCCACCATGTCCCCTAAACCATGTCCTGAAGTGCCATATCTACACATTTTTTGAACACTTCCGGAGATGGTGACTCCACCACCTCCTGGGGCAGTCTGTTCCAATGCTTGACCACCCTCTCGGTGAAGAAATTTTTCCTAATATCCAATCTAAACCTCCCCTAGTGCAACTTGAGGCCGTTTCCTCTCATCCTATCACTGGTTACTTGGGAGAAGAGACCAACACCCACCTCACCACAACCCCCTTTCAGATAACTGTAGAGAGCGATAAGTTAGTCTCCCCTCAGCCTCCTCTTCTCCGGACTAAAGAGCCCCAGTTCCCTCAGCCGCTCCTCATAAGACTTGTGCTCCAGACCCCTCACCAGCTTTGCTGCCCTTCTCTGGACATGCTCCAGCACCTCAACATCCTTCTTGTAGTGAGGGGCCCAAAACTGAACACAGTATTCAAGGTGTGGCCTCACCAGTGCCGAGTACAGGGGCACAATCACTTCCCTACTCCTGCTGGCCACACTATTTCTGATACAGGCCAGGACGCTGTTGGCCTTCTTGGCCACCTGTGCCAATCACCATAGGGTGATACATGACCTGTTTTTGCTGTAACACCGTTCACCCTACCTTAAAATCATGTGGAGTCACAACTATTGTCATTATTGGGCATTGACAAGTGGAAGCACAGTGCGGGTGCTGTGACTGTACTGCCCATGACATGATGAGACAGGAACCTCAGAACAGCTCAGCGCTTGAGCAGAGGTACAGACAAGTAAGAGAGAAGTAGCGCATGAGAAGAGAGCAGCAGAGGTGTGTTCAAAACTTTCCCAAACTCCACACTTTATAGCAAATCGGAAAAGATAAAAACCACAGCAAATTTATGGGGAAAAAACCTGACCTCAGACCTTTTGGAAAGACACAGGAATAGTTGCAGATACACCCACAGTCTGTTTTAACACTCATTGGCAATAAAAGTTCTGGACTGAGAGAAGGTGAAAGCTGAATTTCTGCCATTTTTATCCGCTGGAATTAAAATAGCTTTCTTTTCACCTTGCAGAGCAGCAGCACAAACGGGGCTGCCCACACCCAAGCAGTCGGAACCACATTGCCAACATTCAATCACTGTTTGGAACACAAGCTGCTTTGGGAAAGAAAAGATGGGAAGATTTTTCCACAACGTTTGGGAATGCTTGGCATGCAGAAAACCCCTGCTGGCTGCCAGCCGGCCTGCCCGGCAGCCAGTGCACAGAACTGCAGATTCTGCTGATATCGTCCAAATTGTGTTAAATTTGCTGCTGCTTTGGGTGTTTTTCGTCATCCTTGTCCAAAGCAAGAGATAGACAGGAGGGGCCTTTTCCTGCTCCCTTTGAAGCCTGTGGCGGGTTTCCCTTCAGTGGCAAAGTGCCAGGATCTGTACCTGACCAAATAATTTTGTGTTTCTGCAGCTGACTGCATTTCCCTAAAGGCGCTTGATCTGAGCCATGGTTCCCAGCCAGAATCCCATGGCTCCCAGCCAGAATCCCATGGCTCCGTAAGGACATATTTTGGCCCTGGAGCTGGCATCAGTGGGATGATGCTCCTTCACTTAGTGTCGCTCACCACAGAGAGCCGTGGGTCTCCTGTCGGTGGCCAGGCCCTCCCTGTTGTCTGTGGGGCTGTGCCTTCGCCTAAAGCCATACCTTGGCCCTGGGTTTTCTCTTTCTGCCTCACACTCACCCTGGGGCACCGGCACTGGCCATGTTGGCACTTCGTCAGGTCAGGAGAGATCACCAGGGTGGATTCTTTTCCTTGCAGTCCCCTCAGTTCTGGACCTGCAGCAGGGTGTTGCCTTGCAGGCGAAGTCACCACAAATGGTGTCCTCAGTGACAGGTCCCTGCTCTGCTTCTGGTGCCACAGGCAACGATTCCAGAGAGCACAACTGGAGAGATGTGACCCTTGAGCTGCATGCCCTGAGGAGGCAAAGGGGTACGTACACACCACGTACACCCAGAGGGCATTTTATACTCAGACAGAAAGAACATTGGTCATGTTAGCTGGAAAAATAAACTGCAGCCTTGAACACTGTGGTCAGGGTTGTAAGCACAAACTTACTTATCATGGCGATATGCAGGGCATGTGCACGCTTCTGTGGTTGCTCCGCTGCTTGTGGCAGAAGGGATCAAGAAAAAAGCTGTAAAGGTGAGCAAAGAAGAAAGCCTTTACAACATCTACTACCTACTTTGCAAGGTGACAGCCTGGACCTCATTCCTGCCTCGCTGCCATGGGCAAGTAAGATGGGAGCAGTGGAAAGTGTTAGCACTCCATTTTTAAGCTCAAAAGCATTAAAGGGATTACGGCATTGAAATTAAAAATAATATCTGATTGATGCCCCAGGAGATGCATGCTTTCCTACAGGGAGATCAAATTTGAACATGCACAAAGAAACATGTACATAACAAGACGGTAAGAAGCAGCATACCGCGGAGATCTGTTGGCCAGGGCTGAAGTGGCAGTGATTTTTCTGGTGATAGCAGTACTTGAGCGAATAAAGCACAGGGTTTTGCGAGCACATCAGAGTACACATTAATGCTCAAGGCATTCGGATGAGAGCAGAAATGTGTCTGCTGGAGCTATTCCATATCTCAACAAGATGCAAAGGGATAGAGTTTGCAAGATGCTTCTGTGCACAGAGCTAGCAAACACCATCAGGAAGCAGGAGGCCCTGTATCATGTGTTTTCACAATACATGTCGTACATATTGCTTTACCTCACGGCGTGATAAATCATTTGTTTGTATCCACCGCCTGACAGACTTTAAAACAATCAGCAAAGGACTGCATTGCAAACCAGCTTGTCACTGCCGATTCCCTAAGCTTTCAGTGACCGTTGTTTTGCCCATGTTGTTAACTCTTTGTCCTTCTGGAAAACACGCGGCAATATAGCAAGTATCAAAGCAGGAAGAAAGGAACATGGCTAAGGCAGTAGTTTAACTGGGTCTATCCTTTCTCAGAGAAGAGCTGGTTTTAAACACCTGCACTAAGCATTGCACTTTTCCCCTTTCTCCCTTAACATCGTATGACTTGCAGTGCTACCTAATGGCCTTGCACACTTCTGCAACCGATGGTCCCACATCACACCTCTGATTCTTTAAACCAAATAAAATATGTGCAGATTTTCTCTCTGCCTTCTCTCATAGTTAAAAAATAGCAGGCGGCAAGTCAATTTTATTTTGCTTTTTATCCAAAATTTCATGCAGCTTTATGGACAATTCTTAAAACTCACAAACCTCAAACAAAACAAAAATGTGCCTGTGTATTTTGTCAAGAAGGAAACATAAGAACAATGAGGTTAAATGACCTATTGAAAAGCATACCAGAAAATTAGTGGCAGCATCAGGGATGAAACAAAAATAAAAAAATTCTATTTCATCATTTCTTTTACCAGCTGTTGTACCAGAGAATCTTCACCACTGTTCTTGTGATGTCATAGCAGTGTATGACTGCTTCCACTGATACTCTACCAAAGCAGCTTCATTGTTTAACATTTTATTTTTCTGCAGATGGGAAAATGTTGCCATAAAATTTTTTCAATATAGATTATTCCCTGCCTGTAACAATTATCTCTAAAATCCTCACATGATTCTCCAGTGTTTTAAGCTTTGAAAATGGTATGTCTTCAACAATTTTTACTGCACAAGCAGGAATAACTTAGTACTAATTTTTTGGGGTAGGACATTGGGACAACCAGAAAAGATGACCCTCTTCTTAAGGGAAGTCTAGTAAGGGCTTTAATTTTCTTAAATTATTGCCATCCAAGTTGAACACTAGGGGTCACATTTAGATAACCACTGACATACTGCAGAGCACATCCAGGAGAAAAAATAACACACTCACCAATGACCCATAAATGTTTAACAAGTCGCAGAGGAACAGCAGTGATTTCCATAGCATACAGCACAAATGCTGGTTTGCTCTGAAGTGCTGGGTCGTCTCCTGTATTTCTGTGCTTTTCAGCAGGAGTTTGGAAACAAAAAGGTAAGGCTCGCAATATGCTCACAGCCTCGGGCGAGCTCTATCTTTTCGCCTGAAGGAATGCCCCTGCACAGATGTCTCAGGGTGTGTGCTCTCTCCCTTTTGTATTTTCAGTGCCACAACAATTCCAGTTCAGGAAAAGTGGGACACAACGTTTTTGTTATTGAGCCAAAGTGCTCTTTAGAAACCCAGAAAGTGCGCTTGGGACCAGATTCAGAGGCAGCAACACCAATTGTTTCATCAGTTTTACTAAGCTTTTGTATACTTATACATTTCTCAAAGTTAATTTTCACCACCTATAATCCCCACACAGAAGAGAGCTGACTCCAAGCAATGCACATTGGACATTCCATGGATTCCTGGAAGCCCATATAACACCCTTCTGAGTAACAGCCACAGCGTAATGTTCATTTTTTTCACCAATTCTTACACTAGTGGAAAGAGGGTACAAGGAGGTATGTGCTTTTGTGGAAGTGCATCTCTTCTGGCGCTGAGAGACAGATGCGCTCCCTCACGCTGAACACGAAATGCTAGAAGTGGCCTGGTGGACATCTTTGCATTTCCCACTGTCCCCTGCTGTGCCGTGGTTCCCCAGTGGCTGCAGAGGTCCTGCATGCTCACGCCATTACGGATTGTCGTAATTACGGGCTGATGTCAGCTTGCAGCGTTATGCCGCTGCAGTTCCATACGATGAAATGCAGACGTATCTCGTGCGTTAGCTTGTGCCTAATGCCTTTCTGTCTGCACGGCTTGCTTGCTTCCTACGTTATAGTTTCCACTGTGTTGTCCAGTCACCTTTAAAAGTCCTAAGTACTGGAGTTTCCACCATTTCCGTTAGGAGATTATTTCACAATTTGAAATGTCTTGCTGTCAAGGAGGTTTTCCTGACATTCATCCTAAAATTTCCTTCTCTTAATTTCATCTCGTTATTCCTCATTAAACACCCGTGTAAAGAATTCCTTCCGACAACTAGAGCCAGACTGTGGCTGTTCTTTCATGTACGTGCAAGCTGAAGAAGGAAAAGGGAACCTGAATTTACCCCTGCCCTATGAGGTAAATGCAGAACCAGCACTAAGAGATTCTCTAAAGAATATTCTTCCAAATTTGAACTGATGAACATACTAATATATACAGTTTGAACTCAGACACTGTAGAAACTGTGAATCAGAACTGAAAATAAATACGCAGTTTAAGACAAATAGAAGGTGTAGTAGATTTTCAGTGTCCTAAAGCTTTTTTAAGAACATTTACTGCTATTTTGTACTGAAGATGTGGTGTCACATATGTAACTTTCAGTCTTTCTTTGAAAATGTACTGCGACACCTAAGTACCCCCACTGTTTTATGGAGCTGCTTGTGAAACACTCTGAGTTTCAAAAAACAACTTTTTCTTAAGTGATTAACAAGTAACTCCAAAGCCTTATTGCCTGTAACTTCGTAGTAACAGGTTATGCCCCAAAGCAGGGATTCATGATCAGGCATGGTATCAGGATTCTGATCAGGCATCAGAAACCCTGCATTCATAGATTTGTCTAAAACTCATCAGCACTTTGGGCAATAATAAGAGATTAAGTCCATGTTGTCCTGGTTAAATTCTGGTTTACCTCTCTTGTGCTGATATTTAGTTCTCCTGTAGTTTCAAACTGAGAAATTGACTGTGCTTTTTTAATTTTCCCTTCTCAGAAAAGATTGCACAACATTGCTAGTACACAACAGCTGCTTTGGTTACATCTATCTCAGACACTGAGTGGAATAACTGGTGACATACTTCAACCTCTATATATTCTGCAGGAAGACAAAAAGCTCTATTCACATAGAAATTGAGCAGCAGAGACATTTTTTCTTAAAATACATAGCTGCTCACAACATTTGCTCTTCAGATGCCCATGTTTTTCCTTGCATATATCAAGTTTATCTGTGGTTTGATTTCAGAAAACTCACAACAGTATCAACTGAGACCCAAAAGGATTAAACCAACTTTTAGCAGTCAAAAACCTAGAGAAATAAAAAAGAACTTTAGAAAACGCTCCAATTCAAATGAAATAACCTACGTGTAAAATATTCTTGTTTTCCTTAAGATGTCCAGGAAGATATCACCTTGTCTTAAGAAATGGCTTGGCTTTAAAAAGCACACCGAAGCACACCAAAACCAACTATCAAGACTTAGGTCTGTTAACTGGGATACCAAAAAATGTTACATTGTGAGCATGTTACTTTCATGCTTTTTCCTGCTTAGCACAGAGAAGCACCATACAACTGAGAGCGCAGGCAAACGTGGCTTTTCCTACTGTGTGCATGGCTGGATTTGTGTGTTCGTTTCTAGCACTTGGGCACACCAAGGAGTGTTGGACAACTACCTGCCCTGGCTCATCTCAACAGGGTGGACTTGATCAGGGGATGGGCAGTAAAGTGAAGCTGACCCCGACTTCAGGGTGGGCGAGGAGAGGACAGGTCCAGCTCATGGTCCTTGGGGATGGGCTGGGGCACTTCTGTGGACCACAGGTGGACAGCCTGCTCCCTGCTCTGCCCGTGTGTTGGAAGGTGCCTTGTCTGGAGAAGAGCAAAGCAGGCAGGGAAGTGGAAAAGAAAAAATCTGGTTTCTTTAGGGCCCTACAGACTGTTAGGATGTGAAACAGGTATAGTAATAGCGATATGTTTTTCTTCCTTGAGTGCAATGTGGCAAGGGCAGTGTGTAAAGGCTGAGGCTAGTAGCTGGAACAAACCAGCCTCTCCTGTGAGTCTTCATAAAGCTTCATTGGTAGTATTTTCATGCTGGTAGGTTTTAAACAGTTTGTTACAGTCTATCATTATGACCCATTTCAAATCGTAAGGGGTGCCCTATTAATTCTGTAAAATATCATCCTGAAAAGGGGAAAGTCTTACAGACTGTCAGAAGTTCTATATTTTATTACTTTCCAGCCTCAGAACCAGACTTTTAACAGGAGGATTTCCACTCGCTTCACTCATACTGTACAGAAAATTATTCTGAATGAACAATTATGTTTATTTTAGCGTAATCTATTCCTAAACTCAGACGGACTGTAGGGATAAATATTAAGCTACAGAGTTTCTATCCAATAGCCATAGAGGACTATTCTTATCAAATATGCAACTTTGGGACAAAAGAAACGCCTGATGTGTTAAAGTAAGGCAGGTGGGGCAACTCATCAGAGGTAGGTGAGAGGCTGGAAGAATTAGTACAGGAGTCTTATACAGACCACCTCTACCTAATATGTTTTTGTATTCCAATAGGTAACCACATAAACATCGTATGCATGATTAAATGTTTAATTTAGCATTTCAAATCACAAGCTGGACACCTTTTAAAAGCTGGTGAGAAGGACTTAGCTTGGGAACCACAGCTTATGCAAAACATTCAAACATGGGCATTTGCTGTGGAGGTGAAGACAGCAGCTTGTCTTTGGGGTACTAACTTCAGTAGTTGACTCTTTGAGTAACAGTTTCCCTGCAGAGGCACCTACCAAGCATGTGGCTGACCATCCTCACTTCTCCTTTTCAATGAGGACCGGGGAATTCAACAGCTTGCAAGAACTGGGTAATGTTTAGAGAACTATAGTATCATGTTATGCTGTAATTTGCTGTAAAGCTAGGAAAATATTCCTTTAGTAAATTGTAGTTGGAGAGTTATTTAAGTATGCTGAAAGTCAAATTTTTGATGCTGTAAGCACTAGACTGTTTTCTGCAACCTATTTATCTGGGGTTTTAGCCAAAACACATTAACAAAATTTACTGATTCATTTACTGAATGCACCACAATGCACAATGCCCCACAAGTACATCTTGACAAAATGTAATTGTTTTGCTTTAGCAAACAAGGATATGAAAGGCAAAGACTGCAGTGTATGAATATGACAGTGTTCACTTAAGGGCATGCTTTTCAAAATGTAGTCATCGTAACTATTTGTCTAATCTTGACAGTGTGCTTGCTGCTCTGCAATAGCAAATAAAATCATATTTTAATATCTTTGAGCCATTATAACAAAGAATGGACATCATGGAAAGGAATGAAGGTATTAAAGTAACTAATTTGAGCTATTGCTGTTAACTTCCAGTTTTACGGCTATTGTAAAAGAAATGAGTTGTCAGAATGGATTGAGTGGAAAGCTGTAACTTTGGTGAGATGAAATCTGGAGGATTCAAAGAACAGTTTCCAGTCTGTGCTCTTCCTGTCACACAGCTCAGGCAATGGTCATGCCATGTAGTGGGCACTAGTTTTAGAATACTTTACCTGAAATCTACTCTCTCAGAACACCATATAACTTGTTGAAATAATACTTAGTGCTCTTAAAACTGTGAGACAGATATTGCAAAGGCTGAACCCCACCATCCTTAGGTTGTTTTCTTTTATCATTTCCAGGTGTCATGTTTAGTCTTCATCTAGACAAAACTACAGACAAAAGGTGAATATCCTTTGATTCCCCGCCCCCCCTCCTTTTCTTAAGTAGACATTGTACAAAATATGGTGTAGAATTTAAATCTGTCTTGGCTTGCAAGACAGCCCATAAAGGTAGCAGGAATCCAAAATAAGGAATGCATAATAGATAATATATAAAAAATATACATGATAAATAAGGAAGCCTTTCTTTATTTAAAGACCCTGAAAAGATGAGCTTTGAAAATATGAGCAGGTGGGGAGGGGAAGTCCCTACATTTCTATGGGCTGTGCCAAGACACATAACAGCAAACTAGGAAGAAAGCTCAGGACAGGGATAAATAAAGACCAGTTGACTCCAGCCTTGCCTAAGGGAGTGAGAGGGTGGGGGTCTCTGGCCATCCTGGGAGCTCTCTTTGCTGAAGGCACAGAGGAGCTGTTGATCCGAGAGCTCTGCAGGGACTGCAAGGTGGCCTGTGTATGAGGGGCTAAAATGTCACCTTTCCTCTTGCTTCAGAAGGTGGTTGATTCATGAGTCTGTGGCTTCCTGACATGATGCTTTGGTGACAGAACCTGCTCAAGGTGCTGCTGCCCCCAGTCCCCCACCCTATGTGCACGCTGCCCGGCAATGCCGCCGTTTCTAAGTGACCAAGCAAACAGAGAGTCTTCCTTTACTTTGGGATGGATGGATGAATAATTATGACAGGCAGGACTGTCTACTCACAGGCTCTCTACACTTCAGCACTGCCCTACGCGCTGCAGCTCTGTCCTGGCTTTTCATTCCCTAGCTTGGTCCTGCCCCTCCTCAGCCCAGTTGGAAGAATGACTGCCAACACCAGGGAGCCTGTTAAGAAGGTCACATGCATCTGTGCAGCAGGTTCTCTCATGCTTTTCCTCATATTTCAGTGTGCCCAAGAGCATGGAGGTGTTTTAGGGCCAGATGAAGAGAGAAGTGAGACAGCCATGAGAAAAAGGGGGTGTCTTTGTGGGCCCACCTTCTCCTTTGAACTATGATCAACCCCTGGGATGCTTCATAAGAAAATTAGAGCTTATCTGAGGCAGCATTAACACCCAACAGATGTATTCACACTTAAATTTTAGACAGCTAACATGTGTCCTCTGACTAGTAGTCTGAAGAGCTCTGCCTCTTTCTCTGTTACCTCTGTCAGGAGCTCAGGCATCCACGCCCACTCTTCTGCATCGTCTCCCACTGTTACAAGTTCAGTGTGGCCCAAAATATTAAGACCACACAGTTGCACAAGCAACGGCTGTGCTTCCCTTACTCAAGTGCCAAGAGCTGCTAGCTGGTGCGTGAAGCAGAATGCCTTCTGCATTTCTTCTCCTGGTGGACCAGCCCTTGCTGCTCACAGGAGGGACTGGGGGGGAGATCTCCCTGCCAGTGAGTACTGCCAAGTGTTTGCACCCGCGTATTCTCTGTGGTGCTCACCTGGACAGACACCTTCCCCGTGAACAGCCATGCTTCAGCTTCCTCTGTCTTCCAAGGGAATGGCACAGGGACCCACGAGGCTAGGACTGTTACGGCAAAGCCACACAGAACACAATAAAAAGCCTAGCAAACCAGCGTTTTTATTCTTTTCCAAGAACGGGTGATATTTTTGTGAAGTGCTTAGCTCCTGCTTTATTCTCTAATAGGATTTGATCTGTCTTGCAACTGCAAAGTGCTTCAAATCTTATTCTTTAGCGACATTGCATTTTATGAAGCTTGTGAAAGTGATGAGACATGCCAGAAGCTGAGGACTATTTGCTTAGTGCATTGCAGGAGCAAGTTATTAGTGCTAACGCACAGAGGATCTTTGTGTGGTTGATCTCTCCATATATCTGGTTTAGTGGTGGCTGTCGCAAAGAAGATGAAAAGGAAATCTACGTTACAGGCAGCCACAGGGGAATGAAAAAAAAAGTCTTCATCTTCTGTGAGTGGGTTTTCTATTAGTGCACTAAAGAAGTTTTAGGAGTGTGCTACTTGCTAGTCACAATAAAAATGTTAAAAGTAACCAAGAGGTAGTTCAAGTCCAAATTTTACTGCTCCCAAAACCAATAAAATAAAGGTTTACAAAACCTAAAGATTATTGAAATACCTTTCAGATGAATATGTTACCAAAAGATAATTTTTACTTTGGGTTTTGTAAAAAAAAAAAAAATGATACCAAACTTGATTTATAAGAACAGTATACCTGATTAATCTTATTTTTCTGAACTGAATGAAGGCAAACACTGAGCAAACATGGGAAATAATGAAAACCATATGGATTCAAAAAAATACTACTAAAATTCAAGAATCAAATTCTAGATCTGCCAATACAAAAAATGATTGACTGAATTTGCTATGAAAATGTCTGACTGTCCTTGCTAGGAAGCAGGGAACCTCATTGGCACAGACATGTGGTGGCCTTCCTGTGATGCCTGAGCACGTGCTACTTTCCACCCCTGGCCACGCATGCTAAAGGAGTGGTGCAGCCATTGCACGATGTGGATGCAAGGCATCAGCGTGTTGTGGGCAGCTGTCTGTCCACAACTAGGACCCTTCGTCCCCCACCCACCCTGCTCAATGTGGCACAGAGCTTGTCAGTGATTCTAGCTGCTGGGGGGAAAAAAAAATTCACCTTCTTGGAGTGTTTTTTTCTTAATCCTGTGCTGAATCACATTAAATGTACATTTCCGAAAATGCCATCCTTTGGAAAGAGATCCAAATCAAGATTTGTCCTGTTTTACAAGGACAGTTGCTCGCTCTTCTGCAAAAACTTATCTCATCTTAGCTCCCCCCTGCTCTTGCAGAATGACTCGATTTGTATCTGATTTAAATTGTGATATTTTTCTTTAGATAGATGGCTCCTGCAGATACTCAGATGGCATTGTGGAAATTGATTTTTGATTTTGTTCTCCTTCACTCAGATTTAGGGTATATTCCTTGCTGTTCTAAGTTGCTCCATGACAATTTTCACCCATGGAGAATCTGTTTCCTGGGTTCTGAACCAGAACTAGACCCATCCTAAACGATCTTGCCTTTCATTTCTGTTCTTAGCAGAAACCTCTCACTCCCCTCCTGGGACCTTCCCTCTCCCACATGTGGGGCATTTAAGGCTGCAGGTTTTTTCCAGCACAACTCCAGAATTGTTCTGTTTACTTTGAGTGAAGAAAATCAAGACATAACCAGAATTAGGCGTTCAGTTTCTGATTTGATCTCATCCTGAAAGCAGACTTTGCATGAAAATCAGCCATTTCAGTAAACCCAGATAGCTTTTTCAACATACTCTCTGCCTAGGCTATCAGTTGGAAAAGCCGGCTGTATTGCTCTGAGTAGTTCCTAGTGCACACACGAACGGGAAGATACTCAGAATAGCACAGAGCTTTCCAGTGAGCTCAATTACCCTGAAAAGTAGACATCCAGACTGGCCAAGCAGAGACGTGTCATAAGCCTGCATATATATTCCTCTTGCACACAAAATCAAAACTCAAGCTGTTAGTTGGGAATATACATGATTTAAGAGAGTAAGCCTATAAAACAACTCTGAAATTTTAGCACGTTATGTTTTAGCAGTTTAAGTTTAAACTTTTGTTCATCTTACACTTAAAGACAAAATCATAAACAGGAACAGTTTTGCAAGCGATCTAAGAATTTTCCATTAGAAAGCCATTAATTTAGGAGTGAAAGAAAACCTGGATTAATTATTATGTTATTTCTGCAGTATAAAATAGGTTTCCAATAGCCATAATTTTGTTCTCTTGAAATATGGACAAAAACAATGATTACAAGAAAAACAATTGCTGACGGTTTTTGCAATGCTCTAGCAGCACAATAAATACAAAAATACTCAGTAAATCCAAAATACTTCTGTGGACTTCACAGGATTCACACTGATGCAAGAGATTAAGATCGTCTTCACAGTTATAGAGGGCAGGCTGGAACTAATCTTGCCATGCATTACAAAAATCTTAGCCTACATCGTAACTTTACATGTGGAAAATGAACAAAAGCAATATTGCACTTGAGCATGAGAATTATGTCGCTACCAGTTGCACCCCGTTGACAGCTGTTTACAGTATTGTATTTTCTTGAGAGTGCTGATTCACTCCCACAGTCTGAACCGCGGCGTTAAATTTATTAAGAAAAAGGACAGAGAAGAAGCCCGCTCCTTATGTTACTGCTGTTTGTTAACCACCTGATTTGCAGCCACTTAGGCATGTACTGTGCAAATATAACCTCTGTGGATGGGATGGCTGCCAAGCAGAGAACGTACAATATCTCCCCTTCTCCCCTCCCATGCTCACTGCCTGGTGAATGCAGGTTGCTGCGCCGTGCAAGCTAACGACCTTTGCAAGGTAGGCGGTTTCAGACAAATAGAAGAAAGGCAAACAGCATGCCTGAGAAGGGAGTAACAGGGAATAACATCACCCACGCTGATGGATGATTCAGGAGCTCATTTGGGTTTTTCTCTTTCCCCAGCTTATTAACCTACTCATTGTCAGACGTCTTATAACAAACCAACACAGACAACGCCATGTGTAGACTGACCCTTCAGCATCTAGGTAGCTTTACCCAAGCTAGCACCTACTGGAGCTTGCGGCAGTTTCTGTCCAGGGCATGTGCCTGGGTTCGCTTTACGCTGTGTCGTTTGGTCTCGCTCCTAAACCGAAAAGCAGTACAGGCAGGGTGTGCCAAGGCCTGTGCAGCTGAGGGTGGAGGCTAGAGAACTTCTGCAGCCAGAGAATGTGCTTTTCTCTTGATCTGAGACTTCAGTCTTACCTAAAAAAGCCACCCACCACAAGAAAGGGAATTATGTTCACATGTTATTGTTTAGGTCTGATGGTGTTTTAGACTGAGAAAGTCTCTTGAAGGCACAGTCCAGTGAGGAGGAAATTATACAGCACCACTAATGATGCTTTAGTGGGCTAATCTATCCCTGTGAAAAAGGACAAGTTGATATGTACGTTAATGAGAAAGGAAGAACCGGTCCAATGAAGTTAAGAGACTTGGAACAGCGTAAAGTCATCAGGCCTGACAGCAACTTTTATGAGGGATTTCTTCTTGGAAGGAGACAGCAAAAGGCAGCAAATAGTATGCAGATGGTCATGTGAACAGTACTTCTACCTACAGTCCATTTCCAATGCTCTACCTCAAGCAGCAAGAGAAAATGTCCAGCATTTCAAGTTTGTGGTTGATAGGAGACAAAAAAACTGCAGAAAATTTGACACACAATCATGCAAGCCTAATAGCCCAGAGGCAATACCTGTTTCTGTAACTGCAGCCGTCAGTTCTGCCTCATGTTGTTCTTCCATCTGCCTATTTAATGATGGTTGCCTAGGACAAAGGGTTGCCAGTCAAAAACCTCACCGGACTTGAAAAAATAATTAAAACTGCCCCACAAAAAAGCGCTGTTGTCAGTCACTACACACATGCGCATGCACACACACACACACACAGAGCCAGCTTCTTCAGAAATATTCAGGAACCGTGCAACACTGTTTACGGAGTAGTAACGCCTTAGAAGGAATATTCTGGCATTATGCATACACAGAATGACCACCAGCGGTGTTGTATCCCAGTACGCTTTTGTTGTATGAATCGAAGTGAGCAGCCCTGATGAGCAAAAGGGAAATGAACAGCTGAAGAAATCCCAGTGGCAAGACTTCTACCGTAGTCTGAGGTTTTTCCTGTAAATGGGGTTTTTTCCTGTGCTTTAAGTTATAACCAAATGCTTTTCTACAAAACAATAGCAGTCTCAGCAAAAGTGTTTTGTTAAAATTTAAAAAAAAAAAGGACCACAGACAAAACCTGTCTAAACTTTTTGAAGAAAGGAGGAAATCTAATGGACTTAAGAGCTCTGCTTTTCTTTTTCCCTAATTATTCTTGGCTAGATGTCTTAACACTCACTTTTTAGTTACTGATAACTGCTTTGAACTCCCGTGAGCTGATGTGTCAATCCATATGCTCTGTCACATGTGGTCGGTTGGTTTACGTTGTCTGACTATTGGCTGAAGCCTTTAATACGTGTGGGACCTAGCACAATTATCTCCAGTTATGGGGAAGTTTTACAGCAGTCAGTAGGAGCATCAAACAGATGAGGACTGCAGGAGCACAATGTTTCCTCTGCCTTGTATTTCCCACGTGTCAAGGCATAGAAAAACCCCAAAATACAAGAAAATCCAAACCCATACCCAAAATAAAGAAACAAACACCCCCAAACCCCAGCCTAAACACCAGTAGAAGGATTCTTTCTTTCTCTAAAGAACAGAGAGTTTAAAAAAGCCTTGGAGACACAATTTATCATCATTCACACAAGTGTGGAGTACTGATTTCCCAAGAGTTTTCTTGGCTCTACAGCCTAGCAGCTATAAATCAGAGGTGCACTACTTGGTAGCAGCAGTGGTGAGTTTTCACTATCTTTATTTTGCTCCCAGATGGGGCCTTTTTTAAGTGCCCACAGCACTTCAACTGTAGCACAATCACTGAATATTTTGGAAAAATATCACAAACTAAAGAACAAAAGCGTAGCTCAAAAATAATTACTACTATTTACTTCGTATGAGACAGAGACTACATTAGCTAAGTGACTAAAATAATTGAAATGAAAATGACTGCAATTGCAGACTGATTACAAAAATTAGATAGGTTCATATTAACTTAAAATTCATGTTGAAATATAGTGTCAGGCTTCTAGAAGAAATAATCATGTTATCAGAGCTAACAAGGTAAGAAACATCACTGCACAGAGAGTAATATACAAACATGCCTTTTCCTGATATCTTCTGAAGGGTGACACATTTTACAACATTAGATGCCCAGCCGAAGTCTGTAGACATATTAAGTAATTTCAGGTGTTACAGTACAATTAGGGGACATTAAAGTACATGAACACTCTTAATCAAGTAATATCACCAGGAAAGATCAGAACAAATGCTGGATTAATTTCCCAGTCTAAGTAGGGGTAAAACTGCAGCCTTCACTGCTGTCAAATGCCTAGCTTTGAGAAACCACCAAAAAAACTTGGTGAATACTTTGGCAACTTCCCACATGTTACAGGTTGTCAAACACGACACCAAATCCAAACGTACTGACCAAAGCCAACTTCTTTTCCACCTCTGACCTGAATAGGGCTCACAATCCTGCTGGCATAACTTTATGTATATTAAAAGATGAAAACACATCCTCTTAATCATGCCATCTTATTTTAAAATAGCTTTTGATGGTATTGTTTTAATAAAGGTAGTTGTGACGATTACATACAGGGTACAGGAAAAGCCTGTCTTTAAATGACTGCAGCCAATGTCATTTACCAGAAATGAGTTTGGCCCAGGATGAGTTATAAAGGCCACTTTAAATTATAAAAAGGTGTTTATTGCCAGGAAAGCTCCTCTCTCTAATATAAATTCCCACTTTTCTCTCCCCAAAACAATCAACAAATGTGGTTGGTCCAAAGGTTATAGTCTGCAAATGCTAATAGTTCATTAAAGTGGTGACTAGATATTACCTGACTCGAAAGTAGAAAATATGTAGATGACAGAGTAGTAAATCTAGCAGTACAAGCACATAGTCATGAGAATACTCTTATCATACCATGATTATGAAAGTCAGCTAGCAGTGCAAAACCTTTGGAATATTTTCTAATATTCTAATATTTTCCAATCTGAGAAACTAAATGAAATACATTTAGTATGACAGCAATGATTAAAAAAACCCAAGACCTGGAGATATATTATTGTGTACCAAGGTATGCAGGATTGATGTGTAGCAGTACAAGAAATCACAATACATAACCAAATACGCGTAACTAGAGCCATGTTCTCCACATGTGCAGCACAGAAGGGGAGTCCTTTAGACACAGCTCCACTTGTCTCTGGTCCCATTAGCATTCTGCCAGCTCACTTCTGAGCAGCCTACGGTAAACATGCAATGCAGAAAAAAAAGCAGGAAAACACAGCAGAGAGTGACTTATGGAAAACAATTAGGTGTCCTTCAGTGTTTTTGTCTCTAAGTGAGAAGTGTATTATTTTTGCTCAGTTAAAATGCCACAGGTATACTGTAGACCGGAAGGAAGATATTAATCTTATTTTTTCATGGACAGTTCAGATGTATATGGTTATTGTCCTAACGCAATCAAGCAAACCAGTAAATGTCTCTTGTTTTTGCCTCTGGTCTCATTTTCTCAGGATGAAGCTGGATACTATTGCTGCTGCAGTTACCTCTGTGTTCTCTCCTATCTATGCTGGATAGAGGCTCAAATTATTTTAAGCATGCTGAACTTGTTTATTTCATTCTTATTTTAAACATATAGGAAAACATCCTTGCTGTCATTGGAAAGAGACTCTGAAACACAACTTATTCCCTACTGGAGTTTAAAAAAAAAAAAAAAAGAAATCAAGGCCTTAAGATTATAGATGTCAGTCTGAAGAACTAGTATGATCATACAGACTAGTACTAGAGGTATCTTCCTGGTTCTCAGTACTTACCCTGACCATGATCACAAGAATGTTTCTCCACAGTCAGTAACTGCACAGGCAATACCTTGCAAGGTATTTTTCTGGCATGAAAATCACAGTTTCAGTCCTTCTTCCTCCTCGGGTTGAGATTTTCTGGCAGCAGTTGGGAGAAATTGGCAGAAGCAAGAGCAAGTCAAGTACTACAGTGGCTGCACACTGGGAAGCGAGGTTACTCTACCTGGTCTTGGATGGGGCAACTAAATAGGTCCAGAGCACTTGGGTGGTGGAAAGTCTGTTGACAATGGGACCTGAGGTAGGACTAGCAAAGACCTTACATCTCCTGCTCTCCTTGAGGAAGGAGGGGGCTCTCATGGTCTCCTTCAATCAGAATAGCAAAGTCTTATAACCTGTTGAAGATGCCACATGGATGTTTGTGGCTGGCTCCTGAGCTTTGCAATCCTCAAGAAAGGGAAAACTACTATTTGAAGAAGTATGGGACATCTGTGACAATTAAGTCCTTCGTAGAGGACTACACAGACTATCATATCCCCTCAGCCATTTACATAAGAATGATCCTAACATGGTCAGTATAGGTTTTCAACTGAACTTCTGCAATGCGTTCCCAGTAGAGAGAAACGAAGTGATGCGTAAAGGCAGTCTTCAGGGTCTCATTAACCTGGCATGCCTGGCAAATAAACAAATAAAACAAACTTTAAAAGCCTGGAAGATGCTGTGATCTTTAAGATCTTCAAAACCATTTTCAAAATACAATCAATTTTTTTTTAGCTATTAGACTGACCTCACAGGACAATACCTTAACTTGGTGGCTTCCCATGCCTCCTTACTTTCCTTGTGCTTGGCATGAACTAGTGATCTGTTTGTTTAGGGACTCCATTCCCAAAGGAGTGTTAAGGGCTTCATTTGCAGTCTATAGCCTGTGCGTATTGCATTCTTTTGCTTTTAAAATTCACCCTCCTGTTAAGCTTTTGCCCATTCCAGGAAACACTGGTGATGTTGTAAGGCCAGAGATCACTCGTAGCACCTGCACTGCTCTGTCAACTACTGATACCCATTATCAAAACTTTCAGTTTCTGAATATTAAAATAAAAGCCTCTCTGGCCAAATCATTGCTAGATGTCTTCTGGAAATGGCACCAGGAACTGCATGAAGGAACACAGGTGCCAAAGATCTTCTTCCTATGTTGCTTTGCAGCTTATCAATTCTCCTTATTGTACAATAGAAGAAATAATAATCCTTATGAGATAGTGTACCAACTTGTCCTCCCATTAACATTGGATTTGCAGCAATAACTGAATTTACTTCAGCAACATTCATCTAGCTATTGCTCCCAGAGCAAAGTCTGGATGCATGATTTATAGGAGAAGGCCTATTCAATTATAACAGAATGGCTTTTTGTTTTATGTCTTTCACAGAACTCAACTCTGAATTGCTCATCCATGAGCAGGCCTCATCTTTGGTAACACATTGTAAGGCTGACTGAAAATGCAGTCCCAGCAACAGTGTGACGGTGTTTACTGGCAAGAATATTAGAATGAAAAAAAAAAAAATAGTGGGGACAAAAAGAGAGCATCTAATCACTATAGGTGGACTTCAGATGATAGATAATGTTAGGGGAAAACATTAGCAAACAAAACCACAGTGGAGCACAAAGGACTAAACTTATCCCAAGTATAACTCCAGACAGCTGGCCAGTATCTGGTTGTCAAAATATGTTTAGTGGGGAAAGAAAGAAACAAAATGAAGTATGAAATCTGTCCTAGAACACAGAATATTGGTTTTGTTTGGATAAATCATGATGCCTTCTACAGTGCAATCCTTTAAGATCAATTACTTGTCACTGCAACTCCAATACCAAGCTATGAACCTTACCATTTTTGTGACCCCTTTCACCTCCCTTTTTATTTCACAGCATTCTATAACTATCCAATGTGTAGTTTTCTTGTGATCACAGTAAAGACTGGTTTTAGGAATTTTTGTACCCATATCACCGTGGAAACAAGATATGTGTCTACGTCTATGATCACTCCTTCTCTAGAGTAAAAGCCTGAATTATCTGTGCAAGCTTATGGCTAATTGTTCTGCATAAGATATGGGTGTCTTTTCCCTACCCACTACTTCGGAAATTCATTTCACGTAGTTGCACATAGCAAGCTGTAAAGTAGGTTTTATGAAGCCAATAATGCAGATATTATACTTGAGGAATTCCTTTTGGTTTGGATGTATTTATTTTTCCAAACATTTTGTTTGAGAGAAAACGAGATTGCTATCTGCTGTTTCCTTATTTTTTTGCAGGAAAGCAAAGGGTTGTTGACTTCCTCTCCCCTCCCTTCCTTCCTTCTTTCTGAAGGTACTGTACTCATCTGAAAAAAAGAGAACAAAATGATTGTTCCTGTTCTCTTTCTTAAGTCATTTGAAACACTGTCCCTGCTAGTTTTCTAAGTTTACTGCAATCTCTGCACGAGGGAGGGAGAGAGAGAGAGAGCAAGACAGAGATTACCAACATGAAAGCAGGTAGAGAGTTTAGGGCAAGACTCCTTCCAGCTTCAACAACTGGTAAGTTAAGTAAAAATACTTTTATAGTTAACTCTTTAGAAGTGCAATATATATGCTTTTGTGTTAAGAAAAGCCATTAATCAGATACACATTTAACTGATAAAAAGATAATAACCATTTGCATTGACAAGCAGTATATTTACACTGTGGATACTGGTGATAATAACATACAGTTTAACCAACGCAGACAAGAAAGTGTTTTCCAGTGAGGCTGATAATATTCATAACACAATTGGCTGTGAATTTTGCATATATGGCTTCTGTTACAAGGATCTTGTTAATTTATCCTGAATGTTTCAGCCAGATTCATTGGGCCATTGCTGAAAGAGAGAGAGAAGCTATGTCATATGCAAATTGATATATCATCTGCCACTAGTGAAGTCTGCTCCAATGCACCAACCTGAGCTATAGTGGGAGAAGAATTACTAGGGCTTCTTTTTTTCCCTTCAAACTGTATTGTGTTTATCATTACACATGTTTATGTCTACGCATCTGTGTATATGATTAGTCTAGGAACAATGACATTTAAGACATGGTAAGACAGTTCTACGTTCTTGCTTGAAAAAAAAAAGAAAAAGTTCATGTTGTGCGGTATATAACACACCGAGGATGATCACCAGCATCAGTAATAGGATGTTGTTTATGTTTGTTATTTTGCTGTTGGTATTATTGTAGATATTATTTTTCTTGCTGGGCGTAAATGTATTGGAATGATCAGAAATAGCATGCAAAATGAGTGATGGGATGCAAGAGTATGTTTCAAATATTGGAAGACAAAAATGCTCCCCACGCTTTTATAAAGCAGAAGGCAGAGGTGGAGGGAAGCATTAGGACAGGTGTCCATTTCTCTACAGAAGAAGAGCTCGTTCATCTTCTGATCCAGTGTTTCTTCAAGCCGCAGCTCTCTGAAGCGCAGGGTCCTTTGCAGGGTGCCTGGAGCCTGGACAGAGCGGCTCCACATGGCTGGCAGGCATCACAGAGGGCTGGCGGGCAGCTTCAGCTGCCCTGCTCCCATGCCCACTCCCGCTCCCGCTCCCGCGCCCGCTCCCGCCAGGGCACCTGGGCTGCGCTTCCGCCCCGGGACAGCCCTCTGCTCTCACCCCTCGCTGAACCAACTAGTGAAAAGGATTTTCTTCCCCCTCTATCTGGCGTCTTTCTGCAAGTTTTTCCATAGGATGGAGTGATCTACCCCAAATTCAGCCCGATTTCTGGGTAAGTTGTAGGTTCCCTTCGCTTTAGGAGCAGTAGACTTTAGGAGCAGTAGATGGGATCCGCCAAAGAAGGTGGAAATAACTTGTTTCTCGAACTCCGTAGCTTAATGTTGCAGCTTGGTCTAGCTTGGTACCAATTATTAGGATTATTTGGTTTTACTTAACCCACAAAGAACCCTCTGCCAGTAGCAAGCAAATGCCAGACATTGCCATGAAAATCACTTGCCACATTTTTTGCTTGGGATACCTGGACTTATGTTTTACGTGACTAAATACTGATTCAAATTAAATACCTGATTTCGACAGCTATTTTGACAGTTACACGTCAAACATCTGGAAAACCACTTTTTACTTCAAGTGAGAAGTAGGGAAGTCTCCTAAACTTTAAAACTCTATTTGGAATGGTATTTTGCTCAAACTGCAGAGTGTTAGTCTGGATTGCAATCACCTGTAAGTTTTGATCTGGTTAGTTCCGAAGTTCAGTTTACCATGTAGGTAGGAGCCAGTTGCAGCCTTTAGGTACCTTTAGGTACAGATTTTCTTCTGAAAATACCAAACGTTAATGTAATCGTGATTTGGACCATGTATATAATAAATTCTTTCTCTGAAAGAGATTGTCTGAAACATGTAAATAAGAATATGTGCATTCATATTCATAGTAGGTGGCCAAAAGCAGTACATGCTATTTTTAAACCCATTCCCCAATAATGAGGACACAGAAAGAGCATTTCTAAAGGCATGCTCAATAATTTGACAATTAAAAAAAAATCCTTGAATTTCGAATTTAATTCTTAGATTTCACCCATCGGGTTTACTTTTCCTTCAAATAATACAACTTTGCAACAATTTAGAGTTTATTTGTTTTCACAGTGTATAATTTATTGCTGGGATAACTGTAACACGATTTACTACAATGGTAATTTGAAACACAACTAATAGCTTTCTTGAGCTGTCAGGAAGAGGAGATTTTTGGCTGATGTGTTATCCTTATCCCACATTGCTGAGATACTTACAAGCAGAGAAGGATACAGTCTGAGGCTGGATTGAGTACAGATCTACTGCCAGCTTATGGCACAAATTAAATGTTTGTGAAATTAATTTTCAGTTATTCACCTCAACATTGTAAAAAAAAAAAATACTGAAGCAATAAACCAAGAATAAAAGGAGAGAGGATCTGTTTATTTTGCTTAAAATCTTATTGCTTCTATTGCTAAAATCCATCGCAATGTATATAGCACACATAAGTAAATGGTCAGTGTATGTATATTTTCAGAGAATTATTTAAAGCCACTATTTCCATTTGGTTTGTTCTCAGTTATAAAGAAACAAAATATAGACAGATTTTGCTTTTGTTCTGAAAAATAAAAACAAAACTACACCAATGATGGCAAAGATGTTACAGAAAAAAGTTGTAGCCCATGGAAATCCCAAGTTAACAGGCCTGATTCAAAAAGCATAAAAACTGATAAAAGTCCTTCTGTAAATGTCAATTGCCTTTTTATATTTAGGACCAACTTCTTTAACAGTGAAAACTGTTGAGAATGTGAGTTTTGGATGCAGAATAGCAGCACTGCGTTACGTTCCTGGTAACATTTTGGCATCTCTAACATAAATTTTTGACCAGGGGATAATTTGAATCTTTGAATTTTAAGGATTTTTTTATTGTTTTCACATTCTTCCAAACAACCACCTCAATAACAGCCTTGCCTTAGGACTATCTGGATGTAGAGCAGATACTGGTGGACTGAGAGGCATGATGTGCATCTGACAAATGAACATATTGACATGTCTTTTAGGTGCCATTTCTAGTAACACCAGGTAGATATGCAGGATTTAGAATGGGAGAAGCACAGGGGTATGAACCATCGTAGCAACCCAAGACAAGCCTTGTATGGAGAGGCAGAAGAGTATGGATTACCCCAGAAAGCATTTCTATTGTTTCCAATCCTTGATACTGCAACGCCTTGATGATGCAGAACGACATCTATCTGAATGGGCCACTCCACTCAGCCAGACATGTCAGCAGAAGGCCACCCTAAGAAACAAAAGCCTTAAAGGCTGCATAAGGTAGCAGCATTTTTCTCTGGCCGTGGTTTAAGGACACGGGTCGGGCAAAGGTGTGTAAGGAAAAGTAGCCTCTTATTAATTGATAAGAAATGACCCACAGCTTCTGAGCACTGATGCCTGTTCCGCAGTAGTAATTAATTCCATGAAACAAACTGCTTTCTTCAAACATAACCTTACAAGTGCTGTGTAGACTGCTACAGAGAGCTGTAAAATTATATGAAGGAATAATTTTATACCCCAACTGATTTCTAAAAATAGGCCGCCTGTTAAAACTAAATGAGCATTTTTTTCTTAAATGCAGTAGTTTTCCCCATTCTAGTGTACTATCCCAGAAGACCACTGAAAAGGAAGGAATGTCAGCTTAGGGAAGAAAGAATTAGAGAGAGACAAATAATGTGAAGCCTTTAAAAAGAAAGAAACAAGAAGAAAAGATTACTTGAGATTATCCTCTCTCTGCTGGAAAGCTGATATTCTGAAACTGAGACCCCAGCTCTCCATTGCTGTTAAAATGCAGCGGAATATTATGGATGATATTCAGATTTTCAGCCAATGAAGAGGCCTAAGTTAATACTTATTGATTATTTAAAACACGTATGGAACTGCATGCTGGATGTCTGGTTTTTCTTTATATCTATCTAGCAGGGACTAGTCCTTCTTGCTTGGCTTCTAAAATACTAATGATCCAGTGAAAAATATTATTTAATATTTCTTTTAGTTCCTTCCAAATTTAATACCTTTGTGAGTTGCTTTTGTAAAATAAACGGTTTTATACTAGTGTTACCCTGATCTTGATAAGCAAAATACAGCATTTTCCTTCTAAACCAATAATGTTTAATGTCTTGAGAAGACTTAATGTCACTGGAAGTAATTAAGCTCAGTAATCATATATTAAAAGAAAATATTTTTGTGCTCTGGATTTATGGGAAGAAATTATGTGGATATTTGCTTTTTTTTTTTTTTACTTTCATTCCTTATTTCCTGCTTTGTATGTTAGAAACACACATTATTAATTATTTCAATGAAGGATGAAAAAAAATTATTCTTACTTTCTCTTCCCTCTCTCTTCTACTATGAAAGGTAAAATAACTGACACATTTTCCTTCTACTTTGTGGGTGTGCAAGAATTCATGTGATTTAAAAGAAAAAACTTAGGATAAAAAAAGTGTTTCCTGGAAACCTATTTTCCCCTTGCCAATATTCATAAAAAGTAAATCTGGAAACATCCAACTTTGTAGCTGCTTGTGCTTGTTAGTAGCACTAGAATTCAAAGAACACTGAAAAATACAAATGTTCAGTGAATCTGAAGGTTCATTTAATTATGAAAAGCTACAAGGTAAACTGAGTCTCTCGCATTGATAACATCACTTTTGGTAACAAATTAGAGAAAGGTACAACTGATTTGAAATTGAAAGCAAGGCGGTGAGAAGGGTCATACATTTTGAGTTGATATTCTTAGATGATGCTGTACTAGAAGGAATACTAGTGCACAGCAAGCAGGCATTTTCCCACGCAGTCCTCTCTCTGGAAGCCCGATGAAGAATAGAAACCACCTAATTTCTCCGCATGGAAAGAATTTTGCAGGGTGGTGTTCTCAGGGTGGAGGAGCAGGTGTCGTGGCTCTGGGATGGGAGCAGGGGCTTTGCCCCTTCTTGGGGAGCCGATTATTCTGACACCAGGCCCTCTGACCAGCCACAAGTGCGTTGGCTGGGAGGGACAGATGACCTCCAGTCTTCCTCTTCACTGGTTTGTTGCTATTCCTGACTGTGCAAAGCCACTTATGCTTTAGTCTTCTCTGGTTAGGCTTGCAATGAACTATTAGACTCTTTCTGCAGTGACAAAAAACCTTTTGTTTTGTAGAGGGATCCATGCTTAAGTATCTGCTACTAAAGACTTTGTAAATTGGCACTCTTGTATGTGCTCGTACCAACACCCAATACACAAGATTTAAATCAAACTCAAATATACCTACTCTAAATATATCCAGGAAGAACACATTGGAATATAGTTTCTATTTCATGTTTAGTCCTCTCTCTAATGTGCTCTACAAAGCAATTAGTGCTTCAGCTTGGTGTTTCAGCTCCAGGTAAGGATCTTTATTTGAAAAGGGGAGTGTCTTTCATACAGTACTTCTGTGTAGCAGGATATTTTTCTACACGTTTACCTTTTCTTAAAAGTATTTAGATTACATGTATAATGAAAACAATATCAGGAGGTGAAAAGGAAAGGAATGACCTGTTTTCAGAGCATCTGTCAGCTTTTAAGGAACAGCAGAACTTGGCTGAACTGCCTGGTAGGCACCAGCCCATGCTGGACTAGTTCCCTAGTGCAGGTTTCTGAAGCTATGAAGAGTGCCCTGTATTTGTCCAAAACTGTTGTCCTGTGATAGGAATTCCAGAAAACTGTAGAGGATCTCCTGGAAGAGCAAGCTGACAACAATGTGCCCATAGGTTTACCAGAAACTAAACCCATACATTTATAAAGGTGCAGGAAAAGAGTACTTTTTTTTTTCCACAGCGCCACAACAAGGAATCACACCAACACGACTGTTATATCAAACAGTTTTTCTGCATAATGCTGCACTCACAATATGAAGTCACCAAGGGTTCCAGAATAATTTTGTATGTCTGTAGCATTTTGTCAGGATGCTATGGAAGTAACCACATGCACCAGAGAAATGGTGCTGACCAACTCCTCCTCCATATCTGCTCTTCCCTCTGCCAGAAATTCAAAATGTTAATTAAAGCCTTTTGATCCCAAATACATTGACTTCTTTTTTCGTGCTCCACAAAATGGGACCCCCCCCGCAAGCTTAAACCATAGGTAAGGAAATGCGATTGAACAGATACCACTGGATTCCATAGGCAAATGGGTCAGGACTTGGGATTCCCTCTAATGACTGCAGTGAGGATTTTCACTAGCTCATTCCCTACTAGGCACAGAAAAAAATGCAGGAACAGGCACTCAGTGGAAGGCATTGAATGTGGTCCGGAAAGTAAGTTGGAACAGAATTCACACAACTATTTGTCCTCTGGGTAATGTCCCCCTGCCCATACCACAGTCTTGCCTGCTATTTCTCTCAAAACACAGCAAGAAGTTCTATCAAATATTCCACGTTTTCATATGTGTCACTTTTGTGACATGTATTTTATTTATACATATATATTATTTATACACACCGTATTTTACCAGGGAAAAAGCCCTGAACAGAGTGTTGGGTGTGGGGTGGGGTGGGATTGAAAGAAAGGGTTATATTAGTATATAGGGTGTTTTTTTTACAAACCTTCATTTTATCTTCCTGGTTGGCCATTCTTAGTAATGGGGTAGAATCACAGTAGTTTGATTTTTTTTGTTTTCCTTTTTCTTGTGGTGAAAATCTGAACAGAGTTAGTATCCAGAACAAGCCTTTCGCATTACTAACGGTGAAGGATTAGTACTAGAGTGGTTTGGGAAATGTTCAGATTTTCAGATTTCAAACTATGTTGAGTTTCTTCTCACTCTTTTTTTTTTTTTTTTTTTTTTTTTGGCAAAAAGTAATTTCTTATTTGTTTGTAGCTCTAGTCTCTGTTCCAGTATCTGCTGATGACATTTGGCTAAGTCTGATCTGCCATTCCCACTCCGTATGCTATTTTACTAAATCCAGTAAAACTGACATTTTAAATCTGTTTCAGTTTAAAATAATTAACCTGAAGAATTTTTCCCTGTTAGTTGATTTACATAGGAGCTTGTTTTCCAATTGATCAAAATCACAGCCGTAATATAACATTTGTTTTAAACTTCAGATTTTCTTTAGCTGTCGCAACAAACTAGTGCTTATTTTTAAAACTTTCTAGAAGTTAATATGATAATTAAGAGAAATATGCAGAATGCATTTTGGGAATCAGAGAGGGAAAGCATTTGCTTTTTGCTGTTCTGTCAAGAAGAAGATCCAATTTTAGCATCACAGGTGAAGGGCAAAGACGGAGATGAAGTTATCTTAAATTACTTCCTTGCAGGCACTTCACATGATCAGTCAAAAATACCATTTTATGCTGGAACTGAAGAACTAAGCACATTTCTCTTTAAAGAAAATAAACGGATTTTAAAAAATGAACCCTTCATTTGAATGCAATTGTGAGATTTATTTGAAGGTGATAATTTTTCTGAATAATAAATACATATTCAGCACAGTTTCAATGCTTTAACACAGATTTTATGCTCTGGCAGTCTGGAAAGCACAGCTCCCTGATCACAGTGCAGATATATCAAAATGAATTTCCTCCAATGCCCCAGTAATTTGCCTTAAGAGACATTTTTAACTCTGTCTCCTTGCTCATGATTCTTAGCTTTTTTTATTTGGGTATCAACAGAAATAAACACAGTGGTGTCCTAGGAATGGCACGGACATCTCTAATTCCTTTGCTGTGTTTCCTACTGAACTTATGTTCAGAGACAAATTTCTAAGTCACTACTGAGCCAGCTTAATTACAAGTGAGTAATAAAGGTTAATAGGGATTAATCAGTCTTTTCAGACAAGCAGCTTTTCCAACAAGAAGTCTGCTCAAACTTCAGCTGAAATCAAATTTATTCATCTCCCCTAAATGACTAGGAAAGCATCATCTGGTAATTACTTTTAATGAACTGGACACCAAGAGAAGTGTTCAGTAGCAGATATGTTTTTCCTAATTCAGTCAGTTTCTGGATGAAATCCTCTTCTTTCAATTCTTGTAGGATATGGCATAACTTACCAGAACATACGATACCTACCACTTTTTAGCAACCTTCAGTTTCACTATGAGTTTTAAATTGTGTGAAATACAGAATTGAATGCAAAATAAATACAAAAAGCAATGATCCTGCTGAAGACTAATAATACTGCTCCATGTTTAAGTAAAACTAGACTTTCATTAAAAAACTGATTTTTTGTGGAGACCTTCTATGAAAACTCTCCCACACTCTCTTCTCCCTTGGCCCTTCTCCAACCCTTCTCCTAATGGCTTAGGAGGGTGCCAGCTGGCTGGCTTGAAGAACCAAGGCTGAAGGTAGCCCTTAGCTACCCTTTAAGATAACAAAGAGGTGGGAGGAGACCAGACCATCTCTCTGGCCTCCATAGAGGTGATAAAGACACTGGGACTACAGTAGGAAGGAAAGCTCAATCTATTTCCTTTTTAAAGGTCATGAATGCCAGTGAAAGGTTTACTTTCAAAACAACAGCCCAAGCAGGACAGCATGAAGGTTATAGAAGGGCATGCTTTTTTGATCATTCTAAATTTGGGTGTTCTGCATAGCTCCGTTATTTGTTTTAAAATAATACTAGTGTACAGCTCAAAATCTCTCTGTCTCCACTTCACTCTATATTGTTTAATGATTATGCTTTGTAGGTGGAAAGATTATGTCCAAAGTGTTCTTTCAAGGATTCCACACTCTATTCAATACAACTGTTTTACTACAAGACCCTTCCTTATATTATTTATTTGTATTCTGTTCACCCTGTCTCTTATAATATCTGTATAGTGAGAAAAAAAATCCTAAAACTTCATTAGTGTTATTTGCTAATTTTCCAGAGGAAAAACTATTTAATACATAGGATTCCTATGGTGCCAAAAAAATACTACTTTAATTTGCAGTGGCAGATATGGAAGTAGACAGGAAACAGGGATAGAGTGATAGGACTTCTATAAACAGTGATTAAAGTCACTCCACATACTTTATAAAAGCAGAGGCAGATCCATGGTTCCAGCCTTTGACATGAGAGCTCCTTATCCACTTCAGAAAAGGAAGAAATTTGTCTTTCTGGCATCACCTCATAACAGCCAAATCCCAGCTCTTGTTCTCAGCTACACCCCAGATTTTCCATAATGATTTCAGTACAACATGGATGATGTTAGGGAGAGAATTAGGGCAGTCACTTAGGATGAATTACTGCCATCGGTTAACTGAGTAATTAACTGAGCTGACCAACCCATTGTTAATTCCAATAACTAGTGAGGGCAGGATCAAATTGCATTTCCACCTGGTCTGCTGGCACCAGTTAAGCTTTTCACATGTGAAGCTCTGCTACGATATGTGCTCTCGATGTCACCATCATGGCCAATCTGGTCCAGTCAGCCCTGAAGTCTGGGCAGGATCTTGGAAACTCAGTATACCTATGCCCAAGTGCTCTTGGGGACCCGGTCCCGCAAGAATATTTGTATGAAACTGAACATACACCAATGACATCGTAGTCAGTGCCAAACGTAACGGCCACAAGGTGGGAGACTTTGGTTCATTTCCCTCCTCCTCCCTGAGGAGTTTGGACCTGCACCTCTAGCCTTGTAAGGGAGGGCCCTGACTAGAGCCCGGCCTGCCCTCCTTTGGCTGGAGCTAGGCCATTACACAGACAAAAGTACAAATAGCAAGGGGCAGGGAGCAGAGATAATTAGACGGGGTGGTCAGGGGCTACCGACTCCATCCCTCTAGAGATAGGTCTGGGCTCCCATCCTGGTGTCACTTCTCCAGGTTTATCGAAAGTTAAAGGCTCTTCACCCTCATGAGTGACTGCATTTATGGCTTGGCTATGGCATCAGGCTCCTTTCAGTTCATTCTGCCTTGTAATCCCCCCGCTGCAGTGCCAGAGATCCGGAAGAAGGAACTGAGGGTCCATTATGGGTGAGTGCAATTCATTAAGGTACATCCTCAGCCAAAACTGAGACCTGTACTCATTCCCTGGACTACAGCTCTCAGCCTTGCTTTTTTCTCCTCTTTTCAAAAGTGGCAAAATTAATCTGGATACCTAAGACAATTTCTTTTTGACATGAACACAGGAGTGCCTTCAAATGCAGCCCAGTGCCACATGCTGGTTAGCCTGCTTGAGGCAATGGTTCAGCCCTGCATATCCCCCAAACTTCTCTTCAGAATATGAATGTATTTGGCGCTCTTTTTTTGGTGAAAAAAAGAGAGGCATTGTACATTTAGAAAACCCAAACCAGTAAGAATATGAAGCTAAAGGGTTATCAGCAAAAGTGATCCAGCTCTACAGTGGCAAAATAATGGTTTCTAAAGATGGGAGAAATTGAAGCAGGACAGGGTCAGCTGTTGAGGGAGCTGGTGGGGAGATGGAAAGTGGGGCGTCAGTGAAATAACCTGCAGTACACATGGGTTTCAGGGGACCTTAAGAAATAGAAGTGCTTCAGGTAGAGGTAGATTGAGAAGGGTGTAGCTGGGCATCTCACCTGTGCACAGTGCAAGTCTCACTGCCCTGGCTCCTCACTGAATCTCTGGAGGTACCAGACCCTCCATTCAAAGCACTTGAAGGTATCTCACTTCCCCAGGACACAGCACCTATCTCCTTACACCCCTCATCCCACAAGAAATGATTGCCTTTAGATTTTTATATTAAATAACTTTCATCCACATCCATCCTTCATCGAATAAGAAAAAAAACCAAATGCCACATCTTTGGATCAAGAAAGCTCTGAGCTGTCTATAGACAGCTGGAAGCCTGAAGACAATGCTGGACAGTTCTCATGATACTCACTCACCTGTTTCTTATACTCTTCACAGGACCAGCCTCCTGGGTTAGCTATACTAGTAGCCTGACCTGCTAGGGCTGGTTTTGCACGCTCCCATACCTCACCAGCAGCTCTGTTCCAGGTTACACTTAGCAGGTTTCTGTGGAGGGAAAGAAAAAGGCAAGTGGTTGGGCCAGAGCCCATCCTGCTGTGGGCAGAGATTGGGCAGGGCTGCGCTGTGGACCCAGCAGTAGAGCTCTGCCAGCAAACAGCTGTCCCCTCTCCCCTTCCTCCCCACCCCAAAGCAGCCTTTAATTCCCTGTTGGTACCAGAGAATCAGGCAGGTGGAGGTGCTCAGCTGAGGACATATAATCTTTGTGCCCTCGCACACTTTTAGACCAGATAATTTGCTGTGCCTTGCAGGCTCCCACCATGTGTAGCTGTGGTCTGGGGTGACTTTGTGTAAAAAGTTAACACTTCAGAGCCTGTGGACTTAAAATTCACTTTGTTATCCAGGTTTTCTATGTGTTGCTGAACATTTTAACATCTATAATACAGAAGCAGAGAGGGAGTGAACCACAGATGGAATAGAGAAGTGAAGAGGGAAGGAAACATAAAAGAAGAACTAAGAAAACTCACAAAGAGGAAGAAAAAAGGAAAAAAAGGAGAAAGGAGGATAAGAAAAAGAGAAATAAAGACAAACAAAACAGCAGCAAGCCTAAACCGGGCACTTTGTACATACACTGAAATGACTAGAGGTGGTCCATGAGGTTTAAGTACCACTGGGGTATTACCAGTAAGGCCCTATTGCAGAAGTTCAGTGGCCAACCCAGCCATACTGCTCTGTGACCTCCACCTCTGTTGTCTTGTTAGGCAACAGAAAAGTAGTGGAATTGTTAGCAAAGGTTTTGCTAAATGAAGGAATGAGAGGAATAATAAACCATTTGGCTAAGCTGAGAACACAGCGCGTATACTGGAGAGAAGAAAAACATCTATAGCTACCTCACTACAGCACTAGACAATTTATTTCAATCTAGTCAATGCCACCACTGAAAAGCAAATTTTGCCATAAACCGCTCTATAAGCACATCTGATGCCACAAACAGTGCCCGACCTTTGGCAGGGTGGGTGGTGGGACTGCTCCAGACTTTAAGCAGAGAAAATCTCAGAATCTAGTTTAACACTTTCAATAATTATCAAAACAAAAATAATCTGTAAGTTATGGAAAAGTGAATGTGCATTTGTTTTGATATTATTTTAAGCATTTTCTCTATTAGAAGAAATACCAAAGTAACTATACTCCTGTAAAGTGTTCATAATATCTTGCTCCCTGAAAAATGAGTACAAAACCAAGTTACACATCTATCCAAGATGATTCCAAAAGCCACTCTATAGGCAGTGCAGGCAAGTAGGCATGTTTCCTAAATTTCTGCATTTCCTAGCTAAAATAAAACAAAATTATATAAGTAAAAATGTTAAAATTTGGGAATAACAAAGGCAATGCAGGGAAGGTATTTCTATTGCAGAGTTTTCTGAGAGAAGACTCCTTTCTCTGTATTGGTGTTATCTCTCAGACAATATTAATGCAACTACACTGCATAGGAAGTCCTTAGAGCAGAAGGAATATCTAAAATGACCAAACTTCAAACATGAAGCAAAGAAGACATGTCAAAACAGAGTCAATGAAGGTAAAAGTGATTATTTAATTCATAAGATATCTTTGAAAGTTCATTCCTTGTTGCATCTGTTTACTGTGTCATGTTAAGCTGTTTAAATGCACCAGATTTTTTAATCAATTAGGTTTCTTGGGTGTGTGATTGCATGATTTCCATTAAGTTTGTCTGCAAAGGTTACCATCTATTAAAATATTGTCTCAGAATATAAGTTATTTTTTCATATGTATACAATACACTTGTCAAAAGTATGGCATAGGTGGGTTCATATCTCATTGGACAACAGAACCCATAACAAATAACATGGGAAATTTTGGAGGATAGTTTCAGGGTTCATTGGAAGTCTTTCATGAGCCTTAGCAAGCTCTAATTATGCCCTAGGCAGTTACCAAGGTTATCAGTTTTCCTTTACCAAGTACTTGCTGAGAAAGAAAAACAAATTTGCTGATGGAAAGAAGTTTTATCCTGAAGCCTGATATGAGCAGATGAAGGTAATTTCCCAGGGAGAAGTGAAAAGACACCGAGCTCCTCAGTAATATCATACTGAGAATGTAAGAAGAAAAAACCTGATCTGGTCCACTTCTCATTTTCAGTCATTCCAGGTCATTTTCATGAACAATTGTTTACTTGTTTCCAATTCTATTAATGACAGTAATCCAAAAGGGGAAGAGCAATATTTATGGCAATATCTTTATCTTGATAGTGTTCTGCATTTGAGCAGACATATCTGTCTCATAAAAAGCATGGGACAAGAAGCCTTATCTGAGAAGACAACTAAGCTGATGGTTAAATCATGGACTTCATTTGACACCAGGTCAACATGTATTTGAGAGTGAGAAAACAAGTGTTTGTAGAAGTGGTATTGGAAAAGATTTGACTAAACTCCACAATGGCTACTATTCCCAGCTCAGGCCTGTTTTTTTCTAAGGCTTCCCCAAAGTTTGTTTCCCTAGTCAGTATCTACACTCATTGATTTTGGATACTTGCCCTAAACCTATGTTTATTTTTGCAAGGTAGTTTTTCTGTCTTCTCCTGTCTCCACACCATGGCAGGAAAAGTGCTGTCTTCATTTAAAATGTAAATAAACTTTTAGGTTAACTTCAAATAATGTAGTATAAGGACATCAAGGCTAATTTGGATTTATTACCATATACTCAGCTTATATATAACATCTACTCAGTTTATATACTCGGCTTGAGTATGTTATAATACACTCAGTATATGTTACTGGAGTTCACTTTTCAAATTTATATGCTTGAAATATGGATATTTATTCCTGGAGAACATGGATGGAAAACACACCTGCCATGGACTTCTCCAAAGAATATGAGAGTAGAGTTGACACTGATTTTAGAAATGTTCTGGTATGGGTTTGAACATGACCTTTTACCTTTTGCCCTCCTCTAATGACTATAGTCACTCAAGCCTAGAGTAAATAAAATATATTAATTTGAAAAAAACTATACAAATAATGCATTATTGAATAACAATTGCAGTTTGAGTCAATATCTAGTGGACCTAGTGTTGAAATAACTCTAAATTTTTTGAGCATATTTAGAACTTCTGCATCATTCACGAAAGCAGCACCTAAACCCAAAAATCTGACTGTGCAAATGACAAGCAGGTGCATGGATTTTACAGATATGGAACATTATTACCACCTAGTCCAACTTCTTACTCAAGATGGACCATAAAATCAGCAAAACAGACAAGACATAGGTAAAAACATCCACATTATTGTTTTCCAACTCTCCAAAATGATGACATTCCCAGTAGAAAAGGAATGGCAACATTATTGCATGACTTCACTCACACACTGGGGACAGCAGAAAAGAAGTGGAACAGGAAGAAAAAAGGGGCTTATGGAGGGTTCATGCTGCCATTGAAATAAACTAGCAGGGAAAATGATAAGGAGGAATCAGATGTGTACTAACTGAAAATACTTGGTTACCCGTAATGGATACATTCATGTTTTTACAGGTATTCCTGGCATTTTCAAAGTATGACAACTAAATCAAAGTAGCCTAGATTCATAGGGAACACTGCTTCACTACGGAAATGAAATGAATTCACCACAGTAAAGACCCTTTGGTCAGATCCCAAGACTGATGAGAGTTTTGCATAAATAGCAAATGAGTGAAAACTAAGTAAAGAATTTGGTGCTTAGTTCAACAGCTGCACAACTGAATACATTTAAAACTAAAACCGATTTGGAAATGTGAACTGAATGAAGGAGATCCCATTAAACCTGTTAAGATAACCATAATCATCTCTATAATACAGTTTACAGAAGTCAGTGATTGAAAAAAACCAGCTGGTTGTTCAATAAGGGTGAAGCTTTCCAAATGCTCAACTTCAGCTCAAGACATGTAATAGTGTGTCATTTGTCACTGATCCTCACCACATCCAATACAGAAACAGCCGTTACATTTCATTCTTTCCTTATAGCTGCCAATATTTCAGGCCCCAAGACGACAGCAGAAATGCACTTCTACAGAGCACGGTTTCTACAGTCATACATGTTCAATTAAATGTGGAATTTGTCTTGCAGCTAAGAGAAGCTGTTCAGCCTATTCAGCTACCTTTAGGCTTCATACACTTTCCTCTGTTTAATCTTCTGAAATAGCAAACACAAGTGCAAACCTCCTAATAATAGCAGCCCATTTCCCTTTGCCAAAGGGTACATATCACTTTCACTCATTTTGGTCTCATCTCTGGTTTTACCATTGTCTTGCCCAAGAGCAAAATCAGAACAGTAGTAGTCACTGTTTAAGCTTGAGGAACTTCATAACCTCACATTTTTATGGCCGGACTTATTGTTAGTCTATAGACAGAAGGCAGTTTCATACAGGAAGCAGAATCTTGGTTCTACTGAAGCCTAAAGAAAATTTGCTGTTGGCTTCAGTACAGAGTATTAATGGGAGACTGTAACAACGCATATGCTTGTAGAGCGAATAGCATGCTTTACATCCTTTTAAAAATCCTTTGTCTGTAGAAATACTATAAGTGGTGATGAGAAAGTAAACGATGATTCATATTCTGTATTAAACTCTCTTCCTCTTTCATGGAAGTTAACATCATTAACTGCTGCATAGATATTCTATTGTGGGAATACCTCAACAGCTATCTGAACTCACCATAGCCTGTCTTGTCTTTTTTTTTTGAAAGTGCAGGGAGAGAGATCATTCGTGGTTCTATTTTTCAAAATAGTTTATTTCCAAATAGGTTTATTTACGTAAAGAAAGAAACTGTGAGGATGCCTGTCTGTTCTAAAGATATTAAGTCTTTAATAAGCTCTGAAGTGCTAGGTTTCGGGTTTATTTTATGCTTAAGTGCCGATACAGCATGGCAACCTCTGTCTCAGTAAGCTTCCCAGACCAAATTTTCAAAACTGAGGAGCTGAAATACTACTGGTAAGTGCTATAATTTTTAATGTCTATCCAGATTTAAACTATCCTCAATGTTTAGAAACACACACCACTGTGCTGCCTAGCGTTACATTTTAAATGCCAAGTACTGAAGAAAGAAAGAATTTTTAAGGTGCTTATATAGGAAAAACAAAAGGTCCCTAGGAAATATTGAAAACAAAAATTATTCAGTTCATTTTATCTTTCCTCAATTAATTTCTACATCATAGGTTTTGGCAGATTGAAGGGGAAAAAGAAGCAGCAAGGTGATCCATATTTAAACTGCAAATTGGTAATTTCCCTCCCCTTTTAGGTGCTCTTTTGTTGGATTATATAGCACCTCTCCAATTGTGCTGGTCACTGACTTTTTAAACACTTTCCATTGTAGGCTTGGTCCCATGATGCGTGTGGCCGTGGACAGTGAAATAAACCCATACACCCAGTGAAAGCAGCCAAAGGTTAGTAGTAGAAGGAAATTATTTCTTTCTAGTAATTTTAAACAGTTCTACAGCCTCCGTCATAATTCTGTGTTCCAGAAAGATTGAAATTTTGCATAAAACAGGCTGTGGAAGAAGGGAGTAATGGGCAGCCAAGAGACAAGAGAGAAATTAGACATAATTTGTCACATAGACATAATAATGTCACTTCTCTGTATTTGTGGCAACATTTGAATAATCTAACAAAAGCAGTAAATAACATAGCTGGGTTCTCAATTGCTATGGGCTTTCTGAAGCATTATATGCCCGTATTGCTGGGAAAGAATCAGATACACAGGATGAAAGATGGTTGAGGGACAGGCCCGTACTTTGAAGGGAAGATTTTGGTCTACAGTCATATTTATGTTCAAATTGGGTGAGTTTAACTCTGCTTGAAATGAATTTTGGAAAAAAACCTTTTTCCCCTTTTGGAAAGAAACTGAATCTTTTTCAGTATTCAGAGGATTCCCTTGCCCTTCTCCCTTCTTAATAAGTCAAGCCTTTGTACCCAAAGAGTCCTGAAGATCTAAGTGTTCCTTATTTTGCCCAGGCATTTAGGGTGACAAGGAAACATAGCAGAGTACATACTCCCTAACAATGCTCTCTGATGGAACATACATACTTATATATGTTTCATATATACGCATACACACACACAAATACAGTGTATATAAGTAGTGTGTATATATATGTATACTATTTCCAGTCAGTGAGCTAGGGACTGAAAGTCACATCCCTGTACAATTAGTATATACTTGTCACAGTTGTAAGCAATTGTTTTTTAGCCTTTTCCACTATCATGGGTGTTGTTTTGAATCATCAGTTTAGAGATCCTACAATTTTTGCTTCAATTACTACTCCTTCTTTGTGCATTGATTGACCCCTTTGTCTAAATTTTCCATCCTAAGATTCTGTCACTGAGCCTTTGGCTTCACACAGTATCTCAAAGATAATTCCACAGTCTGCCCTGCTAGAAAGAAGTAATCTGTTTGCAAGCAGGTTTTTAAGATTCTTGTCCACAGCCTAACTAGGTCACAGATATGTGCTTTTATCTATCTTTAGAAGAAGGTTTATCCAACACAGGGCTTCCTGAAAAAGACACATGAGTGTCTTTAGTACTCCAACCACCTTCATGCTCTCTACCCAGCATTTCCAAGAACGGTGTTATAAATAGCATCAACATGTCACAGGTGACAGAGGAAAAATATGTCTAGTTTTCCAACTTAACTTCTGTCTGGTTGCATAGATGCAGGTACACAAACACACACACATATTCAGATCAGTGCGTCCCTCAGGAGGACTACAAGGATGTTGTGAGGTTATGCAGGGAGAAAATTAGAAGGGACAAAGTCTGGTTAGAAATTAATCTGGCTACTGCCACAAAAGACAATAAAAAATGTTTCTATCAATGCATTAGCAACAAAAACAGGGCTAAGAAGAATCTCCATCCTTTATAGGATGCGGGGGGGAATATTGTCATCAAGGATGACGAAACGCTGAGGTATTTAATGCCTTCTTTGCCTCAGTCTTTAATAGTGAGACCAGTTGTTCTCGGGCTACCCAGCCCCAGCTGGAAGTCAGAGACAAGGAGCAGAATGAAGCCCACATAATCCAAGGGGAAATGGTTAGCAACCTGCTACACCACTTAGAGACGCACAAGTCTGTGGGGCCAGGTGTAGTGAGGGAGCTAGTGGAAGTGCTCATTAAGCCACTTTCTATCATTTATCAGCAGTCCTGGCTAACCAGGGAGGTCCCAGTTGACTGGAGGTTAGCAAATGTGATGCCCATCTACAAATAGGGCAAGAAGGAGGATCTGGGGAACTACAAGCCTGTCAGTCTGACCTTGGTGACAGGGAAGGTTATGGAGCAGATCATCTCAGATCACGTCAGCCAGGGGAGGTTTTGAATGGATATTAAGAAAAATGTCTTCACCTAAAGGGTTATCAAGCATTGTAACAGACTGCCCAGGGAAGTGGTTGAGTCCTGGAGATATTTAAATGACATGTAGACGTGGCGCTTAGGGACATGATTTAGTGGTGAACTTGTCAGTGTGAGGTTTACGGTTGGACTCAATGACCTTAAAGGTCTTTTCCAGCCTAAATTATTCTATGACTCTAGAAAGCCAAGGCAAAAGGTAGCAGCCTTATTTAGGATGAACCAAAATTTGTAACCAATATTTTAGATGAACTCCAAATTCAGGAGAAGCTCCCTATATGATCAGTGGAGCATAAAAATTTGCCAGAAGAAAATTATTATTCTGCTTTGTCATGTTGTAGCACTAGAAAGCCTCAGACCATTCTTAGGTGTCAATTACTCTGAACACCTGGGGGGTTGTTGATATTAATTCTATATTTAGTTTTATAGTGGAGATTTTACCCACCTATCTAGAAACAAAAAACCCCTAGATTAAGTCTACAAAACTGAATGTAGTTTGGAGAGTCATCAAAGGTCTTTCCTCCCCAAATCTGCCAGGTAAATATCTCTGGGATTAAAACAAAGAAAATAAATTAATCTCCACCTTCTTATTACAATACAAAGTGAGAGAAGCCAGGAAACATGGCGCAAAACCTGATGGTACACAGTGTCCTTAGATCACTTGGCCATTGTTTTCTCTCACAGCAGCACATGTTAATGATACAAAGAAGCTTAACATTTTTTGGCTTTGGCTTTTCGTGTCACAACCGTTATAAATGTGCACATTATTGTTTGTATTGCCATATCCTTCAGATGCACCGCCAATTTCTAGAGCCTGTGCATGCACAGCCAGGGACAGGATTTTGCCCACATGTAGCCTGGATGAATTAAATTAAGAAGAAACATTGCCATACAGATTCAGCTGCCAAGTAGTGTGTCATGGTACAGCATGTTTATGTTGCAAAGATGTTGTATGGGTCAAACTTGATTTAAACCACCAATTCTACCACAGGAAGACCAAAGATTCTTTGTTCTTCACTAACCAATTTAATTCTGTTTTAAAAGGTCTTTTTCTTGTATGGGCCTAAGACAATCTTAGTTGCATTTAGTTAAAAAAAACTCAGCGACATCCAAAACAATGAAATAGTCAATAAAATGTTAAACCCAGAAACAGAAAGAAATAGAGATTTGGTTTTTCACTTATTTTAAGGAATTTGGGCAACACAGAAAAAATCAAATATGAAGAATGAAGAAACAAGTTTTAATGTGGACAATACCCGAGCCTCTCCCTTCTCCCGCTGCCTGCAGCCGCTGAGCCCTGTTACAAAGCCACACAGAACAATACCATTTGGTGAAGAATTCAGACCGCACCTCTCACATTTCCGCTATGGCTCTCCTCCTCTTGGAGACATGGAAACATTTCAGGTGTCCTTGGAAGGAGGGTCTCGGAAACGCAAGAGCATGCCAACAAAAATGCCTCCTATCGCCCTCGAGGGTTCCTCATCACCACCAGACAGACCTGAAGATCACAATGACTTAGGCTCTTCCAGTCTCCCCTTGGTGTTCCAACAGCCAGCACAGGCCAAGTACAGTTCCCAGATGATTGACCTCTGCAACTTAGGTTTTCAGTTCTACAGAACTCTGGAGCACTTTGGAGCCAAGCCAATTAAGCAAGAACCAGTGAAGCCCAACATGACATGGCCTAGTAGCCCAGCGTTCATGCAGGCTCCTTACCCATATTATCCTAAAGTCCACCCTGGCTTAATGTTTCCTTTTATTGTGCCACCAAACTTTCATTTCAGGAACCCCTTTCAAATGAAAAGACCTCCAGAGCCACCTTTCCGGAGGGCTGAAGTAAGGGAAAGTGGTGAAAATAAACAGAAAGTGGAAAGAGTAGATGTCAACCTCCAGATAGATGACAGTTACTATGTTGATGTGGGTGGTGAACAGAAACGCTGGCAATGTCCCATGTGTGAGAAGTCCTATACATCCAAGTACAATTTGGTGACCCATATCCTGGGGCACAGTGGCATTAAGCCACATGCTTGCACCCGATGTGGCAAGCTTTTCAAACAGCTGAGCCACTTGCACACGCATATGTTGACACACCAGGGCACTCGGCCTCATAAGTGCCAAGTGTGCCACAAGGCTTTCACTCAAACCAGCCACCTTAAGAGACATATGATGCAACACAGTGACATCAAGCCTTACAACTGCAGGATCTGTGGCAGAGGTTTTGCCTACCCCAGCGAGCTGAAAGCACATGAGTCTAAGCATGAGAGTGGCCGAGAGAACATTTGTGTGGAGTGTGGTCTGGACTTCCCAACCCTGGCCCAGCTGAAGAGACACTTAACAACCCACCGTGGCCCTATACAGTACAATTGCACTGAATGCGATAAGACCTTCCAGTACCCAAGTCAGCTGCAAAACCACATGATGAAGCACAAAGACATCCGCCCATACATCTGCACTGAATGCGGCATGGAGTTTGTGCAGCCCCACCATCTCAAACAGCACTCCCTGACTCACAAGGTAAGCCAGCACGCGTTGCGCTTGCGCCTTGCACCGCAAGGTAGCGCAAGGATTACGGGCTACTAAAGATACCTGTACGTACCTCCTTGGAAAGAAGGTCATCAGTCTATAGCAAGTCTATAGCTGGCAAACCCTCTGCCAGCCGGGGAGTTTTACGCAGGGCAAAAGCCCCAGCAGCGCTGGCAACAGCAGAAGCTCGACGTCTCTGTCAGTCTTAAGAAAGCACACACAAAATCCGCTGTGTTATAAACAAGAGTTCAGTTAAGCCACCTGTTTTACTTCCCAAAACCGTATTCACATCCCTTGGTTTCTGGGTTTTATCCTCAGAATGACCTTCTGTAACATAACATGACTTTGTAGAGCTGTATATATAGCCCCCAAATTTTAACAGAAATTTTCTGCTGAAAACCGGTTCTATAGCTTTGCTCCCTTAATTGGTAAGTAGGTGGATTTGCAGTAGACTGTACGTACGTAGCAAAAGAAAGTAAATTGTTACTCATCACATATTGAAGAATCATTATAATGAGACATTTAGGAAAAAAAAAAAGAAAAGAAAAATTCCCCTTCATGCATAACTTATGCAGAATACCAGTTAATAAAAGTGGACAAGCAGGACTGTAATCCCAGCCCATTCGTATCAAGTGGCAGTCTTGCCGCTGCTGACAGCAATGACAGCAGGGTGGGTTTAGGCTAGGAGCGGGCTTTGGAACACACCCGGAAAGGTCACTTTCAAAAATAGGAAAAGTGTCACTGTTCCATTCAAGAATGTCTGGAACTAGCTTACCCACCTTTACAAAAATGTTGTTAAGACAAGTCAAAACCCCACACTTTTGATAAAAATTTGCTTCCAGCTTTGCGTATTTTTCCTTTAACACTTCAATTTTGGCTTTTATATGAAAAAAAATTAAAAATACTGAAAGTTACAGCATTTCAGTCTTATAGACATATTTTCTTTTAAAAACCAACAACCTCTACTTCCACATTTGCTATTTCTTCCCTACTACATGATTGTAATTTCTGGTCTTTTTGGAGATTCCCTAATCTTTGAATTTGCCATGCAAAATTCTACTAATTTAAGACTTGGTAGTTTTTTGTCACAGGAAATGCAATGCCCCTGAGCCTTTAGAGAGCTTCTGCTTCTTTGTCCACAGCTGCAGGTGGATTCAGCTGTGAACATAATTAACCATACTTAGCTGACCAAATGCAGCCTTACATCAGATGGGCAGACCCTTAAAGGCCCTGTTGGTGTTCACAGTTTTAGCTTTGCAATTAACTGTGAAAACCACTGACTGGCACGAAACTAGAGATGTTTCAAGCCTTCTTTGTAATGGGGGCCTGCAGGAGGACTAATCACTCTTGGCACTGCACTAGTAAATCCTCATTACCTTCAGCAACTTCTACTCAAACTCTTAAAGTGTTAGTGGTAAATGCATTGGTTTTCATAGCGTCTAAGTGACATTTTGAGAAGGTGGCCGTTACACCACACGGGTGTGAGCAAGAGTATTGAATTATGCATTAGTAAATTGATTGGATAGCATAAAAGGTTCTAGAGATGCTCTGTAAAACCAGATCAAATGAGATCACCCCCGGTAGGGTTAATGCAAGTCCCACTAGGAGGGAACAGTTTTTTCTCTTCATTGAATGTAATATGTATATCTTTATTCAGTAACATGGCTTGACTACTTCTCAGTTACTTTAGATTATTTTCTATAGCTTTCTTCAAAATAAGGCTATGCCTTTTTTAGAAGCCAGTGACTTTAAATTATCAAAGGCAAGCACTACTTTAGCCTCTTAACTGGTGAGCTTTTATTCTTGGTCAGTAAGTGTACATTTTTGACCAATATTTTACATAAGCAGCTAAGTAGGACCGAGAAGCTCTGCTGGTGACTGACTCATTGATTTGTAAACTTTCTGATGGAAACAAAACTCATTATTTCCTTAAGCTTACACTTTGTCCTCCTTCTCTGCTTCTCAGATTCTTGTAAGAATTTGCCAAGAAAAAAACCACATAAGTATCTATTACTTGAGCAAATGATGTTAAAAGTGAAATAATGTATTACCTGTTTTGCTAATACAGAATGAATAATTCATATATTGCTGTACTGAAGATTAAACAATCGAGAACATTTTCCCTCTACAGAATTTTCCAATTTTTTCTTTTCTTCCAGGGTGTGAAAGAGCACAAATGTGGAATCTGTGGACGGGAATTCACTCTGCTGGCCAACATGAAGCGACATGTCCTGATCCACACAAATATCAGAGCCTATCAATGCCATTTGTGCTTCAAGAGCTTTGTGCAAAAGCAGACTCTCAAGGCCCACATGATTGTTCACTCTGATGTCAAACCCTTTAAATGCAAGGTAAGCACATTTGGTGGCAGAGGCATTAACCTACTGAATAGATCATTATTACGATCTTATCATCTTGCAATATGGTAGAATTAGAAAAACAAGACTTGCTAAGACATACTGTAGTTACATTTAAATTAGCACAAACCAGCCTGGTTTTATTTCTTTGTCCAGGTTCTGCTTATGTAGCACAAAATAATGGAGGTAAATCTCTGTGGTTTATTCCCTTCTTCAATATCAGTAACTTTCATCCTCAATTTTTTTGGTTTTTTGAGCATTTAAAGGGTGGTTTGAGGGCAATAAATATATCTGACATTTGCTTAGTACAGCCATCCAAACAGAAGTCTAAGTGCTTAATGGCTTGAAACACTGACTAAAACCATAGATCAAGTTGTGCACCCCAGAGAGGACCATGGAAAAGCAGCAGCCACAACTTCACACAGTGATGCTATGTGACAGTTCAGGGAAGGACTCAAAGAAAGCCACAGCAAAATACAACTGCAGAAGGGATTTCAATGGGCCAAGTGTAATTACCAACTGAAATTCAGGGCAGGACAGCAATGTCCTAACAAAACAGCCTCTGAGATCATATGGCCTTTTTAGGATACTATGTGAATTCCAGTTTGCTGCTTCCATCCAGCACATTGGAGGTTGACATTCCCCTTCCATCCTCTCCTCCCTCCCCATAAAACTTTGAGACTTTGGCTTTCTTGACATGCTCATCTCTAATATCTTCCTTATGAATTATTCATGTTTATTTTCTTACTGGGTCTTGGACACTACATCTGTTCCTTTTGCTGCCTATCTGGTTCATTACTGTAGTCATATATTGAGAAGTCAAAGGTTGTAGGTTTTATTCCCACCTTGACCTGCTGTAAGAGGGCTATAAATGCAGAGTGGAGCATATTACCCGGTTTATGCCTAAGTAACTGAAGATTGGCCTGGTAGCAATTTCTAGAACTCTTTCATCCAACATCTTTATGGGATTAAGTATTTTCTTAAAAGGAACATTTCACTGAGAAGCAGAGCTTGATGACAAATTTTAAATGGTATTATTTTCTCTTGAAAAATGTAGAATGTTAAAATGTCATAGGAAAATATGGCATTCACTTATATTTTTAATAGGAAAATGTCAAAATGAATATTTTTGACATCCTTATATTGCTTTGATAACTTTGTAACATTTCACTTTGAAAATATAACAGCAAAGTCTTTCAACTTCAGCATTTTATTTCATTTTAATTGATATCCTATTAAAATGTTATTTTTTTGTACTAGCACCTATGCCAGTCTATATTGATAAAATAATTTTTGTTACTCAAATGCTTGGTGGAGACTTTCATTCTTTGAGAACACCTGCAAACCTGTCTTTTACTTCCCATTTGGTCAAAGTCCTCCTCTGACTCCTCAAATTTCACAAAAGAAACTCAATGGTTTGATCAGCTGTTCTGGATGCAGTATCTGGACCCCCCCTATATTTTAGGTATGTTCAGATTAGCTGGAAGTTTGTGTTCTGGTTAGGGTTTGGTCATGACAGACTATTAAAACTTGCAGATGGCAATAACTTGAACAGGGAACTGGAGTACCACCAGTATGTTTTCCAGCCAGTAGCACCTACTTTCCTTACTTTTTTACTTCTCTGTCCCCACACAATGCTCCTAGGAGGAAAGAAACAAGTAAGCACAGTGAACCAGTTTCTCCTATGGCTGAAGGGGTATGAACGACCATCAGTGCTCCTGAACAGAGCAGAGATTGTAGCAATAAGCAAAGAGAGAATCAGGAATTGCTCTTTGGCATTAGAAATCCCTTGCCTCTCTGGCAGAGCCCTTGAAAGGCTTGAGCAAGTATTTCTGGCTGGTATTCAGAGGGTTAAGGCAATGACCAGATAGCAGCCTTTTGGCACCAAGCTCCTCCTCAGCAGAAGGAAGGATATAGCTGTATGAACAGCCTGCTTAACAATGGCTCACATGTCCCCGGGGAACCGCCTGCAAATAGATTTCATCTTGCTTTCTCTTGTACTTTTCAAAGCTTCCTGTTTTCTCACGGTCCTTTTGGACAGTTTACAGTCTTTCTCCCTCTCCCTCTCTCTTTGAGGAAAGGAACACCCTTCTTATGAAGAAAAAAAAAAAAGAAGAAGAAGAATGCAAGGGAAAGAGAGCACAGCAGTAGCCTTTCTACTTCGCCACATGCAATGGTTTTCTTTACCTTTTTCTCACAGCAAAAGAAAACATGAGGCTTTCCTATGTGTCTAATCACAGATAAGCACAGACTATCTGAAGTGAGGGAGTAGCAAATAGTTGTCCCTTCTGTTTCCTCATCCAACTGCAGCCTGGACTTGTGTTTGATTTTTCTCTGAAGAGTGAATTTCTATGTACCGTTTAAAGGCCTGAGCCTGTGCTGCCTTGTTTATTCCTGTTTAAAAAAAAAAACAACCAACACTGAAGAGTGCTGAAGGAGTTGCACCAACTGGTGCAATAGTGCTAACTCTGATTTGTAGAAGCTTCTATGAGATTTACAGTTGCTTTTAGGGCTGAAGTCAGCAATGTTTCAGATCTCCAATAAAGAATGCAATAAAGTTTTCTCTGGCCCAGCCAAATACACTTTGCAACGTATGTTTTGACTCCACTTCTTTCCCATCTAAAATCATGGGTTTGGATCAGGAGTCAAAACCAAAGAAAATGTGAGAGATAAGTACTTTGGGAAGAAACAAAACAAACTGACAAATCTAGAAGGGTAATACTTCATGTGGTGGCTTAGGAAGACAAAATCTAGTGTTGAACTAATTCAGCTTTTCTAGCAAACTGTACTAAGTCCATTTCACCAGCCAGTGCAACAAAGTGTGTTCAGCAGACTTGCAGCTGAGGTCTTTCTCTTCGGGGCTTGAGTTTTATTTTGTCTAAAGTAGACAGTCTAACAAAAGATCCACAAGTAAACCATGTTATTCCTGCTATCCCAAGATTTCTTGCATGAGCTTTGCATCTCCTAAGTGACCATCTCCCTGTGGTGCTCCATGGTGAGTTCTGCTGGAGCGCCTTCCCACGCAGTTGGCTCAGGGTCATCTTTCACACTCTGCTCATCAGTGCTCACACCCCTGCCCTGTCACAGAGAAATAAAATCTTGTACACCTTCCCAGGTTGGTCTGCAGACTCAGGCTGGTCTTTAAGCAGAAGCTGCGAACGCCAGCTAGCTCTGAGTTGCTACCTTCCAGCATGTGAGCCCCAAACCTGCTCCCTTCACCCTCTGGATCATGGACATTCATCTGAAAGTCATCTTGTGCCTTTTGAAAAGGATAGGTTACCCACAGAGCCATCACTCCAAAAAAACAATTTTAATGTCTGCATTTCTTTCATTTTCCTGCCATACCTCTCTACTCTAGTACCATTTCCTCATGTCCAAAGAGAAGATTTCAGGAAAACACCACCTTACACATTCCTAAGACTGTGCATGTCTTTCGGAAATGGAAAACCTATCCCCTTTATTCAGAGACACAAAACTTTTATGCTGGAAGGAATTAACCTTCACGAAGTCCCCTTCTTTTCATTATGAAGAAAGAGAAAGAAATGTTGCCTTGACTGAAACAAAATAAATGTTCCTACTAGACCCATTTTAATAGTCAATACCTTATAAAGATATAGATTTGCATGAAGTACTCTAGCCATTCACCTGTTCAACCTGATTTTCCTTGATTATCAGATTAGACGGAGGAGTAAAGACCTAGTTATCAGAAAGCAAAAGCCGGTGAGAACACAGGTCAGCCATAATACAAGCAGGTAACGAGAAGCCTTCTGCTAAGAGGTGTTGGAGAGGTATTATTGTTGTCATTCTTATAGTCAGAGAAATAATGACATGTCATAGGTCGTTCCAGCAGCTGTCAAGATATAATCAGCTACTGTTCTTCCTTATGAATTTTCTGTGCTCAGCAGTGCTTCTTCTCCTCTTTGTTTCCACCCAGCACACTCCTAGAATCATTTTTTTGGTCCCTTAATTTCCCTGAATATAAGTCATCTGGCATATTAGCTTTCTTTGAATGCAAAGAAGAGTCTGTCCTCTTTCCTAAGCGGACGGATGACCCTTGGAATGAGATGTCTTTTACAAATTAGTAACTCATTTTCAGTGGCTATTCCCACCCCCCCCCCCCATCTTGGTGAACACTTTGCGGATAAATTTATGTGCTGGAATGTTCATTTTAGCAAAATCACAGAGACTGAATCACAGAAGAGAATTTATGCAGCTGAAGGAAATTTTTTTAAAAGCAAATTAATATTTCCAGACTCTTTGGTTTTGCAGCATTGACTTAGCTCTAGTTTTTATTTAAAAACAATACCCCTTCAAATTTTTATATTAATGAACTGCTTCCATCTTCCCTCAAGAGATGGTTTAAAATGCAACAGATACAGTACTATTTCACCAAGGATCATTCCACTATCTATGTTTCATCCAGACAGTCCAAGTGATGGCTTTGTAAATTTGAATCAAAAAGTACTGTAGCAGACCTTCTTTACTACCAAAATAAATGAAATCAGAAGTCAAATTACACCAAAAGATTTGATGGAATCTCAGTAATTGCTTTTTAGTAATTTTCTCCCAGATGAATACACTGCTTGGTAGATGCTTCAGTTACTCAGTAACGGTGATTCTGGATCATATAGTAACAAAGATCATTACAAAAAAAAAAAAGCTGATGGTAAAAGTATTTGTCTAAAACCATTCCAAAAAAGGGAGCTGAAGTAGAAAGCAAATACAGAAGTTTGCAGAGGATGGAAATTGGCACTTGAATATGAATAAAATTATAAACCCTTATAAGGAAAGACCAGAAGACAAGACTAGAAGCTTGCAATAGTGATGTCAAACTCTCATGTCTTGAGAATATATTTGATTTATAAGGGACCAGACTACAAAAAGGACCCATCTAGATAACCAACAACAATGAGAAAAACCCCCTTATTGTTTCATCAAAGGGAAACTGGCATAATCAATGGCCTGAGCTGGCAGGAACATGCTTCAGGGAAAGCTGAGTCATTCTTGCAGCCCCATGACTGCTTAAATTCCAGCTTACTCACCAGAGACACCGAAACACAGAAGTGGTAAACAGAAGATAAGAGGATCAGAGAAAAATGGGGGAGCAAGAAACAAAGAAAAAAAGGAATTGCTTTTTCTAGCTTTAAATAAAATGTGCAGCCATTGTATTTCCACTTAAGGAGAAGTAATATTCTTCTTGCCAGTTTCACAGAAACCCTTCATTGGTCTTATTTTGTATCTCCATCTCTGCCTGGTGTTGTTCTTGATTAAATGCTAGATTTATAAACTATGAACGAAATTGTTCACCAAGGACAGAAAATTACACTTTGAATTTCATTCAAGTTAAGAGCCTTCCAGGTTATGCACTTAAGTGTCTCCTCTCCTTACAACAACACTCCCTGCTTTTGCGGAATCCTTGACTGTATGCCCTAATCACTAAATTTAAAAAAATTTTTTATTAAATAATTAATTATTAACATTATTAAAATTAATTATTATTTAAAATAAAACAATTTTAAAAATAGCAGCAGTGCTGAAGGCCCTAGGTAGATCAGACTCAACCACATATTCTTAGCTGTAGGATTTTTGCCTCTATCTTTGGAAAAAAAAAAAAAAATTGCAGAGAGAAGCTGCCAGGACTCAATTTGAGAAGAGCAGGTCCTATTTCCCTTTAAAATGTTCTCCTTGGAACTACCTCTTTGAACTAATAATTTTCATTTTTACTGTTTTTTACAGCTGTGTGGAAAGGAATTTAACAGAATGCACAATTTAATGGGACACATGCACTTGCACTCGGACAGTAAGCCTTTCAAATGCCTCTACTGTCCAAGCAAATTCACCTTGAAGGGGAACCTAACCAGACACATGAAAGTCAAACATGGGGTCATGGAAAGAGGATTTCATTCTCAAGGTAATATTTTTCAGCACGGTTATTCTCTGAGAGATCTCAAGATGCATATCAGTAAACCCAAATGGGCTTTGTACCCCAAGACACAAATGGGAGTGAGCTGGTGGAGACTTGGTGAATAAGGCTGACGTTTCAAGGGGCTTTATTCCCAGAGGCTGACAGACCACAGCCTAGAGCCACAGACAAGCTGACCGTTTTCCCCAGACACATCTGGCTAGGAGTTTATAGTTTTTCTCTCATGTTTGAGGTGCATCATAAATCATAAATTCATTCAAAGCTGCCAGGAGCAAAAAATCTAGAAGTTCATGGGTCTTGCTTACTGCTTATTGGATTCCAGTCTGGAATTGGAATGGAAGCCTGAATGGCTCCATGTCCAGGAGCCTTGGTTATTCTGTACCACATTGACATAGCTGATGTTAGGTGAAGGACATAGGCTCAAGACCCAGTTTACAAAGAAGCATGTGAACAGGAGGAGACACTCCTCGCCGTCGCAACGTGTAAGGATTTTTGACTACCCAGGGTATCCTGCAAAGTATTTCCTATTTCCCACCTACCACATATACTTCCTAAAGTCAGCCTCCTGTGTGCACACATGCCAATGCTATCTAAAGAAGCGGGGGAATTAGAGAAGATTGCTTTGAGAGTTTGAATATCCAAGATACCTTGTTAAGACTTTCTGGATAAATAATTTTTTTCATGGGCAGGATTTCTTTGCGTTCCTCAAATTCAAGTTTTACGTCAGCCTAGCACATATGTAAAACAAATACTTTAATGAATTTTGCATAAAATTTACAAAGATCTTAACAAGTAATGAAATAAATGGCTTTTTTTTCCCTGTAAATCTCCTACAGCACCATGCTAGTTACACAATTACTTGTAATTGAAGACAGCCTAAGAGCTTTTCAGTGTACAGAGATTCTTCAGCCCTTGAGGCTTATCAAACAGAAGACAATTTCTAAGGGCTGCCACCCGTTCATGCACCATTTAAACAAATACAACCTGTTGCAAAGTAGCAGCTGTATCTAGTAAGGCTGCATAGATCCTGAAGAATCAGGATTCAATTACTAAGGCAAAAACCCAAACTGAAACAAAGCAAGTAAAATAGTGGCTTTTGAGATATTTCCTATTGGGTGAAATCCTCGCCCCGGTACTGTCATTATGCTTTTAATTAAGATGGACTATGCCTTCAGTGTCTGAATCTTCTTCAGTGCATCCCGATGCTCGTATTGTATTTGAGTCCACAGATGCCTCCTGGATAATGTCTGGATTTCCAGCAAGAGAGGAGACACTCTGACAAATATTAAGACAAACCAGATCCAGGACTACACTCAGACTTATACAGCGCTGCTCAAAATCATCATTTGTTTATAGTGATTTCCTCAAGCTGAAACACTATCTAGTGCATAGAGCTTTTCAGTGGCAATAGTGATTTCTCAGTGGATGAAAGAGGAAAATTAAGGAGAGTGGAGGTCATAGACTGCTGAGAGTTGATTGTTTTTTAATTTTTAAAGCAGTAACTTTGAACCAGAGTGTCCATAGAACAAACATATTAAGATATTTTTAATCTCTTCCACTCCTCTGGAAAAAAAATGTATGAAACCTGTGACTTTGATTATGGCTTGTGATGCTTTAGATCAAAGTTTTCATTAAAAAAGAAAAAAAGGAAAGAGGAAGTGGGTAGGTTCACTTGCAAAAACAGTTTACAAGAGGCCAAGCCACTTCACTTTTATTCATAGCTCCCTCATCAAGTGTCTGACATGTACAACAAAATGTTTTGTGTGTCCTGACCTGGCTGTGAAGTGTATACAATAGTACTTCTTTTAACAGCATCTCAAAGGCAATGTCATGAAATGTAAACATGGAGATAGCTGGGTAGAAGACAAAGGTAAAGTATGAAATAGAAGGCCATCTCACGTTTTGTTTTTTTCAATCATGTATCACACAGTAAATTTTCTGATATGTAAATTGTTCCTTTTCTCCTCCCCTCAAACCACTACAAGGTTTTGGAAGAGGAAGAATTGCTCTGTCACAGACAAATGTCCTGAGAAGCTTGGAACAGGAAGAGCCCTTTGATCTTTCCCAGAAAAGTCAAGGGAAGGGAATCTCATTTCATTCGGATGGCGAGAGTGCCAAGGGAAGCTCATGCCAGGAAGAAGAGGAAGACAATTGCTATGAGGCAGAGCGGTACAGCCCTGCCATGTGCCACCACAATGACAACAAGCTGTACGTGGCTCAAGATCTGTCTGGCAAACCTGAGTGCATGGTGAAGGACTTCAGAGAGTCCTACTGCAATGAGAATGAAGAAGTGTTAAGTGAGGGAGGACTGGATAAAAGAATAGTCAATTCAGAAAAACAGGAGAGCCAAGAAGAGAGAGATCTTGCAAATAACAAAGAACACCTCAGCTTTAGATCCTTTGAAAAGGCCAGACTTGGCCACTCTCTCTCTGATTACTTGTATTTCAAGCACCGGAACAAGAGTTTGAAAGAATTGCTGGAAAGAAAAATAGAAAAACAAAGAATGCTTATAGGCATTTAAAATGGACATTTTAAAACAGCAGGAAAATGGGAATGAGATAGCTTTTAACATGAACTGTAATTTACCAAAGCCTGGAATTTTGTAGTAGTCTTTAGAAATAAACAAGCCAAATTAATGAAAATAATTTAAGGTAAAGCATGTACCTTCAAAGAATAAAGCAGTCCAAGGTCATCAAGAAATGCAATAGATATTGAACAACAACATTTTTATACTTATCCATCTATAAGCAGACAATGGAGTGGGTACAGAAGTTTATTTTCCTTTATCTGGGGTGGTAGAGACTTATACGCAATTTTCTAGTTATCAAGAAGCAACATGCTTTAGCATTTGATTTATTATCTGACTAAATACATATGAACACTTCTAACCACACGTCTCAAAATACCCCTGAAAATACTAAGTATTTCACAGTATAAGCAAGAGTACTATTAAACATGGTGAGCATGAAAGTGCTGTCACTCTCAAAACTAACGGTCCAAATACTTTAATTTACTGAAGTGACTGTTAGTTCAACCACTTACAACGAGAAATGTCAAACAAATTAAGAAGAAATACTAACGTTTTTTGAGATAGTGAAGGACAGCTCTCTGAGGCTTTGAGAGGACTGGAATTTATTACAGTCGCAGAAACTTTTCCTCTGGCACAAGGGATATTTGTGCTTTGTTATGTTTTAGTCAGTATGGGAGTATTCAGCAATTCTTCAAGTGAAATAGCATGGACTCCACTGACATTTTGTTCTACTGTCTGCTCAGACCAATACATCTAATGAGCAGCAGCAGTGTGTAGCATTTGCAAGTCTTGCTGTAATTACACGTAAAGCAATACAAGTTATTTCATTGAGAAAATGATGCAATTTTGCTGTTTATCTCTTCAGTTTATCTTGGATAGTAAGGATGATTTTGAAATACACAGGTCTGATCAGATTTTATTTTAGAATATATGCCAAAATAGACCCCTTACAGGGCAAGCAGTACCTCACAGAGGAAAACTGTTTTTGGATTTCCTCTTACCGGAGTCAGAGATCTTCCCTTATCAACATGGCTTGACCTGTAAGCTCCAGGCCTTACAGAAGAATTCCATTCACACTGTTTTTTGCTGAGCCATTCCCAACTTTTCATCCTCTGATTCCCATACAATTAGATGTTCATAACAAAGATGTTAAAAGCACATTTCATTTAATACATTCCATTAAGTGCATGAATAATTTGACCAGCACCTTGATAATTGCATCTTCAAGACAGACAAAAAACAGCCCCATACATTCTTATTGCTTATAAGAAGTAACGATTTAATAAGTCATTTATTAAATGAGTCTTATGTCATTCTGACACCCCAGCTCAAAAGGTTAAAATCCATATATATGGTACATCCTTTCCAAATATTACTACCTTCTTCACTTACCGGCCAAGTTTTTGATTTGAAATACCTTGCTGTCATGCTCAATATATAGCAAGTTATAATTAAATATAGTCATATACTTATGGCTTGATAAGGCTAGAGTCATGTAGCTGCAGCTCTCTGCCGTTATAAGAAACCACTCACCTTATAGAACTAGTGATTCTTACACCTACCAGTTAATCAGCATTCACAGGGCCGCAGCCCTTATAATTGTATAAAACTGGGTTTGTGTAGTCCAAGGTTGCAGAAGGCGGTTTCATTTTTCAGGGCTCAAATATGGCGTAATAAAGATTCTGAATGAAGAGCAGAAAAAGCGGTTGATAAAAGAAGCTGTAACATACAGCTGACTCTTCTAAATGTAATTAACTCTACAGCTGATGTACATACTTTTTTAAAATAAGAAGGGTGGAATTGAAGTGGAATGTAGATCACTTTAGGCCTAAAATTAAATATGTCTTTCAAGATGAGGTGTATTTCAGAGGTACCTAGCCATGTTTTTTCACTGATGAACTGTTCTACCATATGCATTCAACTTCTTTGCTTCCACTGCAAGATAACTCCTCTTGAAAAAGGAGCGATCTTTCTTTTAAGGAAGACATTGTGGTCAAGCAGAAGAATCACAAAAATTTCAGAATAATGTGTGTAACTGCATTCTTTCTTAGACTAGAGGGGAAATGATCAGGTAGAAATTCAGCATGGTCTAGGACATTGTCTCTTAAAAATGGGAACAAGACGTTTGGCTACCTTCTTGGCAACATCTTGCCTCTGCTAGATGAAAACTCCTATTTGAGAACATAAATAGCCAAGAGCTGGGAGCCACTGACTCTTAGAAATGTCTCTTCCAAAGTTGTGTAGTTTCCACCTGTAGATGATTCAAGATCAGTCCACTCCACCTTTGCAGCTGTATTAGTTCCTATGATAAAACCAATAAGCAAGGAGCCAGGAACCTGGTTGCAATTTCTAGAATGGTGATCAAGCAGATGAACTTAGCAAGTCCCTTCACTTCTGTGATGGGTAAAGCAGAAAGGCATGTAGCCCTTGCGTTGCAAAGCCCTGTTGTCTATTCATTGAAGAGTGCTATGGGACAGCTAGACAATCCTTATCAAGAAAGAGACAAATGATTACATATCAACAGCAGTCCCGGAAAATGGAGAAAAGGAGACATTTTCAGCAGAACTCAGCTCCCATTAGACAACATTGTAACCACAAAAATTATGTCTACTGGAAGTATGCAGTCAGAATTCCCTTACAGACCTACTAAGAGAAAGTGCCCAATCTGTCCTTAGGAAAGGAAATCACTGTAAACACTTCTGGGTTGCCTGAATGGTTAACCCAAATACTTTGAACCACACCATCACTGGCAGCCAATTTATCCACTTCTAAAATCCCACCCTTCATTGGAGCAACAGCAACTGCCAATGACATACAGCCAGGTGGAAAGGAATATTTGGGAATAATTTGTAATGTGAATCCCTTTTCTTGCCTTTTCCTAGAAAGTGGAAAATATTCACTATAATGAGGCCTTGAGACTGTGCCCAGTCACATAGTCACACTAAGCTAATTCACAAACATGCAAAGCTAATTCATGTTAGAATAGTAAAGAACTCATCTAAAACTAAGTCACCAGTCAGAAGAATTGCAAACAAAACTATTGCTGAGAAAAGGAGACAGTGCCAAGTGACCCAAGCAAAGAGATTAGGAGATGATAGTCCTCCCCATTGCAGAATATAATGCAGCTGGGCTTAAGGCACTTGTTACAAAGAAGCCCCAAGGGGCAAATATGAAGTGAAATAACAGCCTTCATTGTGAAGCACCTTGCTTTTCAAACATAAGTTATTTTCACGCTATTTACATTGGCACTGCTTTGGGAACAGACAGTAACAGCCTTTGCTTTTTAATAGCTTTGAAAATGCTTTATAGAAATTTGCTCTCATAATGAAGTTATTTCCCATTTCTAATTTTCGAGGGATTAGCTTCCTTGTTTTGCTTTGAATAGAGGCTCAGGAGTCCTGCAGAGACATTGCCTGTGTCCTGGGCCTCAGGGGATATATTTTCTTTTTTTCTGTCTTCCTAATCTGAGCTGTCTACCTTCTTCTAGCTATGTTGTGGAAAAAGATATATTTATCTGACTCTTCTCTGCTACTTATCTTTCCAGCTTGTGGCAACACATGAGATTAAAGCCCAGTCTCCACCATCTCTATATCAAATCACATACATACTATTTTCCTGCATTATTATATGAAGCCTAACTTCATCCTCTGGGAAAGCACCAGAGCAAATAAGAGTGGCCACAAACTCATACAACCGAGATGCTTTCAAAACTCAGACAAACTAAGACACTTCAAGAAGCCATGCCAAGGAAAGGTAAATTGGCCACACCACAATGAGTCTGGGCAAATGAACGCATGTGGTTTGTTAAATTAGAGGCTTTTCTGCCGTTAAGGGCAGCAGGGAGAATTCTGCCATACACTGTACAGAACAGAGTAGGTGGATGAAAAGTCAAAAGCTGGGTTAGTAAGATCTGAGGGTAAAGAACTACAGTGTACTTACTGAGAAAGTGAAGTTGTAGGTAACCCTTAATAAAAAAAGTTACTGGAAAGACCAAGTAATGCTACTGCACCCACCTTTTTACAACTCTGTGTTGGTCTACTAGCTATTCTTTGATTTCTCTCTTCATATGGTGCTGCTGGACTCTGCTGTTGTAAGTGTACAGTTAAGAAGTAATATAAGAACTATATTTATTATTCCAAGAAGTTTTTAATAATTATTAACAGTTTTGAAAATAAGTCATATCTGCTTAGCTGAACAAGATGTAACAGAGCTAACATTTTGTACTCCTAACAGATTTTGCAAATAATGTGGTGTATATTTATTTCACACAGAACACTGGGTTCCTATTTAAAGCCACAACTCAAAAAATGGACCAACTATCTGTGAATGTTTAGTTTCTGACTCTGTATCTCAATAGTAAAAGCATGTATGATGTATTGTATTAATTTAAGCAAATAAATATGTACTGGTAAAGCTGCTGTACTTTGTATTGAAATGGATCTGGAGTTCTTGGCACTCCAGCTATTTTGTATAGCAAATGCATGGGGCTGGTCTGACAAGGTCATACTTCACTCAGCACCAGAGTGGTCCTTGTAAAGGGAAGCCTAAATCAATGGTGGAGGACTAGTTAGAAGACAAGGGCAGAAGAGCTGCCAGGTCCTCTGAGGCAGAGATCACTTTATTATTACAGACTGCAGGGAGAACATAAAGAATGCTCTGGAATGATTATGGTATTTCATAGAATGATAGAATGGTTTGGGTTGGAAGGGACCTTGAAAGGTCATCTAGCCCAACCCCCCTGAAGTGAGCAGGGACATCTTCTACGAGGTCAGGTTGCTCAGAGCCCTGTCCAACCTGACCTTAAAGGTTTCCAGGGATGGGCCATCTACCACTTCTATGGGCAACCTGTGCCAGTGTTTCACCATGCTCATTGTTAAAAATTTCTTCCTTATATCTAGTCTAAATATGCCCTCTTTTAGTTTAAAACCATTACCCCTTGACATATCACCACAGGGCCTGTTAAAATCTGTCCCCGTCTTTCTTATAAGACCACTTTAAGGACTGGAAGGCTGCAATAAGGTATCCCTGGAGCCTTCTCCAGGCTGAACACCACCAACTCTCTCAGCCTGTCCTCACAAGGAGAGGTGTTCCATCCCTCTGATCATTTTGGTGGTCCTCCTCTGGACCCGCTCCAACAGGCCCATGTCTTTCCTGTGCTGAGGACTCCAGAACTGGATGCAGGACTCCAGGTGGGGTCTCACCAGAGCAGTGCAGAGGGGCACAATCACCTCCCTTGACCTGCTGGCCACGTTGCTTTGGATGCAGCCCAGGAAATGGTTGGCCTTCTGTGTTATGAGTGCACATTGCCGGCTCGTGTCCACTTTTCATCCACCAGTACCCCCAAGTCCTTCTCAGCAGGACTGCTCTCAATCCCTTCATCCCCCAGCCCGTATTGGTGCTGGGGGTTGCCCCGAGCCAGGTGCAGGACCCTGCACTTGGCCTTGTTGAACCTCATGAGGTTCACACAGGCCCATTCCTTGAGCTTGTCCAGGTCCCTCTGGATGGCATCCCATCCCTCAGGCATGTCAATCACGCCACTCAGCTTGGTGTCATCTGCAAACTTGCTGAGAGTCCACTTGATCCCACTGTGTGTGTCGTTGATGAAGATATTAAACAATACTGGTCCCAGTATGGACTCCTGAGTGACACCACTCATCAGTAGTCTCCATGTGGACACTGAGCCATTGACGACCACCCTCTGGATGCAACCATCCAAGCAATTCCTCATCCACCCAACAGTCCACCCATTAAATCTCTCTCTCTCCAATGTAGAGAAGGATGTTGTGGGGGACCATGTCAAAGGCCTTACAGAAGTAAGATGACATCGGTAGCTCTTCCCTTGTCCACTGATGTGGTCACTCCATCACAGAAGGCCACTGGTTTGGTCAGGCAGGACTTGCCCTTGGTGAAGCCATGCTGGCTGTCTTGAATCACCTCCCTGTCCTCCAGGTGCCTTACCATAGCTTCAAGGATGATCTGCTCCATGATCTTCCCAGGCACAGCGGTGACATTGATGGGTTGGTAGTTCCCAGGGTCCCACCTGATACCCTTTTTAAAAACGGGTGCAATGTTTCCCTTTTTCAAGTCTCCAGGGACTTCACCTGACTTCCAGGACTTTTCAAATAACATGGAGAGTGGCTTGGCAATTACATCAGCCAGTTCCCTCAGGACTCTGGGATGCATCTCATCGGGTCCCATAGGCTTATGTATGTTCAGGTTCCTCAGGTGGTCTCGAACCTGATCTGACCTCAGTACCAGGGAAGATTATAAAGCAGTTCATCTTGAGGGTGTTCACAGGGCAAGTGCAGGACAACCAAGGGATCAGGTCCAGCCAGCATGTGTTCATGAAAGGCAGATCCTGCTTGACCAACCTGATCTCCTTCTATGACCAGGTGACCGTCCTAGTGGCTGAGGGAAAGGCTGTGGATGTTGTCTACCTGGACTTTAGGAAAGCCTTTGGCAGCATCTCCCACAGCATTCCCCTGGAGAAACTGGTGGCTCATGGCTTAGACAGGTGTACTCTTCACTGGGTAAAAAAATGACTGGATGGCCAAGCTCAGAGAGTCGTGGTGAATAGAGTTAAATCCAGTTGGCAACTGGTCTTGGTGGCTGGTCACAAGCAGTGTTCCCCAGGGCTTGGTTTTGGGTCTGGTCTTGTTCAATATCTTTATCAATGATCTGGATGAGAGGACTGAGTGCTCCCTTGGCAAGTTTGCAGATGACACCAAGTTGGGTGGGAGTGTTGATCTGCTGGAGGGTAGGAGGGCTCTGCAGAGGGATCTGGACAGGCTGGATCGATGGGCTGGGGTCAACTGCATGAGGTTTAATGAGACCAAGTGCTGGGTCCTGCACTTTGGACACAACAGCCCCATGCAACACCTGGGGAGGAGTGGCTGGAGAACTGCCTGGCGGAAAAGGACCTGGGGGTGCTGGTTGACAGCCAGCTGGACAAGAACCAACAGTGTGCCCAGGTGGCCAAGGAGGCCAACTGCATCCTGGTCTGTATCAGAAATACTGTGGCCAGCAGGAGTAGGGAAGCGATCGTGTCCCTGTACTCGGCACTGGTGAGGCTGCACCTTGAATACTGTGTTCAGTTTTGGGCCCCTCTCTACAAGAAGGACATTGAGGGGCTGGAGCGTGTCCAAAGAAGGGCAGCGAAGCTGATGAGGGGTCTGGAGAAAAAGTCTTACGAGAAGCAACTGAGGGAACTGGGGTGGTTTAGCCTGGAGAAGAGGAGGCTGAGGGGAGACCTCATCGCTCTCTACAACTACCTGAAAGGGGGTTGTGGCGATGAGGGTGTTGGTCTCTTCTCCCAAGTAACTAGTGATAGAACAGGAGGAAATGGCCTCAAGTTGTGCCAGGGGAGATTTAGACTGGATATCAGGAAAAATGTCTTTACTGAAAGAGTGGTTAAAGATTGGAACAGATTGCCCAGGGAGGTGGTGGAATCACCATCACTGGAAGTGTTCAAAAAATGTGTGGATGTGGCACTTCAGGATATGGTTTAGTGGGCATGGTGGTGTTGGGTTGATGGCTGGACTTGATGATCTTAAAGGTCTTTTCCAACCTTAATGATTCTGTGATTCTCTGACAGTGGGAGGGACTTTGCTCCTCTGTCTTGCAGCCCATCCACTTGAGAGGTGTGGGAAGAGACATTGCCAGTGAAGATGGAGGCAAAGAAGTTGTTGAGTACCTCAGCCTTCTCCTCATCCATTGTTACCAGTCTGACAGTCTTGCTTCTCAAGGGGGGTTATGCTTTCTTTGACCTTCCTTTTCTGTCTGACATACCTATAGAAAACCTTATTATGCTTTTCATTCCTCGCCAAGCTCAGCTCCAGCTGTGCCTGACTCCATCCCTCCACAACTGGGCAGCATCCCTGTACTCATCCCAGGATACCTGTCCCTGCTTCCACTGCCTGTGCATTTCCTTCTTGCCCTTTAGTTTGCCCATCAGGTCTCCACTCAGCCATGCTGGTCTCTTGCCTTTCTTTCCTGATTTCTTACACCTGGGGATCGAGAGCTCTTGTGCTGTATGGAAAGTGTCCTTAAAGATCTGACAGCTGTGTTCTGCTCCCTTGTCCCTGAGGGCAGTTTCCCAGGGGGTCCTATTGACTAACTCCCTGAAGAGCTGGAAGTTCGCTTTCCTAAAATTCAGGGTCCTGACTTGACTTTTCACTTGCTCCCTACCCCTTAGGACTGCAAACTCCACCGGTGCATGATCACTGCAGCCCAGATATGCTCCAGAATGACTTTAGACAAATTAATGTGCGGGGCTTTTTTGCTTTCCTGTTTTCTTCGCCCCCGCTTTCTGTTTAGTCTGCAGATAACAAGCACAATGAAGATTATAAGCTACCTCTACACGAGGAGGTGGAAGATATGTTGGGGAGTTTTTCTAAAAAGAAATATAGTTTAGCAAGATAAGTGGTGGATATAAACTCAGAAAAATACCTATCAAGACAGAGTGATATCTTGCCAGGGAGTTCTGCAAGCTGCTTAATCCTTTACAGACCTTGCCATTTTCTACTACAAGCTATAGGACGTTTCTGGAAACACTAACTCTTGATCTTTTTTATTTGTTTCATAGGCCTGGATGATTTTTTAAAATCAGTATATAAAGCATTTGTACAAGAGAGAGAATCAACTCTCCAGCCAGCCACATAAATAATGAAGACTGACAAGAATGGTGAAGTCTTGCAGTGAAGAACGTTACACTAAAATTGAAACAGAATTGTGCCTAGTACAATCTATCTTGGAAGTCTATGAAAGCAGCACGAAGACCAGACAGGTCCAAGCTGATGTAGGTCTGATAAATGCACATGCAAGCACTGCCTGGGAGCTTAGAAAGAAATGTGATCTTACGTCACAATGTTAAGGGAAAAAAATTAAAAGCTGTCCCCTAATGAGAGTTTTTATTAAACTGCGTTAACTATATTGCAAGTTCTAAGATTGTATGAGGCAGACTTCCCATGAGCAATCAGTTGAGACTAGATACCAGCAAAACTAATGCCACTCTGAAGTATTTCCTATGGAAATGTTTGGGACTGCTTACGATAACAGTAGCTCATACATGCATGTTGCCATCAGTCTGCAGGAGGCAACCACCCCCCAGCCAGAATGGGTCATGAGAGAGGATTGTGCAAATGTCACCAGCACATTTAGTACATTTTAATTTTATCATCCCCAGGTTAAGAAAACCTGCCTAATTTCACACTGAAGGGGATGAGGCATGCTCATACAGCCTGCTCCACCCACTCTTGTGTAACATGAAGGTGTGGGACAAACATATTTTAAATAGCTGCACCCGTTTTACTAATGAACATCTGATGAGGACATCCACTAACATGCCTGATTTCAGCAGTTAGGTCAGTGGTCTTTCTACCTGAATTTTATTAGCAGATCCAACCACTGTGCAGCATGATACCACCCAACTACTCATATCCTGTTGGATAATGTAGGGCTTTTTCATCTCCATTGCCCCAGTAGTCTCACTGCGGGATTCTAATAGCATTGCAGATGGTTTGACCCGCTTCTTCAGTTTCTTACAATCATGTATTTCCAGGTTTATTTTTCTAGGGCTTTAGTGCTGCATTTTTAGGCTTCTACATAGAACCAATTTTTGTGTGGATCTTATCATGCATACTGAGGAGAGCAAGTGGAAGTGATTACCTGCATGCATTTTTGACAGATGGTGGCAAACTAGCAAATTATATTTTCTTATGCATCTCCTTTTTTAATTTTGTATTTTTAAAAAATGTTTCCTCTTTTTCCATTTTACTTTTTCTGATTAACTCTTCAGGACCCTAGTGCACAGACCACTGATCAGCTTCCTGCAGGGGACCCTAAGTGTTCAGGGTGATCTACTCTGAGACCACTGTCACAAAGCCATTTCCACCCTTTACTTACAAAATGCTTGAAAGAAAAAATACCTCAGTGTCACAGACAAGCAGACAGAATGAGAGACCCAGGTGCACTTAGTATCATTTCCAAGAACCAGCACCGTGAGAACAGCACATTAGTCCTTGCTTCTAAGCAAGATGGAGATTTAAACATTTTTTAGATTAATTTTAAAAAATTATTTCAGTGTTTTGGGGTTTACATTTTTCAGATTATGGACTGGATATGTGAGTATAAGCAGGCAGTGGGAACATACAGATTCACTCATAGTGGACAAAAATTGTTAATCTGCATTTTATCTTTATGTGCCATGAATTAGTAGCCTAGTCAGCCAGAGTATATTTATAATGCAGTTATTTCTGTATGTGAGTTCTTTCAACGGCACGTGAAAAAAATCCCTTTCGATTGACAGCAACTGTTAAATCCTGCCAATCAGGATATGAAGGGTGGTCTCATCTTGTTCATATCATCCCAAAACAACACAGTCAGCAAATCTAGACTTGCTCTTGTTGTGCAAATGCAAGTTTGTAAGTGCACAGTTAAGATACCTTTGCCAAAAATAATCTGCCACCGTCTCTTTTCTGCAGCTCAAGCACCTCAATTACAGTGCTGTCAAAATGAGAGGCGCATTTGCTTGTACATCAGAAGATTTTCCCCATTTTAATTTTTTGTTTTCAACTATCTTCAACTTTTGACCTTAGAATCTCAGCCTGGCTTGCCATGAGCCATACAAAAAAGAGTTAGGGGAGCAGGGAAAGACAGCATAATCATTTTGGAGATCTAGGTTGATTAAAACAATAGGTAATCTTACCAACATTAAAAACCTTGCAACTTGTATATTAAACAACACTAAAATTTCTCTTGTTTAGAGCTTTTTTATAATGTTAACATGAAGACAAGACCTAGTTGCCCAGGAAGTAGAAAGATAAGCTACACTGTTCAAACCCAAAAGCCCTCCAAAAACATTTAATTAAATATGTAGCTTTTCAAGCATTACTCTGCAGTTCTTTTCTTTCACATTACTGACCCTCCTGCCTCTTTCTGAATCAGTTACGCAGAAGCATGCCCAGAGGCAGGGCCATCAGAGCCACCACACCTCCCTCACCCTGCAGCCCTGCCCTCTCCAGCCAAGGTGTCTCCTTGGATGGTACCACCTGACCACTGCATTTTACAAACTGGTTACTTCAGCAAAAGCTTTCCATCTTGGTCTTGTGTGGTGCAAGCCATCGCAATCGGTTTTACAGGAGAGTTTGAGGCTTTACCCCACCATGTTAGAGGGTGACAAGCTTCAGACAGACCCAACAGCTCCTAGGGCCAAAGCAGCCACACCACAGCTGCCAGCGTTGCCCAGTGGCCCACAGCAAGGTTGGGGCGCTGGGTTCAGCCTCCTGCTGGTGAGAGAAAGGTATGCAAAAGTTGTACAAAAAGGGACTACACTATGTCTGTGTGTCACCACTACCCTGAGTATTCACTTATACTTTCTCCCATAAAGCTCAATCTGAGTGGATGTAGGAGACAGGGTCTTGGTTTGACCTGTTCTGTGCATTGGCAGGAGTTATTTTAAGAAACATGCCTTTCAGGAGAGCATCAATACTCTTGGGAGCAGCCAGCTCTATTGAAAATGAACCCCAGAGCTCATCGGGGTCTCATCAACTGAGACACAGTTATGTATTTCACTTCTTCTAGTTTCTCCCTGCACTTAGCCCTACCTCCATTTTCCGAGGTCCTTCACCACTGCAGGATACAAACCCTTTTCATAACACCTCCAGTAACCATCTGACAAGGATAGGAAGTCCTTACGCTCCTCTTCTCATTTTTCTTTACAAGTTTCCAACATCTTTAAAGCAGTTATGTATCAAAACCTCTGTTTTATCCCCAAACACTGGAGAAACAGGACTTCTTCCCTCCAGACCCCCTGACTGCCTCTCTCCAACTCACTGCTCCCACTGACAATTCTCCCTCACTGAATGGGTGAGCTCACTTGGTTTCCACACAGATGCAGGCACTTGAACCCATTCCACTCCTGGTCAGAACCCTCCTCCTCACACCTTCTCTACTTTGTCTTTTGCAAACCTCTGGGTGTTTGACTTTACAACCTGAATAATATTCTGTGAGGTCTCCTTTGTGAGAGGAGGAATAGCACCATTGGCCTCAAGGGCCATCAGACTGTGCTCCATGTCTTTTCTAGAAATTTTTTTTTTCCCTTCTGCTCTTTCTTTCTTTTGCTTGTTTTTTATTCTTTCCTCCAGGCAGATGCAACTGGCACATCCTCTCTTCACGTGGGAAGCAGTAGGTGGTTACGTTAGTCAGACTATAAGACCAAATGAAAATATAGAGCAAAAATGCATGCTGCCCTAAGTGTAAAGCTGAAACATGTGTTAAGGTTCACTGTGCAAGAAAGTAGTAGTAGCTTCATATTTACACCCGATGTGATTGCGCTCTCCACCTTTAAAGGAAAGTTTTAATTCCCTTGTATTCAGCCATTTCAGGGATGTTGTTTTTAAAACAGTAGATTTTAAAACCATGATCCACAGGGAAGTTGGATTGACTTTCAGGACTGACTTTTACTTTACCACAAACCAGTTCTAACACATACAGGAGTACAGAGGACTTCATGGAGCCAATTCAGCATGGGTGAACAGCATCCTATCCCAGGTCTGCTCCCTGCCTTTAATGGGCAGCAGCTTGGACTTGACAGCCAGAAGAGCAGTTGCCTCATGCACCAGTGATGACAATATCAACCTGAGCTGTGTGTCCATCGGCAGGGCATACATACAGAACTTATAGATCAACAGAGTCCACTGCACAGCTGAAATGGAAAATGGCTTTAGCTATCAGTTGAGGCATCTGCCTGATGCTTAAGCTTTCAGTCCATTAACTGAGGAAGGGATGTACCTAAACCAGGTGCCTTTAGACCTTTCAACTTTGAATGCCTGCCCAGCTGCCAGTTGGCTATTTACAATAGAAGATAAAACAAGGTTTCTGACAGCCAAACTTCCTTTCCTCTTTCTTCTTCCTCCCATGGCTGAGCAGGCTCTGTTCTGAAAATGCTCCTGTCTGACTAGACAGTATTAGCCTGGTAAAGTGCAAACCTGACACAGTTTGACTTGGCTGTTCAATTTTGAATGGCACACAGCCAACTTGCTACCAGTTGGGCTATTCATGCTGCAATAGGAAGCAATCTTCCTGACATGCAAACTTCCTTCTTCTTCTGCCTGAGCAGTAGTGCAGGCAGTCAAAGATGCTGAGCTAGATAAAGAACAATTTAACCCTGTAAAGATACGGGTCTTGAACCAAGGCTGTACTTCAACTTCATTGTCATAGCCAGCAGCAGAAAAAATCATTACCCATGGCAAATCCTGGAAAGACATAAAGGAGTTCTTGCAATAGAGAATTGCTGTTACAGCTCCTATAGCAGCACATACCCCATATTCAGGTGCAAATGTGTGATCTGGAAATCCTTGGTAAAAACAATGGGCTATGGGAGGTGATAATCTAAATTGGAATTCAAGGTGCCATCACAGAGTTTGATTACATTAATCTTGCTGTCAGGAATACTAACCTATTAGAAAGGACTCACCTGTGAGTTAAACTGGTTATAAGAGATCACTGTCTTCCCCTTGCTTTCCGTCCTCATGGCAAATCTTAATCCTATTTAAAAAAAAAAAAAAGGTTACATCAGCCTGCAATGGGTTTCATTAGTCTGGTCACTTGAGCTGATGCACAATATCCTTCCTGGAGGACAGCAGGTTAGAAGAACTGCCTGTCCCACCTAAGAACACCAAGGCACCAATACAAGCCATGTGTTTGTGTAAGGCTCTCCTTAGCTTCTTATCTTAAGGGGAAGGAGAGGCTTGGAATAGCAGGAGGAAACAAATGGGAAGCCTATATTTTAGTTTCCAGTTGAAACAAAGATGTTCTGCACCGCTCATACCCTCACAGTCTTACAATTTTTACTTGTTCTCACTGTTTGTTACACTATTGTATCATGGGTGTAGCTGTGGGACTGGTTTACACTCCAACCCTGAAAGCAAGATGGTAGACGTTGGGGATGTACCATGCTGTTCAGCTGAGCAACTGGAAATCAAAGTCAGTGAAAAGAAAGTTTTTAGAAAAAATAAAACCATTGGAAGTTTGTTAATACCCAGGTGTAGGCTCCATGGTGTACAGTGTATTTGTCTAAGCCACAGCAATAAGAAATCCACAGCAAGAATAAAGAGTATTCATAGAAGAATATCATGCTTCAGGCAGAATCACTTCCCTTCCAAGCTGCTTCATCATTGTGACCATGGTGTTTTTGAATCAGGTCCCCATGAGCACCTTTCACCCCTTGCTGGTCATTTCCACTAGTTTTCCAAAATACTGAGAGCTGAACTCAGGCAAGGGACATTCTCACAAAGCTGCTGTGTCACAGAGGAGGATGTGGGTTCACATTGACTGAAAACAGCCCAGGTCAGGACCCAGGGAGCTTCAACCAGGAATGAGGACCTTGTGCTAACCATCCCCTCAGTAAGTTTTCAGACAATGCCAACTTGGGCAGGAGTGTTGATCTGCTGGAGGGATCTGGATAGGCTGGATCAGTGAGTCGAGGCCAATTGTACGAGGTTCAACAGAGTCAAATGTCAGGTCCTGCACTTCGGTCACAACAACCCCATGCAATGCTACAGGCTTGGGGAAGAGTGACTGGAGAGCTGGCTGGCAGAAAAGGACCTGGGGCTGTGGGTCGGCAGCTGGCTGAATGTTAGCTGGCAGTGTGCCCACGTGGCCAAGAAGTCCACTAGCATCCTGGCTTGTACCAGAAATAATGTGGCCAGCAGGACTAGGGACTGTACTCGGCACTGGTGAGGCCACACCTCGAATACTCTGTTCTGTTTTGGGCTCCTCACTACAAGAAGGACATTGAGGTGCTGGAGTATGTCCAAAGAAGGGCAACAAAGCTGGTGAGGGGTCTAGAGAGCAAATTTTATGAGGAGGGGCTGAGGGAACTGTATTGTTTAGCCTGGAGAAAAGGAGGCTGAGGGGAGACCTTATCACAGGCTACAACTACCTGAAAGGAGATTGTAGTGAGGTGGGTGTTGGTCTTTATGTGATAGGATGACAGCAAATGGCCTTAAGTTGTGCCAGGGGAGGTTTAGATTGGATATTAGGAAAAATTCCTTCACTGAAAGGGTTGTCAAGCATTGGAACAGGCTGCCCGGTGAAGTGGTTGAGTCGCCATCCCTGGAAGTATTTAAAATACATGTAGACATGGTTAGGGAGATGGTTTAGTGGTGGACTTGCAATGTTAAGTTTACGGTTGGACTTGATGGTCTTAAAGGTCTTTTGCAACCTAAATGATTCTATGATTCTATGCTCTTCTGGAGGTGTGTCCTGCACCACCAGGAAGCAGTGCAGGGAGGGAAAGATATGGTGACTTCTTCTGCTATTTACATCAATGCACAATATGCAAGGAGAAAAAACAAGTAATGTTTAGATTCTTGAACTGACAATTTTTTCTGCCAAAGATTGATATCCCCTTGTAGTTGTGCAAAAGAAGCTGAGGAATAGAGTTAAAAAAGGCAGTGAATTTTAGAAAAACAGTCGCTATGAACAATATATCAAGTACCCCAGGCATATAATTCTGCTTTCAGCCAAGACTCTTGATGTAAAACAAGTTAAATCTGGAGAGTTTGAGATCTGGGGTGTGTATTGGTCTTTATTTACAAAGAAAGTACACAGAATTCTGTCTCTTTGAATACAGTAGGGACAAACAACAGGAGGCAGTTTCTTTGTTCAGAAAATCAAATCCGTTTTAAGCCAGCATTCTGTCCAAAATTAGAACTTTCTCTCCCTCTTTGGATTTCTTCCAGGGCCATGCTGCTGGTACTTCCTTGGCTGGCCCTGGCTCTTTTTGGACTGCATTTTTGTTAGCTTCACTTCACACTTACACATATGAACTTTTATGATCTAGTCTGAACCCATCATCTGTGTTTGCAAAACGTTGCAGAAAAAGTTTATTGACTGGTATGGTCCAGGCTTTCCTTAGCACCTTGCTGGTCTGTGACTTGGGTAGCATTTTCTATTGTTTCATTTGCTGTTAAGCAAAAGGATATTTAACTGTTTTCTCTGTGAGATAATAGGAGAGTCTACCAGCCAGCTATACTGATGTTTGAGATCATCAATATGTCGAAATTATGAACCCTGGATGCTGCTGGCATCTTCCAGCCTAGAGGTACTTATTAAAAGAAAACAAGTTAGAATATGCAGGAAGTTAACTGGCAGGTTGACAACATGATCAGAATTCAGAAGGTGAATCTGACTTACATAAAGGTGTGCATTTAAAGCGGAGCATTCTTACAGCTTTAGATTGTTAGCTGTTAAGGTAGCATGAATTTGATTTGATTAAATTTCCTTTGAATTTTAATTAAGCTACATAAAAAATTAATTATTAAAAACAGTAATCAAAAAGGAATCAAATGCAGTTTACCTAATCTACGTTAAAATGAATTTTGTTTCGCATACCTGAGGGTCACCTTGTATTATGTCTAAAACGTAAATATTACCTCCCTGACTCCTTTCATGACATCCATGAAAATGAAATATGGCTGGTGAGTGTAATATTAATATATACTGACATGCTTGAAGCAGTATGTAATAGGCATTCAGCATTGTTCTGAAAAATAACTCCAGCTGATGATATACAAAACAGAAGGGTATAACAATGTGATTGCTCTGCCAAATTTGCTCTTAGCAGCAGTGGCTGTTAGATGTGACTCATGAGCACTGGGATTTGGTACATGCTTTGCTGCTTGAGAGCATGGCATATCCCTATCTAGTCCAGTTTAAGAATCAAACAGGAGAGTTGACTTAATTCATCAGTGGGAAAGGGGCATGAGCAAGCTGCTTAGTTCGTCCTAAAGCTGGCTGAAATTCTCTTTAATAAGAGTAGCAGTTTGATGTTTGTTTTATTGTTTGTGTCACTGAAAAGTAATTTGACACATTGCCTTAGAAAAATGGCTTCCGAGCTCAAGCTCGGAAGGAGTAGGATGCTCTTATAGCAAATGGAGAGCAGTAATTGTCTCAGCCTCGAAGTCTACTCTTCCTGTTCTTGTGACTCACCATCAGGGAAAACACAGACACATTTCTTTCTCTGCTGGCTATGCAAGCAGACTGGCTTCCTCGTGAGCAGCCAACTTACCTGGATAAAGGTAAGTAGCATATATACCAGCTTCTCCCAAAATGTTTCAATATAAATAAAATCTAAGTTACATGTTACGCTAGTCAAATGAAGAGCTAGTGATGGCAAAAAACATAAGCTAGCATGTGCCCAGAAACATTTACAAGCACAACTTACATTACTTATGTAATGTCATCTAATGACATCAAATAACAATTTTTTTTTTTCAGAATAGATTCCAAGATGCAATCTGAATCTTTTCTGAAGTAAAACCCTTTCTGACTGCAGGAATTTTCAGTGAGATCAAAACAGCTTTGCAAGAGAGAAATAGGTTGATTTGAAACAGCTTTTTCTGACAGAAGTTACTCAGAAAATGTTTCTCAGCTGAAGCTGCTTCTGACCTTATAAAAACTTGAACAATTCTCTGAAACTTGAAAGCTGTGATGGTTACATGTGCAGTGCTGTGTTCCTTTGACTTTTCCCCTTCCTTTAAAATGTAAATCCATGACAGATCCATCTGTTTATCTTTCACAGTACAGAGCCATGCACATTTCTTGTCCTATACAAATGATTAATAATGTCATGACTTTTTAGCCACTGACTATGAAGAAACACTTTGCTTCTTACCCTCTGCTTCATAATTTGAAGTCTCCCACCCCCATCCATGACACATAGGCCTGTCATTCTCTTTCACTGTCATTTCCTTCTATTTTATCTAAGTGTTTCAGAGTTTTCCCCAGGAAATTCTTTTCTATTCATTTTTAGTGTTTTTAAGGGAGCAAACAAGATGAAAGCTTAAGGAAAAAAATGTTGTCTTTCTTGACATTGTAAATATAGCTGATGTTTCCCTTTTTGTAACCATGTGGGATGCAATCTGAAAACTATTAAGGTAAATAGCGTTAGTGAAGCCTTCATTTTACAGCACAGCAGACGCTGCTGAAACTGAGTATCTTTCTAAATCAGTTAAAAAGCAATACAAAGTCAGAGCAATGGAATAAGAGATTTTAGTAGATATCTAAAGCCTAATTGCTCCTCTCCACAGCATGATATGCTAAATGTTTCACTTTTTGTTGGTTCTTATTAGTGGCTTTAAACCCAGGAATATAACTTGATTGCCTTCTTATGGTGTAAACCAGGAATAACTCATTTGAAGTCAGGTTGTTCTCATGAGGGAGGTTGCTAATCAGACTCTGGTAAAGCAGATGAGAGTAGTTTCCTTTTCTCTAGCTACTTTTGTGCAATAAGCAACATGCAGAAGATAAAATGTCTCTCCACATTTTTTACTGGCACCAACAGCTACTATGCAACCAATTTGCTGAACGTTGTTTTCCAAAATCCCCATCTGACAGAGTAACTGAATAGTACAGCATGAAAAAAAAGACAATCCTGTACTAATCAGGAATTCCTCTACCTTCAGCTAGGTCTTCTTAAAATATGGTAATTAAACTAACAAGTAGGAAAATTTGAGAAAGAGGAATTCCCCTTGTTACCATGGAAATTACAACTTGTCTGACTGATAAAGGAAAATATATTTGCTGTATTAATAACTTCAGCAGCTGAAGAGGACACAATATTTACAGAATTGGAGAATCACAAGATAACTGAGACTGGAAGATACCTCTGGAGGACATCTTGTCCAACTTCTTGTTCAAAATAGGTCAAACTAGATCAGGTAGTTGACCTGCTGGGTTTTGAGTATCTCCCAAGGATGGAGAATCCACAGCCTCCCAGGGAAACCTCTTCCAGTCCAATGGAAATTTTCAAATGAGAATTGTTTCTTGTTCTGATTTGTGCCTGTTGCCTCCAGTCCTGACACTGTACACTTCGAGGAAGAGTCTGGCTCTGTCTTCTCCGTACCTTCCCATGAGGCAGTTGCAGATAGCACTTTAATATTTTCTACAAAGTTAACTTCCAACCACTTACCCCACTCTCTGTAGTGTTGCAGGAGGTTATGCTCTACCAGGACTTTGGACTTGTTCTTGTTAAACTTTCTGAGGCTCCTGCCACCCCATTTCTCCAGCCTGTTGAGAATTTCAGGTTCCTCTCAGTGTGCCCATCAGCATATCTACGATCTGCTGGCTTGGTATTATTGGCAGGTGTGCTGAGGGTGAACTTCCTATCATCCAGGTCATTAACAGAGATGCTAAACAGTATGGGTCTCAGTATCCCTCTCTGAGGAATATATTCAGTAACCAGCCAGCAGCTGGACTTTGTACTCATGGTTGCACAACCCTTTGAGCCCAGCAATCCTGCTGATTTTCCACCTAGCCGACCATCCGTATATCCAATCCCCTAGCTCACCAGTTTGTGTACTAGGAGACTATGGGAGACAATGTCAAAAGCCTTGCAAAGGGTGGTGCAGTCATCTCATCGTAGGAATCGGACAATTTAGTGGCAGAGACCTTTGAGCTGCTGAAGATTCATACTGATTTATTGATTTTTGCCTGTTTCTTTTTAGCCAGTAGTTTTGACCCTGCTATTTATAGTCAGTTAAATCTTCTGGTTTCTATTGTCTAGGTGGTACAACACCATTGCATTTGAAACAGATTTTTCAGTCAGAATGCTATTTTTCTCTACTTGCCAGGATTCCTAGTTGGCTGAAGCCTCTGGGAAGGCACTATATGCTCTCCTCCTCTGAAAAGAAAGAAAATTATGTATTGTGCTTGCAGAGCCAAGATGTATGATAGAAGATGTGGTTTATTCGTTGTTGATAGACACCATTTTGCAAAGACATCATTAAGAAAACAAGTCTTTAATATCAGCTGAAATGTAATAAACTTCATCCATAAAGAAAACATTTACTGATTCCAAGTAATTCCATGATTTGGCCAAAAAAAGTTTCTTCTTCATGGAAGAAGGAAAATCTTTGGGGGAAAATTTCATCAAAAATTCAGCTTTCTGTCAAAGAGCATTTTAGCTGGAAAATATTTCCAATCTGTCAGCTAAGGCTAGGTGCCGTGAGTCACTGGAACCTAGATGAAAATTAAGTCCTGTTATTTAAAGTAAAGATAGAAGTAATGACATTTATGTACACTTTGTAAAATGACATGTCACTGTAATAATAAAATGCCTACTTGCAAGCTACTATTAAAGCTTTTGTTGAAATTATTAAAATGAACATTTCAAGTATATATTTGAATACCCAACATAAATTATTATTTAAAAACACATAGAACAGTGTGGATAGTCCGTTTTTTTCCTTACAACTTTCCTATAATGAAGGAGATTTACAAATGTTAACAACAGTTAGCACAATTGCCCCAATCTCTGATTCATCAGACCTCAGAGCTGTTTGCCCTGTCTCCAACATCCATGTGACCTCATAAATGCCTGACGTGCTGTAACAAATCTCCATTGCATTCTTTCTCAGGATATTTTAGTTACTTCCTTGTACCTTGCAGTAAAAGTATTAGAATAGAAGCTCATGTATCATTATCCTTGCACAACATCAGTTCTTGCAAATGTCTTCTTAGCACATATCTGAGCGAACCCCATTTAAATTTGTGTAAACATTTTGTGCTATTGAACTAGAAGTCACTTAATTTTGCACCTGTCCCTTCCTCAGTTTGAATAATACACACATATTCCTCCTTCCTGTTATTGTTCTCCCATATAGGAAAAGTAAGAAGATCCAGAGTGTGCAACTTGTAAAGGAAATTACATTAATGTATATTGGAAAAGCACATTAATAATAAATGAGTTAGCAAGTGCCCAAGTTTGCTATAGAAAAAATTCAACCCTCATTATCAAAGGCATTTTTCTATAAATTATGGTTATCTATTCTTCTTTGCATGTACTTTACATTCAATTTCTATTTCACTCAATGGGAATGGGCTTGTTTTCTTTGTCCAGCACTGACAAAAACTATGAAGAGCAAGAGGGCAAGTGATTTATACATTCTGTTTTTTCAAAGTCTCCATGGATGTCATTAACCATGAGGGATTATATACCACATGGATGAGAGGAGGTTTAAATCAGTAGCAGTGGAGCCATGGGGAATTCAAAGGAGAGGATCTCTAGATGCAGAGAAACATTTGAGCAACATAATTGAATATGGTGCTAACCAAGGTTAAATGGCTGACACAATGAATTGCAGAATCTGAGCACAGAGAGATCTTGATAAATTGAAGGACTAGGCCAACAGGTAGCTCATAAGTTTTGATAAAGAAAAGTGAAAGAAGCCCATGCAATGGTATGGCTGGGAATGGACTGGCTAAGACCATTCTTGTTGCACATCAGGCAAACCTGGCTGATGATCTGAGCTACTTTAGGAGGTCTATAGCCAGCAGGTCAAGGAAATCTATTAGCACACACTATTCTGTGCTGGTGAGGCTGGCACTGGAATATTGCCTCCAGTTTTATTCATCTCCCTTCAAGAAGGATGTGGGCAAAATAGAAAGGGTCTGGTGGATTGTTACCAACAGGACCAGGGGCCTACAGCATATATCCTGTGAAGAAAGGCTGAAGGAATTAGTCAACCCAGGGACAAGAAGGCCAAGGGGTGATCTAGCAGCTACCTGTCACTAGTTCGAGGGTAGTTACAAAGATGACAGATCAGTTCTTGGTAGTGCCAGATGTTATAACAGAGATAGTGACCAGAAATTGTGGCTTGGGGGGTTCAGGTTGTACATTAGGGGCATGAGAAGGCATGGTTTTGCTAGCAAAACTAGTGCAGCACTGGAACAGGTTGCCCAGAGATGTCCACAGAGTATTTCAAGACTTGGCTAGAAAAAGCTGTGGCTGATGTGACTTAACCTGAGAAACAGTCTTACTTCAAGTGGGAAATTGGACTGAATGACCATCAGTGGCCCTTCCAGCCCACATTTCTAAGCTTCTGTGAACTAAATTGGTCTGAAATGTGCCTAATGTAATGCCAACAATAAACCCAGACCTGAAGATATGTAACAAAAGTATGTTCTTGACTAGCTACAAAAAGAACTGACATAATTCATAATGATCTTTACTAAATGTTGTAATAGTTGAACACCTAACAGCATGCCTGGAAGCTAGAAAAAAATGAGAAAAGTCAAAATTTGAGTGCATAATCAGGAATACTTGAAGGTCTTTTCATGGTATAATGACAAATTTCAAGATTTGCTGTTGTGGAGGCAAGCAGAAATAATCAGTCAACATGTCTTGGTGTCTATTTGCCTTTTAATTGGAAAAGGACTACTAGTTTGCATAGCTGCTTATTTTGTGGGAAGGTGGTTTTCCAAAATAGTGGTTTCCCTCCAATCACATATTCCAGAGGAATAATTTCAAGAGGACAAGTTTGAAAACCTTTATTTTCAAAGTATCGGTAGAAAGTGGTTGGAATGGTTAAGCTTTTCGTTGTGGAGTCTAAAGCATTTCTAGTCGCCACTGTAGAAAATGCACGGGAGGACAGCAGTACCTGTCTACACAAGCTGCAGATTTCATGCAACACCACTCTTCATGGTTGAGCATCTTAAATATATTGGAAAAAAAAATGTTTTCATACCATGATGTCAGATTTCAGAGAGCATAAGGAGCATCATTCCTTCAGCAATGAAACTTTCATAACTACAGTGACGTATGAAGGTCTATTTTCAGTCCTGCTGCAGAGACAAGGTGCTAGAACAGGTGTCTGTGGCTTTCTGAGTTTGCACTTAGTGAAATTAAGTTTCATTTGTGTTCACTGTAATGTGTTGGTGCAGCATGTGGGCATTTTTCAGACATTTCAGGAGTTTTTCTAAATATAGGGCTGTTCAGACAATACTAGACTTCTGGCTACTGAGAGCCACAGATACCAAATTTGGGTTACCAATGCAAAACAGTGCAACACAAATTCAGAACAGAGAAATCCAGTGTGTTTAGTAAGTATGATGGGATATTTGTTTTTTATTTAGCAATTTGGTAATGTATGTACTGTGAGTCAAGAGTAGAAAATATCTTTAACCACTAAATTCTTCTAATTGTTCTTTTATGTGTTGAGGTGGATGGATGAAGGCCGCTGTGACCTCCAGGGCTTCTTTGAAATGATACACAAATAACTTTAGCATTATTCTGTATTTCCATTACTCTTTGAAACAATTCCAAAGATGCAATCACTTTGATAGAATTATATTTTGCGAAGTTCTTGAGAGTTAGCATCTCATGCTGCAAATGATAGAGGGCATATTTTTATTGTATCAGTGTCATAGCTAAGATAAATTTTAATTCTGTGAACAAAACCTTTTACACAACAAGGTGTTTCCTCAATGTTATTTCTTCTGATAGCTGAAACTAAGGTCATAGTCAAATGAAGTTGCAAAAACAGTGGTGGAGTTGAAGCAGAGCATCTTTTATGTACATGCAAGTTCAGTGTAGCTAGTAGATGCCTGTTCTATGTAAGAACAGCAAGTGTAGTATAGAATTCAGCAGGTATGCAATATAAATCAAAAGTCATATTTACTTGCAAAGAATCCATGAGAGAAATCTTGTCTCACATATGTTGAACACAGCACACAACTATGTTGAAAATACTGAAATTGTGGTAAGTAGTTGGACTTAGGTAAGCAGTGCTTATGGAGTCAATGACAAACTTGCAGTTGTCCTCCTAATACATCAGAAACGCTGAATATATACTTTTTTACATCCACAGTATGTAAGGAATTTATTTTATTTTTGTGATACACACAATGGACACAGTGAATTTTAAGTAACTATTGCCTAGGTGAGACATTATTTCCTAGTAATAAATTATTTTTTTCTGCAGTATGTTAATAGATCTTGTTTTGTAGAATAGCCACCATACCTAGGACTTGCTGTCTAGACCCCCATCTGCAGAAGGTTTCTCCTATGTACATAGAGTTTGCTTGAACTTGTCGCTCTGTATTTGACATACGGGATTTTGAGATACAGCTGTTTTTGCAGTGTTTGAACATTCTTGCTTTATCTTGCCTTCATTTGCCTTCTGCTATTGCTGATTCAACATGATGATATCTGTATTACCAGGTCTGATTCCTGCTCTAAATGCTTTGTAATACTGTGAGCTGATCTCACGTTATTTCATCTACCACGCTTCAAAGTGCACGTGCAACTATCGGGTCCCATGAAACAGCAAAATACGGTTCCGCGTATTTATGTGCCCAGTTTCTGTCCATGTTGCTGAAATTTATAGCCTATGACTACAATATATAGTTACGCACACAAAAAGTTGTTCTGTGCCAGAAGAGCAGTATCCCATTTATCATTAGCGACAGGAAGTGCACAAAGCACCGGCTGGCTTTCAGCGGAGTCTGCAAGGAGAACATTTTCTTTCCTCAAAAAGCCCTTTGGCCTTACTAGTTTTCAAACATTTGAATCCATCAGTAAAAATAATCATAGTCTCATTCTACCTTCACAAACACGACATAGATGGGTCCAGATTTAGTAAGACATTTTTGCCACCGTTTTGCTGTAGAAATGGTGAATTCGGAGTCTCAGTTTGTTCCATAAATGTAAAGGAACAAGAAATAGTAAAGAACGGCTGCAGCTACAGGCAGGAGCAGCAGCGAGACGCAGAAAGAAAGATCCGTCTATAACAAAGGGAAAGGTCCCAGCCTCCTGTCTTACCTGGCAGAGCATGAGGTGCGTGCTCAGCGGTAACACTGACCCACCAGAGAAAGAGAAAACTATGTCCATAGACAAAGATCAACACCAGGAGAATGGCTTCATTGCAGGTCAGGGCATGCCGATGATGAGGCATAAATCTTACAAAAAATGTGGGGTTTGTTCACTTACACAAAGAAGAAAATAAGTTAAATTAGACAAGGCCAAAATCAGCTTTGTGCAATAAGTTGCCAATCTGCTACGGGGTTTTCTACGTTTCTGGCCTGAATTTGTCTTCTATTAGTCAAAAAGGCACTTTTAAAAAATGGCTGATATTCTCAGTTTTATACCTTCATTTTTTCCCTTAAGGTCATTTAGGGAAACAGGAAGCATTCTCACTCATTATGTTTCTGCTTATTGTTTAAACAACAGCATTTTCTGAGCTGCCCTTTTAACCACATTTACAAAGTCTACAGACTGGGTGCTGGGTGTTGGAACCCAGTGGAAAATCCTCTAACAGCAGAAGTAATCAGAGCTGAGCTGAGGGTCACACAACAATTTATACCAGTGGAAGTCTGGTTTCTATATTTTCTTGAGTTTCTACAGAAGCCCAGGAGCTTCACATATCTGAATGAAGCCTATCGGGATCCTGTAATACAAAAGTAGTTTTATCCCATAAGGTATGTTTTATGGAAACATTTGAACACCTTGGATGTTATGAAGTTTTCAGGTTAATTGTGCTGGAATTTAAAAACTGTCAAGATTTCAGAATCTTTGGATTTGCAAGGCATGTAGGAAAATTACAAAATCACATCGCTTCTCATCATCCTCCTGCACCTCTATTTCTGGCACAAGGAAGGGCTTTGGAAATAAACCAGCTTGATTAAGAACACTTACAGTGGGCATGTAACTTGACTGCCAGGAGCTATTAATTCATTTCACAGCTGGAAGTCACTGAGATATCGTATAGCTACCAGTCAAAACTGTCAACAACACTATTACAAAAGGCATCCAGTCTGGGGTGCCTCATTTCTGGGACACTCTGTCTCATACCTGGTTTTCTAAGCTGCCAGACAGCACAGAAAATCCATGTGAAACAACGTCTGAAAACGAGTCCCTAAATTTCCAGAGACAGTCTCTCCAAAACTGAGACAAATATCAAAAGTTTGGCCATAAGTATGTATTTGTCTATAAAATACATAGAATAATCCCATCATATAAATGTTACTTCTTAGCCCCTCAGTCTTCCTAGCCAGCAACTCAGGAACCAGGTTGGCTAAATTATCGCAGATGGTCCTAAGGAACAGATTTCGGTTCTCACACGAGTTATTGATTATGGTCACTGCAGCAGCGGATATATCTCTACTTGTGCTCAGAACTGGAGAGGGATGGCAGTCCCGCATGCCATTCACAGAACACTTTCTAAGATACTGCATTGCACAGTGGAACTGATTCAGTATTTCAGTACTAACAGTCATTTTCTATGTGTTTTATTTTTAAAGAATATGTTAATCAGAAGCATATTGGGCATATGGGATATCATGGGTGTTGAAACAGCTGGGAAACGTTCTCGGCATACCTATGAACCACCTGATTTGTTGCTACCTTTCCTCATTTCTCTGATTTGCTCTAATTCACATCAGGAACTGTGACTGCATCCAAGATAGGAAAGCAGCTCTGATGAAGCATGGACACACTGATGTAGTTTTCTTCTGACACAGAGAAGTTCTCACTTCCTCTTCCCCACCACTCTGTTTTCATGAGTCTCCTTTCTGAACGTGCAAGTTTAAAGAAAGAAATATTAAGAAACCAACCAGAAGACCAGCACAGTATGACTCTAACTTGCAGCTTCCAGGCTGCCTGCATAACTGCCCAGAATAATTAAATGAGCAGTCTTACTCACATTAATGGCCTGACTCACTATTTATAAGACTGACCTTGAATATCTATAAGACAAAAACCACCTGTGTAAATTATTCTCTGCAGCTAACAGGAAGACTAAGCATTTATGCAAGCAAAACGCTATAACAACACGAAAGATATTCTCATTGGCAAATCAAACACAGTGTTACACCTTTTGCTAAATGATAGGGAAGGAACAGGACCAAGCAGAACACAATGGGGGGAAAAAAAAATCACACCTGGCTCTATAGGTGAGCACAAGGGAGAAGAAACATACCTGACGTGTCGTCTTGGGACCACAGAAAATGTCTGACTGCTGAAGTTCACTTTGGGAAGTAAACAGCTTGCTCTTCGGACATCCAAGTCTAAGTGAGGGAAAGGAGGCAGCACAGCAAGTCCTATGCTGTGTATAAGCTTTATACACAACATACATCTCACAGAGGAATAATCAGAGCCATACTGGAATATTGCTTCTTATTGCTGTTACTTCGGCAGTATGTGAATTATTTCCGTGAGCTGGACTTTTCTAGGTATGTCATGGGGATTTGGAAAGAGGTCTTTAGACAAATATTCTTGGGAAAAACATCACTACCACCCCCATCCCTAGGACTTATAGAAGATTAAAGTGCTAATTATATAGGTACTCCATTAAATAACTGACACGGGAAGTCCTGACTTGATTCAGGAAGTTGTACATCCACTCTGACACTAAGAAAAAGACATTTAAAAGAACAGTGTAAATATAAAAAGAATGTTGATGAAATAAATGGGACTTCAAATTGTATACTTGTTGATAGGAAAGATTCACCTGTAGTAGCGGGTGACATTATTTTTAGCCAATAGGTAAGAAATAGACTGTGGGCAGAATAAAATGGTGCTACAGCAGTGAGACATTTAAAATAACCTGTCAATGGAAGAACACTTCTGTCCTCCACTCTCTGGAGGTCAGAGGATATTTTTAGGCACCCCTGCTTAGGAAGAAAACAATAAAAGCTAGTTACTAGTACGGGCCCTGATTCAGAGGTTCTCACACCCTACTGAGTCTGGAGCACAGTCATTTTAGGAGCAGGCAGGAACAAGAGCTAACTATAACCAGGTATGAAGCAAGACAATCAGCTGAAAATATATGGCTCTTAAAATGAATAAAAAGTGAAAGAACAAGCTTGGTTTCTCTGGAAGAAGAGGGAGATACACCCATATGGCTACAATTGCACAGGCAAGGATTTGAATCTCCTTTCTCTGACATAACGTTTCAGTGCTATTCTCTGCTTGTAGGTAACAAGATGGTGGGTGGAACAAGATGCCCTCCATAAATCTCTTCCAATATAAGTTACTCTACAGTTCTGTGATTAGTTTGCAAGAAAAAAAAGCAACCTAAGCAACCTAGGTGTCACTAACATGATTACAAATATATGTAAAACAAAATTAAAATCTAGAACTGGCTTTGGTAATGCAAATATGACAAGGCACCCCACTTTTTCCATCATATTCTTCAAGGCAGCAAACTACCTTGTCTGGATACCCATAGCAGAGAAAGATACATGGCAACTTGAGGGAGAAATGCCTTCAGCCTGACCTGTTCTGCCCGGGCAAAGGTGCATACTGTGTCAATTGTCAGGCCTGAAATTTGTCATGCTGATGTTTTCATCTGTGTGGCTGGCCATAGAGAGCTGCATTAGGGCAACAGCCACCACAGGGTCTTTTCTAAGATCAAGCATACACTCTTTTTAGCGTTTTGTGAGGCATTTTTCAAGGCTTGCATTTGCCAATGCTTACAAATCTTAAACCCTTCCAAAGGGTAGTAAAAGTGCAGCAGAGCACAATCTGTGGTCTGAATTTCCCCTGAAAGTACTTAACCACTAGGGCAATTTTGTAGATGTATCATCCTTTCTCCGTCACAGTTCTCTTTTTCTGTCATTCTGATGTGAGAACTGATAAAGCTTCAAACATAAAGAAGAAGTTCTCAACAATGTCTCTGCCTTTTATTTCTCCTTTTTTCCCCTCCCTTCCCTTTACCCCTCTTCAAGCCATGGTATCATAAAGAAGGAAGATGACAAGTTTCTCAAATTATTTTACTAATGTTTAACCAAACACTTAGGACTTTTTTAATTAGGTAAAGTGAATGTGTGAAGTGATTCCCCTTCCTCTTCTAACAAGTTGTGCTGGACTCTCCAGCCCCAGTTTCTGCCTGGAAAGGAGTGCAGGACCATTCTTCATAATGATTAAGCCAGCAACAAAAAAAACATCATTAAAATCCTGCCATCCTGAGCAGGTCCATGTACTGCCACAAAGCTGGAACGAGTGCTGCAGCACCTGTAAGTAGTTATCGATGGAGTAAGTTCCAGGGAGTTTTTACCCGGGAATTCACACTGCACTCTCAGCTGCTCCATATGTTACTATTAAGTTACATTTTCCATTATTCTTTTCTAAAATTTTCTGTCAAAATTGGTGCTGCCAAGTCTCCTGCTACAAGGCATTTCCTGTTCCTAAAGTAAATGTGGTAATTTCTTGTATGGTAGTTAGCCTGAATTACCTAACACAGGCAAGACTGGAGGTGGGTAGTTTTCTATTTTATTTTATGTTGCAGTTTCTGCTGGATATGGCTGAGATCCTAATCTTCAAGCACCTCACAAAGGTCTATGAGACTGAGACCCCACAAACTTCCCTTAACTGCATAGAAACTGAAAGCAAGGACTAGCTCAGGGCTTAAGAAATTGGACATGAAAAGCACATCTTACAATACACCTTGCGTACAAAGCCTTGAAAAAAAACACATTTAATGTGAACTAAGAGGACAATTTCTTTTTTGGAGAGGGTGCCTGAGTGGATGCAGGGGCAGGTCACAGCAAGGACCCATCTCCTTGAGACTCCAGGAACAAAGTGCTCCAGCTATTTCAGTCAAACAACAGTCACGTTGCCTGTGCAAGGGTACCATCAGCCCAAGCAGCTGAGTCAAAGCTTTGTGTTTGACAAAAGTGAATGCACTTTTTTTTTTTCCTGCCTTGCTCCTGAAGCAGGCAGTGGGTATGACTTGCACCTAGACCTGTGGCTATTTGGTAAGAAAATTAGAGCAGACTGCTGGTAACATGGTGTTAGTCCACATCATTATCTGCTTTGATATTATATGTGAAAAGGAGACGTCCCCTTAAATTACCCCAAAGATAGCAAGAAACATTAAGACCATTGCTCTGATGGCCTGTTCTTACTGATACAGTGAAGCAAAGCTCATTGAAGATGTGTATTTTCTTTTACCCTGGCAAATTGTGAAGTTTCAGAAGACAAATAAAGGCTGATAGTATGTGAAATTAAAAGACTGTTACTAGTGTCTCAAACTAAAATACCAGGAGGTTTGTCATATTCAAACCAGAGAAGTAGCAAATATTTTGCATCTAAATGGAGAATCTAGCAATTGAATATTTGAATCAGAGGCTGAGGACACCTGTTCTGTCTAGAAGAATCCAGGTAGCGATGCAATGTTGATTTTATGCCATTCAATCTTGGATTTTACGCCATTCAATCTTGGATTTTACAATATGAATCAGACAAGGTGTGGAAAAGAAATAAATATGCTACAGTTCTACTGTAGATGAAAGTGTCTGACAGTGTTCTTGAACTCATCTCAAATCCCCCCACCAAAGAATTTTGGACATTTGATTTTAGAGATGTTTACCACCAAAAAAGAGTAATGTTTGACCACATAACACAGATCCTACAAAAAACTGATGAAAAGACTATTCGCGCCTGTTCAGGATGTCTGCTAGATCATTTGCTGACTACAGGGTTCCTAAGGCCACGTTATTCTTATTATACTACATCTAGCAAAATGTGGCAATTTCCAGTCCAAAAGATGTAATTAACTGGACTAGCTATCATCTTGCCTATTCATACAGCACATGATTGTCATATGATTTGGAAATTTGCACTGCTATGCTCTGGATAGCAAAGGGACAACAGAGAGGCCAGGTCTGAGTCCAGAACTTTAATTGTAATTCATAACCCTGACACCACAAGTGAGCATGGGGACCAGACAACCCACCATATGGGTGATCACCATACTCAGTACACAAGAGACTAAAAAGAGAGCCTTGTCTAGACAACTGTGTAGAAGCCAACTACTGAGCCAGCTACACGGCGGCATGCAGAGAGTTCATATGCATTTGCTTCTCACAGGACAGCACAACAATCCAAGACAGGTGTAGCTCACCCAGGCATATAACAGAACAATTAAGTTTGGAATAAACTTCCAAAGGTCATCTAGTCCAAACTCCAGCTCAGAGCAGGCCTAATCAGGTCAGGTTGCTTAGGGCCATGTCCAGTTGAGTCTTGAAGACCTCCAAGAATAGAGATTTTACATCCCCTCTGGGCAACCCGTTCCAGGGTTTGATCACTGTCATTATAACTTCTTTTATCCTAATACCTAATTAGAATGTTAAATGTCCCGTGTTTGAACTTGTGTCCATTGTCCCCTGTCCAATCATCATGCACCTCTGAGAAGAGTCTAGCTCCACCTTCTCTTTGTCCTCTGATCAGGTTGCTGTAGACAGCCTTTTTAAGGCTGAGCAAACCCATTCCGCTCAGCCTCTCTTCCCTTGACCAGCTTGGTGGCAAAAAGACAATGTACCTGAGTCTTTTCCCTATTACTTGTCACTAGTTCCTCTGCCCCACTGACCAGTAGGCCCACACTCTCCTTAACATTTCTTTTGCTGCCAATGTACCTAGAAACACCTTTCTTGCCATCCTTCACCTCCCTGGATACTTTTAACTCTAGCTAAGCTTTGGTTTTCCTGACTACATATCTACATGCGTGGGCAATGTCCTCCCAGGTAGTCACTTCCACCTTTGTGTGCATCTTTTTTACATTGAGCTCAGCCAGGAGCTCATCCATGCTGGTCTTTTGCCAGCTTGCTTGACTTTCCACACATTGAGATGGATCATTCTTGTCCTCTGAGGACACTGTCCTTGAATATCAACCAGGTCTCCCAGGCCCCTTTCCTTCCAGGAAAGTTTCCTACAGGATCCTGCAAGCAGGTCCCTGAACAAGCCAAAACCTACTCTTCTGAAGTCCTGGATCTAGCTTACTTGTCTCAGGATCTTTAACTCAAGTCTCATTGTTGCTCCAGCAAAGGTTGCCCTTTGCCCTTCATGTTATCCACCCATTGTTGCTCACTTGTGAGTTGCAGGTCCAACAGAGCATCTTCTCTCACTGGTTCATCAGTCATGGGCATCAAGAAATTATCTTCAATACACTCCAGAAACTTCCTGGATTGGTTGTGCCCAGCCACATTGCCCTTCCAGCAGGGTGATAAAAGCCACTGATGAATACTAGGGTCTGTGACTGAGACTTTCTCCAGCTGCCTAAAGAATTCTTCACCTGTCTCCTCTTCTTTATCAGATGGGACATAGCAGATACCCATTGCAGCATCACCTGTGCTGGTCTGTCCTCTGGTCTTTACCCACAAGCTTGCTACTGGCTCATTACCTGCCCCAAGGCAAAGCTCCATGCTTATGTCTCCTTTATGCAGAGCTCAACCACTTCGCCATCCCTGCCCACCCCTATGTTTCCCGCATCCCTCCATCGCAGCACTCTAGTCGTGAGAGCCATCGCACCACATCACCACAATCCTAATGAGGTCTTAGCTCTGCAGCTGTGCATAGACTGTCCTCCTGCTTGTTCCTTATGCTACCCAGATTTGTATACAGGCATTTGAGATGGGTCCCAAGTTGTGCTGTTTTTACAGGGGAAGCGAGAGAGCCTCCCTTGTCGTGCCATCTCCCAGAAACATCTGCCCTGCCTCTTGTGCCCTCAATTCTCTCCAGGTTATGGTAACTGTCCCCAGCATAGCTCATGTAAAGCCTTCCTCATTAGGTTAGGAAGCCCGTTTGCAAAGACACCCTTGCCATGCCTCATCAGCCATACCCCATCCCAGCTCAGTGGCCCTCACTGTAAGCCGTGGCCCTCACTGTAAGCCAAAGCCCTGCCTGTGACACCAGACATGCAGCCGAAGCGTGACACCCTGGATGAGTCCACTTCTGCTTAGGCCTTTCCCTCTCTCACTGGCAGGATTGAGGAGATACCACCTGTCCCTTTGCCACCCTCATCCCTAGTGCTCTGCAGTCACCCTTAATGCATTCCAGGTTACTCCCACCAGCATCACTCGTGCCCACATGGAAGGTCAAACAGTATCTATGCTCGGGGAGGTGAAGTCAGACTATCTTGGTTTTCACTGCACATACTGCTGGAATTATTAGGAGGTGCAGAAAACTGCACAGTGCAAAGACACACCAAAAGCTCCTGAAGCTCTGCAGCCAACTATCTTCAACAGCACAAGCAAAGATAGATATGGGAATAGCACTATACTTCACATTATAAAACATGGGGCTGGTACCAGTAGCAGTTTTAAGCCTTTCTAGCCCCTCTTGCTTAAATTTATCAATCAGATGAAAATAAGGTGACTTAAAAAAGTAGCCTGGAAGGGGAGATGGCAATCAGACATTTGCTGAGTTCAAAACACTGTTCATAAGCAGCTGGGGAAAAGAAACAGAGGAGTAAGGGCCTGTATGAGCAACGTCTACTTTTAATAACCTTGCTAAGGATTATGCAGCAGCACAAGGGCATGTAAGCAGACACAACATATGTAGCTTGAAAACAAACAAGTCTCTGCTTATTTTGCAATAAAAATCTTTAGAAAGTTGCAATCTGAAACAACCCTGAGTAAAAAAAAAGCAAACCCAAAGCTGAGTAGCTCTAGACCTATTCACTAAAGGTCTCCCTACTGTCTATAGCGCTGCAAAATTCTAACAAGTCTTTGTTTCAAAAGTTATTTAAACTTGTGCATAAGTTTCATTAAATACACGAACACTTTTCTTGAGGCCTGGAAGCATTCCTGAGCTCCCCTGCAATGACTAAGCCTTTCACCTTCTTTTTTATTGTTTTGAAGCACAAAATTAATTTGGGAGAAGTACAGAGGAAGTGATCCTTCCTTACCAAGACTCAGGATACTGGTGGAAAGGAATACAAAAAGGAAAGAGGTATTAACCCAGGGAGAAAAGCAGAAGCATCTATACCAGAGGAGTATCAATCCTTTGAAGACTGCACACAATCCAGACACCATGTGAATATAAAAATGAATGCTTTTATCATTCAGGTCGGAAAAGGCGCCCAACTTTCTCTTAAATGCATAGCAAAGTAAGCCTTTACAACTGTCAATGGCGTACAAGAAGTAACATCAGCAGCCTGCCTCCTAGGCCATTGACGAGTATTGCCACAGAATACCATAAAAATTGCTTGTGATCACTAACAAAGAATAATTGTTTCAATAAATGTAGTAAGTTTAAAATTAAATGCTGTATAACTACAGGTTTGTGGTCTATGCCCATCACCAACCATCTGGTGACTGACTAATGCCTGGATTTTCCATTTTATGACATCATGTTTATTTTATCATATAAACATGGGGCAAGCCGCTCGTTCTTTACATAACTGACACTGCAGGCAAAAGTTATCCCTGGAAATCGTGTCAGTAGACAAGTATGATCAAGAAACGCCACCTGCTGTCTCCTGGATCGCTGTTCCAAAAAGCTGCTGGAATGCAAGGGTGTGCACAAAACTCACGTTTCGTTTTATTGCAGGAAGAATATTTGAATATGGTAAACAGCAATCCCTTCCCACATAACAGTACCAAAAGAGCCCTCAGATCCTCATCTGAGCTACTTACCACATAAAACTTTAAGTAGCATTTCCTATAGAAGGCTCTTGCAGTGAAACCTAGAAAAAAATGCAGTGAATTCACTTTGAAATTCAAATGCCTTGATTTTTTTCAGATTTTTCACACACACACAAAATCTATTAATTCAACTTCACAATGTTGTCTTCTCTTTAATTTCAAGGTTCATACTTGATTAAAACTTCATATAAGCAAACTACAATTATTCTACTGGCTGCAAAAATATAGTGCGCATCCTCTTCTCTGAGGCTGTGTCCAAGAAATGCTCTCTAGTAAGTCAGCCCTTGATATTCCAGCCACTCTGACCCAGCAAAACCCCTAAGTATTTTCTTAACTTTGTTTGGTTTCCTGATCTCGGGTGCTGGGAAACCAGAAGCCAACCACACCTAAACACACTGAACTAAGGATGTGTCTGAAGACTCTTCTGCACAAAAGCCAGTGTACTCAGGACCTTGATGCACCAAAAGGTAAATTTATAAATACACATTCAAATTCAAGCTTTCCCAGGTAACAATCCTCTGTGCAACTTGTATGAAACAAATGAGACCTGGTTTGAAATCAGCTGCATAAATACTAGAAGTTGCTCTTTTCTCCTACCTTCTTTCCTAAGGGAGGATGTTACCAATCTTCTACACTTCCAGAGCAACCTTCAATATTCTAATGGTGAATTGTGTGAATTTTGTGTGTGTTTCTTTGAACCTATCCTTTAATCCTTCTCGGATCACTGCTTTCTTTTTCTACTGAAGTATTCTTAGTTATCTAAGGGCATCCCCCTTGTCTCTCAAGACAAAGGAATGGTGTTTCTTTAAAACAAATTACTGACTTAATAGTTAGCTTGAGTAAATCAGCCTCAGGAACACAAGCAGTCAAGAGAAAAAAGCATAGAAAATATCAGCTACATTGACAATTGTAATAGAAGTTATCATTGCTTTAGTTGCAGGTAGGATACAGCCACAGTCAGGAACATAACCAATTCAGATAAAAACAAACAAACATGTACATCTCAGTCCTAGGATGACTCCACTTCTTGCAATTAATACAAGTTTGAAAGTGCCAAATAAAGAAATTAAACAGAATTGACCTTATATATTTTGTAACATGCTGAATAGGTCAAACTATCTTCTATTGCCTTTAAAAATGTAGTTTTACATCAAACAGTTGTCCTGATAGTACCAGCTGAGTAAACTGAAGAGTAGTTAACTCCTTTAACTTTTTTGAAATTAATCCTTGCCACACTGCAAGCAGCCTTTAAAAAAACCCTTATCAAATTTACTTGTGGAGAAAAGATTGGAAGATGCTCAAGGGTCCATATTGTATTGGAAGTGTTGAAAGAATTTCCAATTGAGGGAAAAGAAAATGGTTAAAAACCTGTACTCCTGAATTATGAGTGAAATTACGCACTACACAGTATTACAGAACAAGTAATTAGCTATGTTTGTAGAATAATGTATGTAGTACTTCAACCTATGCAACCACTCATAAAAAGTGTGCAAACATTTCACCAAAATGTGATACAAATTTCAAATTATTCTTCACTTGCACTTGCATGAAATTCCATCCACTGTGTAACTAGTATTTACAAGACACATTGGTTACAGAAATGAGTTAACAGTGTTAGAGCCTCAGAAGGAAACCCCTGACTTGCTGTAGCTACATTTGCTTTGATGGCTAAAGATGTGTTTCTGCATGGATGGGTTCTTGTTCCTTCACAGTGACTCACTGGCTTCAACAAAGTTTTACATAGCATGCACAGGCTCATTTACAGAAAGAATCCTTTGAGTTCGGACATTTGCTTGAGGGAGGTAGAGACAAAACAAGAACAAAAAGAACAGAAGCCAAAGGAGAGAGAAGGCAGCCCAGCTTGGAGAGTACTAAGCTGGGGTCCACGTAGTCTTATGCTCACAGGACTGCTGTGTCTGTTCCAATAGGCTCATCACTTCATATGCAGAAGTAAACCAAAAGTACTGAGAATGCCAGCCAAGGCATACCTGTTTCCAATTCCTTCTATTCTGGATGGCGAATGAGAAAAGATTTATTTGGTATAGAGGACTCTCAGTTACAAAGAGCTTTTTATTACTAGAACCAAGTCAATGTGAAGCTTCTTTGTACTGTTTTTATGATCACATATGTGTGAATTATGCAGATGACATGTAATTCTAGATCATACTTGCTCTAAGAAACTTGTTAGGACTTTGTCGCAAATTTTTATCAAGATCTGCTTATCCGGGGAGGCTTAGTATCAGAAAATTTGAAGGGAGCAATATGTCGGGCCCCTTACTGTGACTTTTGTTCGGGAATCTCCTTCGAGTGAGAAAACAACCACATGGTTACCACGCTACCTCCCATAGCATTTCCAACATCCCATTTGATACGAAAAACATACTAACACATTGCTTCTGAAGAAAAAAGATTTTAAAGAGAAAAAAAGATGATCGTTTTCATCTGATGCTCTGGAGATGTACAGAATTTGAATCAACAGTTAAAGCACATCTATACTCTTCTCTAAACTCTGGACTGCATCTATCCTTTCAGTCAGAACGTTACATCCAATGAAGACTGAATTTTCTTCTCATGAACCACAGAAGACAGGTCAGATATGCATACTATTTCATTCACTTACATCAGGACACTTAGCATAGGAAAATCCTGATTTAAGTGCCTGAGGAAAAACTTAAAACCATTCTACCACTCCATTTCCGAACAATACAAAAATACCCACTGTCACAGATGATTGTTTTTAGCATCAAAATTGAAACACGGAAGCTACATGATCTGTATTTAAAATGCAGTTTCACACAAACAACTTAATTGCTCATTGTGGAGGAGGGGAGAAGACATTTTATTTGAACTTGGCTTCTTAGAGATGCCAACAGGAGTTCAGTTTGCCATCAAATACTGAACTATTCCAACAATAGATTTGACCGAAGGGGTTTAGCAGCCTGATAGCCCAATTGCTTCTGATTTAAAAGCCTTGCAGGGGTCTTCTTTGAACTAGGAACCTGGAAAAGCATGTCTTCCAGCGTGCACATGGTTATCTGTCCTGAAGCTTGTAGTTTCGTATAAACATCTCCTAATTTGGCAGAAAGGTCGGGGTTTTCTTCCATCTTTTCCCTGACTGTAGCCAGCTAAGGAGAAGAAAATGACAGACTGTTACAGTTCAGCAAGCGAAAAATCTCATTCAACCACCATATTGAAGATAAGCAATCACTCAAAGAGAAAAAAAATACACAAGATAAGATAGATGGCTAATGCAATGACTCATAAGAAGAGCACTTTACACAGCACAATGGTGGAAATGCACTGGATACCTATTAAAGAGAGTTTATTAGATTTAAAACTTCCTCAAAGTTGTACAGTCCTATTTCAGTCCTAGTACAGACCAACACAATTATTTTCTATTTAAACCCAGGAAACATAATTGCTTCCTGGAATCTACTTTTCATATCAGCACAATTCCAATTATTATTGTATATCACAGTAAATGCCCAGTACAGTACAAATCAATAAAAGTCAGACTATGGAATACTGACAAGTTCTGTATGCCATACACAGAGTATGAGCTCAAGTATAAGTAAATCTCTTAAAAATATTTATTGATCAATAACCTTTTGCAGAAGGAATGAGTTAGGACTAATGCTTAGTATTTGTAGAGACTGATACAAAGTTGCCGAACAAATGCAAAATACAACACTGACCCATGCAAAATTTATTGCAATGAATTTCAAAATGAAAAGCTGCTTTAAAAAATTTTGTTTTAAAATAGCAGTTAATATACATGGGCTATGTTTTGAAAGGTATGCCCCCCTTCTACCTAGTATTTGTTATTTTATGTATCAGTTATTAATTTTATTTAATAGGCAGCAGTGAAAGGCTAAATATTTAATTATTAACACAGTCTTATAATATCTTGTTCCATGGACACATTCAAAATTAATACACTAGTAAGTTTCAGAAAAAGCAGCAGCAATGTTGCCAAGCTGATAGGGGTACATATGTGTTCTGAAGGCAGCCTTCTTGGTGATCAATACTGTAAAAGCTATTTTTAATAGTAAAATAGCAAAAGCTGTTATTTACCATACCATATCACATTTCCCTGTATAGCATCACAGGTCTTTGCAAATAGTACCAACCTAACAATATCGCTGTGATCAGAACTTTATTCTCATTTTTATATCAAACGAAAATAGCAGAGAAGGCAAGGGATTAAATTATTTAATGCCACTAGGGAACGCTTCATTGACATTCAGATGAAATCTGAACTTCTAAGAGCAAAATCCACAATAAAAAACCGAAGTGGATAGCTAAGTGCTTTGTCCAACAGTACGGAAAGCCAGCGAGCTGCTTTGGCGTCTGAATATATCAGAACCCGAACAACTCTAGCAGGGCTTTCAGGACTCAGGGACCTGAAGTTCGGTAGCTGAACCACCATCATCATGGCTCAGCCAAGCACTGTAGACATCCTCTCATTACTGTGTACTTACCACCTGCTCAGAAAATTCGATTTTTTTCACAAAGGGAGGAGTATCTACTTCCATTGCTGTCTCTAATGTCTTTATTACTTCTTCTAGTGAACCAGATCTGAGTTGGACAAGAACCTTAAAAATAAAATAAAACCACACCACACAAATATTACTTATCATCAGAATGCAAATTTTTAAAAGTGTGTGAGGAACATATAAAGCAAAGCAGGACAAAATATATTTCTAGATGCTGCACTGACAAAAATCCACTAATCATGAAGAAAGCAGAGGGAATGATCAAGTTGCACAGAGATCTGTTTTTTTTTGCAGCTGGGACCTGGAAAGGGTGAGCCTGGAAGCAGAGTTCGTCTGATGGAGCTGCATTAGCTGTTGTTGAATAAAGTATTTTCTTCCATAGCTTAGAGAGGTCACTTTACAGGGCACATGCAGTAGACTTTCTCTCAAGTTGTAGACCACACAATTAAAGAAAAAAATTGTTGTATGTACATATGTGGTTAAGGTTCATAGGGCTGAAGGAGGCCTGAAGTGGTCAAAGCGCAGCTAAGGCAGGCATTTACTTGGAGCTGTGTTTTTTTAAATCTCTTGTAGCAAGAAAGCAAAAAGTCACAATGTCATAATTAAAAATTGTTCACAGGTCTACACTCACGGATGTAGGGTAGGTCTACTTTCCATTCCCATCTATGGTAGGAAGCGATTTTAAAAATGGGGGAATGCTGTCAACAACTCAGAATGTAACTCACCTAACTGACAGAAATTGTCTGTTGGCTCAGAAACAAGCCCAGCAACAGTACTGATATACACCTGTGCTAGTAGGAAGCTGGTCTTACGTTACTTTGCACATGGGAGGTTTCTGTCCACTATGACATACTTCTCTGCAAGATTCTAATACAATGCAAGCATACTTACTTTAAGATTATTGTATAGTTTGTTCTCTGTTTTCATTATCTGGGAACAATAAAATTTGGCTTGCGCTACATCATTCTAGGAAGGAATTATAAATAATAAAAAAAATATAGTTATACATTTGTGACACACTTTCACAATATAAGTTCAAGAAAAACAAGAGTCTTCCACAACTTTTCAGTGAATCGGAAACCAGCATCTAAAACCCCTTCACCAAGACCCAAACAGCATCCAGCCTGTGAAAGGAACACCACATGCTGGAGTTCCCATGTGATCTGTCTCTCCAGCACATCAGACAGTAGTCCCTGCCTCAGATCAGCAGGGAAAGGAGGCATATAACCAATGTTGAGCATGACAGCACCTGAAAGAGAAAAGATCTACACACATGCTCAGTTTGGCACATGTCAGAGTACTTAAATGAAGTGCAGCATACGTTAATGTGGGTATTTATCCTGCCCAGCACTTTTAACCTTTTGGACATACACGTTTACAGTCCTGTATCTACGCCGTCAAATGATTTGTATAGTCAGTAAATGTTACACTGGCCTTTACTAAACCAACCACTGTTACTTGGGATCAAGAAACATCTTACAGCAAAATGTACTCTCAAAGATCATGCAGCTTAAGAAATAGTGAAGTGTAATGTGAAGCATTATTCTCTTTGCAAAACAAGAATTTTAACTGTTTTTACATAAAGGCATCAAGGTTATTTCATGTTGTTTCAGAGACAGAGACTTTGCTTTATAACCTCAAAGCCAATGAGGAGCGCTGTCATGCCATCATACACAGGAATAAATTAATTTCAATGATGGTATTGTTCAGTGTCTCTGTTTACAAAGACAGTGCAAGATCACAGAGTGCATTAGAAAATTTTAACAATTCTATTTCATTCATTCAAATCCATGAACAACATGGATTCAAATCCATTCAAACTGCTAGCTCTTACAGTGCCTCTGACCTCTGCTTAGGTGTGAAACAGAGAAGGTTCAGAATTTCCTCAAGATGTTTATACAAATTAGTGGCAGAGGAAATATTAGACTTTAGAATGTCCTAATTGTTATTCTTCTCCTCAATCTTTCACCCTGTGCTGCCTCTGAGCCTCTTCATATCAGTGCTTAGGCACATGAGGTATATGAAAACCTCCACCTGAGGAAACATATTGTGGAGAACGACAGGCCATCTCCCAGGCAGTAGGGCAATACGCATCATAGCCTTTGAATTTGCCTCCCAAGATAAAAGTTTTAAAGAGATGATGTGCAAATATTTTAAATAACCATTTTAATCCTATTTAAAGGAAAACATCACTAAATAGTAGTATCTGCAGGACTGGGACCAGGGTTACATTTAGCCTGCTGGCCCAACCCTCTTTCATTTTCTAAAAATAATTCTATATGGCATTGTTGCTAGCACAAAATACCTGTGCATTAGACTTAAGATATGTTTAGGTTACAGAATTTCCACATTCACTTTGTGTGGGAGTTGTCTATAGTCCTACCCTTTCAGAGGACTAAAAGTTCTACTACTTGAAGTTATTATATAGATCAGTTACGCTTTCTTTATGTTAGCTTCCTTTCACTGACTATCCTACTACAATAAAACTATAGAGATCAAGGCACGAATCAAAACAAAAGGTACTGTACCTGCTTCAGAGCAGTTGCCATAGCAAAGCAGAATGCTCGTAGTGGTACTGTGTCACCTTTTATCTGTGCTTCTTCAAGCAGTTTCGCAGAAATTTTGCATGACTCCAGGTTGTCCTGCATAGAAATTTCAAACCTAAGTTGCACTTGTTGTTCTTGTGATCTGAAAGGACTGTAGGCAATTGCAATCACATTCAAGGGGCATGCAAAAGTCAATATACTGTAAGATCACCAAGGTAATTCCTATCTGAACCCAACCGAGCAGATTCTGTGCAGCACTTCTTGAGAAACACAACATCAAAATACAATATTCAAAGCTACAGAGTTCAGAAGAGGGTAGAAATAACTTCCATTATTTTAACAACTACACCTTGCCCTAACTGTTTTGGCTTCTACAAGAGATAAAACCAGCCCGTCGTATGCTAAAACTAAGACACTTTCCTTTCCACTTTCCAATCATTCCCAAATCAGGAAGAAAGTTGACTTTTTGTCCTTACTTTATTCTAAAAGCTACATTAGATAGTTAATGAAAATCAATGCTTCCTAAGCATTGAACTGCTCAGCACTATTACACTAAAGAAATCTCTCTATGTGTAAATTTGAACATTTGGCAATTTTTAGCCTCTCTTACAGATTAAATCTTGCAAGATGTTTCCAAAGTATATATTCTAATATGACAGCTTAGACATTTGCCTGTTTTCCAACACAGAAAGCCTTCATTATTTCTGTGATTATTTTCAATAGGAGTCTATAGTAAAAGGCAATAAGTTTACCTGTGTGTTATCTGACAAATGACCAACTCTCCAAAATAATGCTCCTCACACCGAAAATTATGAATAGAGCTGACTGGACTCCAAACTTAGTAATGGTAAGTAATACTTAAGTAATACCTGCCAAACTTAGGTGGCAGCAGGAAGGTTTTGTACAACTGGTACCACCAATACGGATAAGAGTTTTCATATTCCTTCCTAGTATTTAGTGTTGATTTCTGTTCCTACTGTTCAAAATGTCGTTCCTGCAAAATACTGGTCGTGATTTAAGGGATAGGGTCATCCTTCGGGTATTTAAGGGATGCTTTCCCATGCCACTGCTGAATGGTCTGCACACCTTGTGAAAATACCTTTTAAATCACATGAAAAACCTGTGGTTTAAAACATGTTCTCTGAAAATTTAGGAACATTCTGACCACCAGAAGATTGATTATTATTACATAAATATTTTGTTGTCATCAAAAGGCCTATAGCCCTTTCCTGCACTAAAAGAAGGACCATTTGTCACCTTAGAGGATAGCAGTGCCTTACAATGATTTAAAACATCACAGAGTTGACCTCCAAAACACTTCTGTACAAAGATTAAACATTAATTCTTTTGTTTATCCACCAGCAACAATCTGAAATTTAAGCCTTGTACATTTTTCTGTACTGGTCTCTATCATAGTTATTCAAAAGAAACCAAGAATTAACCTAGTAAAAATCCAGCACTGCTCTTAATGATACCAGCACCATTATTACTAGTATTCAAGTAGTGCATCTTGAAAATATTCCCCTTCAAGATTTTTTTTCTGAAGTTTCGTATGTTGCATCACAAGCAAAAACACCTTTTGAGCTTAATGATTTCTCCTCCTACCACTAACAGCTGAATCAACAGATTAAGTTTTTGAAAGAGCTCCACTTAATCCTCACTAGTGCATAAAGGGTTACTACAGCTTATTCCCTTATTGATAGTATTTTACTGTAATTAAAAAAAACCCCACACAAATTAATTATGGTTATTAAAACAACTGGGTGACAGTTTAGAATCATTTCCCCTCTATTTTTATCAATTTGCTAAACAAGTAATGATGGTCCAGATTCTCTTTTGAAAACATAGATAAGACCAGAAGTACTAGAACACAGACGTCTTGGGAATCAGTTCTTGTTTTACGTGCCATGGATCCAAGCCTTCTGACAGCAGGCCATGGAAAGAATCATGTAAAGATTTTAGGGAATAAGCTACAGCAGAGGGAGCAAAGGATACCTCAAAGAAACACAGTGGGTTTCTGTGAAAGCCTTTACCTAAACAGGCAGAGTATAGGCCAAGTAACAACCCTGAAGTGGTAAATATTGCCTCAGTGGATGCTAGTAGCAAACACCAAATTATAAACTTGGATTGTAGCATACTGTCAGAATCTTTGTACATTCGTAACTTTCTGAAAAAGGTATGTTCTATGTAGAACTGGTAACATCCCTACACTAACTGTAATCACCAATCTCTAGCTGTTTTTAGCAGCAGACAACTTCCATAGCTCTTTCTCAGCTCTGCCTACTGCCTGCCTCTCCAAACACCAAAGCGACATGGCTGTTTCTATTTCCCCTGACCTAAAGGCAGCCCTGATTCACTAGAACTGAGAATTTCAGAAGTACCACATAAATGACTGCTGAGCTACCATTTTAGGCCAACTCCTTTTTATCACGTATGCACTCAGTTTCATTGTATGGTTAACTGAGAAACCTAAGGAAGATTAGTCTAGTGGTATAACCCTTTCCTCAGTGTCTTTCTTCCTAAAAACACAGGGAAATTGAAGAAGAGTTTCCTACTGAGCTTGGGAGGGGCCTATGTTAATATTTCAAATTGCAGAACTCATTCAAATCTGGAGAGGAAGATCAAAATAAAAAAGTCTGGGGACCTCACTTTGCTACAAAAGGGAAATAGTTCTAAGGAAACACTCTAGAACCTGTTAGCCTAATTTCTTACTATGGTCATATTCTTTTTCTCTGAGCTAAAAATACAGTTAAGCTCAAGGGGCAGCCTGTCTCTCACTGAAGGCATTCATCCAGGTTTCTTTCCCCACTCAGCTGCCCATTTTCATCAGGCATGTAGGAAGAGATTACCTTTGAGAACTCTAATCCTTGTCGAATTTGGGTGCAATTAAAGAAATGGTTAAAGGTTACTTGGAGGAGGAGGGGAGAAATCACAGAATCATTAAGGTTGGAAAAGACCTTTAAGATCATCAAGCCCAACCATCAACCCAACACCACCATGTCCACTAAACCATGTCCTGAAGTGCCACGTCCACACGTTTTTTGAACACTTCCAGTGATGATGACTCCACCACCTCCCTGGGCAGCCTGTTCCAATGTTTGACCACTCTCTCAGTAAAGACATTTTTCCTAATATCTAGTCTAAACCTGCCCTGGTGCAACTTGAGGCCATTTCCTTTTGTTCTATCGCTAGTTACTTGGGAGAAGAGACCAACACCCACTTCATCAAAACCGCCTCTCTAGTTGTGGAGAGCGATAAGGTATCCCCTCAGTCTCCTCCAGGCTAAACAACCCCAGTTCCCTCAGCTGCTCCTCATAAGACTTGTTCTCCAGACCCTTCACCAGCTTCATTGCCCTTCTCTAGACATGCTCCAGCAACTCAACTTACTTCTTGTAGTGAGGGGCACGTGGTTAACCCTCAGTTAACCATGAGAGTGACTCCGTTCACCACAACTCTCTAGGCTCAGCCAGCCAGCCAATTTTCTACCAAGTGAAGAGAGTGGGTAAAATGGAAAGGAGATGTCTGACAAACAGAACATATCATATATATGCCTTATCTCTTAAGGAAGCCAGACTACAAACCAATATTGAGGCTCAAGCAGAGTATAGTCTGAAGAGATGCACAGATCCCAGAAAAAAAATACTATCAGCTAATCAAAGGCTGTATCAAATTTTTTCTTTAATGTCCATGTAATTTTTTAGGGATTTGATTTGTGACATTAGTTTGTATGGGAAGCTATATATGTGCACCACACCATGCACTAGGAAGCAATTTAGGATTTAAATAAATCTAAAATATTTGCACTAGATAAGGAATTGTGACTGGGAACATATGGAAATTTTAAAATAAAAAAAAGGAAGACACAGAGAAGGCATTTCAAACACTTTTTCATCATGTAAATTGAAAATACTTACCAGTTTGTAGCATATTGCAAATGCAAGTAAATAGGTTTCTTTGTTGAAAGGTATACCTTGTTTTTTCATTTCTACCAGAACTTCCAAGGCATCTATCAAAAATACATTAGTGTTACTCACTTCACAAATTTAACACTGTACATTTAGTAACTGAAAGAAAAAAATTCCATGTGGTATGAGCTCAGTAAGTCTATCTCAAAATGAGAATGTAAACTGAAATCTGTAATGTTTTAAAAAAATTAATACATTTCAAAAAGTTTAATTTAGGGTCAGTTGGATGTAAATATTTCTTCCCGGCAAGGTTTTCATTTTACATTAACATCTGGCCTTACTGTTCTATTATTTTCATACAAATCTAAAGCTAAATTCTAGATACTTGACAAAGCCACTCTCATTCTTCCTAACTGCCCAGAAAGCAAGCCTTTTAAACACATGATCAAAGCTTCCACTATTTTAGGCAACTCCTCAATAACGCACATGCTCCACTACACTACAACACTGCATTCAGGCTCTGATCCAGTTATGTTTACAGTGGATCAGTCTCAATTTTTAGGACTTATATTTGCCAAATGTCAAGAGACCAAGCGTTGCGTGTTCAACAAATTTCAAATAAAGAGATTTGTTTGAAAAGCTTACTCAATACTCAATTTAAGGGTTTCTCATGGAAAGTCTTTTCAGTCAGGTCAGATGATTCCCCCTTATCCTCACAGAGAGCCAAACTGATTTGAAGCATTTGACTTAAATATTGCAGTAGCCACTCTGTGTGGACAGACTAGTAAGAAAAACCAAGAGAAGACTACGGTTTGGTTTTGTTATTAAAGGAAAAAGGGTACTCTTCCCTCCTCTGACACAAATGCAGAACTGCCAAAGAAACTACTGAAGAACTTACTGCTCCAAAAACCACACAAAACAAACTCTGAATAGAAAAAAAAAAAGCTACGAGAAATTACAAACCAAAGAGAAAGTCAGCCTTCATAGAAGAGGGTTTAGGAAACACAACTCCATGCAACTGAGAATGATTAGAATACCACTGTAAGTATGAAATAAATACAGCCTTCTGTTTTTATTACACACTACAGTGCAGCTCATTCACACCTATGCTGATTTACACGGCGCTTGGCCTTCTAAAACCATAAACCAATCAGCAATATTCATTAAAAATATATATATATTTATACACACACGTACAGTGAGAAGCATCCTCCTCAAAATGCATTTGCCTTAGCAAACACAGTACTTACTTTCAAAACGGCCCTTTTTAAACAACATAGTCATCAAAATATGGAATGATGTACTCTCTGAGAAAAAACCATGCAAATTCTGGAGAAGAAACATACAAACAGAGCAAGTATAAAGAAAGTTAGGACAGTGAGCACTCCTACTGTGCATAGCATTTAGCAGGTCTTCCTACTGGAATAAGCCCCATCTTCACAAGTTCAACATTTAACTCTCTGTGCTCCCTGACTGTCCCTCTGTCAAGTAACCTCTAAAATACTTGTGACTCAGTATGGTCAAAAACTCACTAAAATTAAACAGAAAATTTCCAGAGATTCCCACTATCATTCTTTTTAATGACAGATTGTGACCTCTAAGTTAATGCAAGCAGAAGTCACTGACTAATGGCAACTCCAAAAATACCAGCAGAAATATAGCATGCAGCTGATTAACAATATCTTTGGGCTGAAGTACCACCACCATGAAATTGAAAGAATTTTTTTGTTAATCACAGTATCAAATGATGAACAGCTTGTCACACAGGCTTGAGTGATGACAAGCAGAGTACAGAAGAGAGTCCCGAAACCAGAACACACTTCAATCACACTGTCTGTTGGGAATAGGCAAATAAAATGCCAGAGATACTAAGTCTGAATTTCTGCAGCAGAGTCTGAAGAAGTGGTACTGTACCTTACTATCCATCAGTTACTAAGTCCTGCAAGTGCTGCAGGACCTGTCTTAAAGAAGTAGATCTCAATCATAAAAACCCAAACCAAAACAAAAACCACACACACTCTTACACATGTCTAATTTAAGAATTGTAGCCCCAGCAAGACTTCTCACATTTCTGGCGAGGCATATCTCATGCCTTAATGAATTCACATCATAGAGATGGCTTTCCATTGGCTGCCAGAGATTTCTGAAGACACAACATTATAGCACTGAATCTTTTCAATTTATTATACGCTGTGCATGACTACTATCTTGTCATAAGAGCACACATAGCATTTTACAGATGTTCAAAAACAAGTCCTTAAGTTCCTTCAGCACTAAAAGGGCCCAGTTCCTGAGCTGATGAATATCATACCACCTCTACAGGGTACACAGGGAGTTTGAAGTACAGAGTAACATGATAAATCTGTTGGCACAAATAACACAAGGGATTTCAGAGGACTATTACATAAAAACTCAGAAGTGTTCACTTCCAAGAATGACGTAATGCAACACAGAATGCAGGAAAACATGCATCAGCTGTGTTCATTTGAGGAATTATCTTTTAACCAATACTTTTTATTCAAATAATGCAATTATATAGAAGTACAATAATAAAGTCGTCAAATTAGCATTTGATTTTCTTTACATTACTGTTTTGTTATTTTAAAAATAAAAACCATGTAATCTGCATCCTTTCATTAATGTCATAGACATCCTGCAACATGTATACTTCAAGTCTATGAGCTCATGTAAGGCTCCTGTGTAGTATACCAATTATGCATATTGGACTAATAATAATAACAACAACAATATTTTCAAGATATATAGGGGAATTACCTGATCTTTGATAAGTTCTACTGCAGGTCTTTCAAGGTCCAGCTCATAACATAGCCTCATAAAGAGGGGCCCAAATTTAAAATTATGTAAGGCTGTGATTCCATTCTGTTCATGATACCTATTGGAAAGATTAAAATAAGTTAATCACACGGGGCAGGGAATTTGTCAAGGAAAAACATCTTTAAACAGACAGGAAGATCTGTATGTGCAATGACAGAAGCACACTTCTCTACCTGCACTAGCCAATGACATTTCGGTAACAGGAGATTAGTTTTGCGGAAAAAATATTGTTTTGGTCAAACTAATGAATTAACTAGTAGCATGTAATGTTTTCTATTTCTCGTAAAGTAACATACATTGGATTAGTAATAGAATGGGTCTCTGCCACAAAAAATCCCAGCCACTTTACCTTCTATTCCTAGAGCAATAGCACAGGAAGTTGCAGCAGTCTATTTTAGCAGCAGTGCCTACTAAAATACCTCAACTTTTTCTCTCCTACATTAAAAAATAAATAAAAAAGATAAAAATAAAGTGTTTCACTTTTTTCTTTATAGCTCCTACAGTGGGAGTCTTTGCTGGGAAGGCTTTCATTCACAAAACCTCCTGACCTGCCACTGCTGGGTGCAGAGCAGTTTATAACCAGGCGTGTCTTGGCTGGAAAATGCCACTGAACACACCACTACCTCTCAGCTGAGAGACGACATTTCTCTGTGGCTCACCATTCATTCTGCATACAGTAGGACACCACTTTGCTCCTGTAGCTTGACTCTCCTTTGATCTGAGAGTCTCTGAAGGGTTGGAAGATCCAAAGTAAATGAAAATATAGCCTTAAGGGATTAACTATGCATATAGCCACTGAATTAAGGCAATCCCTCAACTGCAGACACAACCTGAGATCATCTAATAAAAGCAAAAAAATAAAGACAAAAAAGAGTGTTACCTGGATTGTTAAAAATACCTGTAAATAACTTTTCTGGCTAGTTCCACATCAGATGAAGTCTGACACAAATGCAGTAAACTTTTTAATTCATTTTTGAGAATCACTCCATTTTTCTTTAATTTTTCTTTAATACTTTCAAAATACGGATCTGAAAATAAAAAACATTATAGCAGCAGTCTGAAGACAATTCCATTCCTGTGTTGCATACTTAGGAATGTATGGAGATTCAATGAAGCAGAAAGCTTGTTTTGTTCACCAAGAAAAATGCATAAAGCTTCTCGCAGACAAGCATGCCTAGGTATCCCCATGAAGTCGTGTCAGACTTGGAAAACCAAGAAGATGCTTATTGTGAACTTAATTTCACTGTGTATGTTATGGTAATATATCAGGTAATAGAGAAACTTTAAAGAGGAAGGAAGTTTTGTAAGTGACATTTTCTGCCTTACGTTCTTTTTTTAAAAAGCAAGCAAACAAACAAAACCAATCCAACTTAGCATTCAAATGAGTCTAAGAACTTCTACTCAACACTGTACGGAAGATTGAAATTCCTTCACAATGGATGCAAACATAAAGAGTATCATACACAACCTATGTATTTCTACATGTAGCCATAAACTTAAAAGTTGCTTTCCTTCCCTCCGAAAAAAAAAGGTTTCTCTATCCAGCACATTTTCCTATGACAAAGCAAGCACAAAGATGAGTCCCTCAGCTGGTGACCTCAAGGCTCTGATTCACAGAATCATAGAATAGTTTAGGTTTGAAGAGACCTTTAGAGGCTCTGTCTGAGCCACTGTAAGGTCAGGTTTCTCAGTTTAAGGTCATGGTTTTGGTATGGGTGACTTGAGCTCATAGAAGGGGTGAAGTTCGATCTCCAAATAATTTCAAAGATAAGATGTTCCTAAACAGGCACTCTGTGCACGTTCCAAAGACAGTTGGGTGGGATGGATGAGATTTCTCCCCTAATCCCCAATTTTTCTGCTGACATTCTTCTGGTGCCAACGTGTCTGTCCCAAAGCGGCACTTTCCCACCACATCCAGCTGCCAAGATGAAGCTGTTCAGGTCCTCACTCTGCTGCTGTTGCTGCTCTGTGAGGCTCCTCTCATCTGGGGAGCAGCACTCATCCCTCAGTCTAGGTTTTTGCACTAGATCTTCCAATGATCCTGATTGCTGGTTCTGCTGGAGTTTTCTTTGGGACTTCCCTCTTTTTCCCTTTTTTTTAGTTCCTTTTGTGTTTTTTTCCTCCCTCTCAGTATGGCTGTGCAGGTAGTCCTGTGTCCCTTTGCCTGACAGGTTTCTTCTCCTAGCCTTTCAAAAATACATTTCTGAAAATGTCAGCTTTTGAGCATCTGTTACGAAGCAGCAGATATTGCTCTCTGGGCATGCTGTGAGTGAGGTTGGAAAGATGGGGATGGATGGACAGATGAGCTGCCTGAGCCTGGAGCCACTTGCTCTCACCCCAATCGATGGAGGATGAGCTGCTTGCCCCCTGTAAAACCCAGTGTTAGCGCAAAACAATTTCTAGATGTTGTGTCAAGAGGGAAGGTGGTTTGACAGAGCCATGCGAGCATCCTAAAAACACTCTGTGGAATATTTAGTAATTTGGCATGATGGCTGGGGCCGTTGGTGAGGACTGCTGAAGATTGCCCATAGGTAGGCAATGAAGGTTGAGTGTCTGAATTTGTGCAAGAAACAATTCTGGTAAAGAATTGTTTTCCTTTGTCTGTTTTGGGTTATAATGATAAGCAAACAGCACAGCTGATAAAGGACTTGATCAAGTCTCTGTGTTTCTGCTGCTGTGGATACATATTTGTGAAAATAGGCCATTTGCTTGAAAACACCACAGATAGCCCTTTGGCATTTAGAGATACACAACATTAAAATCACATGTACCCCATTCCTCTAACAGTGCTGCCCCACATCTTGGGCAGAGAAGTGAACTTTTTTGTAGCAGTTGCTGTGTCCCTGCTGTTTCAAGCTAGTAACGTACACAAGAGGTGCAAAGTGAGCACCCCAGAGAACAACTTATCCAGCTACTGGATGCATATCTGTTGCTACATGCAAGTACAAGTCCTTACTCAAGACTGAGATGCAGAGCTGAACCCTAAGAAGTCAGAATAATATATATATATAAGTATGCATATATAATGGTTGTGATGTGTTCAAAGGTGTGAAGAAATTTAAAACACCTGTGATCTGAACTGTATTTTTAAAGAACACATAATAGTTATTATAACTACTGTAGGTAATTGTTTAACTGCTGTAGTTAATAGTATAACTATTACAGTTAACAGTTGCATTGTAAGTATAATGAATAATAGCTATTATATGTTCTGTGTAACAGTTATTACTGCTTTTTCCATTTCTAAACCAAGTTTATTACTAGCCCTAAGTACTTCTTTTCATCTTTCAAGTAATAGACTAAACACTAAGTACAGAAACCATGCACACATACACACAAATAGGTGCTTAGCACATTGTTTTCATCAGTTCTTAGAGGCTACTATTTGTACAAAACATAAAGGTCAACTGTGACCTGTAAAGTCAAATATTTGGCTTCTACAAACCTGTTTTAGCAAGAGTGACTGACCCATAGCAATAAATTCAATGTATCTCAAGTACAGGATGAATAATCCCCAATATGAGTACGACATCATCACAGCAAAATATAACAACATTATGACTTGCCACTGCCCAATTTAAATTCTAATTTTACTTAATATAGAAAACCTGTCATGTTGAGTTTACTTCCCTCTCTGTCCCAGAAGACAGGTTTATATAAAACTAAATTTTATTATTTGTCACTTCCTTGCCACACAAAAAAAAATCAATATTAACTGCATCCTTTGGAACAATCGTCAATTTGTATCACTAGAACATCTGCACATGATGAAACTGGTGCAGGAAATGGAGTTTTACCTAACCTTTATTAAATATTAAGGGCAAATTTATGTTTATATTTATGTTCCTTAAAGAAGGGAATTTGGATACACTTCAAACAGCATGACAAAACCCCATCAGAAAAAATCCACTAATCCTGCTCCTTCATTAGTTTGGAAAACCTGAACTTGTTTTTTGTATTCTGAGTGGGTATACATCATCTGGAATTGAGTGTACAACTGAGAACTTACATTAGGTAAAAGGAAAAAAATGTAAAAGAATAAGCTAACTTAATTTATGGAGCAGATTAAAAGAGAATTGCTGGCATAGGCCTCCTCTGGATAGTGAAGTAGTTATTAGGTTTTGTATTAACTTTCTCTGCTGCTGATATATTTGAAGCAAGATTTGTAGACTGAAACAGTATTTTCTATTAGACTATTTGATGAAGTTGGAAAAGCAAGGACACAAAAAACTTAGGTCTTATGTAAACACCTTGCATACTTGAAAGCTTCTCCACATTTCCCAACACAGCATAAATAATAGTTTCATTCTACAAAGCCTGTATCTTCCAATAATTTTTGCTACAAAAGATTTGCAAGAGGAAGACATAAGTTGTTGGTTTAAATGAGGTCAATTGGTGTCATATTATATATAATAACTTTGCCTTGTTTCCTAGGACTTATGCTAAAATTGAGAACGGTGATTATGAAATAAACACCAATACCTTTATTGCCATGAACTTCATTTCTAATTGCCACTTTCATCTGCTGAAATTCTTGTAACTTTATGTCATCTTCTGTTAGCAGATACCGCTTCCCTACCATAAGAAAAAAAGAGAGGAAGGTTAAGTTTTACATCACACTGTCTGTATTAATACTACTGAACTTTGCATTTATGTATTACTGCTGTTGCTTATTGTGTGATGCCAGACCACCGGCAGCAGGACGCTAAAAAAAGACTACAAAAATTGCAGTTGCTCACATCATTGACAAAAGAACCCAAGCACTATGTCCCAGCTTTCCAGACGTAATGTGTACAAGGATGAAGAAGTATATATTTATTGGATGTGTAAAAGAAAAACTAGAGACACCATTCCACTCCACCTAGCCAAGATACAAAAGGATTCTGCACAAGAATAAGATCTTTATCCCCTTTCATGCTTTTATTATGATTTGTCTTGTCATCCTTTGTTCACCACAATTCACTAGTGGCACAGCTTCCATTTCTCATATGTGCTGTCCCCGCTATTGTAGAATGCATTCTTCTGGAAGCTCCAAATGCAGTACGAAGACAAAAGGAAAAAATCAGAAAGCTTATATTTTGGATTGTAGTGATAGTCAGGAGACCTAGTGAAGTTCTGGCGCAGTACAGATATCAAAGATAAGACAGTCATTTAGTCTAGAATTTCAAAATTAACTTTGGGTGCTGACCTCACCCATACTGTATTGTAAGTACCTTTAACAAAGTGTCATCCAAATGGTATTTGTGAAGTTTTTGCTGTCACAAAACCAGTTCTCTAGTAATTTTTATTTGCAACCAATGTCTTTGTAACAGAGAGTCACTGTAGTAGTTTACATTGTCACAACCTAATCTTTTAAGTTTTTGGCTTCCTAAAGAATGATTCCAATCATGAAGGGACATGGTAAATGTCAATACATAAGTAATGACTTAAGTTAGGTTATTTACTCTCCTCCTGCATTTCCCTAAGAAAATGTAACAGGCCATGCAAATAAAAACACTCGTTTTCTATGAAGCAAAGCACGCTAATGACACACTTCATAAAATCTGAAGACAAAAATGCATTAAATGGCACCTTTAGACATTAACCAATGGGTAAACAAATGCAGTTCATCCAGCATGAAATTGGCCTGGATTATCTTGCTATCTACTTCCCACAGACCTTCTCAGCTCATCTAATACCAAAAGACCATCCTTGTCCTGGTCCTCTCCAGAGCTGATGCAGGAATCACGCTGGTGCCTGGGGTGGGACAGGTACACCACACTGCATGGACGTTCAGCGGTCACAAGTGGTGTCAGCAGCGAGCTTGGGGCAGTGGAATTTTACCCTTGAATTCAATTTGCTGAATTCTACCACTTCCTTAAATTCATACCTTACAGTCTTACAGAAACATACCAGTGCAAAACCAAGTACCAGCGCCTCCAAGAAAAAATGAGGGAGATTGGTATGATAGCTGGTGCACACAGGCAGTGCAGGCCATCCCAGAGAACTTAACCAACCAACCACGACGTGCTGCCAAGCCCCTAAAAGGAAGGCCAGCGAAGAGCTGTGGGCAGACCACCACACAGGAGGGATCTTTATGTCTCTGAGGGATCTAGTAGAGCTGTAAACTGAGTTAAACCTCCACCGACGTTGGTGCAGCAGGCCAGGAGCCCAGACGGGGCCTATGCTGGGGAGACCTCTGCCATACACGTGCTTTCCACATGCCCCTGTTTTGCCCTCTGGGTGAGGGAGCGCCTTCGAAAGGCCTCTGAAGCCCAGCTGTGGTGGTGACAACCAGCAGGCACAGCCCAGGGTCTGGATAACGTTGTCGTTCTCCCAAAATAAATACACATTTATGAAGCTGCATGTTTTGGGTTTTTTTTTTTAGTGGCTCATACCCAACCAGCGGGAAGCACGGAATAAATGCAGTAACGCTGCCGCTAACCTTCACCGCAGGAGAACTCCGCCGGACCAGCGCGGCCTGCCCACCGCAGCACAAACGGGGCCTCTCTGACGCGCACCGGGAGCCCCTCGGCGTTCCCCCGCCAGAGCCGGCGCCGAGAGGGGAATTCCGGCAGGAACCACAACTCCCGTCAGGCACACGGCTGGCGGCGGTCGCCGCGCATGCCGGGAGTTGTAGTACTCCGGTTTGTCCCCCAGCCAGAGGGCAGCCCAGGGCCCCGGCCGACCATCCCGCCACTCGCCCCCGCCGCGCAGCTCGCGGTACCTCCAGGCGCGCAGCCCCAGCAGTCCGAGGCGGGCGAGCGAACCGCCAAGCGCCGCACCGCCTCCCGCACCACCCGCTGGGAGCCGCCTGCGAGCACCGCCGCCATCTTGCGCCCCGTCCTACTGGGGGCGGCCGGGGGCGGGGAGCTCGCAGGCCTTAGCCCGGGCCGCCGCTCACTTCCTCCCTCTCCGCTATGGCCACCCCCGTGCTCAGGCGAGGCGTGCTCTGGAGCGGGAGGGCCCTTGGCGCTGCGGCAGGTCGGTGGTTCGTTGGTAAGAGGCAGCGGAGCTTGCTGCTTGGGGGGTCAGGGGACAGCGAGGCGGGCTGAGGAACGGCGCGGGGCACGGGCCATGCCGGGACGGGTCCTGTGGTTGCCGCTGTGTCGAGCGGAGCAGGGACGGTGTGCCGCGTGGGGACTTTCCCTTCGCCTTTATCTGTGTATATATAAAATTAGAGACGCCTCTGAGAACGGCGTATCGCTAGCATGCAGTGCACGAGAGTATTCTTAATTTGTTTCTTATAGATATTTCACCTTGCCGGGTTTATAGCTTGATACCTTAGGACCTGCCTTTTTGGGTCACGGGAAGCCACACGGAGGCCGCCAAACCGGCGGCAGTCGGTGTTAACAAAACTGGGTAATTCGGATGACAGGAGCATAACCACAACCGATGTTTTTGAAAAGCCACTTTTCCAAAAATCCTGACCTTTGGGAAGAAAGTGCGGTGATGATGGGTAGCTCTATTGTGCCTTTTCAGCTTCTGCGAGCAGAAATTTCTCCGTGTTGCTTCCTGGTAGCTGGATGCCTGTGTCTCAAAAACGGCCCCCTTTCCTCTGGCACTGGAGCTGCTCGGCGGTGAACCAGCGGGAAGAGCTCAGCCCTGACCTGCAGCTTACCTGAGCGAAGCACTGTCATACAGACAGTTGCTTGTGCTATGGAAAATAGTTCTTTTAAACCCTCAGGCTTGCTAGTGGCATCCTTAGCTGTGAATGAGCATTTAGAGGTTTATCCTAAAAAAACTCCAAAACAACTCAGATCTTTTTGTGTGCCTCTTGAATCAACATAGTAAAAAATAGCTTTAAAAGAAACCCCATAAACCAAACAAAAATACCACTTTTTCTTATTTTCTAACTGGTAAAGCATTGTATGTATTCTCATATTCTGACTGTGGAATTCCATGTACCAGGTCTTTTTCATAAAAATTTGCAAAGATGTTCAGAGCTGGATGTGTGTGTATAATTGCATGTCAGAAGGATACAAGGAGAAAAATTGTTTCACACCCAAGAATAACACACTTTTAGTGGTAGGTGATAGATTTTCACACAAAGGCTTTAAGGTAATGGCTAAGAATTCTGTGTAGCATAGTAATGTCTATTTTAAAAATATTTCATGTTTCTTAACATTAATTCCTGCAACGTTGTGTATGTATTTCTGTATCTTCTTCCAACAAATTTTATCTAGACATTCCTCATGCATCGTCAAGACCTCATCATCTGTGAGAGATACACACACATGCAAGCATTTTCCATTTTGTTTCAAAAGCTAGAACAGCATCTTGAGCAGATTTCAAAGGTGGTACAAATAGTAGTTGGAAAAAAACTTTGAAGAACATTTGAGTGAACTTTGCAGTTCACAGGAGATGCAAAAAAAGTAGATGATCAAAAATTGAGTATTTCCAGATGAGCATCTACCTTTCATTTCTAGTGAGGCACATCTTTACACGGGGAAAAAATAACCATCCGACAACAACAGAAAAGCCTTTTTGTGCGTATACATCTTTTTTGTTTCTGCTTTTATGACTACCTTTAGCTAATTGCTGGCATTTGATGAAAAAAGTCTGTGCACAAAGAAGCTATCCTTTATTGTTGTTTGGGCTTTTTTTCTACAAATCTATCATTTTCTTAAATACAGAGTTCAGGTTTGTGACAATTTGTCTCATGCTGGAAAAAAAAACATTTAGGGGAAAGCTTTGCTGTTTTAAAAATGACAAGATAATGGCTCATCCACATACAAGGAATCTGAACTGTTACGGTAGCTGCTGCTGACAGCTGTGTCATAAAGGCAGTTTAATGCATCCATCTTGGTAAACGTGACAGAAAAAGATGATTTCTAATGAAGTGTTCAAACTTCAAGTGAAGTTTGTTTAGAGATGTCTGAGCAACCTGGCTTACGTAGTGATTTCTTTCTTCACTAGGTAGAAGATCTCTTCTTTCTGCGGCCTATGTGGACAGCTCAAAATGGGAAAAGAGACAAAAGCAGGAGCATAGCCTGGGTGAGAAAAGTTTGTTTCTTTTTCTCCGCTTTGACTAACTAATTGCAACCTGAACTCATTGTAGACTAGCTCATCATCTACAAATACTTGAAAATAAAAAGATGTGTGGAGCAAAACACTTCTGAGGTTCTGTTACAAAATCTGCTCAACATGTTAAAAATATGTCATATATATTCAAAGCTACAATGCGGAAACAAGTTAGAATTTGCCCATTTAATTTATGTTTGGTTTCTACAAGCTGATTTTTTTTCTTTCACAAAATCCAAAGCTTTTAGACATGTCATAGTTTTTTGACAGTTGAGACTGTCTCTGAATGTCCTCTTCATTGACATGTTTTAATTGTAATGTAGTGCAAAAGAACACCTATTCTGTAAGTATTACAGGGCATTCCTGTTTAAAAACATTTTTTTAGAAGAACATTTTCCTCAGAGTTTTGCAGGAGGGAAAGTTACATTTCTTGTTTGAAGTTTTAGATTTCTCTTTTGTGGAAAGATGAAACTAAACATTTTATTTCTGAGGAGTTGTACATTAAACTATATCTGCATATGGTACTGAGATTTCTCATGTGAATTTCATAGCTAAATTGTTTGGCTAGATTACATTTGAAATTGCATTCCACTATCTTTTTGGTGACAATATTCAATAGAAAGCAGCATGCAAAACATTTTTCCATGCTAAAGATACATATGCATTATTTTGTACCATGAGTGTTTTGGAGACCCCTTAATGCATGATCTTTGTCTTCCATTTTTCATTCCTGGGCCACTGAACTGTGTTTGTTAATTGTAACATGGATTATGAGGCTCAAAGAAGAATCAACAGGTGAAATTCAAGGGCTTTTGTCAGGCAAGAGGACAGACAAAATGATCAGAGTCATGTTTTTATGCACTAATTTGTTTCCATTATTTGCCTGTAAACAGCTAGGTTAGTATTGTCAACATGTTTTACTGTACATGGGCCAGAAACATCCGTAGCTTGGATCCTGCACAGACTGTTAATACTTTGTAACCCTTTGCTGTCAATAGGACTGCTCATGTAGTGTTTTTTAGGCTGGAGTCACAGACAAGTGCCCTGGGATGCATTTGAACCAGTCACCTAAGAAAAAGGGTTCTTATTTTGACAAATGTCACAGGCAATAGAAATCCACTGCAGAAGAAAACATTGTTGTGCAAGTGCTGGTACAGTCCATGTTTGGCTTTCCCCAGGCCTGGCAAGACCTTTCGTGACTGTTTGGCAAGCACAGTTCTTGCTGCTGCTCTGCTGATGATCTTGATCCAAAGCAGATGTCAGTTCCATGCTTTTCAAAGAACTGCTTTGCATTTTCATTTTGTGTTCACAGAAAAGAGAAAACAAGTTAACATGGTGTCAGCTGTATTAGCATTTTCAAAGAGGACACAGCCCTGCAGACATCTGCTCTGTAGCTGTCAGTTGTATGGTTGCACATACAATCTTGTGTGTAGTAACTGGTGATTGTAGCTAGAGTGAATTCCTTGTGTTGAGGAGATGCTCTTTTATTTGTGTATTTCAAACACTGTTTCAGAACAGTTATTCTGTGAAACAATGTTGTGAGAATACATTTAAAGGAAAAAGAAGTATTTTTGTTTTAAAGTCAGTTCCATTTCTCTGCTGCAGTGATGTGGTGCTATCCCAGACTCAAACTGATTTACTGTGTCCATGTAAGATATGCTTTATTCTCTTCTCCATAGTCTCAGTTTAGCATTCCAGGCATGAACGAATTTAGCAAACTTCAGTACTGAAATAAGCGTGGGAAAGAATAAGATTGTATTTTGTGTACAGAAGCACATTTGTTCAAAAAGGTAGAACTTGAAAAAGTGTTTATTTGGAATTTACAAACTGTTTGCTGGTAGGAAGATCCCTGTCTTGAAGTAACTTGGACTCTACTTATTAAAAATGAGATACCAAGGAAATGGAAGGCATGTCTGGACTTAGATTCTCCAGTGTTTCGGTTGGTTCATCCCTAAAAAGGGTAAAATTAAGTGACAGTAAGCATCTTAATGAGAAGAACAGGAATTACCAGAATCCCAGGGGATGGCAGAATCCAGTTGAGATAGGAAATGTCTTTTTTTGTTAGAAAATCTCAGAGTACCCAAAATGGCTTGTCGGCAACACCAGGTGGCAGTGCTGCCTGTACAGACTTGAGTAATTTTCATTTAAAGCCGCCGCCTTCGGTACAAAGCTGTAGTTCTTTCCAGAAGCTGGTAGGGATGTAGAAATACTGAGAAATGTGAAACATAAATTTGTAAGGCAAAGTACTTGCTTCAGACTTCTTTTGTATTTTAGTTAGGTCTTTAAAATAAATCAAGGCTTTCTGTATACCAAAACCAAAATATTAGCCTGTGAGGTAAGGTATTGGCTCTGCCCATCATTCCGAGGACAGGTAATCTCTTCATCACAGTTGTAGGTGCTTTCCTATCGCTGCTGCATCACTGGATTTCAACCATGTCCTCGATAGACCACTTCTAAGAATGAGGGGCTAGGGACCTTACATGGTGGCCAAATGTGCCACTTGTTGATGTGGCTACATACTGTGGATAGGTACACACTGCGAATCAAGCTGAAACAGTGTTGATTTCCTAGGCCACCAGACTGGTATTAGATGTTATAACCAGTGACTTGGAAGGTGAGGGTTAATATTTTCCCAGTCATTGTCCTGAAATACCTTGTTGCAGGCAGCCAGACATTGAGTTTCTATGAAAAAAAAGAAAATAAAAATTAACATGAAATCTCAGATATCAATATTCTAGAGACAAATGTGAATTCATGTACAGAGGTTAAATGACCTCACCTCAGACTAACAGTTTGTTTTGTTACTTTGTTTAAATCCATGAGATTCTGCAAATACGCAGAAATATGTTTTTAGAGAAGTTGAAGTTTTGTAAAAGTTCATCTCGTAGAAATGTATTTTTAGGCGATGTGTATGAGAGATTATATATGCTAGTGTCCTCTTTAGTAATGACTATCAGATAAAAGCACTTGCAACATTTTGATTTGGCCATTAAAACATTTATTTGGCTTATACAGCAATGTTAGTGCTTAAGTTTAACTACCAACAGTGCTAGGAGACTTGGGCGTTCACATGCTTGAATTCTAGTACTTCTGTTGGGATGTTTTTAACTAAGAAAAAGCTTTAATCTTGATCATTGAATAGCAACTTATGGAGCAGACTTGGTTTACAAAAGGTAGTGGAATTATTTCAAAACATGAATATGAGGAAAATAGTCTGGGTTTAGGTGCTCTTCAGAGAAAACAAACCAGAAAACAATTACTCACTGCAAATTATTCCTATCTAGAAACTACAGCAGAAACAGCAATTTGTCCAGAAACAAAGCTAAATTTCCCATTAACTTCGTTTTTCTTCTATTCTTTAAAGTTTAATCAGCTGTCATTTTATTGTACTCTTCTACTGGAGCTGACAGATGAGTGCTTCATGTTGCTTTCCATGATAAAGTTCTGATGGAGAGTTCCAGTTTTGTAGACAGCATAAAATGTCGATCATTAAAATTCTGTGTGTTAACTCTCCCAGAGGAGGCCTGTGTATAAATGGCTAGCAGTCTTGGGATCTTGCACTCATAGAATTGTATTAATTTGGTTTACATTCTATTCAGTGTTTACTGAAATGGGCTCTTCCATCTTCATGAACACCTAGACGAAAGAAGTGCCAAGCTCAGAGGTTGAGTATGGCCCAAATGGTCTTAAGTATCACCTTCCAGTTTTCAGAGGGTGATGCAATAGATAAATGAAGTCCCAAATTGTGCAATTGTCTCTCTCAGGTCCACGTTGCTACGTCATCAAACATAGCAGATTTCAGAGTGAATACTTTTTTCCAGCTATCTCGAAATGCAGATAAAGAATGCTGGATGATAGTTGACTTTGTATGTGTTGGCAAGGATCTAGCCAGTTCTTAGTTACTGACAAGTTGACTTGGCTGCGGCGTCTGTTCTATCTAACTTATAGCACTACTGGGAATTCCCCCAAAATTTTTACCTATGTGCTCCATCATGAACTTTGTGAGTGCTGGAGAGATGGGTAATACAGAGTCAAATACAGACAATTCCTGTAAGGATACTCCCACAGAAATTTCTTTACCATTAAAAAAGTTGAACTGCTATTTTAGTGGTTGTCTGGTACAGCATGGCCTTGGTGGCCCATATCAGCTCAACATCCTGTGTTGTATTTCGTAGGAGCTGGTACTGAGCTTCGTAGGAGCTCAGTAACTTTGCCTCAGATTTCCCTTTGTTTTCATGGTCATGAAATGTTTGCCTTGCCTCAGCCAGAGATGAATGCTCTTTTTTTTGTTGTTGTTTTGAAGAATACCTTAAAGTGCCTCAGGAAGGAAGGTGTTAGGCAAACTATGTGGCAGGCAGCAGCATTGTCCAGACTAAGAGTCAACCATTTTGTTCCAAATCAAGGCTCTCTCATGTTATTGCAGCAAAAATCTTTGCACATGTGCTGTAATTTGAGAGAATACCTATAAGGTCAGACTAGCATTGAATGCCATTTGTACTATTAGAACTGTATACCCCTCATTATTCACTGGTGGTACAGGTGTTTTCATAAAATGATGAATAGTGATACCGCTTGTTTTGTGGACAGAACATACATGGACTGCAACCCTTGGAGACACAGCATGTTACTGGTGCACTGCTGCTTCCTGCCCCTGTCAACTTTGCCAGAGTAGAAGGCTTAGTTCTGATGTGGTGCTGCAAGTTGTGCTCACCTCACATTTAATTGACAGGTGTGGAGGTCGGATGACCATTTTGGAAAATGAGTTGTAAAATGAGCCAACTCCTAAGCTCTTTTAGGGTGGCCAGTGGAACTAACTGAGAGGTGTCAAAGGAGAGGCTGGTTCAGTAACAGCTGTAGTCTTGGAGTGCAAAGGATGAATTGAGGTGCTAATGATACAGCGAGAATATGTTGGATTCCTGGTCCTGGAAGATGCAGGAGAATAGGAAGAAACAGTAGGATTGAAGTCTCTAAATTTTATAGATTGGATGTTATCAGTTCATGTCTCAGCTAAGAATCAAACAGCTGACACAAAGCATACAATGAACAGCTTACTCTTCCTGAGTCATCATTATTTTCCAGGAACAGTACAAAACTAAACTCTAAATTAATTTAATTTAACTTCCAATTAAATTCATTAAATGCGGTGGTTGGCTACCTGTTTAACAGTCAGAAGCTTGAAGTTCCTGTAGGGTCAAATTAATATTGTTATACGACTGCTGGAGCTGAATGCTATAAAGTTAATAAATTACTGGCACAGTGCCCAGTTTGATTAACATGATTTCTTTGGATTGCTGTTTGTGACTGTAGGGTTTATCAGTATGGTACTGCTTGTTTCTGTGTCGTCTTGTTTTACCGTAAAATAAAGGACAAACCCATGCCAAAAGCACTGTCCAGCATATGCTAAGCTTGAAAGCAAGTGTGAGTTTTAAGGACAGCTGCTCAGTTTTCTAGATGAATTATATTAGTTATACTAATTTCATCCAACACATTATAGGGTAGCTTGCTTTTCCCCCCTTCTTTCTATTCAATTAAAATCATCATGTTGAGAACCTTTCCATGTATTATTTTCTGTTGAAGTATTTAACAATAATTGAAAATATTGTTTTCATACAACTTCAAAATGAGATATGAACAAGGAACCAGAATTTGATTTCATGGACAGAGGTTCTGTTCTAGATTATATGATGGCTCTGCAGGTTTTCCTGTAATGCCAGTTGATTAAACATGCCCTTTTTCTCTTTTCTCCAGCTGACTTAGCCCACTTAATGGACAGAACCTATGAAAGAAAGCTGCCTGTCAGCTCTTTGACAATAGCCCGGGTAAGGAAATAAATCTCAATCATAAAGTGGTGGAAATTACAGTGGAATGCATATGAAATCAAGTGAGCTGAGAGGGCATAAATGATATAACCTCTGCTGGGAGTTCTGGGATCTTAAATGTCTTGTTATACTTTTAAATTGCATGTAAAGCTGTTTTATTGTTACTTTGTACTCATTAGTTAGTACCTGGACTGTACAGTCTTCAAAACAGAAATAGTTTTTTTTCTCAGTAAAATCGGGCCTCACTGTTACTGGGCTATGTATTTCCCTGATATAGGTCCCCTGCCTTCCTGTGGTTTCTGTCTTAGTGAGAGCTTGAACGCCCCCTCAGGCACTTTGTAAGAACCCGGGCTGCTAAAGGAATACAGTGAATTAGCACACTGCCTGTCTGTGTGCATCTTCCTCCACTTCCAGGCTCCTTTCAGAGTGAGGCAGAGGTGGTTACGTTAGGCTTCTTTAGTTTTCCTCCCTTGCCTCAGTAGACTGAGGCAAGACAAACAGTGGCGTGGGATAAGTGAAGCCATTATTTTTACTGGAATTAGTAGCCAGTTCTATCCTCTGGATGGGTTAATCTGGGGAAGGGGAGTGAAGGCAGAGATGTGAGATGTGCTTTTACGTTCCCTGTGTAAGTGAGCATTTGTACTGAAGAGGGAGAATAAATATCTCACTTGTTTTTTTTAAAAAAATAAACTAATTTCAATCTTCAAAATTATCCAAAAAAGCTGAGTCACCATCCTGGTACCTCAGTAACTTCATTAATTAGGATCATTGGCACCACTAACTGAGGAGTCGCAGAACATTTTGTACACTTGCCAGATCAAGCGTTTATACAGATCATGTAGTCTTGATCACTGCTTCTGAGACAGTGGCCAATGGGGAAATGGGTGTTCCTCTCCCTTTTTTACTTAATCAGCTTTATTCCTTTCCTTTATGTTCCTGCTTTGGGCTGACCTCTTTCACGGAGGAGTGGCATTTCCAGATTGTCAAACAACCCTTCTTTCCAATACCTGGAGCTCACATCAGATTCCTGTTTTCTAAAATGTAAATAAAGTGCACAGGCATGTGTTCTGCACAAGAAACTGGAGAGCAAGTACCAGTTTTATTTTTAGCTTATGCTTAGGATAAAGAGAAGTACTGACCTTGAGAACATGTTGTTTATATATCCTCAGCTAAAGGTATTATATTGGGAAGACTCTGGAGTGTTCCAGCATCTTTATGCGTGTGTTAGTAAAATCTACAGGAAAACAGGATTCAGTGCTACCATAAGACAAAGTCTGGCTCAAAACTTGGATTTTATTTAAGTAGTTGTTATCGCTAGGAATTTTGGAAGGTTGCCTGGAGCAGGCAAAGTTTTAAATGAGAGGAAAATTGTGCTTTATAGCATGGGGGGGTGTGTGATTTTTTTCATACTGTTATTTATATGTCCGGTGAAATGTAAAATGCTGTTGCCTCTGTCCCTCAGAATTTATAGTATGAATAGGCACAACAGGCAAACATTAGAGAGAAGAATACTTTTTAGAAAGAGAAGTCAGGACTGTAAAGACTCACTGAAAATTGGGGAAAAAACGTTAGCAACTGAATTCTCAAATTAAAGGATGTCATTAAAGAGCAAAAAATTAAGAGAGGAGCACCAAAAATATGGGGTAGGGAGCTATATGGACATAATTCCTGGATAGTCTCTATATTTTCAAGGTGCATAACATTTTTTAGAGTTGAAGAGGGGAGTTGTCTCACTTTAAAAAGATTTGACTTTTAGCAGTCTAGAAGAAACCTGACTAGGAGCAAGCAAAGACTGGAAGACCTCCACCTAAATATGCCAAAGAAATGTATTTTGTTTATTGAAGTGGCACTTTCTTCTAATATGGTTTGTGAGTGTTCCTTCTGAAGCTTTTATTTCTTATTTTTTTAACCAGTTCGTTGACAACATTTCTTCACGAGAGGAAGTGGATCAAGCCGAATATTACCTTTACAAGTAAGCATCTTCCCTCCACAGGGAGCCCTGAGACATAAAAGTTACTACCATGAAGTCTTGCCTTTTTAAGACTCTGACCCTTTCCAGCTTAACAGCTTTTGATTTCTCTTTTGCAAAATATGTGCCTCTGGTTTTCTTACAACTCACAGCTAAGGGCCTTCTTGGTAACATAGCCTTCTTCTGGACCTCTGGCATTGACTCCCGTCAAGCATGTTAGTCTGAGCCACTGAACAGCTAATACAAACGCCAGCTATGATTTACATTAGTGGTGCTAAAATTATACGGAATTATGTTTGTTTACAGTTTTACTTCTGATACTTTTTTGTTCTCGAAGTCATAATTTAACTAAATTGGCTATATGCATATTTGCATGTCTAAGTGTAGGACCCAAGGAAGCCTGTCTCCTTAGAATGAACAGAAATGAGAACGGGCATGCTGTGGTAATGATCAAGCCCGCAAGGCTAAATGAAGTACAGTTTTGGTTTTTATCCCCTTAGTACTTTATGTTCCCCACATAAGCTGTGTGGTTCATCTTATGTATGGGTTGTTAGGGTTTTCTGCAACTATTTTTGTGTTGAGTGAATTGTCTTGGGTACCTTTTCTGCTAGTGTCAGATTGAATGCTTGCTTGCTTTAGGTCAATACACCTCAATACCGACTTTAAGGGGGCAGTAATTCTTGATGATCACTAAAATAAATTAGTTCTTTTATGGATGGTTGCACACAGTTTTTGAGAGCTAGGTTTCCTGATGGAGAAAGTAACTCATCCTGTCAAAATGTATGAGAAAGCATCTTTACAAATAATGTCAGGTTATTATTTGTAAATAATATTGATTTTTCTTTTAATGAAGAATTTTACTTGGATGGCTGTTAGTAAGTATATGCATAGTTATAAGTTCATGACTGCATTAGTCATGATTCTCTGGTACTACTGGGCAGTATCTGAACCTCAGCTTCAATGTGGAAACAAGAGAAACACAGTTTGCTAATACTAGCAACATCCTGTAATGAAAAAATAAAAGGAGGAAGAAAAATCTCTCACAGAGAGGAGGTTAGTGGAGTTTTCGTTCCTTCTGATCAAGATTTCATAGACTCATAGAATAGTTTGGTTTGGAAGAGACCTTTAGAAGTCATTTAGTCCAACCCCCTGCAATGAGCAGGGACATACGATTTCATTAGGCCTGTCAGAATCTGTGGTCAGAAATGGGTTTTCCATCACAGGTGAGATGAAAACAAGAGAAAGTAAAGCCAGTTGAAGATAAGCCCTCATTTTTGTTTAACAGATGTGCTATTAGTACCTAATGTGCTAACATTCTTGAAGATTGTGATGTGCTACGCGGAGTTAAGTTCTCTCTGATGGAGTCAGGCCCGGTAGGGTAAGGAATGCCAAGAGACCTTTCAATGCCCTGACACCAGGAAAAAAGTGTGGTAGTTTAATTGCTGAGTCTCAAAATGGTACAGATAAAATCCAGATAGTCAAGAGTGAGATGTACATACATAATGTATCTTACAGGTTCTTTCTTCTTGAAAACAAGACGTTCAAGGAGAGTGACAGAAAATTAGAAGCACAGAAAATGCTCCATAGTTAGAGGAATAGAATAGAATGGAGATCTCTAACTAATGTAAATACCCTCTCTACTCTTCATCCGTGCCTGGTTAGTACATCAGTTTAAAATACAGGGGGTTTAGCCTTAGAAACACATTCTGAAGGAGAGATTTGCAGTTAAAAAATAATTAGTTATTTACTGTTTCTCTAAGAAATAATTCTACAGCTGGTGAGAGTATAGTTACGCGTACATCAAATATGATCATTTGTAATTGTATGTCTGTGTGGAAAGAATATAGAGGTACTCGTGTCACAAGGCTTGTCAGACATGCTTTGGTTGGAATTTTTCTTGTGTGTGTCCTTGGTGTTGCAAAATACTTAGTCTTTTGGTGATGTTAGCATCAGTTTTCTGGGAGACTTTATTCCAGTATGACCTGTGAAACTATTCTTAAAATACATTTATATGCAGGTAATGAAACAGTGTAGAGAGGTCTGTAGTTCACGTGAAAATGTAAAAATCCCAATTATAAGATCAGCTTCCCTTTCAAATGAAAATAAGCATGCTAGATTCAGGAAATAGGAGATGTGGTTGGTATCTGCAAGGCTCCTTTTATTGTTCTTCACATTTTGCACTTAGGCTTGAGTTCAGATGAAGGACATGTTTATAAAGGTATCTCTTTGCAGCTAGGAGGATTGTTTGACACAGAAAAAGTCCTGCAAAAGTGCCCACATCGTGAGACATAAAGGAGGTGGTAGAGAGGGAGAGTCAAGAAACAGAAGCTTTGACAAGAAGTCTCTTTCTGGCTTAATGAGAAACAGTTCAAAGCATAAATTTTGTACTTTGAGTAAGGGGAGTAAGCTTCTAAAGAGAAAGGCAGTATCAGTGAAAAGCTTTTTTTGTATCTTCTAAGTTATACAAATCCATTGTGAGCAAATGGCATGTACGTGGCCTGGTAGGTTGGCTGTATGTGCATTTGCCTCAACGTAAATAAGCAGAATGCTGCCAAAGTCCTGTGCTGGGTTTTTTTTTCCCTTAACTGCCTATAGAATATAAGGGCGAGATTTTGATGTCTCTCCCCAATGTTGGGTGCCTGTGGCAATCTGAGGTGAAGGGTAGTCAGTTCCAAGGCCTCTACAAGGTTGGAAGATGTTCCTGGTACAAAAGGGCAAACTGTGCCTGTGGGAAGAATCACAAGGAAGTACGTGGCATTTCCATGCTCTCTGTATGGGGTTTTCCTGAAGATGGGAGTGCCAGAACATGTAATTTTAAGCTTTGTAGACTGGAGACTTTTCTTGTAATGTGTCACGCAGTACAGGTTTCAAAAAGTAGTGTTCTGGAGCATTACCGTAATGCATTTAGGTTCCCGTAATACAATATACGTATTATATTTAGATCTGTTTCAACTTTACATCCTTTTAAAGCAGTGGATCTCCAGCCATACTGTCTCCACAGAGGATCTTGAGCTCTCAAGAATAGCTGTGTGGAAACTGCTATGCTGCATTGTGGAACATGTCACTAAGATGGTAAAGGACATTTTGAGGCATGACGTCATCTGCTTTCAGTGCTCCTCTTTTTGTTCTCTTCTGAATACCTCCCCCCCTCTGTTAATTGTCAGACTTTAAAAAATCCTTTCATCTCCTAGGATCCCAGCAGAAATTCTAATCAGAATGCCGAGCACTTTCAGCCAGATCAAAGACCTGCAGTTCGCCTTACTTTGTCCTGTCTCACTGAGATGTCACTATTTCTCACGTCAGGGTGTTTTTCATATGATAGAAGCATTAGCATAACGGGGAGAGGTTTTGTGGTGAGGTAACTCTGCTGATTCTTTATGTAGGTTTTATGCCAACAAAGATTTTCAATGTGTTTGAAAGCAATTGTGGAAGTTTTATGTTGAGATTCCTCAGGAGGATTTTTAATTACATTAAAACCCATGACCCATTGTGTAGAAAAAAGTATACACAGTGTCTGTAAAATGTAAATGTTTGTGTGTGCATGTGCTCTGCAAATTCTGGCACAATATACCTAGATTTTTTTCATTGTCTTTCCCTGATTGCTGGTTGCTTTTTTGGAAACAGAGTTATTTCTGTAGATTTCAAGATTTATTACCTTGGGTCAGTACTTGATTATAAGCACAAAATGCAAATTATTAAGTTATTTTGAGATATGCTATTACATCTTTCATGGTAGTAAGTTGCGGTTTTGGGTCCCAATTTCAGTGATGAAATCATTTTAAGACTATAGTGGTCTCCATATATGTGAAATTTTGCTTATTCCTTATAATGCCAGTGTATCAGTTAGTCCAACATCACATGCAAAATAAGTTTCACCTACGCTGTCTGTATCTGCACGTCTGTTCTGTGGGTGCAGAAGTTGCAGGTTTTGATATTTTCCTGCCAATCCAGCAGTTTAGCACCTGAAAACATTGTTACTCTAAAGTATTGCTTGTAATAAATGATCACAATGGACCAAAAAATATTTTAATCCTGAAATATACTTTGCATGGCATTAATTCCCACTAATATGGTATTTTGTTTCTGTATGTAAATCTACAGGATGTAATGAATACTGTTAACCTGTTCCAGCACAAATAGAAAACGGAGAAAAGACGTAGACACAATCTTACAACATATTTAATTCTTCCTTTGAGATGTTTTCATTTACTAAGCCTATAACTGACATAGACTTCATCAGTTCATCAGGTCTTGGTTTTTGCTCCCTGTAGACAAATATTTGGGTTTAAAAAAAAAAAAGAGTGAGTCAGAAATATCTGCCTATTATTCAAGCTATGCAGCAGTTATGTTTTGAAATGATACTGGGAAGTGGTGGAAGCATCTGAGAGAAGAATACACTTCACAACCAGAATGGTATGTTTTACCAGTTTGGACACCTGCCTCAGCTGAGCAATCCAAGATAACTTAATTTTCAAAAGATCTGGGCTGTTCTTTGGTGGGTTGGGAGACACAAGGAAGAGAAGCACCAGAAAGATTTACCTCATTAGAATGTTCCAGTCATTTGCATGTGAATGACAGAAATACCTGTGTTTAATGCTGTTGCATTATGGTGACCGGCATGTGATGCTGCTTCATGGCAAGAATTGTTGGTCACTATCCAGAGCAGTGCTGTCAGGTATAAGTGTTCTGGTCTTAAAGCCTCCACCATTATTCTGGCTCCAGCATTCACTCATTTCTGCACAGAGGGGCACATGTACTCACTCTCCCTGTCATCTTTTATGGTTTCTCTGTTGTCATTGTCCGTCCATGGCTTGTCAGAGTCTGAGCTATAAGAATCTTTGGAGAAAATAACTAGCAACTACGTTTCAGAACCCAGAGCCAAACTTCAGCAAGCCTAATCCTGTGATCACATCTCATTCAAATAGGTGAGCTCAGTCAGTGTACCTGTGCTGTAAAGTGGGGAGAATCATCAGTAAAGATACAACACTGAAGAGCATTCAGAAAGATCTCTTCCTCTAACGCAGGCCTTTTCAGTCATCTGCTTTTCATAGTTCATCTGTCCTTTTGTATATGCTTTCCTTTAAGCTTGTCAGAAACTGGACAAGAATTTTCTAGGCACTGCACAGAAAGTTGGAAGACTTTCTTTCAACAATTTTTTTTTTTTTTTGCCAACACTAAAGGGTTAAGTGTTTGGCTTTTGAAAACCTTTCTGTTTAAAACAACGGAAAAAGAAAGATTATTCCACAAACAGAATGCATGTATCAATCTTAGGGGGTAAACCCCCCCACCCCCTGTATTCCTGGAGTAGATAGAAAGGTAAAGCCAGTCAGATTCAGATATGGAAAGAATTCACTCAGTCCACACCCCATGTAGATACATTTTTCATTTAGTATCGGGAGAAAGACTTTCATTCCTGTTCTTGCAAGAAAAGAATATTGGCAGAATTTTCATATCTTTCAACCAGCATCTTTTTTGCCAACAGCTCAGAGCATTCTATCTAGTAGATAGTATTGGAAATAGACTGACGTACAATGTGAGCAGTAAGTATTTAGGACCACATCTCAAATGTTGTACTAGTTATATGTTGAAGGATATTTTGTCTCAGAATTTAACTCATACTCACCTTAAAGGTCAATTTTGCTATATCCGGTGGCATTCTAAAGGTTGTTTCTTAAATTCCTGCACCAGCAAAAAACCTGTCTGGAGGCAGATCTTGCATTATGTTTTAGAAATACTGAAAGTCTAGACAGGTTAAATTGCAGCCAAACATGTAAAGAGTGAGCTGTTCATATGAATACAAATGACCAGGACAGAGTAAAGCCTTTTAGAAGCTTCAGAATTTAAGACACAAACACATGCAGAGATTTATTCCTTTGCTAGCTTTGATGATGATTAATTGTAAAGATACACTTGAGAATTAACTCCATCTGGCTTCCCCTGAAAGGAACTTCAGGATCCATTACAGCCCCTGAGCAGTAATGGCAGCCACAGCCAGGCAGCAGCTCCAAACCCACATAAACAGAAGAAAAAGAGCATATAAAAGTTACTGTTTCTGCTGAGTTGCCTCTCTTACAGCTTTCCCAGGTAGTGTCAAACAGTACAGCAATCTTTTCTCTGCAAGTAATGTTGAAGATGGCAACTACTAGGGTAAAAACCCGAGTTTCTATTAGGTTTACAACCATAGCCAGACCTGCCATGATCCTTTCTTTGGGAACTGCTAACTTTGTGGTTATTGCATCAACCTCAATCATCTATTTATGGTGAAGGTATTTATTCCTTTTTGAATAAAAATAAATACACCAGAAAAAATAATGATGACCTACATTGTTAAGGAATAATCTTGACATGCTGTAATAATCTTGACAGAGCTGTCTTATTACAGATAGGTTGATTAGAAATATTTGAATTGTTGAATTTGATCTCGGTTTAAATCTGCAAGCAGGAAACCTTAATTCAGATAAAAGACTTTAATCACGTTTCATGTTTACAGTTTTATTTCTATTTCTAAAGAAAGCCTTGTTGTTTTCTGGCAACCCTTTAAACCATTTTGATTTTCTTTGGAATGATTGTACTAAATTTTGAACCATTTTGTTACTGAGCAAGGAGACAATCTTGTGCAGGTACATACAAGGTTAACAGGTATTTATTACCAGGTTTAATTTATATATTTGATTATCTTTAAAGAAAGAGAGAAGTGTTTACTAGAGTGCTGTTTTTCATTGATGTGGACAAGTCTCTTGAGAAAGAAACTTAAATGAAGGTATTACTTTTCTGCAGATGTACACATTTAATGATAATGTAAACATTAATTACTTTAGATACAATATGGAAGGCATTTATCAGAACATGTTTTGCATTTAAAACTTACCAACTACAAGAAATCTTGTTTTTTATTTGGTGAAATTAACAGATTCTCAAGATGTCAGGATTTTAGTATTTGTAGGCGCCAGTTTTTATTCCTCTTTTATTTAAAAGAGGTAATCATGCATTCCTGCTGTTTTCAGTCACAAGTTACTCATTATTGAGCTGAACTAAGCATAACATAGGAGAATAAGGAATATATTATGATTGCAGCTGTAGAAGGGATAACAGTCATTAAAAATGCTGGTTTCAGTTGCTCAGCTAGGAATTTCTCTAGTCTGTGGTATTCTACTGGTAAAACTAGCTGTAAAGTACATATTTCTTGAGGAAAAAAATATATAATGCAAATTGTTGAATTCAAAATATATAATGCAAATTGTTGAATTCAGAGGGTTTTTTTGTGAGCAAAAGTGGGGGTAGCCATCCAAATTAAAACATTAGGCCATTTTAACGTCACATATTTTCACATTTCATGTATAAAATAGCGAAATAGGCTAAAAATGAGAGAGCATTTATCCTGTACTTTGCGAAATACAGGTTTTTGTGCTACTGCAACTGGTGTGTACTCAAAATGCTGAACAGTTTAAATGTCACAAGACAGAGGAGTAAGTATAAAGTCAAAAGGCTTCCAGGTCAGGCAGAAAATTTCTTAGGAATGTCAGTGGTTGTGATTATTTTACTATAATCAGCAGTAAAAGAGAGAGTAAAGGCAATTTATGAGATAAATTATGGTGTTGATTTGTTGCCATTAGTGATGGTTTTCTGTGGGGTGAATCAGGGTGTTCATAGCTTATATGGACTGTGCAAGCAACTGTGGATGAGCTTCTGTTAAGATGGGGAGAAATATTTTATTGAAAATGGATTTTTAAGAACAGGATGAGTACTTAGAGCTTGGACAGGGTTTGACTTTGTCGATCTTACTCTGGAAAAATTTAAGTTAGGAGCTGGAAAGAAAAGATACGCAGAAAGTAGTGTTGGCGCTCTAGTGTCCTGATGTTGGGTACAGGAGTTCCATAGCCTGCCACAGCTGTTAACATTGAAAATACATCTTGGGTTGAATGTACATGTTGTAAAGCTGATCTGGGTTTACTTACCTAAGAAAGCTTACTTAAAACTTGCCTGGATTTACTCAGGATTTTCTCTTTTAATTATTTTCTCTTATTTGTAACTGAAAGTAATGCTTGTGAAAGTAGGACTGGAGGTCCACTAAGAATGTGAAATGTTTTGAAACATTCTACTGCATTGATTCCACAGGGATTTGTGCCTATCTGTCTTTGTGGGTTTGTTTTTTTTTTTCTTTAAAATGTGTGAAAAAAATTTTCTCCAGGAGACTAATAGAAGTGCTAATAATACCTATACAGGCAGTTTCATGACTGTTGGTTTTCTACCATGGAAACAGTATTAGCTCTTGCAGGGTGCACGGAAGCAGAGCTGGAAGCTAAGTATCTCTCTGACATTCCACTGAATGAGAATCCCTTTTCCACACCACCTTTACTAAGAAGATTGTCAGTACGGTTGAATGATGGCAAGCCATGTGCTGGTTTTGTAGTATAGACTGATGGAGAGAAGGACGAAGGCACTAAAATATGTTTTCCTGTGTTACCTCAGCCAACATATGAAATACAAGACTTGTGCATTTTCAGGAAGAACTTCCCTTCATTTTACCATATACAAGGAAAAATCCATATGATCTTAATTTTAAACAAGTTTTTGTGTATAAGCTTGCTGTGTTCCACAAGACGTGTGAGATGAACACAGTCTGACCAACCACATAAAAAAGGCCTATACCATCTGACTGGACTTCCTAGTAGTCCAGAAAAGCGTTCTGTGCTTTATTGGTAACAGTGAAGACATTTATCTTAGTAATATGATCCAGCAGAGTATCTGTTCTGTTGCACTCTGAGTATATCTGGTTTTGATGCATGCTGCTGCATAGTATGTAGTAACAGATAGCAGATGTGGTGCATGTTCCAGAAGGTGAAAGCCTTTAGAAACGGAAAGAACGTTAAGGTGACCATGATAAGGGATGAAATAATGCACCACAGGTATAGAGCTGATCATCTTTTGTTCTATTATACACCATTATAGACAAAATTAATGTGACAGGGAGGAGAGGGACCTGCTTTAGCATACATCTTTCTTTAGCTTATAAATGATTATGAATGTTAATTTTCAAATAGCTGGCTCTTCTTATTTATAGAAATGGAGGTTTATGCTTTTGTAGGACTGAAAACATTTGGTCAACAATCCGTTACAAAGAATTTCTACATTTAGAAAATTATCTGATTATATCCATCAGGCTGTAGATTTCTTTTTAGCCCCAGTAATAAAAATATTCGAAAAAACAGCTTCTATTGCTTGCTTCCAATTATTCATTTTTTCTAAATAATTCATCTTCTTCAGAAATGTCCAAAAACATTACAGTGCAGAACAAAAATGAAAATAAGCAGGTACATTTATTTAACTTGTATGGCTGCTTATTTCTGCATATACATTCATGCCTGTGAAAAAGTGTTCTACTCCATAAGGGGAGAAGCAGTTTATATTGCAAACAGACCCACAAAACAATACTTTGCTGTAATTGCATAGAGGTACTGATAAGCAAAGGTCATTGTTTAACATTTTCCTGGGGTGATTTCTGAGGTTATTACTCTCTCTGTTTTCTAGGAATGGGAAGTTAAGGTACACATTTCTGAATGTAAGAAGCCCAGTAGCAAAGTGGAAAAAAATGATTATTCAGGGTGCCTACATTTTGGGGGATTTTGCATTGGGTTTTTTTTTTGTTGTTTTAATGCTGCTTTAATAGTGAGTTATTTTTAAAGCTGCATGCTTCAGGTGACATACCTATACTGTGTGCTGGAATGAGGCCAGTTGCATTTTCAGTGCTTCTCTGTACCAAGAACTCCAATCACTCTGCTCAGCTACCTGCAACTGTTCTTTCTGGCAGAATCCCTGTTACCTCTTTTTCTATTTCTGTCCTTTACTTCGTATATCTTTGGTTCCTAGGCAGAATAATCCCTTCCTTACTCTTGTTTCTTTGTTTGCTTGTTTGTTTGTTTATACAGGAGGGTGAGAGGTAGGACAGGATGGAGGGGGGGAAGCTTAGTTAGATGCCCAAGCCCCTCCTATCAGCTGATGATATCCCCTTACCTGTTTCCTAAAATTCTGGCATGTCCCCTGTCCCTGAAGAGGAATGTCCCCAGGCTTTTTGCTGCCTCCCTGTTTCCCCTTTGCTACATCAGTTTGAAAGCCTGAGAGGCTCTGTTAAATGCGGAGTTGGTCATTCCGGAAATGGTGCTGCAGCAGCTCTCAGCAGTTGGTTTCCATCTTCACCACCCTGACATATTTTGTGGGACACTGGGCTGCACACCCTTGAAAGGTGCTGGAGTTGTCCTTGCCTCCCAAGTTTAGCCTAATTAATGCTCAATGTGCACGTGTGGTGTGCCAGTCCTTAGCAGATTGAGGCAGGTCCCTGGTAGCTAGGGGAGCCATGTGTTGTCTCTTTGACCTGGTGGGGATTTGAACCAGGATCTAGTTCAGGGAGTATTGAAACAGCCAATAAAGAATGCTTTCTTGGGTTTGTTGTTAAAATTGGAAAGGGGAATACAAGAGGGCAGCTAGTAGAAACTCCTGTTTTGTCAGCTGTAAATGTAGACACAATATACATTCCTTCTTTCTCTTGCTGAAAAATGAACAGGCATTTTGAATCCCCCCCTTCCCTGTAGAGCTTGTCAAGCTGAAAGTGCATGGATTTTGGCAACTGGCTTTGCAAGCAGATTTGCACCTTTATGAGTAGTATCTTTTTTCCAAGAATTGGCGTGGATATAAAGCTGGCTTTAATCTCTAAAGTCAACTTTATGATCATCCTCTTTAAATTGTCATTTATTTAATTCTGAAATCTCCTCTTTCACTACTGTTTTCATTTAACAAAGGAGGAAGATACTGCTTTTTTCAGTCTAATCAGCCACTTTCTGCTTAGTTCCATTAGGGACTGAGCAGAGCAGCGCTAAATCCAATCACAAGCAACATAGCTGGCCTCTGGCAGCAGACAGCTGGGAGTAAAATGGACACCACACCCCCCACACCCCCCCCTTGCCTACATTGCCTGGGCCAAAGCTCTCGCAAACCAGACTGGCTGCTGGTGCTTGTAACTTGTAAGGTATCACAGCTATTGTGAGAGCACGACAGAGGAGCATTTGCAGCATGAGCGTACACTCTGCTTTCTCTGCAAAGAGGTTTCTGTTTTTTGTCTTCCATTGAAGTTACTGTCCTGCGATCACCCTTTTTCAGAGAGTTTCCTTTGTCCAGGCTAAACCATTGAGCAGCAAGTTCATCTTATATTAGGTACGATTGTGTTGTTTTGAAAGTCATGATTGTTTGGAGGAATAAAATAAAGCAAGACAGACTGAAACATATCTGGTACGTAACTGCACATAGTTGTAGTGTTTCTGCCCTGTCCTTTGTCTTCTCTGTTCTCCTGTGCAGTGGGTAACATGACATGTATAAGCCTCCTATACCGTGACTACCTTAGAGAACTGGATGCCTCTAAATGTCAGTTCGGAGCCTGAATACAAGATCTGAGTAGGCCCCTGCAACAAGGCAAAGTGGCAGCGCGCCCTGGCCTTGCATCATGCCCTGATGCTCATCAGCAGAAGCAAAGCCAGTAGTTATAACTAACAGTGCTGGCTGTATACCTAGCTCAAAAGGGGAGGAACTACAAAATACCCTTTTTTGTTTTGAAATCCTCTGTCTGTCTTGAGTAGCACAGCCTCATTTTGCTGCGCAGCTTGTACCTACCTTCACAAGGGAACATGTGTCCTAGAGTACATGCAGTACTTGAAGTGGGGTACCTACTGTCTCTCTAAATAACAGGTCTGATGGTACAGTATTTTTCTGAAAAGAATGAAACAGTCACAAAGCTGGTAAGAGCCCACGAATTTCAAACTTCCTGACAAAAGGCTTGAGTCAGCTTTGCCATGTGTATCCTTGATTTGCGTACTGGTCCCTGTGCTTGACATCATACACAGTGGAGTAAAGGACATTTCTGTCCCACTGGGCTTGGAAGAAGTTAGATGCACTAAGATACATGCTAACTAGAAGTTAGCTTCTGAAGCACTGTGATTGGGGTAACTTCCTGTGGTTAGGGAACAGTCGAAAATGTATCATGCAGGACTCATGGATTTTTGTTTTTCATTGCTAAAAATATTTTTCTCAGGAAAATGCATGGTTGTAAGAATAAAGAAATATCAATAAGCTGTTCCACATTGAGACATGCTATGAAATGTAGACAGATTTGTGGTGGACTGCCCAGTAGCCAAGACCTGGCTACGCACCTATGGTTTACTTTTTAGAAATGATTGCCTTTTTGACAGCAGCTGAGGCTGAAAGCAGAGGTGAGCGTCGGGTGTTTTGTCCCCTGTGTTGCAGGTGTTTATGCTTAATATGAAAACCGTATTTGTTTACTTTGACAACTTATCATGTGCTCTGCTTCCCCTTTGGTCATAGCGTGCAGAAGGACAGCTATACACAAAGAAGTCAGGCTCTAGCAGTGAAGAATAAAAAGGGCACAAGTAGTAGGTCAAAATTAGGTTAACTTGAACTGTGGGACTATGGCAGCAAATCTGAAAAGGTGAAACCTGAACTGTGCACATCCAGTTTTGGAAGCGCTTGGCAGCAAATGTAAGGTTTGGCTTTTCCCTTACTTAAGCTGGCTACTAAGACCTGTTCAGCATTTGAATTCCTGCAGCACTCTCTTGCCAGGACCTTCTGTTTGCGTAGGTCACATGTGGTGTGAAACTGAACAACTTTGCAGAGTAAACTGTTTGGAGCATATGCTTCTGTATTGCAGCCTTTGATACTCAAGCCAGAGGAATACATTGCTTGTAATATGTGCAAGTTCAACTGTGGTCAAACTGAAAAGTGTCAAGGGTTGTGTCAGGGGATGTAACGTTACAGTAGTTTGAAGCTAGTGTGTGATATATTTCTGGGAGATGTTTTGTGAATCATAAAGAATTTGAGGGGAGTAAATGGAAAAGGCAATATCATTACAATGTAGACTCCAGCTCTCAGTGAATTAGGTCTTTCTCTCCCAGGTTAAATGTAGGCTACATGTTAGGCACCATTAAAAAGTTGCTGTTTACAAATACTGTAATAGCAATGTCCAGTTACAGGCTGGGATTTTTTCCTGCTTTTAAAGTAAAAGTTCATACTGGCTTTTGTTGACAGTGGTTTTTATGCATACCCATAAAGTGTTCCTTTTTGGTATGATGTGAAAGGGGTGTACTGTCTTAGTTTAAACTTAGTCCTAGAAGGCAGAAACTCCTGAACGTTGGTCCTAACTCTGATTCATTCCCTCTGACACTGAATGAACTATTGTAAAACTTGGGAGTTGTTGTCTTGTCAGCTGGAAGAGCCCTTGGTGCTACATCTCTGTCCAGCTTGGTTAAGGGTTACTGGAACTCAGGCTTCCCTGTGGAGCCTGCATTAGTTGATGGCTAAGAGATGGAGGTTTTCTAAAGATCTAAAGTAATTTGTTTATTTTTAAAAATGAACATCTCACTAGCTTTGAAGCAATTTCTTCTCTAAAAAATCACATAATCTTACAGACAGTCCTGGTTGAAAAAATACCATGATGTAAGTACTTTTTGGTACCCAGGAGGTTTTAAACTTACTTCTGGTATGCAGCTAGTGGGAACTAGCTTTCTGCTAGAAACTGACTTTCCGGCAGTCTAGTAGGGGATCTCTCTCATCTGCAAAGTTAACCAGGTACAAAGGTGATTTCAGCAATTACGAATTTACAAACGGGCTTTCACAAACATTTTTTTCATTTTGAAAAATGAATCCAATCAATAACTTTTGTACTAGCTTTCAAGACAGAGAATTAATTTAAGTAATAATGGGCATAGCTGGGCTAGTAAAATGGTAACAATCAAGTTACTGATTACCATTGATTAAAGCACAATCAGTGCTTTACTTATATATGCCATTTTTTTACAGACTCTGTGTTAAGCAGTTTTTGGAGACGTGAATGAAGATTCCAGCAGAACTGACCCTTTCTTGAGCTTTAACAGAGCAAGTTTTAGACTGACACACATAGATATTGCTGGGATTCAGAAATATCCCCAAAGCAAGAAATGTAGTGTGCTGTATGTATGGTTCCTAATGTCTTTCTATATGTTTTTGTATGCCAGGATACTGGGAAGAGATAATTAATGGGAGAGTTGGTTTTAAATTAGACTTACTGTGGTTGCATGGGGGCAAGGAAAGGCACTAGAGAGTATCTTACCAGAATCACTATAGCAACACTTCATCCCATCATTCCCTGTGTCTTCCTCAGTCTGTGATACTCTCTATTCAGTCACTAAATTATTAGCAGCATTTATATTCAAAACCAGTCATTTCAACTGTAAGCCCAGAAGTATTTTTAACAGAGGGAAATTCTAGCAGCTCTGTCCTTTACAGTCAATAGTTTGGGGAAAAGTTGGGCTTTTTATTATTGTTGTTATTTTTATGACAAGACTTTTCCTTTTTCCTGTTAACTATTGCTCATTGAGTGGATTTCAGCTTCACAGTGAAAGTAGTATGGATTCCTCAGGTGTGTGAGAAGAAAATCTGATTTTCCTGCTTGTCTTTTCCAAAAAGAATGAGAGAGGTTGAGGGTGTTGGGTAACAAGACACTCTATTATCCTATGAGGAGAAAAGCAAAAATACTATGCTAAAGTGTCTGCTTATTTGGTCTCTTTCATGGGGGATATATCTCTAAGTAACAAGAAGTGAAGCAAATCTCCCATGCTTTTCACCTCATCATTCTGTCTTGACCATAAAGGAGTAAAGCTAAAAATGGGGGTTGCTTGTTTCATAGTTCGCATTTGAAATAAAACTTCTGAATGTCCATTAAATGACCCGGTTTTATTTTTTGCATGAAACTAAACCAGGCACCATCACCTTTTCTCAGTACCAATATTTGTAACATCACAGTGTTCTTTTCTCTACCAGTCACACTGGGGATCCCCAAAAGGACAGTTTTAGCTTTAGTGAGCTAGCTGGCGACCTCCCCTTTAAACTTGTCTTGATTAAGTATTATGCTTAGAACAAGGAACCATACTGATACTGGATTTTTTTAATGTTAAGACCTTTAGTTTCTAGCTAGACAAGGCCTGTCACTGATGTCCTGTTATGTCAGGTTGAGGCATATGGAGGACCTTCAACCAAACTGTTACAGAAGAAATCCTGACTTGTGTTCTTTTGAGAAGTGAACTCCATTGCTGTCCTGCTAGGGAGTGCATAGTTCTGGTGTATTTTGAATCTACATTGCTAGAGGAGTTTTTTAGGAAACACATTTAACAGCTTGGAAGAGTTTTGTCAGGGACAAAGAGTGTACTGAGAAGCAGTATGTTTTTTGAGCCTAAGCTTTGCTCTTTCATTCTGGTTATGAGCTAGTTAGTATAAAGGTTCAAGGCATTCAAAGCGAGCCTGTGGGATACTTAAGTTAATCAAGCTATCTGAAGGATTCCTCCTCTCTGCGCTTTGCAAATTATTCTAGAGGGGTTCAAGGCTGCCTGGTATAACCTGATGGCAGAAGGTTGAAAGAGCTGCTCCACTCCACTTCTGTTATGTTCACTGCCTGTAGATGGAAGGACAGATGAATAATTCAGGTGCTTTTGAGAGCCGGGAATCCCAATAAATTGCTTCAAACTTGCTGTAGGCTGTGATTCTGTTGCTGTTACTGTTTCTTTTGTGGATAAGCAAAGCATTTCTTTTGTATTTCTTTGTATTTCTTTTTTCTGCTGTAAACTGCTTTTCCATTCATACATTGTTTTGAAATTTATAACATTTGTCTATAGTTGTCTAGGATTTTGCAACTATTTGATGTTACTGTTTTTTCTTTTTAATGTAATAAGGCTGTTCCTTGTGTTTTACGCACAAAGGTACCTTAAATCCATGAAAAGAACATTCAGTGATTGACAACAATGGGCAGAAGTGCTTGTTGTATCAGAAATTCAGCTTGTCATTTGTTAATCAACTCTAATAACTGGCTGTCAAAGTAGCTAGGTCAGTAAAGGATAAAATAGATCTTAGCTGCTGTATGGTTGATTGCTGTACATGATAGTCGTTGTTAGAAGGAGACTTTGCAAAGCTGAGCTTTTGGTGTAGGAGTGTTCTCAGTAAAAATAGCTGCTCTGAGACTACTGAATGGTGAATTCTATCCCTTCAGTTGTTAGGAGATGGTGGTTACCAGGGTGATATCCTGAGACTTCCTAAATGATTGTCTTGTATGTACTTCTATCCAAAGTATCTCCTTTCCCAGATCTTGTCATTTTACTAAGCGTAAGGGTTAAGAAACAGGTAAACCTGTAACATAGGGGTGGGCAGAAATAAAAGTTGAATGAGGTATAACTGGAAAGCAAGACCTGATACTAAAAGTATTCTTTAAATCTCCTGTTCAGCCTTGATGCTTGACTGTGGTTCTGTACTGTAGTTTCTCCATACCTAAAAACTGATCACGTAGGCCTATTTTGAGGCTGCATTCACCAGTGGTGTTGGAACTCTGTGCAATTCCTGAACAAAAGAACTACGTCCTCCTAGAAGCTATGCTAAGGCAGACGGAGGACAGGGAGGTGATTCGAGACAGCCAGCATGGCTTCACCAAGGGCAAGGTCTGCCTGATGAACTGTCTTAGGGTGGTTTCGAGGATTCATACGAAGGGTAGACAGGTATCGATGGACTACAAGGGGAAAAAGCAATAAGCATTTTATTAACTACAAGCGTGCATTACACTGAGAGTATCTTGCAAAGCAATTGTCTTACCAACCTGAAGACTGTGAAGAAGATGGACCATCCGTACATTCTTGTGTTGTCTTGTGCCACGTGCTCAGCCCAGCAGTTGGTAGGTGCCAGCTTTACGTGGGCATCCCTGTGGAGGCAGCAGTGGCCCCACCGTACACCAGCCCCCTACTCTTCCAGAAATCCTGGTATTTATACATTTGCAGAGGAGCAGATTTTGACACAAATGACCAGCGAGTGCTGAAACACGCCTCTTGTTGCTGACTCTCGACGTAGGGAGCCTATGGCATATTGTGCCCGCTGGTCAGGTGCACTGCACACACCATAGCCATCCCATCTATTGGTTCGTAGGCTTTGTACACACGGCATATTATCAATCATGCTTAAGCCAATAGCAAGATGTTGCAAGGATTCCTCCCTCCACATCCTCTCCTAGTATTGTTCAACTTTCGTATCTCTGTGGGAAACCATCTGGTTTCTCTCACCCAGCCTGTTATCTACTTCTCACCCAGCTGCGGTTTTCTCACTGTGCTAACTGCGACGGTCATGGACCGAAAGTCCACCTTTTAACCCCTCTGCTGCGGTTTTCTCGGCTATCTACTTCTCATTCAGTGTCCAACCACAGACCAAAATCCCATCTTTTAATCCCTCCGTATACACCAACGTCGTGGTCTTCTATGATGGAGAGACCATATCAATGGACTAGGGAGGAGCTACAGATGTCGCCTATCTGGACTTCTGTAAGGCCTTTGACACCGTCCCCCACAACATCCTTCTCTCTAAATTGGAGAGAGATGGATTTCAGGGGTGAACTGTTGGGTGGATGAGGAATTGGTTGGATGGTTGCACGCAAAGTGTAGTGGTCAACACCTCAATGTCCAGATGGAGATCGCTGATGAGCGATGTTCCTCAGGGGTCCGTATTGTGACTAGTACTGTTTTAATCTCTTTATCAATGGCATAGACAGTGGGATCAAGTGCACCCTCAGCAAGTTTGCAGATGGCACCAAGCTGAGTGGTGTGGTTGACATGGCTAAGGGATGGGTTGCCATCCCGAGGGACCTGGAGAAGCTCAAGGAATGGGCCTGTGTGAACCTCATGAGGTTCAACAAAGCCAAGGTCCTGCACCTGGGTCGTGTGTGAAGGGATTGAGAGCAGCCCTGCCGAGAAGGACTTGGGTGTCCTGGTGGATTAAAAGCTGGACATGAGCCAGCAATGTGTGTTCACAGCCCAGAAGGCCAATTGTATCCTGGACTTCATCCAAAGAAATGTGGCCAGCAGGTCGAGGGAGGCGATTCTACACCTCTGCTCTGGTGAGACCCCACCTGGAGTGCTGTGTCCAGCTCTGGAGCCCTCAGCACATGGACCTGTTGGAGTGAGTCCAGAGGAGGGACACAGTAATGATCAAAGGGCTGGACACCTTCTCCAGTAAACATAGGTATGAGGGTTGGGGTGTTCAGCCTGGAGTAGAGAAGACTTCCTGGGACACCTTTCAATACTTACAGGGAGCTTATAAGAAAGACGTGAACAGACATTTTAGCAGGGCCTCTTGTGGTGGGACAAAGGGTAATGGTTTTAAACTAAGAGGGTAGATTCAGACTAGATGTAAGGAAGGAACTTTTCCCAATGAGGGTGATGAAATACTGTAACAGGTTGCCCAGAGAGGTGGTAGATGCCCCATTCCTGGAAATGCTCATGATCAGGTTGGACAGGGCTCTGAGCAACCTGATCTAGTTGAAGGTGTCCCTGCTTATTCAAGGGGGTTGGACTAGATGACCTTTAAAGGTCCCTCCCAGCCCAAACCCTTCTATGATTCTATTCTATTATTCTAAAAGACACTGTGCAAAAAATATGCATTCATGTGGAGGTGGAGCAAGCCTAATTTAGAAGAATTAAATTTATGGTCAAAGCAATCAAGTGCTAAATTAGTTTAAAATCAAAGATCAGGGAAAGTCAGTGAAAATTAATACAGCATAAGGGCTGAATGTGGGCTTTCTTCAGGGAGTCTGCAAACTGCTTTTCTTCTTGTGTAAGAGTACAATTCTGCCACAGAACTAGACTATGCTCTGTTACAGTTCAGTCGTCTAATTTTTTAAACCTGTCCTGTTACTGCTTTTGATAATGGATTCCTTTTACTACGTATGCTAGTTGAGTTTTTTATTTCAGCACAAAAGAAAAGTGTTCCCTCTGGTTTTGCTTGATTGTAGGCAGTTAATGCATGAGGTATTTCGTATAGCATTGATATGTTTATACATTAAATTTTTAAAGGATGCATACAAAGAAAGGTGTAGGCTAACATGGAGGCAAAGAAGAGATGGAAAAACAAATTTTTGTTCATGTTCAAAAGGAAATTTCCGTCAACAAAGGCTTTTTCAGGGCTGTTGCCTCTGACGCTGACACATGAGCAATGCCTCTGGGTTCATTTAAAATGCAGACTATTTTTCCCAAGATCCATGGCTTGAAATGACAAATAAAGGGAGAGTTTTGGGTGACGTTTCCTCAGCCTTCTCATTTCCAAGCTAAGCCTGCCTGGAATCTATTTGATCATTATGCACTGTAGCTTAAAAAGAAGAAAAAACCATGGCATTGCCAGGGAACTTCACAGCCCTGTATGACTTGTGTAAAATGTGGAGCGTTTTTGGACTCATTCCATTGAGAGAGCTTCTTCCTGGCTCGCAGAGGCATTTCTTACAATATTTATTCATTTTAAGTCTCCTTACATTCTGCTTCAGGACTTTTTAGAATTTTAAATGGATGAGAAGAAATCTGGCACTGTCCCCTCCTGATGAAAGCAAATGACCATATTTCTATCTAGTTCTAAAAGAAGTAAGAGATACCTGAAGTCTAGGTGGAAGAAATTTGTTAAAGTGACTGCCACTAGGTAGGTGCCGCCTTTTCCTGGATTAGATCCTACAAGAGGACTAGCAACATAGGAAACCTTTTTGGTTTTAACTCTGAGGAAAGCACAATAACACATCTAAATGATGTGTATTAGAAATAATGAAAGGATGGAGATTGCTCCATGTCCTTCTGTTGCTAATTTGTCCACTTCCTTGCAATGTGGTAGAAGATGGTACAGGAATGCTGAAAGCATAAGAACAGAGAATAACATAGTACGAGAGATTTTATTTAAGGAGTTGGTTTTCTCTATGATAATGTGAAATTAGCAAAGCAAAATGCAGGTGAAATCTAGAAAGTGTTGAAGAAATCTAGAGGCCTGAGATATCATACAGTTCTGTGCACTGGATGTGTAGATCATTACAAAATACCTTCTCCTTAGGTCAGACAAAGTTGGAGAAAGGAAGGGGACTCTTCATGTTTCACAGATGGGGGAAAAAGAAAAAATGGTGTATTGCACAAGGATAGCCTCTGTCAGTGCCAGGAATTGGATGGACTTTTAAAAAAGCCGCAGAGTACAAAACGGGAACTTCTGATTGTCTTCGCAAAGAATTTGAACAGATCTGCTGAGCTGGCTTTCCTTCACGGAGCAGAACTCTTCCTGGTAATACATTACTTCTGCAGCACTTGCTCTTCTGTAATACAGCAAATTTTTCTTCACCATCTTGCTCATCTGTGACTGTCCCCAAAGCAATGAACTCACATGTACCAAACGCAGGGAAAAAAATATAGTCTAGCATCTTGGTGCTCCTGTTTGCTCTCAGGGTTGCTGTTTTACTTCCCTTGAGAATACAAGGTATGTGAAAGCAGCACTAAAGTGCATCACCACTTGATGGCACCAAACAAATTTGAAAGACCATTTAAAATAAATACAGGGAAGCGACTCAGCTCTTCTGCAGTGTGGGAGGGCACTGATAGAAGTAAGTCATGCTTGCTGTATTAGTAGAGCACTCCATAAAGCACTCTCAGCGTCTGATAAACTTTTCCATTGTTCAGTTTCTTTAACACAGCATGAGTACTTCAGCACTGTTGTAAATAATGAGCAATGGGGCCTTGTGTGGAAAATCAATAAACTAAAAATGTATTCTTAGCCCAATGTGCTGTCCAGTTTGTAAGGAAGAGAGGGTATGACTTGCTTGGCTGAAAATGTTCTGGTTGCCTTGTACTGAGGCTGTACACTCACTGTATCTCTTTTGTTATAGTAATTTTGCAAGTACAAAGCAATGGTTTAATGAAAATCAAGTTCCTGGACTGCATAATTTGAAGAATTTTCCAAAATAAGGAGAATTCTAGTACCATTGCACTGCATGCTGTTAGATTCACAATAACCTTGGTATTTCAGAAACTCCTTGTCCTACAGATATTCCTCCTCTTGTTCCCTGTGGGGACAGATCTTCTCAGTTCAGTGACTGGAAGGATGACCATATTGATTCTTTAGCCATTAACAGTAAAATGTACCAACAGGGAGCTCCCCTAATACTGTTATGGATGCTTCTCCTTGTCTTTTCTGAGCACATTATAAGAATCTTGTCCTTCTCAGGTTTTTATTAGTTCTTAGAAAAATGTGTTTCAGCAGCAGACATCTGCAAGATAACCTCCTGGCCGTTCCATTAAACACACAGCAATTGCTAGAGGCTTCCTTTATTTAATTCACTCTGAATCCTCTGCTTTCTGTAGTTTTAGCTTCCTTCTGTCTTTTCATCTGTCCCTGAACATACTGCCTTGCTTAATTATATCATGTTTTGTGGAGAAAGAGAAGAAGGAAGATGTTTATGCTTGTCAAAATGACCAGCAATCTCGTCTTTTCCCTGATTCCCTTTCAACTAAAAATGCCTACAACAACGTTTGGTTAGTTTGTCTAGGTTAGCTGTAAAAACAGACACTCTGTTGGCTTCTCTTCTCAGCTAGCAGAATAGAGACAGAGTGCATCCCAGCATTACATGGATCAGGAACAATTAAAGATTGCAGCATATCTGTTTCCCTTTCACTTCCAATTATTCTACCACATCATGGATTAATGGAAGTGTGCAGTGTTGAGGGATCATGCACATGCATATGTATGGCATTCTTGATGACATGGACATGGAAGAATTTTGGCACCAGTTCCCTCTCTTCATTCCAAGCAACTGTTTTGTAATTAATTATTAGAATTACCTAGAAAATTATTTGGCTGAGAAGCTGTTTGCTGTTTATTTGGATAGTACCTACCACAGTGGAGACCTTATCTGAGCGTAAAGATCTTAGTAGTAACATACAGTAATTATATCTGATAGATCCTGTGGTTGTCCATAGACATACTCTCAAATCAGTGCTAGCCCTACAAAGGTGATGAAAAGATTTTTTTTGAAAGGGTTTTTAAAACATGCCTCTGAATTTTGTGCATATCCATTCCAGAAACTTGTGTTGATTGAGGATTACTTTCATTCTGTTTTTAGACTGCATCGCATTCCTTCTAGGCCTTTTACTGTCCCAAGTGCAATTTGACTTTGAAACCAAGAAGCATTTCACCATTACAGTAGGCTGTAGCATTCCCAAGGTGCAGGAGGTATTGGGAGTGCTCTCTTTCATGGAGGTGTACTCAAGAGAATAAATACAGCTCAGCAAAAAGGTGAATATTCAAACCCATTAAAACCTTTGATTTGTTGGTTTCGTTTTTTTTTTTTTAATGTTTGCTTCCTTCCTGTGTAACTAACTGGTAGGAAGGATGCCAAAGATTGTATCAAAAGAAAGGCCCAAGTCTTTAAGAGCATCTTTGTAATGTTTTTATAAGATAAGTCTATTGTTTTCCACTTGTGAAACAATATTAACCATTTAATGAAACAACTTTAAAAGATGCTGGCAGCTTTATTGCTGGGTGCCGGTGTTGCATTCTGATCCATCTTTAATGTCTGCTGAAACAGTCCATAGCAATTAGATAATTGTTTCATCAAAATATGATTAAATCAAAATGCCTGTAATTGATGCTTCCTTTAAGCATTATTGAAACAGGACTTTAATGAAAGTAAACATACATTCTTGCTGTTCTGAATATTTGAACTACAGAGGGAAGAAAATGGAAAGCAATTAGAGCAACAGAATAATGTTTGCAATTTAATATTCGAAGCATGCTTTTCTTTTGCTGTTAAATTCTAATTTAATGGGGAGATTTCATGTGCCGCTTACAAAACTGCATACTTAGACTTTATGTAGGTGTTTTTGGCACAGATGTCTTCTGCATTCTGAAGGCTCTCTAGGCTGCCGTACATTTCCAGGCTTGGTCATCTGTGTAGCCCACAGCCGTGGGATGCAATACGCGGAGAATCACTGAAGGGAAAAGAGCCTTGGTGGCCACGTTAATCTGATAAATGTTCTGGAAAGCATGGTCATTCAGATGGAAGAGCCAGCCCTGCCTCTAAATGGTGCTGCAGCTTGGCGTGAGGCTGCAAGCATCTGCACGTGAGCCCAGCTCAGTCATCGGCGTTTTCTACAGGAAGTGGCAGTCACTTCTGTGCTGGGGATGAGCCCATTTTTCATGCATACAATTTGAATTGAGGAAGGTTGCGTGCATTTCTCCACGCTGGGGTGTAAAATTCAGCCCAGGGCCAAGGCAGCAGCTCCTACCACTGGACTCTTGATTGGGTTTTGAGTCTTTGCCAAAGGTAAAGTTTCATGTGCTTTTTGTCACCACTTCTCAAAATACAAACAAAGTGTCTATGTCTGAATAAGGATAAAATAAATGAGGCTGAACTTAAAAGTCCTTAGGTTTACAAGTTGGTTGGGCGCTGGTGTAGATTGCCTGGGAAGACTGCTGAAGCCGTGGCATGAGGTGTCTCAGAACCGGTTGAAGAACCATCTGTTGGGAACACCTCAGCAGTGCAGGGGGGCAGGGCTCTCCTGCAGAGTTTCCCCTTGCGTGAGGCATGCCTCCCTGATGAAGCATTTCTAAGGCAAATGGAGCGTGCAGCAGCCCAGGGATGGCCTGCACTGAGGCACAATGAATTCTTAAGTGGTTGAAGTGAGGCGTGAGTTAGAGAGGGTGGGAGACACCAGATTACACAAGCTCTAAAGCATCAGACCCAGCTGTACTTTGATGTAATTCTGATACTTGCTGATATCATCAGTCATGGAGCAGTGTTGCTCTTTGATGAGACCAGCAACAATACAATGTTATACAACCAGAAGGACAAGATTAAAAAGCACTATGGTGTTTATAGCAATCTCAGTAGGCCTTCATAATTATACCAAGCTATTGTTTTATGGTATTCATCTTTTTAGGGGAAAGCAGAAGGCTTTCTGGAAAGTGAGAAGTTTAAAATATTACATGTTTGTGAGAAGGTCAACTTCCCCTTTGTACATGCTATTAAAGCATATCAGAGTTTTGTTTCTCTTACTTGAAAGGGCTAGTTGGAGCTCTTTGGAGAGCAATGACTGACTGCAAAGTCAGACAGATTTATATTTAAGATCATGAAAAGTGTGCGTTCTGAAACTCCTAGTTTGTTGATTACAGAATTTGTTTCTGTGATTACCAAGAGTTATATTATCACCTGGACCACCTATCATTCTTCAGGTTTCGGCATAGTCCAAATTGCTGGTACTTGAGAGACTGGACCATCCACAGCTGGATCAGACAGTGCTTAAAATACGGTGCACCAGACAAAGCCTTATACACATTAAAAAACAAGGTAAGTTTTTACAAGGAAAAGCCATGAATGTATTTGATCAGCTTTTTGAGACAAGTGTGGCTTACCTGGAATTCCTATTGCAGACAGGTCGTGTAGACTGTGGTTTTAAGTTCAGGTATTTCTTTCTCAAGACAAAAATCAATGTTGCACCTGAATTTTAGCTAAAGCTCTTTACAGCTTTTATTTCCTCTTCTTTCCCAGGAAGTTTTTTGTTTTTGAATAGTGTTGGTGTCCAAAGCATGCTAGGTGCAGGAGAGGCATAAAAACCTGATAGGCAATGCCCCTCCCAGTCCTAAAGGCTCAGATAAAATGCCAAAACAAATCCAGTATATCAAAAGTTAGAAGGCCTACATCACAAGAGCCGTGCTAATCTCCTTGTGTTGATTGACTAACTGTCACATTGCAGCAGTTTTCAATGCTGTGGTTCTGGTCTTTCTGATACCTGCAGCACTGTTTGGGAAGATCTGAACATCAAATTTTCACACTGATATTTTTTTCCTCCTTCAGGTTCAGTATGGAATTTTCCCAGATAATTTTGCATTCAATATTTTGTTGGATTGCTTTATAAAGCAGAAGAAATATGAGGGTAAGAAGATATGTACCAATTTTGCATCCTTAGTTGTATGCTGTTAGATTCTGCAGAGCCTTTCTTTGAATTAAAAACATTTAGCCATATGTTCTCTGAAGTCACCCTAAAAACATGCCTTCTTCATTTAAACTGCTCTTCTGCGTGTTTATATCTCATTTCTGTTGGTTTTTTATTCATTATATAATTTTGAAACCCGTGCAGTTCACAGTTTTTACTGTTATAAATCCCATGCCACATGTAAACCAACTTCTCCAGTCTTTACAAGTCTGACTTATATGCTACCAACATCATAGGAGTAATTACTGACAATGTGAGTGTTATAAGAATCAAAATGCATGTTGGTAGAGTTCATATTACCTACATTTAGCTATTCAAAACACTACCTATCTAAACTGTTTGTCTAGACTTTCTGTCTTTCACTGGAGGGAGCCAGCTATGCTGAATTGCCATGTTGAGGTTGCCTGTCTTTCACTAGGGACTGTTTTAAGTGTTGAGGTGAATAATTCTCTCATGTTTGATGACAAATATTTAAGATTTTAATTTCATTGCAGGTTTTCTGGTAATGTAGAGAGGGAGTGAGCTTTTCTTTGCATAAGCCTCTTGTAAAACAAATAACTGAAAAGGACAACAGAATTGCAGGACTTGTCTCTAGCTTTTATCGTGGATGTTTTGCTAAATGGCAAATTAATAACATCTATTTATTTTATTTTGAGAGCCCCCCCATCTGTGAATTCCCCTTTATTCCATCCATATTTCTTTTCTGTGGCAGGCTCAAGGGCTTTTGTTTAACAAACTGTCCTTCCTGACAGGGAATGTCACTGAAACTCCCTGTGGAGCTCCTCCAGAGCACTGTTTGCTGTTTGCTGAATACAGTGAGTGCTGTGGGTGATCTGTGACAACATTTCTGCTCCATTGTACTCTTCTGTCACCTTAAGGGCAGTGAATTTAAGCCAGTCTTCTGTTGTTTGTAAGCTAAACACAAGAACAAAGAAGTAGTTTTTAGAGATTTAAAAAAAAATGTTAATGATTCAAGGGCTGAGCAAAGAAGAGCCAATTGAAGAGTGTAGAGCTGAGTTTGGAAAACCCCTTTGCTGTCATCTCATGCTATTAAATCCATTCTTCCTTCTTGCAGTGTGTTTGAATAACCTAAGCAAGTAAAACTAATTCTATACTACTAGTCACAGGAAATCTTTAACTTTCTAACTACTTCAAAACACGTTCTAGCAATAAAGTATTAGCGAACATGAGTGGGTGCGACAGGGAGCTGTGTAAATTTGCACTTGCTGATAATGTATTGTTTTCCTCCGTAGATGCTATGTCAGTAGTAACAGAGATCATGCTGCAAGAAAGTTTTGATGAATTCTCAACACAGCTCCTTTCTCTCTATGTTTTATACCAGTATCTGGCAACCAAGTCTGAACGTACGGTAAGCTGACCACACTCAAAATGATACACAAAGTCTCCATTTCTAACTGTCGTGGTGCAGTCAGTTGGACATTCAATCCTGAATATGTAGTATTTCCCCTAAGTTTACCTGGAAAAAATAAATACTCCTTTTTTTTTTTCATTGTTTTTATAACTGCAGAAGAAATTAAAAAAAAGAAACAATAAAATAGGAAGGCTGTCAAATAAATTGTCACCACTTTTGCTGCTCCCTCTGAAAGGGAAGATGTGTTGGGATTTTCAGATATAATGTATGCCCATTGGAAGGTTATGAAATGACATTTTAGTTCAGTTCAAAGAGGGATCTATTGGTTAACACAAAAAAAATAGCGTCACCTATTGTGTAGGACTGTTAAGGTGAGTATTGCTCACCATTAGAGCTTGGTAATGATGTTGTTGCAGTCTTATAAAGCATTTTCACTAGAGTTTTTACTGTCCCATTTGGCTTTGGATGTATTGTTTCTAGTATGTATTTGTTTTAAAACTAAATCCATTATATCTTTCCTGTCTTCAAGGGTTAGGGGTTCCTTATTCACATCTAGCTTGCTTAAGACCAACATGACAGTTCAGGCTCTTGGAAGTGGCATTATTCTACCTTTGCAGAAGGTGCTCAGTTAGGTATCGGCAAAGGGCTCTGCCCATGTCCATCATTTTAGGCAGCTACTTTTCATGTAGTTTGGCACAAACCTTCAATATCATGTTGTTATCCATAAGGAACATGCTTGAAGCCTCCATTTGTCTTATATGAAGCATCTTCCTAAATACACATTACAGATGCCTTAATGTTTTACTCAGTTGGGTTGTAATTTCAGTTTTCACTATAGAAAACAGATGTGCATTTGCCCTGTTCTGTATTCTCCTTCATTCCCTAAAAGTCAAGTATGCTTGATCACTTGTATAGGAAGAGCAGAGGGACCAAAATTTTGTTTTGCCATTGTGTTTGTGCATCCTCACTACAAAGCCAAGCACTTGTGTGTAGTGTTTCATAAGAGCTGAATATGCAAGCAAGGGTAGTGTGGGCATATGATACATTTAAGGCAAGCATATTTATATGGCTGTGACTTATTTAATATGCATTTTGAAACAACCCCATCCAAAGACAGCAATAAACCATATTTTTATATGTATACACCATACAGAGTACCATTCAACACCTCATACTGCTTAGTACCAATTTTCTGTGTTTGATTTAAGAAATTGTGATAGACAGAGCTATGAGATCTGCTCAGCTACTCCTGAAGATCCCATTCCCTTTTTCCAAGGTGTGAGACAGGTCAGCCAGGTCTTGTTAAAGACAGGCCCTTGGCCGCAGCTTAGGGTCCAGCAGCCTGATGAAATGATTTTTTTACATTTGAGAGCTGAATCTTGGGCAGTCTATGTTAGTATTTAATGTGTATAGCAGTGATGATGGAGAGCTTCCGTTTTTCTGCTGTTGTAAAGACCACTGAAAGCCTGACTGTTTTGGCTCTCCCCAGAAAATTTCCTCCTTGACTGCTGCAAACAATCAGTATGATTGCTACCTTCCACTGCAGAGGTGTTAATGTTAAGTTCTTGCGGTCCCTTCAGCTCTTGGAGCCAAGTGGGCTAGCTCCCAAAAGAACCTAAACTGCTAAAAGCCCTGTTTTTCCAGTTGCATCTGATTTTCCTGTAACATTCAGCTGGAGTGCTGAATTCTGCATGGAACAGCCCTATTTCCTTGTATACTCTTTCTGGATCAAGCAAATACCTTGCCTGGCTGTCAGGTGATGATATTTTGTATCAGATGATAACATGCAAATACTCGTAGCACCCATATGGAGACACAGAAAAATGCCATACCTTGAAAAGACATCTCTGAATAATGCATTAAACCAGAAGGTCGAACCTTTGTGCTTTTTAAGACTCAGTGTACCTCAGGGAATTTTTCAGAAGGCTTGTTCCTTTCACCAAGGATATTTGTTTCAGGTCGGAAGGTAATAAACACGACACTGAAGTACCCTGCCACAAAAACCATGTGTTAGGGTGAGACTTCCTCCAATCTATTGCCTTTTATAGCTTCCTTTTCCTCAATTTCTTAGCAATGGGAGTTGTTAGCTCCTTTCACTTGCAGTAAAGAGACATTTATCCTTGGTATTTGTGCTTCTCTGGTCTTGAAAAATGTACTCTACTATCCCATAGCAAAACAAATGTCACACTGCTCTTGTGGTTTTAATGTACTTACTGATTGGATGCCCTTCTTTAGCCGTCACTGGTGGTCTGGCTCAGACAGACTTTCCTCTAGCTGGAGAGACAGCTGTACTTTTAACCCTGGGCCATACAGTGGTCTTGGTGGGTTTCATATGTTCTTTTTACAGTGCAGATTTTGGACTCAGAGCAGCCATTAGCAGCATATTCTTCTCAGCATTTTCGTATTCTAGCGAGGGGTAGTGGAGCATGTATCTTACCACATACGTAAAAGTAAAGGCTGCTCTAGTAAGAAGCCGTGTAATTTTTTTCCTTCATCAGTGTTAGTCTGAAACAAGTGGTAGAGTATAACAGGCAGACCTTGTCCAATGTAAATTAGTATAACCCTCTGTCTTGAAGGAAACACACTGCTTGACTTCCATGCAAAATCTCAGCCACTCACATTTCACTCTCTTCTGGAAAGAGAGGAGTTCCTCAGTATAATGTGTACTCCTCAGTATAATATGTACTATCCCCCAATATATACATACTAACTGTGAACACTAGACATGTTTAATGATTCTTTACTTTATTGCTAAGACATCTGATGAAAGCCACGTGTGCTGTCTTTGCTGCCATTTTATGTTTGTCAAAGAACACTTACTTAGTTTACATTACTTGCAGTGGGAAGAGGAAAGAAATCTTGGTGCATCGCTAGTGCTTACCGGTCTAAAGCAAACAAGCACTGTTGGTTTTAGTTCCCAGCTATATGGCTATGCATTTCTTGGTAAGTTTTACCTCCCTCACAGTCATGTTTTCCCACAGTCATCTTCAGTGGCTGAATTAAATTGGCATCTTTGCTTTATTAAAATGTAATCAAGGAGAAGGGTAAGGCAGAAATAGTGGAAGGAACAATTTCAGAGTTAAGACTGAATCTGTTTTGTAAACCTGGAGGGTAATACTGATTTGAATGGTTTGGCCTTTATTGGACAGCTTCAGAACCTGCTTTAGGGCTCCTTACAAGTTGGGATTCGCAGCTGAAAGAAGACCTTCTTAAAGAACAGTAGGGTTGGTTTGTTTGTGGACCAAAAAATTTAAAAAAAAACACCCAAAAGTACAGAGTTCCATAACACAAATTTAAGGTTATGGACAATGCACTCTTTTTCTAGTTAGTGAACTTCTTAAAATAATCCTTAAACCTCAAGAAGTTCAGAGAGCACAGCCTGAAAAACACTATGTTTAGAAGACTTACTACTCACTGTAAAGTTAATGTTTCTGTTGCGAACAGCAGATAGTAGTGCCTTTATCCTGTATCTGTTCAGGAGTCTTCACTGCTAATGATATACTATATTATTAAAGAGTAGTTAGATTGGAGTCTGGAGGGGAGTTGGAGGGAAGGGGAATGAGGTAAGCAATTCTTGAATTTTCTCTAACCTTTAGAGCAATGTAGTGCAGATGGGTTTTATCCTTCTCTACAAAATGCTTATTTACTTGAAAGTAATTAATGAATTGAAAATTTATGATTATGCAGTTGTTCCATTATGGCATTATATTTTATTCTAGAATTTATTGAGAGTAATAAAAAGTGGACTTGTTCTTAAAATGTAGCCTCAAAATATGATGTGTAGTGGCAGAGTTAGGATGCTGACTCGGATTTATCACGATTATAAGACAAAAAACTCATTTTCAGTCAAAAAGGGGGATAAATGTGAAAATGGATTTGAAAACAGGATTTTCCGTAGAGCTGTAGTTTGTTATCCAGTGGAGATGCTGGTACAAACAGGGACTTTGCTGTCCAGTTGGCATTTAGTTTGGGGTGTTTTTTATGTCATATAAATTGTTTGAGTAGTGACTGTATTTCATGCTCTTGTCTGTGAGTTGTAGTACTTTCTTCATGACATTGACATTTAGTAGATCAAAACCTATTTACTGGTATGTCACATATTCCACAGTCTTGCGAACACTAATGGAACCAACCTCTAAGAGAGTGAAAGATGTCTACAGGCACAGAGTGGCCTCAAGCACCTCAGCTACTTTAATTTAGCTATAGTTCATAAGCTTTTTCTGTGCACTTACTACCTTACTTTTCCTCAACTGTTCTCTTCCACGCAAAGAAGAGTAAGGTGTGTTACTCTAAGGAACCTCCAGCAGAAGTAGGGGTACTAAGCTGTATAGTTAGCCAGAGCATGTGCTGTAAATACTGTACAGGCTGGCCTTGCCACATGTGTGAGTAGACCCTGAAGGCCATGGAGGTGTGTCCAGAGCCTCAGATTTAGTGCACACATGTTGCACAGTCAGTCCCTGAAGACTAGGGAGACATTTGTCACGGAGATCTTCAGACATCCTGCTCAGAGCTGCTGTTACAACTGCCAGACAAACAGAAAACCTGACCACTTTTCCTCTTTTCCATCTGAACAAAATTTTTAGGCAAGTGGAGAGGGGGAATGGGGAGGAACCAGAAACAAACATCTAATAGCTGCAACATTGGGCAAAAAGAAGGCACCTTAATAAAATAAGGTAATAGCAGTTCTGTAAGAGCAGCTTTTTAGAAGAGTGTGTTATTTTTAACCTCAGAAATGAAAACATTTGCTGTCACTTCTAAAAAACAGAGCCAACTTGTACAGATTCTGTTAAGACTCAAGTGTTGAAGTACTAATGCTGAAGTATTTTTTTATCATAGGGAAAGTGGAATTGAATAAAGGGCTAAGAGCTGTATACAACCTAATGCCACTGATGTGGACACCCGGATACCTGAATAGAGCCTTGCAAGTGATGGAGAATGTGGCTTCATTGTCAGGAGACAGCAAAATCTGCAAAGAAGCTGTAAGTGTGAATGCTATAACTTGCTGAACAGAGGGAATTTCATACAAACCAAAAGCCAGTAAAGCCTGTGAATTCTGTGCTTTGCTAACGAGAAGAGGCCCAGCAATACTTCTGAGGTCTTTGGAAGACAGGAGAAGTAGTAATGTTTTGAACAGAACGACTGCTTCAGTTGATGAGCCATTGATGATGTCTACTGTCATGTCCTTGGGAATGAGTGCCTGTTACTGCCACAAACCATTTAAGTATGTTTCCTAAGCCTTCCTCTCCCTATAGAGACACCTGGGTCTGTGTCACAAGAAGCAGATCTGTGGGTATGGGAAGACACCTTTATTTCCCAAGCTTTTGAACTCACTCAGAGACATACTTCTTAACAGTGAGGATGAAATACCACAGCTTGTTCCTCTCCTGTCTAATTCCATGTATTCTGTGCCCTCTGAGATTATTATCCTGAGTGATACTGGTCCAAAAACAGTACAGAGTAATTTCTGGAAGGGTAATAGTGCCCTCAGTTGGGAAGGATGGATAAATCTGGACCATTTGTGAGGTCAGCACTGACTAAGGGACTTGAGGCATCAGGCTGATCCTGGAATCAGACACCTTAGGAGGCATAACTTAGGAAACCACCATCACGTGAGCTGGAGCATAGGAACAGCACTGAGGTCTCACCTCTTCTTCTTATGTCTCTGGTGATGGAAATCTCCCTTTTGCTAGCATCACTACTAGGCTTGCAGTCACTACCTTTCCGTTCACAAACAAAGGCCAGGGCACTGCTCAGCAGGTTCTCCTATCTGTTGCTTCATGCTCGGAAGCAGCTCTGTGTAATACTGGACATTGCAAGGAAGTAAGTGTCACATCTGCAACTTCCACCATTTTGAGTTACCACTTCGGATGTATGGTTTTGGGGATGTCTTCCTTACTCCAAGCCTGAAGCACTCAGCCTAATACACCTGTGATTTTTTTCTGCTTACAAACCCTAGACAAATTAAGGAACTCCTTGGCTTGCTCTGGGTTGTAGGTGAACATCCTAGTGTGAAACAAGGCTGCATTTGTCTGTGGTATAACAGGTCCATAGAAGATCCCATCCTTCTGTGTACTGATATTGTAAAAATAGTAAACGCTAGTAATATCTAACAATGATTTCTTCACTGAGACACTTTTCACTTTGTTCAGTAATCCTGCAAGTGTCTCTCCACAAATCCGGTAGTAGAGCCCAAAAAGCAATGACCATGAGAGCCACACAGAAACTTCCCTGAAGAGATACTTGGCCTCATTTGGATTTTAGGTAGCAGTATATAAACAATAGTGCAAGTGACATAAGTTTCACCAAGCTGAAGATCAAGAGCAGGCCTGGATGGCTTGTTACTATAAAAGTAATTTTTCTCTAATGCATTATTTGTGACCCCAAATTGTAGAAAAACAAGGAGAATGTGTTGATCCATATCCTTCTCTGGTGTAAAGTAATTACAGTGTATTGTTATGCATCATCTGGCCTTTTCTACCTAAATGCTCATTAAGATTTTAATATTAAAATCCATACAAGATATTTTTAACTACTATTTCGAGCTCAAATGCAGTATTCCTAAGGGTGGAGAGTACTGACCAGGTCAATATTAGGGTCAGTCAACTTCCACTGAATTCAGCAGCAGATATGATGGAAAAAACCTGAAGTGTCATGAACCCTTTTTTCTTCTAATATACTGGGCCTCTCTCAGGCAGGACTAGGTTGACTGTTATGTAACTCTCATAAATCCGTATCATAGCACTGAGAAGTACAGGTTGTATTAGAAATCATTGTCCTTGCATACCTGCACAATCACAGAGTTACTTGAGAAGGACACAGACCTGGTTTTGCAAACTTGGTTCTTTTCCAAAATATAGGGGGGTTTTTTTGCTGAATAAATGTCATTATCTAAAAGGGAAGTTTTTGAATGAACTTTTTAAACTGTGCAGTTTTGATGTTAGCATTTTCAAGTGATTTGCCCAGTCATTATCAGTCACTGACTCTTCTTTCAGGCTTTAAGCTTCCACTCATTTCTGACTAGGAGAGTGTCTCTTTTCTCTCTGCCATTGCTATCTTAGCAACATAGTAGAAATAACTATTGTGCTATATTGTGCCATATTGTTTAACTGTGAACAAGCAAGACAAGTTTTGGTTTTGAATTTCAATTGTCTGATAAAGTCTCTAAATGACTCTTATGTATTTCCAAGCACATAGTTATTTCATTGTTTATTTCATCCTGTTTCAGTACTGCTAATTTAAAGATTACATTTCAGTGTCAAGAATGTTACTTCAAATAAGCCTAATTTTTATTCCTTTAGCATTATATACTTATGCTAGGAAAATGAAACCATAAGTATCAAGGTCCCTTTTGCTTGGAGACGGCATCACAGATTCAAAGGTTACACATAGTTATTTCATCCTAGTGATAAATATTCAGAATTAGAATTAATGGAAGGATAACAACTCTTCACATTTCTAAAGCTGAACTTTAAAATGCAGGTAGCCTCATCCAATAGTTCCAGTTATGGAGATCATGTTATTTGCAAAACAGCAGCAGCATCCATATAATTCCAGCAGTTCTATCTTTTGCATCAATACTCCATACAGAAATACTTCACCTCCCATTGTGAAACTAATGCATTCTTTTGCTACAACTGCAGTAAGATTAGGAGAGGGTGGTACTCTTACTACCTTGAAAGACAAAAGCATGAAGAGAACAGAGGTATCACAGATTAAAAATATACCTATACCAATAAATTATATGCCTACATTTCCATTTTTCCTGTTAAATTATCAAACTAATGATAGGAATGAATGTTCTTGTTGCTGAACAGGTGACTTCCCTGCTTCTTTCCACCAAAGAGGTACTTAGATGATCTGTTAGAGATTGTATTGCTCAAACATTCCATAGCAATATCTTATTTAGATGTATCTGTGCTTGTGTATCATGCTTGTGCTGTTATCACTGTGACTACCATTTAGCATTACTGTTTATGGCCAGATATCAGGCCAAGAGGAGACATTAGCTTAATGCCTGACAGGTCTGCAAATACCAGTGTAATATCTACAAAATACAAAATAAAAATCTGAGTCACGGGGAGTTTTACCGTTGATGGGGCAGGTGGAGTTGTTCTGTTGGAGGGATTTAATGTTGAACCTCAAAGGTCCCAAGTACAGCACAAAATTCTTCCAAGAGTAAGTCCTATTTCCTTTTAGAATTTGGTTTTCCTTTTTATCCTACACAGAAGTAATCTCAAAATACGTTGTAACTCATAAGTTGTTTGTAATCGGGACAGCGGTTTTACTCAGATTGTATGTCCAGACTGTTTATGCTAACAGTGACAAATGTGATTGTTCAGATTGATGCTCTGGAGACCATTTTGCAGTCTGTCTGTGAAGCAAAACCTGGTCCAGAATCAGCAGAAGAAGTCAAGAAATTAGAGCAGAAGCCACAGTGTGCAGAATCAGAAGAAACTGAGCAGTCTAAAGCACCTGAGTACTACAGCCGATTCAAGGTAAGAGAGTTTAATTTAGCTAAATTTTCTAAGCTGTAGTAGATCTCCATAATATATACTAGAAAATATATATGCTGACTTATTATGGCTAGCAGACTGACACCCCATCAGTGCATCAGGAGTCCTACCTGGCATTTTTGAAACTGATGTCATCTTACATTTTCACTTCTTCAAACAGGAAGCAGCAGCCTACAAAGACATAAATGCTCAAGGCCACTTGTCTTTTGTCTGTCTGCTGGGATTTTATCTTCACTTTTCATACAACAAAATGTTAAATCCAGTCCTGTTCACAAAAGTTGTATGTCATTAGAAATCCATTATCTTATCTTATTTGGGCTCTTGCTCATTAAAATAATTTGTAATAGGCATGAGACCATCCTGAATTTATTGTCCATTTGTGTATGTTATGATTATGTAGGAATGTTGCATCCTACACTTTCAGTCGGGGGAGTTAAGGAAGGCTATGTTGCCTCCCATTTATCTTTAGATTGTCACACTGTTGATAACAATATGAAACACAAGCAGTTGTTCATTAGGGCACAGCTAAATGAGTGCATTTTATTTGATCATCTCATAGCTATATAACGAACTCATTTTATTTTATCATCTCTGATTTGTGCTGTGGTAAAAATCAAATATCCCAGGTTGAAACTAAGCCAGCTTATAGTTCAGGAGCAGTACTTTTTCCATAGCCCATCAATTTCCATTGTTGCTGTCATGACCTTGGACAGTTGTTCTAGATAAAGACCATTGTTCTTCTAGAGAAATTTCAAAAGTTAAAAGACTAGTATCGTATGGTTTCACCTCACATACATACACTTCTCCTTTAAAGTCTTTAACTTTTATTTACATAAATTATTTGCCACTAATCTTTAGCTTTTAAGCTTGCTTTGTAGGCACTTAGAAATTTTTAATTAAAATGTTTGGGAATCAGTGAGTGCTCAGCATGTGATAATTAATGCCTGGATGAATTACAGTGAAGTAGGTAAAAACAAGTGCCCTTTGAAGGAGGGAGTGAGACATTTTTATGAGTCTCTCATTGTTTGTCCTTTGTCTAGCCTTGAAGAAAATAATGCGGAGTGCTCAAAACAAGGCCTAAATGTCAAATTAGGGACAGGCTAGCGCCAAGAGGGTAGTTTTCTTCTCACCTCCACCTTTTCACAAGTTCCATAATTAATCTCAGTTCAGGCAGTCCCTGGTCTGGCAGTGAGTGCCCTGACTTTGAGCCAACAAACTACAGTCCTAATATTTAGCTCTAAGCTCTTGCCAGAAAAGTCTGAATATAAGAAAGACATAGGCCTCATCAGAAGTCTAGGCATCCAACAGTAATTTATATGTAAATAAGCCACAATTTCTGGTTGTCTGGATGAGAAAGAGAGCTCTCAAGACAGAATGCTGTTTCAGCTAAGCCTGAAAGACCTCTCAGACGCTTCTCTCAAATCCATTAGGCCAGCACCAGCCTTCCCAGCTGAATTCCTGGACACCTGCAAGCGTAGTTCACAGGGCAGAGAAGTTCAGTAGAAATCAGTACAAGTCTGAGAGAAGGTGGCAGCTCTGAAGCAACCTGGTGATGTTGGCATTCACAGCTGCTGTCCCAGCACAGATCATCTGCTCCTTGTGTGATGTAATCCCAGGACAGGATTCTGCTGCTGAAAAAACTTTGGTTGCACTTTGTCCATCCTTGCATTAGTCAGCACATCCCAGTCTTTCTCCTTGAGCTCAAAATCAATTGATTCTGTCTCCTGCTTGCCCAGTTCTCTTTCACAAGTCATATAACCTGGGTATGTGAGGAAAAGCATGTGGATTTGCTCCAGACATACAGTTCCTGTCTAGAGCTGTAGCTTGTTCTGCATGGCTTTTATACACACACTTGAACTCCATGTCTCATGCCAGCCTTCAGAACAGCCATTTGTGGAAGTACCTGAAAAGGCCACGGGAGCCTAACAGATATGTGTGAGAGGCAGCATGTCCTTTAAGTCCACTAAAACAAACAGGACTTGAGGGCATTTGGCTCTTTACAGATAAAGCCTTTAGAGCTGTAATTTAGACTCTCTGTCTGACACTGTCATTCGTGTTGTATTTACCTGTTTTCAGATCCCGTATGGTGAGGCTTCCTATGCAGTACAGTGTTCCTCAGGCAATTCCTTCCATCTGTGTCAATGATCAGTGGGCAAGCATTTCATCACATAAATGCTAGGAACACCCTCTCTAACTGTCTGCATGCAGAGCCCTGGAGACTGCTTATAAAAGTCTATGGTTTAGCCACTTAAGAATGTGTCCTTTTGTACCTGCAGGACATAGAGCCTGCTGCTTTCCTAAATTAGTTTCACTAATGTATCACAGCAGAGCAGGGAAGATTGCAGGACTTCAGCAGTACCAGTAAGTAATAGCTTAGGAGAGAAGTCCTGCTAGTTTCCAAGTTGTTGCCTTTCTCTAGTTCCGTTTCATGCTGCTTAGGTTCAGTGCATAAACTCCTTTTTCAATACATCCTTGTTAGTGGTTAGTAGGGAGACTCTGAAGCATCTAAACCAGTTATGTTTAAACTGAGTATCTAATCTGTAAACATGAGTGTAGTTGTCAGGTTCGTTCCCCAGGCCCAAGCTCTACGGTCTCATTGTTTCTCACCAGTACACTATATACTTACTGACATCTCAAACCAAATTGAGATGAATACACCTAAATAGTACTGAGCTTGGATTTAGTCCAGTAACTTCAAAGTTTTGTTCTCATCCTTTATCATAGAATAAAAAAAAAACAGACAGCCAAATACCCAAGCCCCTCAGAGCTGCATGCCTAGCATTTTAAAGAGTCTTTAATCTGCTGTCTGTCCAGTTCAAACTTTGAAGGATCTGGCAAAACACAACAAAGCCTGCAGTTGTGTTGCTAAGGCAGAGAGAATTGGAGAGGCTTCAGAGGGGACATCATAGTTTCGGGCATAAGAACAAGGCAGGACCCTCAAGACAGGAGCTGAGGGGCAGTACCTTTGCAGATTATTGCCAGCATGGGCTGGGGTAAGAGGAACACTGTGGGAGAGCAGCATAGTGCATAAGCTTCCAGTGATAACTGGAAGTTGAAATCTGGATATTTGCATGGCCCCAGAATTGCCATTTTGTTTGAAGGTGAATAATCCCCACATCTTCTTTCCATCATCCTGCAGTGCAAAACAACAGGCTTTATTCAAAGGGCCCAGGAAAGAAGCATGGATGCACCTTTCTTTAGGATACGTTTCTGCAAGTGCTGGGCTCAGTAAAATCTTGTATTTAAAAGAAAATCAACAACATGTGCTGCTATCTAATGAGTGGGCAAGGAGTAAAGAATCTGCTGGTACCATGTCATTTTTCTCCCCCAGGAAGCTCCTCCTTGGTTGTGAATCTACACTTTTAGGGCAATTAATCAGATAGTTAGTGAGCCATCAGGCTAAAGATTCCAGAAAGCCAGAAATAGTATCACTGGATGATTTATCATCTTAAGTGAATTAACATTTTTATGTTGCATGAAATCTAGATAAGTACAGCTTAAGAAGGAAATACTGCACAGATTCTTACTGCCGCTTTGCTCTTAGTTTCAGTGTAGAATATCTCTGAAAAAATACCCCATTCTTTAGTGCTATTGTACAGTCTGTGTAAGCATAGTCAAGCCTTAGATCACAGTAACCGTTAGGAAGAAAAATGGTGGGAGTTCGTATGCCTCTTAGTATGCAAGAGAGCTTTTAAAGTGGCATGCATCTGTTGAGAGGGATGCAGGCAGTGTGGAGCAAATAATTCAACCGGTTTTTGAGGTACGACACAAAACCAAGGTGTTTAGTTTATATTTATTATAGCTGACTGGTCAGCTGATCTTTGTTACTACCAGATAACTGAACTTGGAAACATAAAGAGAATGTCAATAGTTAATGAAAATGAAACTTCACTGATCTAGTTCTATTGCTCTAAAAAGTTATTCTGTTGTCCCAAATATGGGTTCTTCCACCTGGTGTGCAGAGAGCCAAAAAACATGCAGAGCCGAGATACTTGCTTTTATTCCGAATCTGCGCAGAGCTGGGTGCTAGGTGGTAGGCCCACGAAGCCTGCAAGCCTCAGTTAACAGGCAGAAAATACTTACACACTTTGAGCAACAGTTATCAGTATTTGTTAAAAGTTGGCTCCCTTCCCCTTGGTTCTCAAAGCCTCATCTCCACTGAAAGTCACAGCGTCCTTCGTTTTTTCCCAGGCATGCTCAGTGAGGAGGGGCCTTTTGTGAGGAGGGGGCTTTCCCCACCTAGGGGCGGGTTTCTATTATGCATATTATATGTTAATTAGATGTTAATTAGGATAGTTCACTGAGGGTTGAGTAGCTGTATTTCTTTTGTGATTATCTTGTTCCTTCTCTCAAGGTTGCACCACTTAACACCTGCTCACAGAGACTAAACAATACCCCCAGCTTTATTCCTTGCATACCTTCAAGATTCCCTCCTTTGAGACTTAGAGAAATAATCAATATTTCAAATAAGTCTTACTTAGATCTTTTCATTTTAAAGTCCCCATCCTTGGGAGGCTTGTGAATTTTCAAAAATTGCTCTATGGTTTCTTCTCATTGCCATATGTCATGTTGGAAATTTTTCTATCCTTTATAGGAAAGCTTTTAGGTCTGAGGAGTTTACTTTCCTCTGTGGTGAGCATGCCTACCTTGCATTAGAGTTATTTGTTTCATTATGAGCCAAATCTTATAGTACAATATGATTATAAGTAATACAAATGAACATGTTAGTGACAATAAGGTCGCAACAGGTTGTCACATGAGATTAAGAATGCTGGTTGCTGTGGGTGACCATCTGAGGAGGATTTCCCACCATCTATGTTTTCCATCTTTCTTCATTCGGTCCAAAACACAATGTCTATCTTCTGTGTCATGGTGAATGGTGATTAAAGTCTTTTGTCCATCATGTCAGGCACATGCCAACAGCTGGCATAGATCCTTATGTTGTAAAAGAATTTTTTTTACCAGAGTGAGATTCATCCCAATGGGAGTAGGCCATAGATTTTTAAATAAAGTATAATTGAATTGTAGCAGCTGATGAGATTTAATAGAAGCTGCACATTTAAACTCGCATCCTATAATGTTAATGACATTACAAACACAAGTATTTCAGTGATTACTTATACCACCAGTGATATTATCTACAACTAAAAAATTACCAAGAGTTTTTATACGTACACATCCCTTCCCAATATATATAAGTACAGTTCCAGGGATCTCTTCTGGATGTGTCTCAAAGTGACAAAACATTTTGCTCAGTGTCAAGGCAAATGTCCTGAGCTTTAATGGTGTTGCTTCCTTGTTGTTCTCATACTACACATGCATCAATTTCAACAGTCTGCCATTTGTTATTGCCTCTTTGGGCCTATACTCTAATGGATAGAGTATAGTACCATTGTGATTTAATCGTAATGCAATGATTGGGTAGATGGTTTTTACTGAGGCATTCCATAAGGTTAAAACAAAAGCTGTGGCTTTATTATTAATAGAATCATAAGTGAAATTAACTAGATACCACCACGATTGGAATTTTCTTTCAAATTTGGTTGTGTTTTCCCAGATCAGTAGGTAAGGTGCCATCTTCTCCTTCTCCTACAATTGCTGCTATTGTAGATTGCACCCACAGTTGAGCTTAGATGCCACTGAGAGCTAGAGAAATATTACTTTGAGTTAATGCACACCAAGTGCATCTAGGATTAATTGGTGATCCTTTTAAGTAACTCTTTCCCATCGAGGTAATATTTTAGATAAAAGCCACTGATGAGTTCCTAAAGCTGATGGGAGGACCCTAATGGATGTTCTAGTTTGTTTAGATCATGTATGGCTGTACTAAGTTTGTTTGCAAGTATTTCAGCATTTATGCTGTTTAAGACTCCCAATCCTGTCCCTAAGGTACCAGTTATATCTCTCTTTGCTCGTTTTGAAGGGTAGGGCTCACGTAACCATGCTAACCACCCTGTATAAGATGTACTTCCTAATGATGAACAGGTTCGTTTAACTGCAGAGATATTAATTTGCATTACTAGTTCTACTCATTTGAGGGACCATAATGGGTTAAACATCACTTGCTGTCGTCCTACATATCTGATTCCATATGATCCAATTTCAGAGATCAATAGGCATATAGTTTGGGTGGTTGTATAAGTAGTAGTATGACGTTTAGGGGTAGGTGTTGTCATGATCTTTAAGGACAGTCCGTTTCCATTATCTTTCCCTGTGTCTACACATAAGCATACTACTGCCAGAGGTGTGTCATTGAAGAAGCTAATGTTACAATAGGGGCATGAAAAGCAGCTTTCCCTTTGATTGAGTTTGATTCGTCATTCTGATGACTATAGAGGCATGTCCCTTTAGATAGTTTGTCACATTACATTCAGTAGAGATTCTATAACTTGGCTGGTGTAACAGAAATAAGGTACCTATTTGTTTTTGTCATTACATGATGACTAGTCATTTTCAGTGTAGGGTTCTGTATTGGCTTTCCCATTGTTCCGGTGTTTCTATCAACTCTGATCACATATGGTATAGAGTATCTCATTAGCAGTAAAAGCAAGAGTATCTTCATTAATTTTCTTATTGTCATTGTGATTTAGTTTGAAAAGATCAGTGTTACCATAAACCATATTATAACCATAAACAGTTTGTTAGCCCATAAAGTTTTTAGAAAGTCTTCGCTTTAGTGCTCCCATTGGTACAATGTCCACCGTTCCTCTGGTGGAGCTCCCTTCACTCTCATGTAGTGGATCCAGGAACTGATCGCTTCTACTTTTCTTTTAGTGGTTCATCCTTCCAGGTCCAGATGTAAACCAAGTCTGTAGGCATGAGTTAGGTACTGAAGAGTCCAAAGGAAGTTCAAAGGAGCCCACTGGTTGAGATACCTGTGTAAAGAGGATAATAACCACGAGAGAGATAACAAATAATCTTTCAAAATTCTTTCACCTTTAATGTGTATGTGATTACTCCAGCTACCCACCTCATTGATGGGATACAGTTTTCCATATAGTATTTCAAAGGCGCTTATCCCGTCTCTCACTCATGGAGTGTTCCTAATCCTCATCAGGGCAATTGATAGGATATTTACCCATTTAAGATGGGTTTCTTGACATACTTTGTGTTTTAAGGGTCTGATTAATTCTTTCTACCTTCCCACTAGACCGTGATCTCCGAGGGGTATGTAGATCCCATTTCAGTCAGAGGAATCTCAACACCCCTTGGATTGTTTCTAAAATAAAATGAGGTCCATTATCAGAGAATAAGTCCTCATGGATTCCAAATCGGGGAATTATTTCTCCTAATAAAATTTTAATGACTTCCCTATCTTGATTGTTATGGCAAGGGAAAGCATCAGACCACCCAGAGAATGTGTCAACTAAAACAAGTAGGTGTTTATATTGCTCACACTTTGGTAACTCAGAGAAATCTATTTGCTAGTGCTCCCCGGGGGCTATTCCCCTTTTTTGCTTCACCTATCGGTAGCTTTCTTTAAACCTTAGGGTTGTTTGTGCAGCAGGTCTGACATCTTACTATTGAGTCCGCACTTGATTGCATTTTTGGTCTTATTTTGTATCTCTCAACACTGCTGCGCATAGCATCAGCTCCCAGCTGAGTTTCTTCATGTACTTCCTACATCATTTTGGCTGTAGTAGGAACTTGCTGATTTGGGGTTACCCACCATCCTTCTGTATCTCTTGAACATTCCGGTATTTGCACCAGTTGATTCTCCCTTTCCTGCTATGCATTGTAACAGAGTAGGGCTGGTTTTTTTTTTTTAAACCCTTGGGAGAGCACAGTCCAACACAACTGCATCTTTCTTCCCATCGTGGGGTTTTCCCATTTGAAGGCAAAGATTGTTTGGCTTTGTTTGTCCACTGGGATACAGAAAGCATCTTTCTAGTCCAAAACAGTAAAATAGGCATTTGTTTCAGATACTGAAGTTAGTAAGGTGTAAGGTTTCAGTACAGTGGGGTGTATGTCCAGTCTTGCACTAGTCTGTAGTCTTTAGTATGAGGCTTCTTTACTGGTAAAATAGGAGTATTAAATTCAGATTGACATTCTCTAAGCAGTCTGTATTGCATAAAAGTATTTGTCAAGGGCTTCAGACCCTTGTGTGCTTCCAATGTAATAGGGTACTGATTTGTCCTTACCAGCTTTGCCCCTAGCTTTAGTTCTATTTTAATCCGAGTTACATTTTTCACTTTACCTGGTCTCTTTGAGCCCATGGCAAAGGATGACATACTTTTCCAGGGGTTTATCTGTCAGAAGGCAGATTTGTGCCTTCCATGCCATTTTGGGTGGGATGTGAAGCTGTACAGAGTTTTCAGGAAAGGTTACTTGTGCATTCAGTGTACATAACAAGTCCTGTCCTAGCAGTGGAAGTGGGCATTCTGGCATATATAGAAACTCATGAGTTCATTTAGTATTTCCAATTGTACATTCCATAGGTGGTAAAAATGACCTTAATGTTCTCTTTCCTGTTGTCCCAACAACCTGTATAGTAGTTTTGCTTAGGGGCCCTTTATAGCTGGTGACTACCAAATGGGTGGCTCCACTGTCTATTAAAAAATCTATGGTCTCGTTCCCCAGCTTTACTGGAACCAGAGCACCAGCTGGGGAGACTTTAATGTTTTCCCCGATCCTCTTCATTCATTGTCTGAACCTTCTAATGTAATAAGATTAGCATTTCCTGCACAGTCTTGTTCCTCTGGCCCCTTTTGGTTTGGGCATTCGTTTTTCCAGTGCCCTTCCTGCTTACAGGCCGTACGTACACTGATTCAGTCCTAGAGAGGTTTGGTTTTGTGGGCCTCTTCCTCTACTTTTCCCTTGACATTGTTTCTGTTTATTGCTGCTGCCAGCAAAGATGCTTGTAACATCATTCTGCTCTCTTTTTCTTTTTCCTTCTCTCTCATCCTGATTATTATATACTTTACATGCTATTTCTGTCAATTGTGAAATTGCCATTCCCAGCCCCCTCATCTTTTTCCTTGTATCCTGAGTCGCTGCCCAATGAACAGCATATTGAACATCCTCTGATAGGCCTCATCGTCTGGATTCAAGTTCATCCATTTTCTAGCTACTTCACATACCCTCTTGTAAAAGACCGATGGATTTTCACTGGGGCCCTGTCCCACCTCTGTACTGGTTTTGGCCAGGATAGAGTTAATTTTCTTCTTAGTAGCCAGCACAGTGCTGGGTTTTGGATTTGAGATGAAAATAATGTTGGTAACACACTGATGTTTTTAGTTGTTGCTAAGCAGTCAAGGACTGTCCAGCTTCTCATGCTGGCCTGCCAGCGAGAAGGTGGGGGGCTGCACGGGAAAGTGGGAGGGGACATATTTTTCGATTTTGGTACTCTGTGCCGGACCCCATATAATATTAGTTGTTGGTATTGCTTTAGCTGGGCCTTTTCTTCCCCTTGTTAGGGTCCCACTCGTGATCTTTTCTAGTAGGCAAATAATCCCTAGGGTCCTCCTGTTTATCTCCTTTCTCACCTTCTTCCCTGTTTTGGGGCTTTTCTTTGTTATCATTCCTTTTCCTTTGCTGTAAAGAAAGTATTTAATAAAGCTTGTACATCTCCCATCTCCCCAGCTAGGACTGTGAGTCAGCATTATAATCTCTAAAAGTTGGTGCATTCTTTCAGGATTTTCTGTCTATAAAGCAACAGATTGTTTCCAATTAAACAGATCAGAGATAGTGAATGGGCCATGTACAAAAACTAGCAATCCTTCGGGTCCCACCATTTAGAAAGGTGCAAGGTGGGGCTGTTGGGACTAACAATTGCACATCTTCCTGCTCTTCTCGCTCTGCTATTTTTATTATCACAGCCTATGCTACAATCCCTTTTTTTTTTTTAATATATAATCAGAAGCCATTAGGCAATTCCTTCCATCTGTGTCAATGATCAGTGGGCAAGCATTTCATCACATAAATGCTTGCATACCTTCAACAATTCTAGAGGTTAGCATTTCAAGAAGTGATACCAGCTACCACAGTGGAAACACTTTGCTGGGATAAAACAGTTAGCTGGCTTGTATAGCCCAGCTAATAGTTAGATTCAAACAGGAATGTATTGGTTTGTTATAGGGAAGTACTTTGTGGCTGATTATTTTGTGACTGACTGGATCTCTCCTTCTCACTCCCTGCCAAATCCTTTTTTATGACAGGAGCTGTACTCTAAGCTGCATTCACTTGGCAAGGTTGAATCTGAAAGCCTGTTAACCCTGACCACCCAACTTGTCAAGGAAAAGCTGCCAGCATGTGAAGTGGAAGACATTGCAAAACATGAGAAAAAGCTGAAGGAGTGGGAGCAAGAACAAGCAGTTCTCATTGAGAGAGAAAGAGAGTTGAGAGAAAAGGCTAAGCAAGAAATGGAAGCTAGGAAGCTAGCTAAAGCATCTGCTTAGGACGGGAACTCAAAGACGACTGCAGTGGTATGCATTCCTTTGTCAACTGAAGTGCTCACTGTTACTAATGTTTCACTTCAATCCTGCTGCAAGTGTGACTCTATGTGACTACTACATGCAAATTAAACTTTTCCCATTTTGCCTGTTTCCTGAAGTAAAGCACATGTGGTTTAGAAATCTTTATCCTGTATGTATTTTCCTCCTACCGTCAGCCAGGCAGGGGGTGGGATGGAGACAACACAAAGAAAAAGAGGCATAAGGAGTAGCTTGCCTGTGATGAAAGGTATAGAGGGTGGAAGGCACAAAAGAAGAGGGAAAAATGTCCAACACAAGTTGTTTCAGTAGGGGTTTGTCGCAGGAAAGAATGCCTTGGCTACGCTGAACTTCAGACACTAAGAGGATTAATGTATATTGATTGCTTTTTTTTTCCTCAACCTATTTGGAAAATCCAGGCTACTATACATGGAGTTGGAAGCCTAACTTTAGAATGTTTTTAAAACTCCTTTTAAAGAGTTTCAGCCTAGTGAGTTAGCACTTCTACAGGCACTCAGAAGTGCCTTCCCTGTAAGGAAGTTAGAGATTTCTAACTTCACTAGTGCTGCCTTGCTCCATTTTTAAGGTCAGTAGAGAAACATGCACAATCACCTCGGCACACGCCAAGGAGCCTCATGCTGCAGTGCAGTTTCATTTTATATTCTGGGTTGTTTCGTGGGGGGGTTGACCTAATTCCCTTCTCGTCTCAGCTGTGTACATGGTCCCATGCCCCACTCTTCAGATTGGTAAAACAATGTAGCTATTCACACAGAGCACAAGGACAGGGCAAAGGAGGAAAGGATCATAGTGCATTGGTTGTAGGATGCATCAGCATCCATCCCTGCTTACATTCCCTTGTCACTGCTGAACCTCGGCTGCAGCCCATGACTTTACGCAGCTCACGGCAGGGTGAGTGCCTTGAAAACGGAGACTCTAGCAACAGCCCTGCTGTACTGCAGCTTCTTATGGCAAGAACAGTGTTGTCTAACTCTGCTTTACCAGAGGTTCTGATAAGCATTTCCAGTATTGTCATGGACCTGTCTAGTCTTTTATCTAGCGATAAAATGCACATCACAAACTTGCTGTAAAGCCAGGGAGAACATGCTGCAAATCTGTCAAGTGAACTTGTTTTAAGTGCAGGAAAGCGTCTTACCCACATACATCAAATGCAAACGCACTCGGAACCTGATTGCTCTTTCACATCCAAGAACTTGGTGGTAAGGTCCTTCACCCCATTTTGTCAGCAAGTCCCATAGTTTCTCCTGTACTGCAGTAAGAGAGTGCTGTCTCCAGGTAAGTGGATGATTTTGTGGCCTGGCCTAATTAAACCAGCAGTGGGCTTTGCCGGGCAACTTTTCTCAAGTCTGAAGGTTTTTTTCCTCTTTCTTGGTCTAAATGCTTTCTGATTACTAGAAGTTAGGAAGCCTTGAGGGAGAGTAGGGGGCTAAACACATTCTTAATTTCCTTAAAACTGGTGGCTTTAGAGAGGTCATCACTTCTAGTCTAGCCACAGGAGAACAGTGTGTCCCTTCCCTCACCACATATTACAGTTCTTCAGTATCGGAACACAGGTTGTACCTCCAAATGTTTATAGTCACCCCTGCATCCTGATGCCTTTTTCAGCTTCTCTCTACAGACATCACCCCTCCCTCCTGGCATCTTCTCTACACCACCACAGTTTTAAGACCCTCCTTGCTGGCACATGGTTACTAGCCACTGCAGCTGCTTGATCCAGTTGCTTACAAGACCCTGTTTGACTAGACCACAACAGGCACAGCCACATTTCTCCTTGTTTCTTGTTAGCATCTGTTTCTTGGCAGCACAAGGAACCTGTTTTTGTCCCCACCTCCACCCTCCCTCAGCCTGCTCGGTAGATAGGCAGACTGCTAAGCTAATGGAGCTCCAGCAAGCTCCCAGCTGCCATGCCCCCTCTGCTCTCTCACAGCACGCTTCACTTCCCCCACAACTAGCCCCAGCTTTCCATTTATTTAGACTTAACTATTACAGCAAGAGAAAAAAATCCTCCTCTAAACTCTGGGTAGCCTGTTAATGAATATTGCATGTTGTCTCCTTGTTTTACTCCAGGCACTGTGGCATTTGAATGCTCTGAGCCCAGTCCAAAGTGTAGATACAACCTTTCTCTGCCTTTGCCCAAATGTCCTCCCATACCCTACTCTGCCCTTGGAAAAGAGGGGTTTCCCTGCCAAGTGCTTAGCAGGCAGAAAAGCAGATTCCCGGGGCTGGGTGAGACACCAAACCCAAGACGTGCAGCAGGGGGTCCAGACCATTTGTGGCTTGAAGAGCCAAAAGTTTTGCCAAGCCCTCTCGTTTATCTGTCCCCTCGGTATCACCCTGGGCAAGAAACCACTTCTGACACACCAGCAGCACCAGCTGCACACCGGGGACCCCTCTTCCCTTCTCCTCATGCCTCATCAAGTATTTCTCCATGGTCCAGTAGCCTCCATCTTGCTTCCCACCTCAGGTCTCACCACTGCAGAAGCAACCAGCTTCTGCCAAACCAGTGTTTCCTCACTGAACAAATCTTCACATTTCCCACAAGCCCACCTGCACCTGCTTGTGTTTTCCAGTAATCCTCATCGCTGCTTCCCCTTTGACCTCACCCTTGATCCCCTCCAAATTCCTCCCATATATCTTCTCACATTTATTTCTCCAAGGAGGCTGGCCATGTCTCTTTGCCCCATGCCTGCATCTCAGGCAGCAGTGTGCCCCAGCTCTGCAGACAGCAAGCAGCCTGGGGTGCCAAGCGTGTGGGCATCCTGAGGTTTCAGACCGCCGGACACAGCTCAGACTCAAGAGGTTGGAAATGTGAATTTGCAGCTGAAGCTTGAGGGAGGGGAGGAGAGGAAGATACTCTCCTCTTCAGTGCTCTCTCCTACCTGCTAACTTTGGGTGAGGTCAACACTGAGACAGACAAATTGTAAGAAGGATTAATTCACAGACCAGTGCTGTTCAGGCATGTGCTTGGCTTCCTAAGTGAGACACAGACGGTAGCTGTGCGCCACAAATGCAGCAGCCTGAAAAATCAACAGAATATCAACTAACTCAGCTTGTCTTACCTGCTTTTCTCCTTCCCACTCCAGGAAAAGTAAGAGAGACTTGACTGTTTGCTCCTTTGCATAAATCATGTTGCACACACAACCTGTTTTTCCGCTGCTTCCTGGATTACTCTTAACAAGAAGTGCGAAGGACATTTACAGCAACACCTAGGAGTGAAACTTGGGGCCCAGGTAGTCAAGAGCCCTTCTGTCCGGATGCCCGCAGCTTGGTGTGTGCTCCTGTCATAGCCGTCACCTGCTGTCAGGCAGCTGGCTGCATTTAGAAGGGGGTCAGAGAAGTCATACAGCAGCTTTCGATCTGCTGCTGCTGAAGAGTGAGCTCTGATGCCAAGAGAACAATGTGGTTGTGTGTATATATGCATATTAAAATACAACCACAAAAAGCTTCTGGGTTCACCCAGTCCTGTGCCCTGGTACTCATTCGATGCAGCTCACAACCCAATGAACACTTCCTCACGAGGACACTCTCAAGTTTTTTGAAATGTTGCTGCTCCTTGCTGCATTCTTCCAGACAGCTGCCTGCACCTTTCTGTATGTGGATGGGACTGGCAAAATGTTTCCTGAAGGGGACAGACCAAAACCTGTCTTGGTGGTAACACTATCATTTCCTCCTGTTCTCGTTTGTTCCTACAGTTGTGATTTGGATTAAAGCTATTGCAGTTTCTCCCTTGTTGATGTATTTCTAAATCCCAGGAGTGCCTCTTTCTTGGTGAAAGTTTTTGCATAATTTCCCTGCTCATTATCCTGGTGTCTGTACAGCTAAAAGCAGAAGAAAATGTCCCAGTGCTAGAAGCAGTGCATTTCCATGCATAGTCACTGAGCTGTGCATGCAAACAAGGTGACAAACAGCCTAAATAATACCTGCCTGCGCTAATGCTTATGGTATGGCATTGCCAGACTTGTACATGCGAGGCAGTGTTAACAGCTCTCCTGTGTTTCCCCAGGTATGGGAGAAACCGTTGTCTCAACAATACTAGCCAAAAGAAACAGAAACCAGTAGAAATGCAAAGCCTATTTGTTATGTTGGCATGAATTTGGCTGCTGTTAGGAGAAAAAAACAGCACTTAAAAATCTTCCTTTTAATTCAAAAAGCAGCTTCCCAATTCAAATCCGTGGCAGACACCAAATACGCTGCTGATTAGGCAAGCAGATATATAACTCTTCCTCCCACAAGTGTCACTGGCAAACCACTTCCACGTCATTATCCATTATTCACAAGAGGAAAATTACGTATTTATTCCCTTGCATATCAAATAAATGTTGTCTGAAGCCTTGCACAGATGGGGCCTATTTATGGTAACAGCTGGTCTTGCCAAGGTAAGGTTACTAGATGCTCTCAGAGCCATTCAGATGCTGTGTCCTACACACAGGGCTGGTATCGAGCCCCTTCCCACAGCTTCAGTCACCTGCTCCCTCTCCCAGTGGCCTGTCCCAGCAGCTTGCCTGCCTGTCCCAGGGCTCTCTGGTCACCCCAAAACTGTGGGACTGGGACAATGACCTACCCCAGCTGCAGATGAAGGTTGGCTGGTGCAAGAGTGTTTCTGACCCGAGCAGCAGCCGTCACCGTGCCACTGAGACAGGCAGAAGACAGCCTGGGGCACAGGTTAGCAAGTGTCCTCTCCTCCCCCACCTCCTCAGGAAGCTGGAGTTACAAAAGGGAATTGCACCCTTGACTGTGAGGGATGCAAGATGTGGTCCGCTGAACAGCATCCAATTCTGCAAGTACTGTTGCTGGTGTTGCTGGAGCTGTTTATGTAGAAACTACAACTGAACCTTACAAAATGCATTTCTAGTGAGTATTTGAGCACATTTGTGGAAAGTAAAGTTAAATTTACCTTCCCAGAAATTTAATGCTAGGAGATGTTGAGATGAGGACAAGGCTCTTGGATTGTAGAAGAGAAACTAATGCTGACATAAGTGACAAGCAACCTGAACTTGGGACAGTGACTCTTTCAAAATAAAACTGTGGAGAATGAAGTATAGGTCAAGAATTAGTGACAAAACATTAATTCAAGAGTAACTTAAGATACTGATCATGTGATAGAAAACTGCCACCTACTCTGGGTCAATCTCCCCATGGAAATATACATATCTTTCAGTAATCACGAAGTTGTCACTGAACTCAGCTGACAACTGCATAGTACTAAATCCGTTGCTGCTCTTAAACCTTTCTGATAAGCTAAAGCCCACTCAACGCATTCTAAATTGCAGGTGCCCCAGGCACAGAAATAGCATTACAGCCCCACTGACAAGCACATTAGATTACCAAGACAAAATTCAGTTTTCAGTATATTTATCTTGTTTATTGCAAATCCTGACAATTCCTCCCTTAAATGAATAGGGAAAGAAACTTTCAAGCCTGTTCTGGTCCTTACACATGGTAACTGCTGCTATAATTACATCTTTGGAAACCGTAAACTTCCTGGAAATACTGACTTGCATTCGGGGGGGAGGGGGAGTGTCATATTAACTATTTAAATGGCTCAGTGGTTCAGTTTACCTTCAACTCTTTAAGCTAAGAAAGTAACAAACAGCTGGGTGGAGAGCATGAAGTTTGTAAAAACTCAGACAAAATTAATTTCTGGACCTTAACAGGTATACAGGCTGTAACCTTCATGTATACAGACATTGTTATGTATATTTAACTTTGTTTGTATTAGGACATAAGTTCCATCTATTTCACTTATTTTCTGTGTGTAATTCACAAGCACAGGTGATGGGCTGAGCTGCTGTATGATATGTAAATCATGGCATATGCAATTGTTTTGGCAGTGAAGCTGGCAGCAGATGCACAGTCGACCTCCACCTCTGCCTTGCCAGCGATTTGCACTGGGGCCAGTAATGCTGAAGTTGTTGAACTGCAGAGAAGCAGCTACATCAAGTGGTAAGGATCCGTGACAACCAGCAAATGGAGCTTGGGCAGACTACAGCGCCTGCTGATTTAGTTTTTTAGCCCTCCTCAGTATTAGCACAACAGAGGACAATGCCCCGAGGGCTTCATGCTAGTGTGGTCTGGTTGTGTCTGTGGGAGATGAAAGTAGGGACCACAGCAGTAGGTCAAAAACCGATCGCTGAGTGAAGGACATGGGCAATGCTCATGTAGAAACATTGCTTGCCCAGAGATACCCTCTAGGAAGCCAAAGAGCTTTGCTGCAATGCTGGGAATGAGCTGGATCTATGAGGTGTCACCATGGCTATTACTCAGGAGACCCCTGGACACCTCCTTTCATCCCATTCTAGGAACTGTGAAAAGGTACAATTTCCTCTCAGCCACAGAACACTAGAAATCAGTATTAAACAGTCTCCAGGTCTAGGATGCCACAAGACAGATCCTTCATTTTAGATAGACTGAAAAGGTCTGAGAGGCTATCATTTTCCCACACCATTTGAAATACACCATAGGCTGACTGAATTAATTCATTAACAATTGCAGAAATAAAGTATTTCCTTCTCAGCAGCTGTGTTGAAGAAAGGATTTTTCATTCAGCATCTGGAAGCAGCAAACCAAATGCTACAGTCCAGGCTGGCCTGCCCCTATCCACAGGCATCATGGGTGGTCCCACCTATGCAAATCCAGAATGTTACCCTGCAACGGCAGGTAAATAATTGGGGTTGAAGCCTGACCTGGTTTGCTTTGCACAATAATTTTAATATATTTTAAGTAGCATCAGGCTACTTTACCACAACAGCTCAAAAAACCTTGACATAGACAGATGCAGGATTATACTTGAGATATAAGATTTGCAGGAGTTGACCCCCCTCATCTAGTCTTCATTTTTCTCTACTTCACCACGCTCAGCCCAATTCAAGACAAGTACAGTATTTCTTATTAATGTCATTAGAAGTTACAAATGAAACCTTAGATGTTGGAGATGGGTAAGGGCCCACAAAAAAGACTGCTGTCTGAGGGTGAAGGAAATCCCGCAGGGCCACTGCTTCTCCTGCGAGCGAGCACCCCTTGCTCGCTGCTGCCCCAGCCTTTACCTGCTTTCATGTCGTTACCACCTCCCTGAGCTAAGAAACGTAAGCTTGACTGCTGCACCTTGCCACAGCAGGCACCGCAGCAGCAAGCAAAACCACGAGGGCAGAAAGCCTGATCTTACAGCATCCCTTTAACAGCAGTAGGGGAAAAGTCTGATGTTTATAAAGTAAAAAACTGAACTGAGAGCCCAGCTTCCCCAAACGCTCCATCCCCTCTCACCAGGATTTCTGGGCAGCGGCAGTCGGGAAGGGTCCATGTCCACCGGAGACAAGCTGCGCACTCTTGTTAAACTGCAACAACTTTGGAAAAGACCTCTTTTCCAAACCAGGGTGGGCTCAGTTTGATGTAACTTTATTTGGTATCATCTCTGACACAGCCCCTTGAACATGTACTTACTGAAAATGAGGTGTTTTCTCATGCTGCTGAGGGATACAGAGATGAGAACAACAAAAATAAGCCATATCATGGTACATCATGGTAATGTTTTACGCCACAAGAGATAAAAGCAATCATCTTCTGCATTTATTTTCCAATTTCTCAATAGAGATTGGTTCTTATCTAGCATTTAAATAGTCATTGATCTTTTGAGAAAAAAAACATATAGTAGATAATCATGATCGAAGGAAAGGGAAAACTTAAAAATACGTACATACACAAAGACAAGAAACATGTCAACACCACTTTACCACTTTTATATTTTATTGTGGAACTGAGTTTGTCCTTTACATCAAATATCCTCAGTGGAAGGGGGGATATTGCACACAAATATCATAAAAGCACTACATATTACTTTCACTAGAAACTAATTTTCTACATTAGGTATGACTGGATAGAATAGAAGTGATGCAGGATTATAAGACATAATACCATACACAGCTGCAGACTGACACAAACACCATTCAGAACAAGAGAGAGGAGGTGTGTGAGGTGCTTCTCAGCCAGCAACAAGACTGCTTCCTTCCATAGTTTGGAAGATAATGGCTGCATGCAAATGTGTGAAAGCATACTGCAGATTTCCTCTTCTACAGTTGTGATTACAGCCCAGTCTTGAAGAAGTAGCTCCTGCCATCTGGAGCTCCTAGCTAGTCTAGTGCGGAGAAGCTGCTTGTTTAATTATTCTTTTTTTTTTTCTTTCTGTATTTTTATGCCATTGTTTTATTTAGTTACTTAATTTTTTTAGATTTTTTGTAAAGTCACAACAGACTTTTTTTTCTTTTTATTTTAAACCAGGTGAATAATATAATTGCATTCTACGAAATGCTTACGCCTAGTTGCTTTTAGTGTTTTGTTCAATTATTAAGTGAAAAGATGAAAGTTTACAGTTTCTTTCAAGTGTAAACACTATGCTTTTTCCTTTTCTAATAAATCCAGACCAACAAAATTACTATTTCTCTCAAAACACCATTACTGAGCAGGAACCTCTGGCGACAGATGAACAAAGAGAAGCGTATGACAGAAATGTCCCAAATGCACAGTAAGCGCTCTTTGGAGCTGACTAGCTTGTGGTGGGAGGGATTGAAAATTCGATTAACAAATTGATTAAATCTTTGTAAATGAGTACCGCAACTCTCCTAAAATGCGTAAGCTATCGTAGACAATTAAAAAACCCCACATTCATATACACAGTTATCTCCATTCACCACAGTATGTAAAGTAAGTAAAAAAAAAAAATCAGAAGTGATTTCTATGAAAGATGGGGTGGAAATAGAGGTCAATGAAGTCAGGCCCACCACAGGACTTTGAAAAGGCATGCAAGAGAGGCCCTGTCCAAGTTCAGGAGCAGGGCGGGATCCCCAAAGTTAATTCCTCATTGAATTATATGAAGCAGTAGAGTAATAGCATAAAGATCATGACTGGGGATGCTGTTATGGGTGATATCATCATTTAAATGGAGTGTCCTTTACACTCAGATATTGAATCTTTATAATTAGAGTAATCAATAACAAACCATGCTCCTAGAAATCTATGCTGATCAACAGCACTCATCGTTAATGTACACGGTACATTTTGATGACTGTTACACTAAACTAATTGTGTAGTACCAGGGCTAGCACTAGCACTGTTAGATTAGTTCCACAGGCAGGAAAGACATTAAGGGCAAGAGGAGCTAATGGAGGAGTTCATCGCCATGTTGGACCCAGGCGCCATTGCCATTTGTAAGGGAATGGATGGAACAGGTATTGCAATGTCTCAGAATAGCCAGACCGGGGTTTTAATATTCTTGTACCAGCAAAAAAGCAAATGTACATTTTAAGATCAGCTGTAACTGTCTTAATTATTATTATTATTTTAAAAGTAAAACAAATGCTTGAGCCATCACAAACTTGCTTGGGGAGACTTAAGGCTTGATTCCAATTTCATTTACAGTAGGACCAAATGACCATAACTTTGCTCCCGATTCACAGGAGTAAGTGGCATAAGTGAGATTAGTCTCAGGACAACTGCTGTACTTCAAACATATTTTCTACCAAAGCAGAGATACAAACCACTTCAGATGTTGTCAGAAAATCAGAAAATCTGTTCCCACCCACTCAAAAAGTCTGAAATCTGACCTATATAAGAAAGTAGACAAAGCAGAAAGAATTGTAGAAATAGTACAACTATTCTGCCAAACATTTTGCCTATAACTTTGTAGACTGTATTACAACAGCAATTTTAAGTGAACGATTATGAGCCCAGCAAACATGCTTGTTTTCACAATACCTTTCCATCTGCCTTTTGTGCCACAGTCATTCCGAGTTATTCTTAACGACTTAAAAGGTATAGCAATAAATAAAACAGCATTGCTAGAGATACCTAAAAAAAAGAGAAGACATTAAAAATAAATCAAAACCCCCAACAACTAAGAAACAGTAATTCACAGCATTAAATGGGCCTCAGGGGCCCACATTTAAGGGACCCTAAAGCAGTATAAAGAAAAACCTCATAAAAATTAGGAGTGCAAACATATACCTGTTAAACAAAAATACCCTAACAATGTAAAATTGAAATAAATTATACGTAAAGAAAACAAAATGAGGTCACAGTTCACTACATTGTGAAACTTAATACCAGCCGTCATAGTGAATCATACAGACCAGCACATATGTCCATTCTGGAGGCCTTTGCACCTTCTTTAAATGCAGATTTGCAAACCTTCTACAATGTAACAAGATTTTTTAAGTTGGGGTAAAATTTCTAGGACTAAAAAATCCAGACTGTTTTAAATCACAGAACAGCGATGCTGTTCCTCTGCAAGCAGTCTAGAGAAGGAAAGGAAGGGGGAGAAGAAGGAGGAAAGGAAGGAGGAAAGGGTTAAAGAAGTATAAAAGAAGAGGCAAGGAAAGGAAGAGGAAAGGAAGAAGGAAGGAAGAGGAAGAGTAAAAGAAGAGGAAGATTAAAAGAAGAGGAAATAAGAGGAGGGAAGGGGACTTATTTTAGCTTATTGCTTGTTCTATTTTTTCAAGATCTTGTGAGGTTTGAGAATGGAGGTTGCACCCTTGTAAGTATTAGGCAATCAGCTTTTCAAATCCCATTTTTTGTCATCATCAATAGATTAATTTTACCACCAGGGTGCCCTTCAATGCCGCCCACCACCCACAAGGTATTGGCAGTTGACCATTTTCAATAAATTTTACCTCAATATCTATTCTCACTAGACCTTAAACAATGTAATTCATTTATCTTACAAAACTACTAAAAAAAATTGCCTTCACCTGAAAAAATTTGCTTTGCATTTTCCTGTAAATGAAAACGTGTGTTAAAAATTCATCTATTACAAGTTCACGCAGCACTGAAAAAAGGTTTCTGTACATTTGTTCCCATATTCACTCGTGATTTAAACAAGTAAGGTAAGATAAAAGAAGGTTGAATACCGTACAGGCTCGCAAGTAACATTTTTCATCATTCTGAACATTTCACTAAGTTTGGTAACTCTGATACTGGACACCACTTCAATCTCGCTTCCACAGTACAAAAGAAGATTTCGCAAAAATGCTCATCTTGTGTTGTTGAGCTGTCCAGGTGCATCTGTGAAGCGTTCACATAACTAACACAGGTAATTCATAGCACCAAGCTGTTTGACCAGTCAGATAGGTTTCTAGTACCGCATATGCACACTCACACTTCTTTACTAGTGTAACTATGATTCTACACAGATGTTTTATAAATTTGCTGTCTCAACATTAAAAAATAAGTGCATCAAGTTTATTTGTACATTCAAGTCACTTTCTAAGGCAAACTGTCTACTATATGTACTCCCGACCGCTTTGGTATTTTTATTCAGTTAATTGACAGTGGACATGGGTGTTCAAGCATGCGGACAGGTCAGTTCTGGCTGGAATGAGTGGACTTTCACTGGGAGCATGCCTTAGACCAACAATTCTGTATGTTAAAAGAAAGGTTTTAGATTTCTGGATGGGGTGCAGCCTATGTGCATATTTGGCCTATGATTGTTATGGTATGTCAGTATGCAGAGTTCAAATTAAAGTGGAAAACTGCTGATGAGCGTTTAGGTGTACGTCCCTTCCTGGCCACGTTCTATTTCTTTTTATTTTCCAGCTAACTTAATACTGTAAAAAAAGAATCCCCCTTACAATAGGTCAGATTGATACAAATTTGAAACTTTATTTTCATGTGACAGCATAAGCAGACTGCAGTAAGCGATACATCTATTGCCATGAGACCAATGCAGATCTAATTATTTATTACTTCCTCCTCCTACCCCTCCCTCGCTTTCTCTCTCTTTGTGTTTCTTTAGAGGGCAAATGCCTCCACCTGGCAGAAGTCAGTTGGGGCTGCTAGTGCATGGTTTCCAAATGTTCAGCGGAGATGAAACTGGATCTGTATTTTCGGAGTAATCTGAACCCTACTATGGGAATACTGTTTTTTCCCTTAGCAATCAGCAAAGACTGAAAAATATTAGTGACTTGCATCACCATGACACAGTATAGCATTTGGCAGGTATATAGTTCAGCAGTTGAAATAGCTGGGTTGAATTTTTAGAAAAGGTGTTTTCAAACTGAAGAATATCTGGAAACAAAGTTTAATCTTGTGATGCGTGGTCTTGTTCTTACAGTTCAATCTTGCATGCGGGAAAAGATTCATCTTGCATAACAACAGTGCTGCTGCTTGCCAAAACCATGATGTTGAGGTTCTGCTGTTTCTCGTGCGTGTCTTGGTACCATTCCCTCATCACTTCTGAGTCGTGGGTTGGGATTAAGGTCACCTACAACACAAAACAGGAGATGTCCTCAGGAATGGACAACAGAAAGAGCTGATAAGAAAAATGTCTTTGTAAGAAGCCCCAGCCAACAAGTACGTTTCTATTTTGGAAAGAATGGGAATTTATGCAATAAATACTTGAATAAACGGATGGATGGACAGACAAAAGGAAATATATAAGCATGTAGGTAAGGTAATATTACTGCAAAGAAGTAGTTTATCAAAATAAAACCTTGCTTTTGTAAGGTGCTGAGATGCAGCTTTCCAGAGAAGTAGCAGTCTGCAGTCTGCTCTTCAGACTATGGCCAAATATTTTGTTCACTTCTTGATCACAATGGAAAGGCATATGAAGTTTGCAAGTGTACATGATTACCATATAAACCATGAAACATTCACTTTTCTTTCCTACTTACAAACTGCAGCATTTCCAAACTTGGATCATACATGGTATAGTAACAAATGAAACAGCCAAATGGTCCTGTAAACCAGCTCCCGACTGTTTTATCCTCCAGGAATATGTTGGAAGGGCCAGAAATGGGGGTGTGTCTAAGTGCGGTGCAGCTCTGTGCTTCACTTGGGTGTCCTCCCATATCATCGGTGAAACAAGGTGCCCAGCCTGGGGACCCCATTCCCCGGCAGCCCCTGTCCACTCCAGAGGTGCTCTGGCTTCCCATAGTTGCTTCTTAGAGAAGGTTAGATTTCCTGGTAGAGATACTAGTGAAGAGCCTACCTGCATGTTACTCTCCCACTGTGCCTTGCCCTCCAGCAGGGAGTCCAGAACAGCCCTGCTTGGCTCCTCTGCTGCAGAATCGTTCCCGCTCACCACATAATACGATGATCGCACCCTCTTGAAAAACTCAATGTCAACATTCTTGCTACTGCTGTGGTTGGGAATGTACACCAGATCCAAATACACCGGAGGTCCCGGAGGCACTGCTGTAGATTTTGCCACCTTAGTATTCCCAGGTCCTTCAGAAATCAAACAACAAAAGAATATATAACAGACTAGTTAAAAACATGTATTTATTAATTAGTTATAACCGCTGAGGTGAGATGTGTCCAATTCTGGCATTACCCTCCTACATCTAATGACATGTTCCAGCTTTGTTGTATTCCAATTATGATTGTAACGGGAGAACAAACCTGAATAACTGTAACTATATAATACAATAAAAACTCACTACCACATAACCAGCAACTGACTGAACCTTTCCCAGTAATATACTACTATTATCCAACAATTTCTATGCAGGGCTGTGATTACTGAATTACCATTCAATAAATGGTAATTTAATTCTGGGTTAAGAAGTACAACTTTTCAAAAGTCTCAGGTATGCATGACTATAAAACCTACGGTCACGCAGGGAGCCATGCAGATTTTAAGCAGTCCTGAGATTTGGGGTATCAGCACATAGCAAGACATGGTAGCTGTTGATAATGCTCAGACTGCCTTACAAGTGCATCAGGAAGATGCTACACGTGAACAGAAAAAGGGGCAGAGAGGAACTTGGCAGGACAGAGAAACTTGTAAAGCAATTACTTCAGGGAACTGAGAACAAGTATTTATTTGCCTGCTGGATACTTATTTGCATACACAAATTAGCCACTTATCACAAAAAGTAGGGGAAGCATGGTTTTGCTGCTCTACATAGTATAGTACTTGTTCTAAGAAGAGCTTTAGTCAAAAGGAAGTTCAAAGTTTAAACACTTACATTAAAAATGCTACCCCCCCAAAAAAAAAGCAGCTTTTGCTATGCACTGGATCATGGCGAGAACTGAAAATCAGGATTCAACCAGTAATTTTATGCAGATAATTACCATGTATGTTCTATTTGCCTTCTCCTGTTGTTACGGAGGATTAAGTTTGGTAAACAAACTTAATTATCTGAGCAATACAATCTACTTAGGGTCACATTCTCTAAAGCCAGCAAAGTCCACTACAGTTGTCTAGTATGCCCCGCCATTCATCATAGGGCAATATGCCAAATAAGCATCATGATATGATAAGATTTCCTGAATTAGAGAGTTTTCACTTTTATCTCTTACAATTTTTTACCATAAAATCTGAACTGTGGATACTAACACTAGATAAAATATTAGATATTACATGTTACACTTAAATGTCGTCATCAAATAGAGTCTTGCCTTTTGCTCTAGCATATACCTCAGAAGTATACTTGAAGGAAGAAGAATGTCATATAGAGCTAAAGTGCTGGAGAAATGTAGAGCATGAGGAAATATGCTGCTGCTTTGAAACGTATCTACTAACAAAGATACGCAAATAATGGTGTAAGAAAGGTGCAGTGGACCACTTAAAATGGAGAAGCTAAAGACAGTTGAATGTTGGTTTGTTTGTGCTGAATCCTAGACCTGTTTCTTGTAAAAAAGCTTTCAACAGAACATCAGTCCTGACAACAGCAAAATCAAAGTATCCCCCAAATACTCTCTAACAAGATCTGCCGGAAACAACAGATTAGCACAATGCCTCCTTCAGTAATCTAATTAATATTTTATTACTACTTGGAATACACAACAGTCATTCAAAATTACATTAACTTTCTGTATGTTTAGTCATCACTGATGGCATAAGACCTTAACCAGATTATGTGATGTACGTGCTTAGTTCACTGAAAGTGCTCTTACTACTGTTAGAATTTTTTTAAATACTTCTTTTAAAATTAATCCAATTAATTCAAGAAGTAATAAGAGCATCCAATGGCCAATAGTACCTTTGCCTCCCACGATATTAAATTGCATTAATTTATGTTAACAGAATTGTGCTTACTTGTTTCTTACAATGAATACAGTGGTTCACTTTACTACTGATTTCACTTCACCTACAAAAAGTGGTACTTTTAATTCTGCTAGTTGGTTAACAGTTTAGACAGCTAGTATTAAGTTCCTTATATTTTATGTACTCCCTGAGCAAACTGACACACCAAGTTTGTCAGATTACAAAAGTTAATTTACTGAATTTCATGCATTTAAATTTGGCATTTACACGCTGAATTTATATTTAAAACTTGGACTTTCTTTGCTGATTTGCTACAAAACACATTCTCAGCTGATATAAAGGCAAACTAACTTCACTGTTAAGAAAATCTTAACACTAGAGAACTGCTATCTGTCTTCACCTGTGGTTGCAGTCTTTGCTGACTTGGATGTTGTTACATTTGCTGCATTCTTGGTGTCCTTATCTTTCTCTTCCACTCGAGACTTTACTTGTGGACTAGAGATATTTTTGGTTGCCTTCTCCTCAAACTCCTTCTTTTTTGAAGTTGGTTTGGGAGTTTTGTCTAAAGATTCTTTTTGAGCTGGTTTTGGTAAAGCCATTTGTTTTGATTTACCATCACTTTTTTTAACAGGAGAAGCCGACTTTGTCTTAGTACCCTGTTTTTTTGTCTTTGTCTTTTCTTTGAGGTCCTTCTTCAAAGGTTTACCCAAATTCTGATCAACAGGCAGAGCCTCTGGATCAACCATGCAAACATCAGGGTGCCTAGGGGAAGGGCTGCGATCCTGCATCGGGAGAGGCGGCGGGTCAATGTATTTGTACGTAATTGTCTTGTCTGTCGGAATGGTTTCTGACTCATCTTCTGAGTCAATGTTAGCATCTGCAGTGATGGAAGGACATTCCTCAGTCTCAGGGGGAACATCCGAATCTGTCTGAGATGGGACAGACTCACTCACAGATGTGGGAGGGGTTTCATCACACTGCCGCCCTTGCTGCTTTCCCCCAGAAGGTGGCTGAGATCCCCCAGATTGAGTTAATGGCTTCTCTTGATCTTGAGACTGTTCTTCACTTGCAAACCACTCAAGGGGGTTTGGGTTGATAAATGAAGGTGAAAGTTCAGTTTTGGGGTGTTTATATTCACAAGAGGACACAAGACATAAGTCAACATCTTGACGGGATTCTGCTAATGATTTTCCTGGAGTGAAGTGACCACTTGCTTCATAGGGATAGCTAGCAGCTTCAGGTGACCTGGTGGCTCTCCCAGTCGTCTCAAATGAGTAATCTGTGGCTTCAAGTGAACTGGAGGCTTTCCCAGTTGCCTCACAGGAGTAAGCCATGGCCTCTGGTGACCTAGTGGTTCTCCCAGTTGTCTCATAGCAGGGCCTAATGGCTTCTGGTGACTTAGGTGCTTTCTCTGTTGTCTCATAGGAGTAATCCATAGTATCGGGTGATCTCGTAGCTTTCCCAATTATCTCATAGGAATAATCTGTGTCCCCAGGTGACCTGGTGGTTTTCCCAGTCATCTCATAGGAATAATCCACAGCCCCTGTTGACCTGGTGGTTTTCCCCGTCATCTCATAAGAATAATCTGTGGCCTCAGATGACCTAATGTTTTTTGCAATTATCTCATAGGAATAATCCGTGGCCTCAGGTGACTTAGTAGTTTTCCCAGTTGTCATACAGGAATAATCCATGGCCTCAGGTGACCTAGTAGTTTTCCCAGTTTTCTCATAGGAATAATCCGTGGCCTGAGGTGATCTAGTAGATTTTCCAATAGCCTCATAGGAGTTGCTAATATCTTCTGGTGACCTAGTAGTTTTCTCTGTGGCCTCATATGAATAACTAAGTTCTTCTGGTGACCTGCTGCTTTTCTCTGAATCATCTTTTTCTGGGCTGAGTAAAGGTTCTGGACTGTGCTTTGTTGGGGGTTCCTGGTAACCAAATGCTTTGACAGAGGACATTTGCAGTGACAACAACGGTGTGTGACTAACTGACACTGATTCTGTGATTGCAGGAGGTGAATCTGGAAAACTAGGAGAGTACAGAGGAGAAGATTCCCTTGGAGTTAATGGAGATAGGTCAGACTTCGGTGACAGCTTTTCTCCTAGGCTTTGCACCTTTTCTGAGGTAAAAGAATGTAGTGACATATCTCTGGGTGGAACAGCACCTGAAAAAGTTTCCTCTGGCAGTGGTGAAGTTACCTGGGAAGGCGTATGAGCTGAGGAAGTTGAAGATGAAGCTTCAATTTGAGAAACTGAAATAATTTCTGAAATATCTTTCTCCTGAGAGTAAGATGACTGCTCCACAGGGGAAATCTTCTGTGCAAAAGTAGTCTCTTGTATATCTGAAGGGCTATAATCTACTTCTGTTGGTCCATTTTCAGATATATGGTGTGCACTAGTGCCTACAGTAGGATATTCCGGAGATTGCCTACTAAAGTCCATTGCTAAAGACTGCTCAGGGGACTCCTGACCAAATTCTACTGACATAGTTGACTGCTCAGGAGATCTTTGATCATGCACCAGTGGTCTTGATTTTGTGGTTTTAGGTGAGAAATCTGGTGGAGAAATTGACATGGGCCTTGGGCACTCTTCCTTAGATGGAGACATTTCTGTTTCCTGAAAAGTCGTTGGTGTTTGTACAACTGACACTGAAAGGGAATCATCAACCTCAGTAGAGTGGGGAGATCCAACCTCAGCATGCAAAGAAGGAGATACATCATCAGCAGTTGGTTCTGGAAATGAACTAGTAGCAACAGATGCTGTAGAGACAGAAGCTACTCCTTCTATATGGGAATAGGTGTCTTCTGCCACAACTTCATCAACAGGAGTTGCAGACTTGTCAGAAACAGTGCCTTCAGAAATGGACATTTTTGTATCTTCCTTTAAAGAACCAAACTGACCGATATCTATTTGAGTAGGTGAGAGATCACCTGGTAACTTCCGCTCATCCAAGACCAGTGAAGACTGGGAACTGCTGGGTTCTGTATCCTCCATTTTCCTTTCTAGGCTGAAGCCTTCCCTAGCTGCCATAAATTCCATACTTTTTTCATCTTGTTTTTCTTGGAAAAGGCCCACAGAGCTGGCTTCAGAAGCTGGGCTCATCTGAATAGGTGATTTTTCTTTTTCAGGTTTCACTTCAGAAGCACTTCCATAGTCTCTGGTGGGAGACTTTAAATCAGCACTCAAAAATATATCATAAGTGGTCTCTGAACCTATCAGTGGTCGACCCCGTAGAGGTGAGAGAACCTTTTCAATAGGAGATTCTGAATCTGGTACAGGCTCATCCATAGGGCTTATTCTGTGTTTTGCAGAGTCATCTTTGACTTCACTGAATTCAAAGCTAACAGGAGCTTCTGTTGACTTTTCACTGGTTTCAGAGGGAAGCTGACTAGACTTTTCATCAGTGGGCGACTGATAATAAGGTGTGTGGCCCGCACTACCAGCAGCAGACTGTGAGGGAGATGCTACTTCTAACGTTTTATCTTCAGGGCTTGCACAGTGTTCTTCAGCAACTTCTTGATGCACATCAGGTAATGTAGCAATGGGGACAGGCTCAGATGAGACCTTGATCTCATTGGGAGTGAGCGAAAAGTTCACACTACGTTCACCCAGTGGTGTTTTGGCAACAGGTGATGGAGGGGACAAACTGTCAGCTGGACTCTTGGCTGCACTATGTTTTCCACCAACATCATCTTGATAGGATTCTTTGATTTCTAATTTAGCAGTGCCTTGGATTTCACTTCCTTTTTGCTGGTATACATCTTGGAAGGCAGATTTGCAGAATTTGTCTTCCTCTAATGAAGAAGGTGGTGAGATGGTGGAAGCTGAGGCGTTATAGTCTTTACCTTCTGTGGCCTCTGTTTTGGATCCTTCAGATAATCCATTAAAAGCATCTGGAAATGGAGAAAGTTTAGGCCTGCCAAACTCTTGAGAGTACAGTGATGTCTCATACTTGGTAATGTTCACATACTCCTGAGAGGGTGACTCACTTTCTTCATTGTTAGTTTCATCACTCATAACATCCCGGGGTGTTGACATTTCATCCATTGGAGTTGGTTCACTGGATATTTCGATGGTAGACTGTGTGTAACCTGAAGTAGCAGTGAACTCCTCAGGCTGATCTTCTCTATTTTCTTCATCAGAAACAGTGGCTTCACTTTCTGAACCACCAGGTAATGTCTCATCGTGGATAGAAGATGCTGGTTCAACTGCTGGAGACTGAGGCTCTGAGCGTTTTGTTGGTGTAATTATGAGTAGGCCATATTTGTCTTCAACTTCACCAGCTTCTGCAGCTTTGTCTACCACAGCCATCACATAATCTTCTTCAGCTTCTATTTTTTCAGTTTCCTCTTCATCTCTGATGTCTTCTGCTTTGTCTTCTTCCTCTTCAGTCTTTTCGGTGTCTGCCTTTTCTATTGCTTCGTCCCTGTCTTCCTCAGCCCGTTCATCTGATGCCTCATAACGTGCCTTTTCAATATATTTTTCATCTTTAATGTTAGCATCTGCTTCGGCCATTATTTCTGAGCTCTCTTCAATTTTTCTTGCTTCTTCCATAGTGTCCAGTGGTATCTTTTCTTCTTCATATTCACCTCGTTCTTCAGCTTCTTCTGTCTCTGCCTTTTCCTCATAATCTCCTGCTTCGGATAATTCTTCCAAGCCAGTTCCCTCATCTTCAAACTTTTCATTGTCATCAACCCTGTGCTCTTCCACAGGTTCCAGTTCTTCAGGTGTCTGTTCACACTCAGCCTCTGTGGTAGTTATGCCTTCATCAGAGGACTCGGCAGGTCCTTCATTATCCAATTTTTCCTTTTGTACTTCAAAGGCCTCTTTTTGTACTGCGCCAGTGAGTTTTAGTTCATCCTCTATGAGTGCAACTTGAGGTTTTGTTTCTTCTATTGTTTCTACTTCTTCAGCTTTTAATTCCTCAAAATCCTTTGTTAAATCCTCTGGTGAAGACATAAGGGATCTCTCCACTTCAAGTTCTTTTCCACTGGCTGTAATTTCTGCAGCTGCTACAGTTGTGGCAGCAACTCCAGCTGCTGCAAGGGCAGCTTGTGCACCACTGACTTTGATCTCCTTCTTCACAGTCTTAACTTTTCCTTTTTCCTTTGGCTTTCCAGCATGTACTGCTTCTTTTTTAGCAGGTTCCTCCTTTTGTGGTTTAGGCTTTGCTGCTGGCTTTTTGGCTTCAGTCAAAAGAGAAGCTGTCTTCTTTGTTTCTTTAGGAACCTTTTTGATGTCCTTTTTGTCTTCTTTTTCTTCCTTCTTAATTTCTTTATTCTCTTCTTTTTTAGCTTCTTTTTTAGTTGCCTTTGTTGAAGCTTCTTTATTTACTTCTTTCTTAGTTTCCTTCTTCTCTTCCTTTTTCACCTCTTTTTTAACTTCTTTCTTGATTTCTTCTTTTTTGGGCTTTTCCTCTTTTTTGATGGAAGTTTTCTCCTCTTTTTTATAAATTTCTTTCTTTGTTTTTTCCTTTTCCTCTTTCTTTTCTTCAGGTTTTGCTTTGACTTCCTTTTTGACTGGCTTTTCCTTTGACACTTTTGGTTTTACAGCTATACTTTGTTTTTCAGGAATTTCAGATTTTACTACTTTTTCTTTAATTGTTATGGTTTTTTCTGCCACTATAGGTTTGGTCTCCACTTTTGCTGGTTTCTCTTTTTTAACTGGAACTTTTTCTTTGCTTTCCAACTTCTGAGGCTTTTCCAGTGCTGAACTAGGCTTTGCAGGCTCCTGTGTTTCTTCTTTAGATTCTTTTCTGACAAGCTTGCTTGGTGCTATCTTTGCAGCAGTCTTGAGACTCTCCTTGCTGTCTGCTCGTTGTTTCAACTTCGCTTGTTTCACAGGCACACTAGCAATGTTCCCAGTTAGGTCTTTTTGTGCAACCACTGGTTGTTTAAGGAAGTCTAAGTGTTTGAGTTTTTCTAGTCCTTCTAGAATATTATACTGGGTGCTGTTTCCAGGAAACAGAACTCGGATTATTTTTTCTGCAGGATTAGCCGGATGCCACACAAGCAGGGACGAGATAGAGGTGAAGTAGGATAAGGGAATGTCTAGTTCTTGGCCATTTGGTAGCAGGAATCGATCTTTGTTAGTACCACTCCACTGCTGCATAAAGTATTGCATCTCTTTGCTATTTTTGACAGGATTAAGCACATACATCTCAAGCTTGCCAACTCCCATTTTTTGAAATAAAATGATGGGGTCGATGGTACTTCCCACATTTCTGAAAAGAGGTTCTGGTTTCATAGACAATTTATTTAAATATTGGAGAGTAAAACAAGCTTCTTCGACACTCCTTTTTACTCTAAAGCTAGGATCCAGGTTCTTCAAGTTCTCAGGTACATTAAGGAATACAACTCCTAATTCAGGTGAGATCAGATTTTTCATCCAGTCACTGTTGGTAGTAGACCCTTGGGACTGTTCCTCTTCTAGTTCAGCTATCTTTCGCTGAAGCATGCTATTGATTCCTGGAAGGTTGTCATCTCCAATGTGAGTGAGCAGAATGGAATCTACCCTGTCCAAGTGCCGGATGAGTTTCCAAAAACAAGATTTTCTTTCAGAACCTCCATTGATAAGCATGTTGAAACCATTCACTGCAAACAACGCAGAGTCTCCTCTTCCCCCTGGGAAAATATAACAGCAGGGCTTGGAGAGCTTCAAGAAGCCTCCTGAGGTTGGAGGTTCCAAAATGTCAAAGGGTGATGGCACTTCTACTGATTCTGACAGATACTCTGTGAATTCAGAAAGTCCTTCCATTTCAGGCAATACGGAAGCTGAGTTGAGTTTAATGTTAATAAAGTCTTGAAGGTTGTGTCTGTCAAGGTTGGAATTTTTCCAGTCTCCTTCTTCAGGGCAGAAAAGAGTTAGGCTGGCTTTATTGGCAGGGTGTGTAGTGCTCAATAATTCACCAATCTAGGGTTGTAAAACAAAAACACAAGAAGATGCACATAAATTCATTTTTTAATGACAATTAATGTCAGAACATAATATTTCCTGATCAGATAGATAAAACGTTTTTCATTCACTTCTGCAGCAGTGAGTACCTGTCCTAGAAGCTGAAGGAACCTGTTATCACAATTAGTTTACTACCGTATTTTTTTAAATACAAAGAAGGACCTTATTCCTGGATCCTATTGCCCAAAGGACAACAGTACCCCAAGGTTCCCCCTTCCTTCCCTCCACCCTTTATAGGAGGATGGCACAAGCTTTTATATTGAGAGGGTATGAGAACTATGAGGCTAACGCTGCCACTACCTCTACCATTGGCTCATGAACCTCACTGCTGCCCCAGTCCACCCAGAAAACCCAGCCAAATATGTATGGGACAAAGCATGTCCTCTTAACAGGCAGAGCGCAACTGCAACCCAGCATCCTCCCAGGGGCAGCCACTTTCCTCACATCTTCTCTCATGGGATGTATTCCACCACACTGTTGTTACTGCAGTTCTTTCTGCAGGCTGGCTGCTGAAAAGCCAGCACCGCTCCCAGATTGGCATGACTGACTGCAGGAGAGTTTTCCAGAACACTAAGAAATGAGTTATTCCTTCAGAAACGCAAACAGCTACAAGTTTTATATTTCTGAGACTATGAGGTACAGGGCTAAAAAGAGAGCCAGAAAAAAAGTGTTAGGGTTAAAAAATGCAGAGGTTCAATTGTCAACTCAAGCTGTAAGAACAGTTTTCATAAAGATGATATAGCTTATGCTACAGCTGAATAACTTGAAAGTCTTGGTCCACAAGCTGAGTCAGCCAAAGAAATGAATACATAAAAAATTAATGATGGTTGATTGCAGTAGATATCTTTGGGCCTCTGTGTGTGTATGTCTCACTTCCTTTCTTTGTGTTACATAATTTACTTTCAGCATTTACCAAAAATAAAACAAAGATGCAGTGGCTGTTACCCAAACAAAAATAATCCAACCAATACCTAACTGAAGCAGAAAATAAATATCTTCCTTTGTCAGCCTTACTTAGTATCTGAACCATTTGACAGGACTATAAATATACATCACCCATATGTCAAACATGGCTTTGTCTGAAAAGGAGCAAAGAAAAAAAGAAAGCAGAACAAAATAAAAGGAGAAAAGGGTGAAACCGATAAAGAATTTTCCTTTCTTTCATTGAAAGATAAGGAAATTAAGAAAAACATTCCTGTTGTTTATTGCAGAAATAAGAAAAGAGGGGCAGCATAGACCACAGTTCTGAAATGGATTTAGGATCTCAAGTGTACTCCTTATGCTATGTCTCTGGTCAAGGTTGAGAACACATTATTAGGGAGAGACAAAAGTAGTAAAAGATCACTTCCTCTGGATGAATAAACACAAATTTGTTGCACGCATAAGGAGAAAACGTAAGTACCAACTCTCTCATGCATGGCCAATTTTCTGGCTAGATATAAAAATCATATCTGGGCTAATGAATATACTGGGCCAAGGTTTGGGGTTAGTCCCCCGTCTCCAGTTTATATTATACAATATTTGGATTTCTGCTTCATACTCCTAAATTCTGACTTTCTTTGCTGCTAAAAGTCGGCACACATAATGCAGGCAGTGCTAAGCCACTGGTAGCACAGGTGAATGAGAAGTTGCAGAAAAATTTTTCTAGACATAGATCATATCTGCTAGGAATAGGAAGTTCAGGAATGGCCCAGAAAAGGCCTCAATGGTTTGCATTTCAAATGGTGACACCAAGGATATCAACAGTTCCACTGTTTACACTATTTGATAAACAGAGAGATGCAAACGCTCTGTTTCTTCTCTGGATTCAAAGTCACTCTGGGAGCAAAGAAATATATGGGTGAACCTGATCATCTCTTCAAGCACTTAGAGACATCTGTTGAATAATTCTCGAGTTTTAAAGATGTCACATCTGGTGAAGGCAAACAGGAAGTTAGCTGCTCAGAGAAAACTCAAGACTGTGTCCTACCCTGGACCACAAAGGTAAAAAGAAAGGTTTTCCTCTGCTAGTTGTTGTTGCAGAGGCAGTGGAACAGGACATCTTTAATCTTCTGGCATGGGAGAAGTTGAAAACAACCACTTTTAGGCATTGCCCACAGGGAGTTCTGCAGGCTACAGATGGATTTCTGAATTAGACTTCATAAGAGTATCCCCCAAAGGGTATTTATTTATTTTTAAGACCATCCCATGACCATAGTTTAAGTGTGGTCCAGTGAAGTAAAAATAGGCAGAGGCCAGAAGCACCAACTCCACAAAGTACTCATCAAACCTTACATGCTTACAGAATCATAGAATCATTTAGGCTGGAAAAGACCCTTAGGATCATCGAGTCCAACCATAAACCTAACGGTGCCAAGTCCCCCAGGGTCAGGACAGCACAGGAATTCTTTCTTCCAATCACCACTTAGAAAACCACTAACCACTTTTTTCTAGCCCTTTTTTCTAATCTTTTTCCCCAAGTTGTAGAACACCTAAAAATCTCCCAATAATAGGACCCTTTAAAAAATGTCATATACAGAGATTGCAGTATGGCAAATGCGGACTTTCTTTGCTTTTGTGAAATCTTGTAGCAGCTTTGAGAGGCCAAGGCTTCAGAAACAATAACCTGGAAGCCAAGACTTTGAAAGAACCATGTTGGCTGGCTGATGATCCTGCTGCCAACTACAGAGATGAGCCAAGTGAGCCTTACTCATACCCACAGGAGTATGCCCTGCATGCCCACCACTGCAGCAATCCCTCGGCAGCTGTAACTCATGGCCACCCATCACCCTTCCACTTTCCAGTCAACAATTTTGCTTCCTAACAGTAATGGTAGGATTTGCCCCTAGTTCTGCATGTAGTAGGAGCAACGAGCTCAGGCATGCAATTTCATAGAAAAGTAACTCTGCGAACTGCCAGTGAGTTTTAAGTGTCACGTATGTTTCAGAGAACAGGAATCCAGCTCTTTCCGCCACCCTACAACCATATGCTGAACAAGGAGTCTTTGAGAATAGGATCAAATGGATATGATAAAGTCATTCTAGAGCTCATGCAAACTTTTGCTTTTCCAGTACTGAACTTCCAAATCTCACTCCACTGACATGCTCCTAATTAATTTTGGAAACTAAATTCCTAGGGATGCAGCCATATAGCTTATTTAAATATATACTTTACACAGCAGCCACATTGTGTGACAGCTTGTTCCTGCCCTATGGGAGCTTTCAGACACCATACATTAAGCAAGACAGGAAAATAGTAAGTCATGAAACAAACGGCATTAAATACTGGTATACTTCATACTTGTCTTCTTGGTATGTAAAAATCACGAGTTTTTCAGATTTCACTGGCCAAATTTTAAACACTATAGTAAAGAAGCCAAGCAGGTAGGTGGTGCAAAAAACTACAGCTATTCCAATAGACAGCCTCTGTCTTATTTAATGTGTCATTTATTATTTAGCTGCCACCAGGCAAGAACCTGGTGTCAACATCAATTTGACTGCTTTGTGTGTGTACCTTTCATAAACAACCTATATATTTTAAACACAGCACTATCTCCTTCTATTGTCAAAAGGTTCCTTCATTTTCTGTTTCAGCAAGTTACATTTTAATTTCCCAAATTAAAGTTTAATTCTTTTGTTAAGCAATTTACATCAAATCTAAAGCAAATTAAATAAATGCTTTGAAAGAAAGCCTATAATGAAGAGTAAAGAGCATCAGCATCAGCCTGCTGCTGCTAACTCTAACACAGAGGCCATTTTTAGTCTTCTAGAAACCTCTGCCATCACATGACAATTTCAGAACACACCTCTTGATCTGTGAAGATCTCAATGAAGTTCTGGAACGAGAAGGATCCTGACTGAAGTATGAGTTCTCCTGTGTTTTCAAAGCATTGTCCAGTTAATACAAGGAGCTTGTGTCTTGCAGCATCTGTGATCATTAAGCGCACCTAGGGTGAAGGAGAGAAATAAATCAATAATGGGAGTTATCATGTGTTTCTATATTCTACTGAGAACATGCAGTTTACCTCTCCTAATTTAAAACATATTTTGCAGAAGAGTCTCCCAGGACTGTTAAAAAATTAGCAAGTTATCGTGCTGTTTACAAAAAGACAATGAGAAAGGTGCAAAAATGAAAAAAGGAGGGACAAGAAGCAGTTAGAGAGAAGCTCTGATGAATAAACCGAACTAATGATATTGAAAAAAGAGCAAAGAGGAGAACATAATAAAATTTGAATGTAAAAATAATATTTTCAATGAACAAAGATATTCACTGAATATAACTCTTGGTGAATTTTAATAGCACTGTATCAGGACTACCTTGGCAAACTCTGTACTGCGTGCTAATGAGGGACAACATGTGTCAGACTCAGTTTTTGGAAGGCCATTCTTTCCCAGAGTACAGCATTACTTGCCACTCAGTTGCAAAAATTTCACTGAAAATTAACAGCCACAAATCACGCACAAAAGTGGCACATTTAGATTGTCATTCTGTTGTAACCTGAATCATCTGCAAAGTTAAAGGACAATTCTGCTTCACCATAATCATAAACCTGAACTTCAAGCACTCAGATACAGTCACATGCACCATTTACATCTCATGATGTCACTAACTATGGACACTGCAAGTTTTTAAAGTGTCCAAACCCAAGACCTTTTTCAATACACAATAGTAAATTAAGTGGAAGCCTGATGGCACAAATGAGCTTCCTACTTGGAGAAATAACCTTCTTCTGCATTTTGTTTGAAGTAACTCTTAACTATTTTAAAGGAGAGGCTTGTTACTTTACTTGAGCCTCACTGCAGCTACTAGTAACTACTGTTTCCACCCCAGGGGAAGATTTACTTGCATGCTAAGAGAAATCCATATCTTAAGTCAACTTCTGTTGGCTGAATTCAACTTAAATTTAAGAATAAAATTAAACAGAAGCTGTGTAAGATTCTGTACTGTTGAGTGAATTTTTTGCAAATACTTCAAAAGTCTTGTCCAACACTGAAAAAAATCAATCCAGCCTACAGTAAGGTATGAATTTCAAGTGCACTAATTCCTCTGTTTTAGGAGGGATTAAGTTAAAACAGAATACTTATTTCCAGAACAAGGCTATCCACATACTAAACTAAATGAGCACAGTCCATCTGGAACAGCTCCACATGATATTGCATCCAAGCTCCATCTCCATGGAGATGACATAATCACCTCAGCTCTCCTAGCAAGCTATTCTTTCAAATTTTTATATTGATCGTTTAGCAATCAGTTGTTCTAAATAATTTCCGCTCACGTCAGGGAGGCTGAGTCAGGCAGGCTCGACCTGAATCTCTGCTGAACAACTCATGTTTTCAGTACAAGAAGAAAAGAGGCACTGAAAAGTAGGTATCTGAAAGAAGATCCCAACTCTACCACATTGTCAAGGTTATTTTATTTAATAAGTGACCCTGATGCTGAGCAGAACAAAGTCCTCTTAATTAAACACAAAGCTAGTGCTGGTGTGTTACCAATTGCACTGAACAATTATAAATTCAGCAATATCCTTGCTGAATTGAGTGTATCTATTTCTGTTAGAGACAAAAACATAGATAAATGCAGCTGGCTGTCTGGTGCATGTTGCTCAAATCTTGTCTGTTCTAGCTGTATTAAAAGCATAAAAGAACTGGCTGCCTTTTCTATGTTTTCTCTCGTTGCTGGCAGCAGTTCTGGGCAGCCTACCAACTTATGTGTAAGCTCACCAGGTTTTCCAACAGCAAAATTATTTCCTGCCTTGTGAATCACTGATATGTGACTGTCACATAATTCTCCTTCAACCTATTTTATTAATTGATGATGAAATATGTTCTGCAGAGCTAGCAAACTATGGCAAGAAAAAAAGTAAATAAATGCTTGCAGATTACAGAGCATAATGTGTAATACACATGGAAGACCTTCAAGAGACACATAAATTCTGTGTCTGGGTATAACCAAGGCTTCCCGAAGGATGAACAGAAATTCATCTCCTGATTTCAAGACCACTCCATTTCAGAAGAAACACTGCAAGGTGATGATTCTGTTCAGCTTTACTCTTGGTCAAAGTTCCAAATTGTTTGAAGGAATAGCAAGATGTAGCCTCAGTTAAAAGGGAGATAAAGATGAAGTGTGAACAGAGACAGGTGCATCAGCAGATCAGCTGTTTCCCAGACTCATGGTACAGTCACAGGAGCGGGAGCACAACGGAGTGGGGTCTTCTGAAGGACATAACTGTTCATGGGGGTTTCAGAAACTTGTTTTCTTCAGGAAACTACAGTCTCTCTCCCTTTGGGCCTCTCTCTTCTTGGAGGTATTTTGGCATTTGACAGAACATGACAGAAGCTTTGAGCAGAACCATGCTCAGACTACCACCAGTATGGCTATTACTAGCCTGATTAGAGGGAGTTTGTTTTAATATCATTCTCCTTTTTGTTTTTCCTGAACAGACAAATTCAAATTCCTCTGCTGGTGAAGTCAGAGCTCCATGGTATATCACTGCCTCCCGAGATGCAGCATGGAAATGTCTTGATATACGAAACTAAGTTTTCTATTTGCCATAATGGGCAGAGCATGTCTATTTCATCCTCCAATTTAATTCTCCTGTCTCTCTTTTATCACCTTTTTCTGGCTTTTGTCCAGTCAGAGTCTTGCTTAGCCAGCCAAGGTAAATCTCAGCTTGTAACTTCTGGCTGTGACCAGTTTGGCAAGATGAAAGTGAAGAAAAGCTTGCCTCTCACAGTCAAGCCAGAGGAAATTAACTTAGCCAAACACCTTCCAGAGCCAAAGGAGTAAAGCCAGTGTTCAGAATTCATTAACAGGCCTCAGACCATATTCTTCCATGTGGTCATCCATCAAAAGTATGATGAGCAACAGCAACAGAAATGGCATTTGCCTACTTTTGGCAGTTCCTTCAGCTGTTCCATCCTGCCACACACACACTTTATAGCTTTTTACTCTGAATGTCTGAGTGTATTAAGAGCTGCTACTCAGCACTTGGACCTCTTGCTCCTTACCAAGTACCTCTAAAGCCTTGTAAGAGATTTTCATGTATAGTTTGTAGTGAATGAGCTGCCATTAACTAAGGTGACTTACTTATTTAAACTTTTACAATTTAAGAAATTTCATTTGTTTCAGTGCCCTTCCTCCTGTTTGTGTTTACTACATAACTTAAGTTTACAACTTAAGGTTGGTAACAAAACAGGTTTTTTGCTATGCACTACAAGCAGAGCCGCTTCATTTCCCAAAAAAATGTGGTTCCCAGCACAGGCTGGCAATGAAATTATCCCTATTTTTTCAACATTCAGCCACACTAGCTAAATTTGTCAATTTTGTCTTTGAGCAACATACTCAGTTCTTTGCTGTAGCAAGTTCATAAGGAATTGGCTGCCCGCTTCTGGGGCACTCCCCAGAGTCCATTGATCATGTCACATACTCTTTGAAGGACAGATAGATCAATCTAGAGTCACCACCACATAGCTGGTAATTCTTCTCAAAGACCTAAATTTGTCTTAGGGCACCTTCAGGCACTTTTTTCATGTGTAAAATAGGCATCCAGAGCTACCAAACAATGGAGGAGCAGAAGAAAAGCAGATGCAGTTTCACCACAGCTGCCTCAATTTCATCAAGAAGGAAATCTGGTGCATTGTGAGAAAAGGAGTGCTGGGATCAGAGCTGTATTTCTGTCCTATGCCTCTGATGTTTTATTCAGGAGTCTGGGAAACCAGGGGAAAAAATCAAGGGATGGCTGATATTTTTCATGATATTAGCTCCTAACATGTCCTTTCATCCACAGTTAGGACATGCTCCTAGTCTGCTAAGACTCTGAAAGACAGTATCGGGATTTGTCAGTCACTATGCTGGAAGGCAGTAACTGATATTCGAGAATCATCTCAGCTACATCTGTTTCACTGCTCTCATCCTGTCCACATAACAGAGCTTTTATGACACATCCAATGAAGTATTTCTGACTTACCTCAGTACTAACTGCTTCATCTGAGGGATTGATCAGGACTACAGTTTCTAAGACATCACTTCTGTGGTGAAGAATCTTCTGACCTGCAAGCACAGAGAGAAAAAAAACCCAGAAATTAAATTCAAGCAGCATGGTTTAACCCAGCACTTTCCATAGGCTTGTTGTACATCCCACCGTGCGACAGCTCTCTAGTGACCCAGAGCAGCACACACCAGCCACAGCAACTGCTGCACTGCTTATGTCTTCAGAAACACCCACGGCACATGGTGCTGCAAGCCAGAAACACCTTCCAGAAAATTCAAAGTAATGAAAACAAACTGGCAACAGCACCAGGTCTTGTCTCTTCCCCATGACTGGAGGAGTCCTTATAACTCACCTTGGTCTCACACAGCTGGGGCAGATCAGGGACTGGAGTAACCACCACCAGCTGAGCACCTCTCCTTGTATTTTCATGGGTGCCTACACCACAGACACAGCTGAGGTTACATAGTCCTGTAACATACCCAGGTGGTTTTAAATGGGCTTTTCCAGGAACTATTAGTGGCTTAGCTGCAGCAGCAAGAAAGTCATCACAGGCTGCACACTTCCCATGCAAGAAGCAAAGTGAATACTTGGGCTGTACACCAGTGCTGCCCACCATAGCTATCGAGAACAATTTGTGAGACAAGCAAAGGAGCCCAGGGATGTCCCTGCTGCCCACCACCACTACACCATCCCACAGGGCACCTGCATGCTCCCTGTTACACACTATGGGAGTGCTCTCGAGCCAGGCAGCACCCCATGCAGAGCCCAGGTCCCCAGCCGCACCCAATGAACCAGGTGAAAGCTGGGACCCACCCTGCCAAAACTCCCCTTCAAGCTTTCCCCCCATATTGATTAACCCTGGGACACTGCGAGAAATTCCCTACAAGGATGGTCGGACGCTTGCCGCGCTTGCTTGCTCGTCTTGCTTCATCTTCCTCCTGCTTACAAGAAGTGTAGCAAGCGATGTTAGGCAACAGGAGTGAACGGGCATACAAATAACAGCTAGCTGCTGAATTAATAACATCTGGGCAAGTTCGGAGCAGCCTCACAGCCCACTGGCTTTCATGCTTAGTAGTTAGTCTGTCTCTGTATTTAATAGTGATATTCATCTGACTGGGAGCGGATGCCAGAAAAACACAACAGGACTCTTGACATTTTTTTTTTTATGTTAATTGGCAAGTTCTTATCAGGGTCTCTTTCTGTGAGAACTGCAGTGACATTAATTAGCAGACGTATTGTCATTCAGAAATCCAGACCGGCAATTAGTCCAAAAAACCGTAAGAGCTGTCCCTTCCAAGCAAACTGCTCTATGCAATATTAGTCAATCAAAACAATTGCGCTTGAAAGGAAGTACGAGGGACACCGAATCAGTCACCTATCTGCCCTCTTAGAAAATCCCCCGTAAAGAGAGGTAAGGTGAAAGAACGAGGCCGAGAACGGCCACGCTGAACGGAGGTCTGCGCTCCGGGGCAGCGGGCAGGGCAGGGGCAGCCCGGGAGGGGAGGGGAGGGGAGGCAGCGTGGGAGGGTGGGCAGCCAGCCTTTCCCACACCACCCCCGCCTCAGGGCAGGCTCGGGGCTGCCCCCGGCCCTTCCTCGGGCAGCCCTTCCCCAGGCAGCGGGCCCTGCCGACTCCTCCTCCTCCTCCCTGCCCTGCCTGCACCCCTCCTGCCCTGCTCCTCGCCCACCGAGCTCCCACTGTGCTGCCTCTTTCGCTTCTGCTCCCGGGAAGTTCTGAGCTTATATGCATAAAAGCTTATAATAAAATGATAGAAAGTGATGGAGAACGAAAAAAAAAGTTATGTTCCTAAAATGTGAGACCGTGTTGCCGTTTACTCTCTTGTCCATGACAGTGCCCTTAGAGACTTGCAGATAATAATCTAATTCCTTTGAAGAAACGTAGTTGTCTTAACATATTCTTTTTGCTGTACTCCCTTCAAAGAAAGAGACAGACTGTATATTAAGAAAAGGAGAGGAGGGCAGGACTCCCTCTGCAGCATCGAGTTCTGGCATTACCATTTGTAATTAAATTTATTTTTATAGCTCTGCTTCCTTGCAGGAATGCAAGCAGGAATGCATATATAAGGCTACATTTAATAAAACATCCAGATGGTTCTGTTACCAGACTCCTTCAGAAGATGCTCTGCAATCTGATATTTTAGTTATTCTGCAGATTTCCCTCAAATTAAGAGATTAAGCAGTGTTTGTTGACTCTAGTCTTTAGCGTAGGTAGGGAAACAAAAGAAATTGTCACCCTTCAGTTGCCACAGAAATTTCTCGCTTAATAGTTGGTGACACTGAGCACAGACTTTGCTTCAGGCCAGACTAAGCCTCACATATGATTAGACATTAACACATTACACACAGGTAGAAAAGAAATGCAATTATCCACATGCAAAGATGCATAGTGTCCACCTGACTCAAAGCACCCACTATGGACTTCACTGAAACTGCTCCAAGTCATGTGTCTGTAGAGCTGGGACGGACTTGGCCGGACGACTTACAGCTCCAGCTGACCAGCACGATGGTGGTTACTTACAGCCTGTGCTCCTGTGGGCCAGACACCCAGCCCCAGTGGTTGCATTGTTCATGCACCTTCAGACTGGTTTCCAGAGGCAGGCATAGAGGTCTGCACCATGTACACGGTGCCTGTTCAGAGCTGGACGCACAACTGCCTCCCCCTTCCACTCCTCAGCATCAGCATGTGTTACTGCTTATCACACAGGGTAGGGACCCAGCACTGGTACCGTGTGAGCTACGTGGGCTCCCATCCCATGTCAAACTCGGGAAGTTTGCAGCTACTTGCTGGTATCAGCAACATTGTCCCCGTGTCACCGCTTGAGGAATAAAAAAATATGTCATTTATCAAAACTATTTACCATTTTGTACATGCTTACTGACCAGTTTGATACCCTGAGATGCTCAGCTGGAATGAAAGGAAGTCTTCTACGGGAACAGATTTATCAAACAAATGAACTATCACTATCAAACAGAAAGCACCAACAGCATTTCACAATCTGGCAAGACAGTGCTACTTGCTGAACTACAGATGGAGTGGGCGAATCTGAGATTCCTGTAGAAAATTGGGGTTGCTTTAAATGAACTCTACTGGATTTTTGTAACCCATCTCTACCACATTTGATAGAACATTTCTGTGATGTGTCAGAGGAAGAAAGGAAGAAAATTCCAGGTTGTGCAGAGTGGTTGGGTGGATAGACTTTACCTGCTCACAGTTTCTGGACAGGAAGTCAAAGTCCTATCTAACGACTTTCAGAAATAAATAGTAATTGTGTTTGGAAGAAATCTAAGTATCTGCTCATCCCTGGTTTTATTAAGTAAAGCTTCAGATTAAAACCAGATATGAATAAAGGGTCTTGGCAGCTGTTTGATGCAGAAACAGAACAGAGAGGAGAAACAGCATATGACAATTGCTTAAAGGGTAATTTCCACATGCATCATCGCAGTTCCTATGGCCATAGGATCCTATTGCTTCCCTACTCGGCCAAATATCAATGATATTTGTAGTGGGATTATTGAGATGGGGATGGTGCCAGTAACATTTCCTAGAGAAGTGATTGAGCAGGTTTCTAACTTGCACAGTTGATCTTTTCAGGCCAATATAGCAGAATGATCACTTTTAACAGTGATTATACTAACATTGTGTAAACACAAAATGTAGATGAATGTCAAGGGAAAGAAAGCAAGACCTCCTTCAAGTCTTGTTTAACCAAGGATCACTACTGACACACTTCTACTTACCGGACATGCCTGTGTAACACCAGCCCATGGGGAGGCATGCTGTAGGCAACAACCTACTCAACAGAGAGGTTCCAATCAACCCTTCCCGCCACCTCAGATGGACACCAACACTCACTTCCCATCAATGCCATTCCTACATAATGGAAGCAGGCAAATCTTTCCTGTGATAATTCTTGGCAGAAAGGGTGAAGGGACAAGACCATCTCCTTGAAGAGGATGGCTGTTTGATACCTGAACTGGCATGCAAATATAACCCTTTGGCAACTTTAAACATCTTTTTCATTGTAAAGAACTATAAAGTATCATTTCTTTGTCAGAAGACACGACTGCCATGTTACACCAGTCACCGTGCTGGGTGGCATTAGCAGATGGCACAACTTGCAAGGCTTGCTAACAAAACTTCCTGCAAGCCATGACTAGGCAGTGAAAAATTTCTCTGCAGCTAGAAACATTCAGTGCTCCAATGCCCAAGGTCCTCCCAGCTGCCTCTGCCTTGTAGAAGAATTTCTGGACATTGAGGGGAGAAAAATCCTCCAAAATGAGCCATAAAACATCCATTCCTAGAGATTGCTCTTCAATGCTGAGAGACATCTTTAACAGAAAAATACAATGACTGAGGAAAAGACATTTTCCCAACAGGGCAACGCTGCATTTGAGGAACAGCAAAGTGCAACCTTCTTCCTTGACATTTCTGGCTATAGATGGCAGAAAAGGCTTGGTGTATTTTAATTCCTACTCAGGACGATACCCTGTTTATTGATATCCACACATAGTAACATTTTAAAAGCTTTAGTCCTTGCTGCCTTTACATCCATGGTAAGCAAGAGCTGGATGAGTGAAAACTATTAGGAGCTATGGATTTCATGTATGTGAGTATATAGGGGGCTTGGAGGCAAGGTGAGGGAAGAGAGGAGTGGTTTTACACTCACTTCTAAGCATCCAAGCACAAAAGGTCAAAGCATGGGCACATCAGACACTATTTTACATTTAATTAATTTGGTAGAAGAAAATATGCTTTTAGCAAAGACGTAAGTGGCCTGAGTAACGCAACAAAGACCTTCACCACTGAATAGAGGACAGTCTTTGAGCTGCTGAGACTCTGAAAGACTTCATTATTGGGGTTTGCCAGTCACTATGCTAGAAAGCCGTATCTGATGTTCATGAATCATGTCAATTACATCTGTTTCAGATTTACCATGTCTGATGAAGGTTATCAGATGGTTATCATATCCCTTGGACATGATATATTTAAAGCAATAAACTCCTTTGGGAAAAAAGGAGCTTTTTGCCTAGCCAACAGTAATGCAATAGCCCATATATTTTAAATAACTTCGAACTGCTCATTGTTTCACTTTTTTCTAGTGGGGACTTCAAATTGGTCCTTGAAAAAAGACGTGTTAACCTTGTGTTCAGCATGGTTGCTCTATGTTATCAACAGAGTATTTAGAGTTGTGGATGACTGGTCACCTTATGGTTGCTATTTCTTATACTGATTGAATAAATCTATTTTTCCTTGTTTTCAACACAAAGATCAATGGGCATAAATTGTCAAATAATGCTGTAATTGTGACCAGCCTCCAAACATCCCCACTGTCAACCTGAAGGCACTACATTGCAAGAATGATTCCAGACCAAGGAGAAAGGATCAAGATCCCCTATTACAGCAGATTATCAATTATCTGAAGAAAACTTGCATAAATTATAAGGAGCATTCACCTTCTCCATTGAGATGGGGCCATCAGAGGAGGTTATGTTTCCTGCTGACCTAAATTGCAAGCTGGAGAAATAGGTAAGTGTACATCATTAAGCAAGGCAGTGGGTTTTAGAAAGTTGCCAAAGCAAATTCTGATGTTGTAAAAATCTGGAGTTCTATATCTGAAAGGAAGAAGAAAATTATTTGCAGACTTGATGGAGAAATGGCTGTATAATGTCCAGGCACTGAGCTGCGAGAGCAGAACTTCAGAAAGCCCTTTCCAGGCACAGTCTGAAAAGTCCTGCAGGTGATGCTGGGGGCTGCAGAGGCTAATCACTCAGTCTTGTAACTAGCTGATGTGATGGGGAGAGCATAACACAGGCATGACTCCATTTACATCAGAGAAGATAGATTCACTGCCTCCAGGGCTCAATTCAGCCCAATGACTTCTTAAATTTGAGCTGGGTGCAAGGATAGTATAGTGATTTTTTCCACCAAGAGTAATTTATGCATTTCTAGGTGAAAACAAGCCCCATACCTGCTAGGATGCTGAGTTGGTGTGACAGCTGTGAACAAGAAGTCTGCTCTACTAACATTGCTGAGCCCTCTGATGGTGACAAAGATTTGGAAGAGTGACACTGACTGCAAAGTGTGACTGTTTTCCTTGTAATTATTTAAACCTGCTTGCTCTGAACACATGGTTAGTTCAGATTCATATCTAATTTTATGTGCTTTTTATAAAGAATGTGTTGTCTCCACAAAGTTAGGCTATCTTTCTTGCATCTGATCTGCTGGAATACTGAACTGTGTTGTGATTCTGCATACATCCCTATATCAGCTGCATCCTCTCCCTGCATAAATGGAATTCATATTCAAGTTTCATACAGTTCAGCTGCAACCTGGTGATAGTTAAACATTTCTCCTACTCACATCTGACTTGCAACAATTATAAACTACAAGAACTGAGAGGCAATGTCCTGCAGCATATTGTATTTTAGGATTTTTAAGCTCACATTTATTTAACGAAATAAGGCTAGTTGCATATAATTTCCTTTTAGTTCTTGGATGAGTCCTTATCCATCAGATCTCACATCCACCAGATCTCATTTGGGTTTGTACTTCCAGGTAATAATAGAGCACTGAAAATGGAAGGCTGGGCAGAAGATGATGATGCAGCCTGAACAGTGACTGCAAGATCCGGCCGCCAGTTACCGTACAGGAACCCAGTCCACCAACCCTTGCTCAGGACTCTTGAAGAGCAGTGAGGGAAAGCAAGCCAAGCTGTTTGCACTAATATTCGTAGCTGGATTTGTATCTTCTGCCTCACGCTCTAATCTCTCGCACTTGCAGACCTACGATCTGAGCTGTGCGAGGAGCTGCTGCAAGAGCTGCAAGTGATCGCAGCAGCTTTGACCGCCCCAAAACCTGCTCCCGCTGAAATCGCCTGAAGTACATCCAAGGCATTAAATCACGTTTTCACATACCCTGCTGATCAACCGACTAATTGTCTCAACTTTTCACACTAAATATTGATTTCTTGCACCATGTGCCAATTCCGTGTGACATCTAATTTGCTGCCAAAGTACAGTCATTTATCAAGCGGAAGCAAACTGCTGGTCTTTCACCCCCATCTGTTACTGTCAGGGACAAATTATTACCCTCAACTGTCATTCCCCACCTTCAGAAACGGTATATTTCACATACTTCTTGATTTTTTTTTTTTTATAATTTCAGGGCTCTATGAAGGACTGCTAAAGGATTAAAACTCTCTTCTGGACACAGTAGTACTACAAACAGAACTCTGAAAAAAAGGTTGAAGCAAATAGTCTAAAGCACAATAACAATAATAGGTTACATATTATATTTTTAATGCCTACTAAAATAGGTTTACCTCCCAAAAAGGGGATATGCCACAAAAACTGAACCAAGTACCCTAGGGATTTCATTATTGATTTCACTGAGACTCTGGACAGAAGTGAAATTTAAAACCAAGATTGCTGAAGACCTCAATAAAATCAGAGTCAAAGAGAACAAGAATACACCTCCTGTTTATATACTGAACTTGCAACAGTAGTGGAATCCAAGGCTCCTGATAACTGGGTTCACCCCTGACTTTGCTTAAGGAAAAATATATCCAGTAGTCAGTCAACAGCACCAATCTATTCAATGAGTTGAGCTGCAAGGTATTGCTATGAAGCATTAAAATTTGCTACAGACAGGAAAAAGACAAGCCTTTTCTTGAAGTGAGTGACTGTCTTTAATTATTGGAATATTTCTTTGATTGGGAAGCCAAACATTCCTTATCCACCCTACAGTAACCAATTAGTCCCAATACCTAAGATTTTGTATTTCTGGGGGAACTGCCCAATATCCAAACCTGTTGGCATAGAGATACGGGACCCTGGCAGCAGTCTTTGCTTTCTCATTTCATGCCCAATTGTTGCTGTAGTCAGGCATGGCTGTCTCTGAACCCTGCTATTTCTGTGTTTTCATTGACCTATGTATTTTACAATCCACATGGTGGATAAAGCTTGGATCCCAGAAGCCTTTTCTACACTATTTGGCAGCATTGTGATTTCAGTGAGAGGATGGCAAGCAAAGGACATAAATCTGAACTGGCACAGCTGAAATTATGCTTTGCAGACAGGTGAGTGCAGCTTTATGACCCTACTCCAAGAAATTATCTCCTGTAATTAAAGCAAGGAAAAAAAAAAAAAGGAATGTTTAGAGAGCAGGGCAGTTGAATATATGGCTGAGAGGGAAGAGTGATGGGGCCATGCAATGTCCCTAGTCTTGACAACTGCCTTGTTCAATAGCATGGCTGTAGGCAGTGTGGCATTGAGAAGCAAAAACCCCGTCTCATCCCAAGTGCTTGACATGGGCTTTCACCAACAATTCATTTACCCGAAGTCACCATCTCCCTCAGGAATCATCCTTCTAATCTTGAAATGAGAGGTTTCAGAGACAGCTAGAAGACTGCTGCACGCATCAACATGGAAAACTCTGTATTTACCTTTGTCTTTTTCTTCAATTGTTTTGCCTTTAAAGCCTTTTTATATAAATTGTATAGCCTTTTTCATTATTTTCAAGGCAATACATAGCACTTATTAATGCTCCATATAAAAAAAATTTGGGATAATTTTTCTCACAAATATTCACAGTTCAGAGTGGCTTCCTGAAATGCATGTTTTCATCTTGTTCAGGAATATTTCCACATATCGATTTTGTAGCTTAAAACTCTAGAGAAACTGTGATCTCTGAGCAACTAATTTCACAATCAATTTTATCTTTAGAACACATCCGATAGGTGTGAAAGGATTTTAACCCCTTAAAATAGAATTTCCAAGGTCATACAGAAACAGAAACCTGCATCTTTAGAAGTCAACCAGGGTGCTGCAGCTACACAATCCTTTTGGTTCTAAAAGGTACATAACTATGTTATGCATTAGAAAATACTGAATACTTAAAAAGTTATGCATAATGGATCATTCTTTTAGATGGATCCCCTAGGTCACCTTTAACTACTTTGCAGAGCTGAAATTCTTCCAATAAACCATTTGCTGGGCTATTTGGATTGCTATACTATTTAGCAAATAATAATGTAATCACTGCAGACCTTGAAGCTCTAGCTACAAATGGCAACAGAAACCAGAAACCAACACCCACTGAAATTTGTGAGAAATTTGTTTGGGACTATCTAGGCAAACGCAGAGCAATGTAATATTTTCCTCTCTTAGTTTTTGTAATTCATAAAATTGAGGCAGGCAGGTAGGCAAATGTGAGACTCTCTGTAAGCAGGTGTCTTGAGTTACGCATCTCCGTTACAAGTAATACTCTTAAAAAGCTGTTAACAGCAAGTTACTAAACTAAAGGCATGTATAGTACGGCCAGCCCTATATTTTTAGGCTGTAATCCTTTCATTCTCTCATGTTAATCTTCCTCCTACCCTTAAATCTTCAATGCATAGAAAATGGCAAGGTCAGCTTGATGATACGCTGCAGAACTGAGCCGTGGATCTCGAGCACGTTGCCTCCGTACTGCATAGAAACCGCCAGCGAGCGCGCACCACGATGGAAGACTGCAGTGATGCAGAGCTGACTCATCACTTCGTCAGTCCTGAAGGTCAATGGAAGTCCTCGCCTGAGCCTGCTTTTGGGAGTGTTACTAACCAGGGAAGAGACAGAGCACTGTGTGACGCCACACCTCTTCCAGAAACCACCTTTTCTGTTTAGAAAGAAGGAAATTTCTTCTTTTACCGTTGGAAAACTTCTCGGACCCAGAAACTAAAATAATCCTGAGCAGAGCAGAACACCCCCCAGTATAATTTATTTGCAATAGTCCCCACAATGTGATATTTTAACTTTGCTCAGTTGTTCAGAAAAGGAATCTCTCTCTCACATCCCAACTCGGTGTTATCTGTCAAATAGCCAAATAAAACCGTATTTAGAAGAAATACTACTTTGTCAATACCTCTGTGGCTCTTTTCCTCACACTCCACTGCTTATTGAACAGCACCATAGATTATAACTCACAGGACTGGTTAGAAGCTGAAGTATTCTTTTGTTATACCAAGCGCTTGGTATATTCACATTACAAACAAAACCATTTACTGGGCTGTTAAAGATGATAAGCAAATTTGTGCATCAAAGGAAAAGTGTTTGGGAATTTTTCCAAGGGCTGCTTTTTACAGAAAACAAACATCAGATTTATTGTAATGACTTCTTATAACAAAACACGATTGTGCCAATCTGCATTAAGTAACATAGCGTTTAAGTCAAATCCAAGTGCACTCCATAGGAAAATTGTCACTGAGCTCAGTGAGGAATGGAAAAGGTCCTCTGATTATAAATATGTTGAAAAGAGACAGAGAAGATAGAGAACATCACCATTATGTTTCGCCTTAATAGAATAGAAGCAAGTAGCCAAAATCCTTCCTGTATTTAAACCCCCCCCAACAAACAACCTCAGTGAAATGTACTTTATTTCCTTTCAAATGTTGCCCATTGCTAAAACCTCCTTTCTACATCCTTCCATTTTACCTCCTTGTGCCGCAGTGCCTGGTTGTACCACTCTGCCCTCACCATCCTGACTGCCAGGGAAGGGAAGTTTGCTCAGAGTTTTTCCCATTCTCGGCAGCATTCTGTGCGGGTGTTTCCTTGCACTTCACCGCAACTCCCACCTTCATATGGAAAATGAGGCACAGCAGCATCAGGGAAAAACTGATATAAATGCAAAATGTGCAGCACAGGGATAAGTACTGAAATGAATATTTCAGAAAAAAATAATTTCAGAAGTCTGCCTTTCCTCTTCGCAGACATCTCTACACTTTTAGTCTTTTACTACCTCCCTTCAGGGAGACGTGTCTGAATTTTGATCATTTCAGAAGGTCTCTGTTAATGTTTCCAAATTGCCACAGCCTACTTACTAATGGGTTTTCATCACTATGGCAGCTGAAGCCAAATCCAAACCTCCAATTAAAATCCTCTGGGGGATATTTCTGGTCTTGGGGTCATTACTGCATATGCAATTTAGTTTTAAGTTTATCTGCTATCTTTGTTGAAAGTCAGACAAATTAATACAACCTAAAAGGGTTTCACAAATGGGGAATCCATTCTTTCCCTCAAGCACATTTTCTTTAACAAGTGTTTTTTGAAGTTTCTCACTCAGTTTATATATAATTTCTATCCTGCCTCCTAGTTCACATCAGAGAAAGATTTCATTGCCTTGGCAGTCCATGAATAATGAATGACAGATCTGTTTGTAAGCACTAGTGGCTGTTGCAAGGAGCCTTGCACTCCAGATTAGCCACTTAATTTAGCAGTATATAAAATTATTTACAGTTGAATCTTCCCATAGTTCTGGCAATCAATAAGTTTTCTTGGGAAAAACCCCACAATTTATAACCTACCCTTGACACTGTACTGTAACATTTTCTATGTAAAATAAAAATCCCAGGTTGTTTGCCAAAATACCTCCTTAAACATAATTTACCTAGTGGTGCTCTTTGAAGAACTGTAGAGTTCTTTCACCAGTAATACCACAGCTTTATTGCTGTTTCCTGAAGATATCACACAAGCATAATAGCTCTATTACAGTGGAAAAGTTGTATTTTTTAATACTTGGTCTTACTTTCGTGTACTTTAGAAACTTTTAATTCTGTTAAACGTGTTATTACTATCAATTAATTTACCAGCTGTGGAATATCCCTGAGCCTCTGCAACCACTGCAAAACCTAACAAGATGCTCTGTTTGTAAGCCTTTAATGAGAACCGGGGTTAAGCTTTTCCCCTGGCAACCGACCGGCTTCCCAGCTCAATGGGACAACTTGCCTGAAGCTTTTCTTTTGCTTTACATATAGTCAGTGACAAAGCCACGACAATAAGCAGTGTTGCTAATCAATTTCTGGGTGTGAATTCACTGTGCTATTCTAGCAGCAACTGCTTTCCTGGTCTGAAAGAGCAGTGCAACCGTTCTTACCCGAAGGCAGAGACCTTGCTCTGCCAAGAGAAAGACTCACTTGAAAGCCTCAAAACTTTATCCTCTGACTCTTCACAGATATGCGCAATTCTCCACTGCGATGTTTTTACACAAATTAGAAATGTAATATGAAATCAATTGCCTCTGTGTACAATATAGGCAGGTACTGTTAATTAATTCCAGGTTTTACAAAGAAGAAACTGGGAAGGTGCACCTGCCAGCTAGATGTTTCAGCACAAAGGGAACATTCTTTTGGCTTTCAAGTCTGGAATTAAAACAAGCCATAAAATAGTCCCTCCAGTCGTTGGCCTTACATTTCCTGATGTTGTGCCTGAGTACAACCGACTGGACTACATTGCAAGACTGAAAAAGTAAATGCTATCCTGTAATTAGAAGATCAAAAACAGGGAGGGTGGGAAAAAATGGTACGTATCTTTAGGAAATGCAAACCCATACCCAAACATTATCTTGAAAAGTCAGTATTTTTTAATACTCAACCTCTAAAATTTGACTAAGTAATTACCCTAATCAGTGGTGGATACTGCAATGTATGAACAAGAAACAGTGATAGCTCATATCCACTGATATGATACTACTGTAGAGAACCGTGTCATCTCTAGCTAGATAAACGTCCACCAAACTCCCAGGAAGACCACCGCAATGCTCACTACACATCAAAACTATTTACTTTAAAATGAAAGAAAGAAAATCTCACCCTGTCATGGAAAGGGAGAACATTTAATTGAATATAAGGTCTGCCTCATAGAACCTGCTGTCTCTTGCAGCAAGTCTTCTTACCTTTTCCTCAATCTTCATTGTTATCTTGGAACCTCCAATCACCGCTTATGTCTCAAAAATACAAATCTCTGAAAATACTTAATGTCACGCAGTGGGAATAGTCATACAATTTTGTCCTGGCCCTTTGTGAAATTGTTGGAAACCTTTAGCACACCATGATTACCTAAAACTTTAAGGTCTATTCTTCCCTTTATGTGCACGCTTAACTCCTATTAATGCCGATGAGAGTTATGTGCATACAACAATGAAAGATTAAACTCTTCATTGTTTAAGAGGTGGTGATCAGCCCTGTGCTGCTTTAGGGAAAAACCTCAAGGATTTTGCAAGTACTATGGGGAGTTAATCTCATGACACACTACTAATAGCATTTGTGGCAGTGTTTGCTTCTTAAATCAAGCATAGGTGACCACCTGGTGCCCTGTAACTGGAAAGCTGCTTCCACAACACATGCACAGACCAGTCTCTGCTTAGGAGATTAATCTGTAAGCTGCTATGAATCTATTCTCCTGACACTTTCTCCCCCACTGAGAACAACATGTGTTTTTATTTTCCATTTGAATATTTGTAACTAAACAATAGAGCACTTTTATTTAATTTTTAACTACACAAATCCTTCAAAAAAATTTTTTTAAGAATCATGAATTCAAACACAAAGGTGTTTACTTTAATGACAATTAATTAGGCATTAATATATGTGATGCTTTTCAGTGCAAACCACACAGGCTCGTCTTCTTGAGTTACCATATGATCAGCTTCACCTAATAAGGTGAAGTAAAGTAAAGTAAATTTTTCCAAAAGTAAAAATGCTGTAGTGCTGATTTTAAGTACTCTTCAACACAGCAATCAGAGCAAATAGAGACATCTGTAAAAGAGAAACTAGTACACTGAAAACCATATGAAATACCTCTTTTATCCGTCAGCATTGTCTTGTCTATAGAAGCTATCCATACTATTCTTAAATACACAGAGATATTTTTAACTAGGTTGACTTAATGCATACCAATTAAATCAGCAGAGTCATGCCAACTTAAACCAGCTAGTGACCTAGCCCACCAATCAGTTTTACTGTAAATTTGAACAGAAAGGCCACCAATCACTAAGCAACTGTTTGCAGGCACCAACTGAATAATTAAAGCTGGTTTCATCATACAGATTTCATCATGCTGTGAAAAAAAAATTTACCATTGTCAAGCCCTGTTTCTGTATCTGAAATCTTGAAATTTACAAAAATCAAACTTAAGAAAAAGACTCGTTCACATTAGGCGCAGTATTAGAATTAATTCCTCTGGCTTGCATACAGTTGCGATGCTTTAGGATACAAGCAGGAAGAATGGTGATCACCAACTTTTTAAACAAATTTCATCTTTCTAATTAATTTTGGCTTTTGACAACAAGTAGCCTCCAGCAATGGACTGCAAAGATGAGACTTTAAAGATAATTAGAGAAGATACTCTTACAAATGTGTCAAAACTGGGATCTAGAGATGTGTTGTCAGAATATTATTAATAGAGCTGATATATCTTAATATGGATATACAGAAATGAGGGCTGAATTAAAATGGAAGCCCTGAAGAAAGAAACATACAGTAAGTTTATTTCCTGTGTTTTAAAAGATGCTTATTCCATCTCGGGATTTCATAATGATTGACATTGATAATCTATTAAAGTACTACCTCTTGAACAATACTGGATGGATCCTAGAGAGATGTTCTGTTTAAATCAGGGGATCTAGAATGGTTCAGATTTTTAAAGAGAGCCAGCCCACTTTCTCCTATATAAAGATGGTCCCTCCAAGTCTCTGGCCCCTCTCCCCAGCAGGCTCCAGGCTTTGCCTTTATCTCTGTGCACTGATTGTTCTTGGAAATGTGCTCCAGGAGTCCTCAAGTCTGGATGCTCTTACCTGTAGCCCCAAGGGTCATTCTGTTGAAATTATCTTCATGCTGTATTGTCCCAGATAAAACAACTGGGGAACATGAGAGCCAGAAAAAAAACAGGTCCTGGAAGTTTTTTAAAAGAAGGTGGTATGCAGAAAATCACATAACAGGGAAAATCACATAACAGGAAAATCACAATAACAGGGAAAAAAATCTCAGCTCTTACGTAGATGAGAATAAGGGAGTGTTGTAAATTCAGTAGATAGAGTAAGGACAGTTTTGTTGAAATTTTGTAAGTATAAATCGTTTATCAGTAACCAACATCTTCGTTTTGGTCTAGTTAATCTCAAAAATTCCTGTAGGATTTCCTCCCCCAAATTTCTGCAGAATCTAGAGTGGCAAAAGTGGGATTTTATAGCATTTGGCATATACAGCATTTAGATATTCATAAGCTTTAATACTGTGTCCTGGGACAGGCACACATAAAAGGAGGCCCATTCCAAGAAACCTTGAAGAAGACCGCTGGAAAAATCAAGAGAAAAACATTTTCCTGATTCAGGTATGATGGTATAATGTTGTGTGCTATCTAAGAACAGACATCTACAGGTTAAATCACAGAATCACAGAATCACAGAATCACTAGGTCGGAAAGGACCTTCGAGATCATCAAGTCCAACCATTAATCCAGCGCCACCATGTCCCCTAAACCATGTCCTGAAGCGCCACATCCACACGTTTTTTGAACACTTCCAGTGATGGCAACTCCACCACCTCCCTGGGCAGCCTGTTCCAATGCCTGACCACTCTCTCAGAGAAAGTCAAGTCCAAAAGTAGCATTGGGACAGTCCAGCGCTGCAGAAATGCAGACTGAGCGTGCCTCAAGCCACGTCTGTTGATGGTGATCAGTAAGCACTAGGTCGGCACACGTGGCAGGAGGCAAGGCAAAACCTTTGCACAAAGGGTGAGATTTCACTGTGTCCTCCTAAGAAAAAGAGCAGTTTATATTGCCTGCATTTCTTAACGGAAAGGTAATTTCTGGAGACCTCTTCTTCAAAGAATAGTCAGTACACAGCTGCTTTTTCTTAATTTTCATCTGATACATAAAAAGGCTTTCTTATTCGGCTTGCAGCCCACACAGTGCCGCAGGATGTGCTCCGTACCCCACGCTCATTACTACACAGTTCTACTTAGACTGATGAAAACCTCACCCAGTCATGATAACTGTGTACATTCCTTGTTCGAAACAGAACTGGCACAGTGCAACACTGAAATAGCCGATTTGCAAGCACCTGGAAAAAATAAATAACCAGTGATCATAAAAAGAACTGTTGGTTACAGTGGCTTTTCCCAGATAAGCCTAGCAGTGTGGAGTAAATCCTATATGCTGCTACTCAATTTTTAATAGGTCCTTGGGCAAAATTTTATTTATTTTTTATGAATGCTTAAGAAAAAAACTGGATATGACTGCTGGTAGGCATGGGGTAAGCAATTGTATCTTTACATAGAGAAGTTATTTATTCTTTGCATATAGCTAAGAAAGATAAAAAGAAAACCATACATGTTTATCCTTACACTGGGACTGCACTGCTGGGAACATTCAGCACTTATCCTAAAGCTGCTTGTATACACCAGTTAAAGGAGAGAACCAGAAGACCCATTTACTGACCTGCAAGGTGGGGGGGTTTGAGAAACAAACCAAGGTCATCCTCAAGGACAGCAGGTATCAACCAGACATGAGAGGGCTTTGTCACTACCTCAGGATAGTTTACACCAGGAATCCACAGGGAGATTGTATCCCAGTTTTAGGACCCATCCACCTCTGCTGAATCAGAGAGATTTGTCGAGGTGGGTATATTTGCTTCCCCATCACTTTCAGGAAAAACCTGGTGGGTCAGAGCCATGCTTTCCAGTGCTTTAAGTAATCAATAACAGGGTAGGAATAAATCAGATTTAGATTTCAAAATGTCCTGGCTTCAGCCAGGATAGAGTTCATTTTCTTCACAGAAGCCAGTGTGAGGCTGTGTTTTGGATTTGGGATGAGAAAATGTTGATAAGGTGCTGATGTTCTGAGTTGCTGCTGAGCAGTCAAGGACAGTCCAGCTTCTCATGCTGGCCTGCAAGCGAGCAGGCTGGGGGTGCACAGGGAGCTGGGAGGGGACACAGCCGGGACAGCTGACTCAGGCTGGCCAAAGGATATTCCATACCATATGATGTCATGCTCAGTACATAAAGCTGGGATGAAGAAGAAGGAAGGGGTGGAGGGACGTTCGGAGTTAAGGCGTTCTGTCTTCCCAAGAAACCATCATGTGTGATGGAGCCCTGCTTCCCTGGAGATGGTTGAATACCTGCCTGCCCATGGGGAGTGGTGAATGGATTCCTTGGCATATTTATTTACAAACTGTCCTTAGCTTTGTCGCTATACAACAAAAACACAAGTTCTTTGGCACAGCTCTCACTGTATATAGGTTTAATCTATTTGCTGTTAGTGAATATTAAATCTTGATATGCAACTGTAGACACATCTCTGCTGTTCCCTCAGGTAAAAGCATGTGGACTTATATTTTATAGATGTATCATCAAGCCACAGCATGTTTGCTTTTATTTCAATATATTTATAAAATGTCCCATGCCACTCTCCTTTGAATGCAATAGATTGCTTTCATGATCTGCTTAGGGATACTGAGAATTCAGCTAGCACTGTAATATTTCACTTAACGTATGAGACTTTCAGAAACACTTTATAACATTCAACTAAGTCAGACCACAAAGTTTTTAAAAATATTAAGGGCTCGTTTATATCTTCAGAGTATGCATCAGTTTTCCAGCCACATGAGTTGGGTACGTAAACTATGTTTGGGGGAAGGATATATTTATCAGCATAAAATCAATTAGTACGTCTGACTTGAAGTTTTAATTACACTGATGCAGTTTGCTCCACCTTGTATCACAATTTCTTTTCCCTCATTTGACTTCTATATATTAACATTCCTATAAATTAACATACCTATGAGATGATGCTTCATTCCCATTTCTCTGAAAGTTCATCTATGCCAACATTAATATGCCTACATTTTCCCTATCCAATCCAAATATCTGAGCACTTATTATTGCACCATTGTCAGACTTACTATATATGCCATTCTACATCCACGTACATACAGTTCCTGTAGCACCCTCCTTTCTGTCATTTTAATCTCCAAGAAAAATATTCATTGCCCTTCTTAGCATCAGATAATGTGTTAAACAATAAGTTCATTTTAATTACAGATTGCAGTACATCTTCACAGTTTGCACAGCAGTAAATTCTAAGCCTTTCTGAATCATGAAAGATCTTAATTCTGTCTCTGAACAACTTAGTTCCAGCGTTTGCCTCTTTCCTGCTCACAAAACCAAGGTCTGCACACCAGCCAGAGGAACTGTCATTCAGTGCAGTGCAGTCTGGGGGCTTGCAAGGATCTGTCTTCCCTGGCCAAATCCAGCGCTGCCTACCTGCAGCTCCTGGTGATTTGGAAGTGAATAGGAAAGAGGTAAGAAACCAGATGGGAAGGTTTGGCTCTCTTACCTCACAAGGATGCTCAGGTGTGTGTCCCCCACTTTACAACATGGAATTGCATTTCCATTGCGCCACCAGCATTGCAAAGCATTGAATCCATTTGTTACAAAACCTTCATCCTTTCTTCTCTCATCCCTTTCTCCACTTGTCCCTTGTCTCGTCTCTATCTTAACTGTAATTTTCAGGGGCAAAAACTCCTGTGAGGAGTATGTGAACTGACACAAACGAGTAACACAAGAGCAGCACGTGCTGCCCATGAGCCCAGCGTGTATTAGGTGCATCGAGGCAACGCAGACATCCAGGACATCCTCTGGCTGCAGGTCACCCAGGGGAGTGGACGTGGGCAGTATCAGTACATCAGGCCACAGCTGTCACTACTACTTACGACCTGAGTAAGTGCCCATGCCTCAGCTGTGCAGACCTTCCTTCCTCCTTCACTCCGCGCCCTGAACAGACTGGGGGATAGGGAACCTCTGTACGAATGTCCCTGATAATGCCAATCTTACGCTGTATGGAAAACAATGTTTTTCTGGTAATTTTTTAAAACGGAACTGAATTCTTATACCATATTCAATTTCGAAATTGTGGGGGCAGCAAAAGGAAGGTATGATTTGACACATTTTGCTTGTATCTGAAAAATCCTTCATCTAAGGAAAAACAAAGATGACATTTTAGCACAAAGTGAATTCTATTGAAAGGGTATTTTCAATTAAAATATGCTTAGCTAAAATCTTTGACCGGCCTTGCAATCTCTATTTGTAGTGACAGAAGTAAAAAATTCTACTTTTGGTTTCCTTTCAGCACTCCTTCCAGCTCACTTCCCTAGCTCCTGGGAGCACTTACTTGTTTTATTCCTGAAAAAAACCCTCCAGGCCACGGGGGGCAGAGGGGTTAGTCCTTCTGTGTCGCATTTACGTTTGGAGTGAGTGCCACGGTTCACAGCTGCAGCTGTCGGGCTACCATCTCTGCCATTATTTGCATTTCACCAGAATCAATGGAAGCAATGAACGACAAAATAAATTGAAGTTCTGCATGCAAAACAAATGCCTTTTACTAATCTGGCTCAGCTGCTGAAGTAATGAAACATGGAAAACTTGGTAAGATTGCACAGTCCCTAATGCTTGAGTACCATTTCAGATAAGATCAACAGTGTTTATATGTCAAAACCTTTAATCTAAGGAGGAAACTTTTTCTACAGCTGGTGGTAACCTCGTTTTCAACAGGTAATCACCTCTGTTGCCCATCTTAAACACATTAAAATACGATTCCAAAAACAGTGCAGTAGAAAAGAAATTGAGGCTTAATAACTCTTCCTCTTCTTTTCTTCTCCCAAGTATCTTACAATGCTCTACCAAATGTCTCTTGTGCTATAGAAGTCTGCATTTCCTAGCTGGAAGTTTGATCTGAAATTCACAGATTGATACTTACCTCAGCCCTGTTCCCATGTCCTTTAGGTCATTTCTCACTTGCACTGATCCAGAATTTGGAAACTTACTTTGGAGGCTAGTGTTAGCCATAATGGAGTAACTGCAAGTAGTGTTATAAATTGAGATTCTAGGGGAACATAAAAAAGGCAGCAAAGTCAGAGAGAAGCTGCAACATCCCTATGCAAACTCCGTGGACGTTGTGTGTAACAATGGTTGAACACAACCTCAGTTTACACACTTCATTGTGGCGTGGCAGCACATCTGCAAGGTGTTCCTACTCCACTAGCATGTCTGCAACCAGGCAGATCTTCTGCAGGGAGCAGAATGAAGAGCAGTCTCCCATCTTTAGCACAACTAACCACCCCGGCCACTCCTGCTGTAAAGGCAGCATTCAGTCCTGCTCCTCGTAACAGCCTCGAGTGTCATTTAATCCCCTTTGTTCCCCCTCCCTACTTCTAAGCAGCATTGTCATCCACGCCCCGCTGTACCTCCAAACAGTATACAATTGCAGGGAGGTTGGACTAGATGAGCTTTAAAGGTCCCTTCCAACCCAAATATTCTGTGATTCTATGATTGTCTCCGAATACCGAAGAACATTTCTGGCAAAAAAAAAAAAAATCTATTCCCTGGGGATTGGAGTGGTGGGGGAGCACTGGGATTTGAAATGGCAACACTGAGCCTGTGGCTACGACATCAGACCTCTTAAACTGATGGCTGGGATGCTAATAGCACGAGTATTTTGTTTCTAAATAGACCTCTGGGTTCATCAGTGCACCTCCAGTGTGAATAGTTAGGCATTAATCCTCCCCTCAACTCTCCTTCCCTTGTTTTGCCTGTTCAGACTCAGGGTGGGCCTAGACAAATCATCTTTGCACAACAGTGGCAGAACCAAGGTTACTATTGTGCCTTCCAGTCCATGATAGGAAATGTCCAAAGGATAGCCAGATCCTGCAGGGACTCATCTCATCTCACAGCTCATAGCTCATAGCTCATCTCTTGGTAGATGTCAGGACACACTTGCAGCTGTGGTGACTCAGCTAGACGCAAAACCAACGTCCTGTCCACAAAGTGTCCTTGACATCTTGCAGAACAGTTTGTGTGTCACAAATTAACTCCTACCCAGAAGCAGTAATTAAAAACAACAGTCTACAAAATACGTTTTACAAGATAAAAATACAGGATTTTTCACACTGCCAAAATATTTTAACTTGCTAATTAGCAATCCCAAGAAAAATTAACGTTGACAGATTTTCAATTAATAAATACATTTACCATGCACCAAAATGTGAATTTTCCCATGGCTTCAAGAATAGGTTAATTGTGAGTTGGTTCTTGGTCTAATATTGTGAACTCAGACATAAATTATTCATCCTCTCTCATATAGTTCTATAACCCATCTGCAAGCTACATGGAAATTACCCCTGGCTCACATTCCATCTAATGTAAATTGGCATGGCAACAACATATTCACAGTTACCCTGTGTTTAGCGTGCCCTTAGCAATAAGCTTAAGAAATTCTACTTGAGAATGTCTTCAGTAACTAAACAGCTCCTGTGGATTGAGTTTTGCAACACACATGTGCAGTGTGGTCCCAATATAAACTCTCTGGCTCGTCTACCAGATGGATTAAGAGCAGTAGAAGATAGTATAAAGAAATACCAATTTCAGTAAAATGCTTAAAACCAATTTAAATTAAAGGCATTGGTCTAATTTTTCTAATTTAGGTCCAAGCATCTGCAGATATATGTGTCCCTTTTCATTCAAGGTTTTCTCAACAAAATCAGTCTACGGAGACAAATCAGAAGATAAAGGGAAAATTTAAAAAACTCCACACTTCAAAGTGCTGTTTTTTTTAAATCTCTGTAAAATGATTATGCTAAAACACAAGCAAGTGCTTAAATCTTCGAAGGACAGGATCCAGCCAAATCTGTAAGTCCACTGAATGATTCACCTGAGTAAGAAGTTCAAAAGTAGACCTAACCATGCAGTAGTATAGCTATTGTGATACTAAAGTTGTTCTAAAAATTTCCAAAGACAATCTCTTGCTTTCATATCTATTCATCCCATCTATTAGCTTTTTATTGTGTCTTAAAGTCATGTTTAAAATGTATTTTTAAGAAATATATTTGGGGACATGCTAACTATTTTAAATCATTACCTTTTAACTCTCACAGATGCTTATTTCTTTAAGTGCATGTGCAAATCACCACCCTTCTTTGGTCCACAAAGAACCAGTACGTTCTAGTTTACGTTCTCTTTTGCTGTTGAAGACAAGTCCTATCATATCAGATACTTATCCAGTGATAGCTTAAGGACAAGTGAGAGATGAAAAGTTATTTCACTTCCTTCTTACCTCTTTGCATGTCTGATTTTATTCATGTCTGTCTTTTGTGATCTCCTGTTGTACAGCACACGGCTTATCAACTGACACAAAAATAAATGTATGATAAATATTCTACAACAGCAGAGAAAGGGGTTTGCTAAATATAAACAAACTGCCTGGTCAGACTTCTACCCTCGTCCCTAAGGGTAAATACTGTTGTCTTCTGACATCTCACAACTTCTTGCAGTGCCATCTCAAGCGCTACTAGCAAGTAGGACTTAGTCTAGGTCTCAGATGACTTGAGTATCAATAGAGAAAAAAGGCAACAATTCCTACACAGCTACTTTAAAAGCAACTGCTTTGGTTCTAATATTTAATAAATTGCCTCTAATCCAATCCAGTGGAAAAAAAAAAATACCGCAAATGAATAGTAACAGTGTTTCTTTGTTATTTGTCCTATCAAAGGTTCAATGAACACTGACTGCAGAGTCAAGAGCTCCAAAACCTGACTTTCAAGTGGCTATTTCTTGCCCTAATAACCAGCAAAGGGCACCTGCCTTTGCCCTAGGGCATGGGGAAAATATCAGAAGGAAAAAGCTTGTTAAAGAATTCAAGACATTTTTCCATTTCAAATTTTTGTGTGTTCTCCCATTTCTTGTTTTCTTTTTCCAGCTGGCCTTAACCAAGTGAGTTAGAAGAGGCTCTCTTCTGTCTCACTATTACCAATAGGTGAAATCTGATTTAGAGAAACAGGAACATTTAACATATTTTGCAGAGGATTGAGATCTAATATCTTCCTGATGGTTTAAACTGTTCCTTCAGTTTATATACTTGCACCTTGCAATGATTCAAGTCATTGGATAGTGATACCTGTTATATTTCTAGACTGGGAACAGCCTGAATGTAACATTTTCCAAATAACCAACTGAAATGGAAACATATTTCACCCATTAACATATATTGGGCTTTATGAGATCAAACGTTGACATAAACTTATTGTTTCTAAAGTTAAAGAAGCAAGATTTAGATTCCCCATAGAAATCATACCTTGGATTAAGCATATATTCGTAAGTATTATTATTCATAAGTATTATTCTGAGGGAGATAAAATAAGTGCAATGAAATCACTGGGAATATTAGTAATTTTTAAGGAAACAAAACCTTAGCTTTCATTCTGCTATTTTCCTACATTATGTATCTTTGCTATTACTATTACTGCGAAAAAGCTATCTGCACTGCTGATCAGTCTTCCCAAAAAAGCACTTAAGAAAAGACCTTGGACAACTTTTAAGCCTAGAGATAGTTAAAAACACTTCCCACTGTTTCTATACTTTCCATGTGTTCTTGGACAATGAAAATATATCACTCAGTCTCATTGCATTTATGGCCAGTATCTGTTTTCTTATGTACTAAATCAGGGCTACAAAGTCCTAGGTACCAACACTGCAAGGGACTTCAGAAATACAAAAACATTGTATCTGTAGCATAAATAAAACATTATTTACCATCAGCAACACTTATTCTAAAAAGCCCCGGGACTGATTGTCCCAGTGAGATTTGCCAGAAGAAAAGACCCTCTAGGGCATGAAATACTTTCTTGTAGAGAATAGAGCACAGGTCAACTCTCTCCACGATACCACCTGCCACTATTTGAGGTCTACTATGGTTCTGGATGGGTTCAGAGATGTGTGACGACACATCTGTGAGACACTGCTCCTGGTTCCAGCCAGATTGGAGAGACAATCCATGAAGGAACCAACAGGCTTTCCAGCTGGAGTGTGAACTTTCCATGCAGTCAGACCTTGCACGGGCAGCTGTCAGCACAAGATAAAGGATGACCACTCTACTCATGCCACTGCTGCCTGGGAGTCTGAAGAGGAGTGGAAAGTACCTTACAGGTAGTAAGACACAACAAGGCCTCCAAAGCCTTGAGCTTCTGATCATGGACCTTTCACTACCTCTGAAAAGGACTTTAAAGTTACAAGGGAATAACACTTCAGTACATCAGAGTGCAAGTACTTCGAAAACGAAAAGAAATTCCATCTTCTATCCTATTTGAATGTATGTAAAAACAAAGCCCTCCAACATTAGGGACTGTGCAAACATCTTTGAATAGGAAGATCTGAAATATATTATGATGTACAAGTTTCCCTTTTCATTAATATAAAAGACGGTTTTTAATCACTTGTTAAAACTAGCACTGTCATTTTCTCCTTAGGCAGTCTCATCTCACACTCCCTGCTTGCAAAGCACCAAATCCATATTGATGTCTTCAGCTGAAGATACAGAATTCAGTACTGTCTGTCTAATTTCACTAGTTCAGCACAGTGATAATACAGTTGAAAATTAATAAACAAAGTTAACAGTGACAGTAGTATGGCTATTCACTTCAGATTGATTCAATTGCTGTTGAACTTGCTATGCCAGGTAACAGACAGCCCCACCAGAGGGGATGCCATACTGGACCTGTTGGTCACCAACGAAGGTGAACTAACTGGTGATGTCAAGATTGGAGGCAGCCTGGGCTGCAGTGATCATGCACCAGTGGAATTTGCAGTCCTAAGGGATATGGGGTAGGTGAAGAGTAAAGTCAGGACCCTGAATTTTAGGAAAGCAAACTTCCAGCTCTTCAGGGAGTTAGTCAATAGGACCCCCTGGGAAACTGCCCTCAGGGACAAGGGAGCAGAACAGAGCTGTCAGATCTTTAAGGACACTTTCCACAGAGCACAAGAACTCTCCATGCCCAGGCGTAAGAAATCAGGAAAGGAAGGCAAGAGACTGGCACGTCTGAGTGGAGACCTGCTGGTCAAACTAAAGGGCAAGAAGGAAATGCACAGGCAGTGGAAGCAGGGACAGGTATCCTGGGATGAGTACAGGGACGCTGCCCAGTTGTGGAAGGATGGAGTCAGGTGCAGCTGAGCTGAGCTTGGCGAGGGATGCAAAGCGTAAGAAGAAGGGCTTCTATAGGTATGTCAGACAGAAAAGGAAGGTCAAAGAAAGCATAACCCCCCATGATGAGCAAGACTGTCAGACTAGAAACAATGGATGAGGAGAAGGTCGAGGTACTCAACGACTTCTTTGCCTCCATCTTCACTGGCAATCCCTCTTCCCACACCTCTCAAGTGGATGGGCTGCAAGACGGGGACTGGAGGAGCAAAGTCCCTCCCACTGTCAGAGAATATCAGGCTTGAGTACACCTGAGGAACCTGAACATGTACGAGTCAATGGGACCTGATGAGATGCATCCCAGAGTACTGAGAGAATTGGCTGACGCAGTTGCCAAGCCACTCTCCATCATATTTTAAAAGTCCTGGCAGTCAGGTGAAGTCCCTGCAGACTGGAACAAGGGAAACACTGCACCCATTTTTAAAAAAGGGTAGAAAGGAGAATCCTGGGAACTACTGACCGGTCAGCTTCACCTCTGTGCCTGACAAGATCATGGAGCACATTCTGCTAGAAGCTGTGCTAAGGCACATGGAGGACAGGGAGGTGATTTGAGACAGTCAGCATGGCTACATCAAGGGCAAGTTCTGCCTGACCAGTCTCATGGCCTTCTATGATGGAGTGACCACATCAGTGGATACGGGAAGAGCTACAGATGTCACCTATCTAGACTTTGACACGGTCCCCCACAACATCCTTCTCTGTAAATTGGAGAGATATGGATTTGGACTGTTGGGTGGATGAGGAATTGGTTGGACAGTTGGATCCAGAGGGTAGTCGTCAATGGCTCAATGTCCAGATGGAGATCCATGATGAGTGGTGCCCTTCAGGGGTCCATACTGGGACCAGTACTCTTTAACCTCTTCATGAATGACATAGACAGTGGGATCGAGTGCACCCTCAGCAAGTTTGCAGACGACACCAAGCTGAGTGGTGCGGTTGACACACCTGAGGGATGGGATGACATCCAGGGGGACCTGGACAAGCTCAAGGAATGGGCCTGTGCAAACCTCATGAACACCCCGGCCGAGAAGGACTTGGGGGTACTGGTGGATGAAAATCTGGACATGAGCCAGCAATGTGTGCTCATGGGCCAGAAGAACAACTGTACCCTAGGCTGCATCCAAAGAAGCATCACCAGCAGGTCAAGGGAGGAGATTCTGCCCTTCTACCCTGCTCTGATGAGACCCCACCTGGAGTCCTGCGTCCAACTCTGGAGCCCTCAGCACAGGAAAGTCATAGGCCTGTTGGAGCAGATTCCAGAGGAGGGCCACCAAAATGATCAGAGGGATGGAACACCTCTCCTGTGAGGACAGGCTGAGAGAGTTGGGGTTGTTCAGCCTGGGGAAGAGAAGGCTCCAGGGAGACCTTATTGCAGCTGCTCAGTACTTAAAGGGGGCTTATAAGAAAGATGGGAACAGACTTTATAGCAGGGCCTGTAGTGATAGGACAAGGGGTAATGGGTTTGAACTAAAAGAGGGCAGATTTAGACAAGATATAAGGAAGACAATTTTCACAACGAAGGTGGAGAAACACTGGAACAGGCTGCCCATAGCGGTGGTAGATGCCCCATTCCTGGAAACATTCTTCAAGGTCAGGTTGGATGGGGATCTGAGCAACCTGCTGTAGTTGAAGATGTCCCTGCTCATGGCAGAGGAGTTGGGCAAGATCACCTTCAAAGGTTGCTTCCAATCCAAACAATTGTATGGTTCTATGATTCCGTGATTGGTCACTTAACAGAAATGCAGAAAACATTAATATTCTGCCCTCTAAAGCCTAGGGACTTGATATGTGGAAGATATACCTTGCATAGGTTTGTGGTTTCGAACATCACAGCTCAAGGCTTAAAACTAAGGCTTACACTTCAGCACTTTCCTATTCAAGGAAAGATTTAAGAATTCATTATGTGTCCTCTTGAAACAAGGCTTGTGTTTCTTGCACTGTTATCTTGTCTTCACTGTGTATCATACTACTGCATGATTCTTCTAAAAAATCCTGGCTACCTTTTATAATAATACATCAAATAGTTTCAGTAAGACTTACCTGCAGACTTATCATGAGCTGCCATCTCTTCTTTCTGTGTGGAGTATGAACAAGTGTAAGACAATGTCTGGATCCTTGGTAATATATGTGAAGTGGTTTAGCAAAGGAAGTTGACAGAACAAGGCCCCTACTGTAACATTAGCTTCTTCAGTGACACACCTCTGGCAGTAGTATGCTTATGGGTAGGTACAGGGAAAGATAATGGAAATGGACTGTCTTTAAAGAGCATGCTAACACCTACCCCTAAACATCATAGTACTACTTATACAACCACACCACCTATATGCCCATTGATCTCTGAAATTGGATCGTATGGAGTCAGATATGTAGGATGACAGCAAGTGATGTTTAACCCATCATGGTCCCTATTAATGCAAATTAATCTCTCTGCAGTTAAACCAACCATTCGTAAATACATCTTATACAGGGTGGTTAGCATGGTTATGTAAGCCTTACCCTTCAAAACGAGCAAAGAGAGATATAACTGGTACCTTAGGGACAGGATTGGGAGTCTTAAACAATTGGGATTGTAAATGCTGAAATACTTGCAAACAAACTTCGTACAGCCACACATGATCTAAACAAACTAGAACATCCATTACAGTCCTCCCTATCAGGAACCTCCCAATCAGCTTTAGGAACTCATCAGTGGCTTTTATCTAAAATATTACCTCGATGGGAAAAAGTTACTGAAAAGGATCACCAATTAATCCTAGATGCACTTGGTGTGCATTACTCAAAGTAATATTTCTCTAGCTCTCAGTGGCATCTAAGCTCAACTGTGGGTTGAGCAATCTACAATAGCAGCAATTGTAGGAGAAGGAGAAGATGGCACCTTACCCACTGAAATTTGAAAAATAATCTGGGAAAACACAGCCAAATTTGAAAGAAAATTCCAATTGTGGTGGTATCTAGTTAATTTCACTCATGACCCTATTAATAATAAAGCCACGGCTTTTGTTTTAACCATACAGAATGCATCAGTAAAAACCATCTACCTGATTATTGCGTTACAATTAAATCACAATGGTACTATACTCTATCCATTAGAGTATAGGCCCAAAGAGGCAATAACAAATGGCAGACTGTTGAAATTGATGCATGTGTAGTACGAGAACAATAGGGAAGTAACACCATTAAAGCTCAGGACATTTGCCTTGACAGTGAGCAAAATGTTTTGTCACTTTGAGATACATCCAGAAGAGATCCCTGGAACCGTACTTATATATATTGGGAAGGGATGTGTATGTATAAGAACTCTTGGTAATTTTTTAGTTGTAGATAATATCACTGTTCATGTAAGTAATCACTCAAATATTAACATTATAGGATGTGAGTTTAACTATGCAGCTTCTACTACGTCTTATCAGCTGTTAGAATTCAATTACACATTAGTTAAAAATCTATTGCCTACTCCCATTGGGATGAATCTCACTCTGCTAAAAGAAAAAAAACAAACTTTTACAACATAAGGATCTATGGCAGTTGCTGGGATGTACCTGAGCTGATGGACAAAGGACTTGAATCACAGTTCACCATGAGGCAGAGGAGAGACACTGTGTTTTGGACTGAATGAAGAAAGATGGAGAACATAGATGGTGGGAAGCCCTCCTCTGATGTCATGCGACATCCCATTGTGGTCTTATTGTCACTAACATGTTCACATGTATTGCTTATAATCATATTGTACTTTAAGGTTTGGATCATAATGAAGCAAATAGCTCTAATGCAAGGTAGGCATGCTCACCACAGAGGAAAGTAAACTCCTCAGACCTAAAAGCTTTCCTATAAAGGATAGAAAAATTTCCAACAAGACATATGGCAATGAGAAGAAACCATAGAGCAATTTTTGAAAATTCTGAAGCCAAGGATGGGGACTTTAAAATGAAAAGATCTAAGTGAGACTTATTTGAAATATTGATTATTTCTCTAAGTCTCAAAGGGGGGAATCTGTTGAAGATGATGCATGCAAGGAATGAAGCTGGGGGTATTGTTTGGTGGTACAGGTGAGGGAAGGAACAAGATAATCACAAAAGGAACACAGCTACTCCTAATTAACATCTAATTAACATATAATATGCATAATAGAAACCCACCCCTAGGCGGGGAAAGCCCCCTCCTCACAAAAGGCCCCTCCTCACTGAGCATGCCTGGGAAAAAACGAAGGACGCTGTGACTTTCAGTGGAGATGAGGCTTTGAGAACCAAGGGGAAGGGAGCCAACTTTTAACAAATACTGATAACTGTTGCTCAAAGTGTGTAAGTATTTTCTGCCTGTTAACTGAGGCTTGCAGGCTTCGCGGGCCTACCACCTAGCACCCAGCTCTGCGCAGATTCGGAATAAAAGAAAGTATCTCGGCTCTGCGTGTTTTTCGGCTCTCTGCACACCGGATGGGAAGAACCCATATTTGGGACAACAGTTTTGGCCATCTCTTAGCCAAACAAATGTTGTTGTTGGGACAACATTTTTGCCATCTCTTCTTTCTGTGTGGGGTAGGAACGAGTGTAAGACAATGTCTGGATCCATGGCAATATATGTGAAATGGTCTAGCAAAGGAAGTTGACAGAACAAGGTACAACCATAACATAATTTCTTGACAAAAAATTGTTTTTTGAATTTCCTCCTGGGATCTGGGTATATTTTTACTCAGAATTCATCTGACAGTATAAGATCCTTTGTAGTATACCTGTCAAAGCTAGGTTGTAACCTCATCAAAGGAATGGCCCGGTAGTATAGATACAAATAAGATATTTTCAGGGTTTTTTTTCATAAGCTACTGGTTTTGAGGGGTTTATAATTTGACTATTGTAATTTGCTTCCCTTAGAAAAAAGCATGGCAAGATAGAAGTCTATTGAACTATTTTTAAAGGAGTAATGAAAGTTCACAAAAACTTTGGGGTTTAGTTACATTCCTACTGCCCAGATTGTTTTTGTTTCTTCTACAAATAAAGAAAAAAAACAACGTAATTTAAAATTATCTCACTCAGCTTAAAATTTTCCTGTGAATCACCTAGTTCTGCCCTTTATAATAATCTAATGGTCTTTTCCTTTATGAAAATTATATATTTCCTGTGCTTACAGGCTCAGAGTCTAACTAGATGGGAAACCTGCAAAGCAAGTGGAGTAACTAAGAAAAATATGAAAGAGTCCAAGAAAGTGCTGAGAAAGGGTAACACAGGCAGAGAGCACTGCAGACTGGGGACCCTTCCTTCACGGAAGAGGAGCTGGGTTTGGCAGCTGCCAGGAGACGGATCCGACAGTCTGGGACTACCAAGGGATTCCAAGAAGACAAGCACACACTGTGGGTCCCCAGGGTCCCTGACTTCTGCATCCACAGGGAGAATCAGCTCCCCCATATGCCTTCATTTCTGTTAGCATGCACTACACTGTGGTCCACATAACCATATGGGCCACATAACTAATGTGACATCAGCAGAGTTCTCTGTAGATATAATGGCTTGTAGCAGCACTGGCTAGTCATATTTGATAATCCATGGACTATACTTAGTTCCTCTGATATTAATTACAACTTTTCAGCCTTCTTTCTACAGATATTCAGAATGGAAATCTGTTTAAATGAAGTACAAAAGAAAGGCTTGGCTGCCCATCTGTTATGTTCCATTAAAAAGGAAGAGAAAGAAAAATTAATACTAAAATAATTTTTCAAAGTGTCTTGTGGCAACTTTGGCTTTTACATTGTTTATGCAAATTATACATATACATATAAACTGCTAACTATTTATGCAGAGTAAGAATTCCTGTACAAGAGTAGTAGTAGTATGTACAGTCTTCCACCTGAGGACTATTTCTGCATTTTATTACTTCGCTAACAAATGCAGATTTCTTCATAAACAAACCATTTAAAGTTCTGAAGTATGTGACCATGTCAAGATTTGCTGCAATTTATCCCCTATTATCAGGTTAGTGCAGTAGAAGGGAGTTGTTAGCAATGGAATGGGATAACAAAAAAAACCCAAATATAAAGAAACACAGTAGTGAATTATTTCTACCCTCAAATATTATTATGCTGATGACTGGTCTGAACAGGTTGTATGACTAGTGAAGAGCCACTCACCTAGTAAAATTTTAAAGGTTTAAGCTTTATAAGAATTCTCCTGTAGTACTGATTAACCTGAAAATGATGTTTGAAGAGCACATGAAACATAGAGTATGTACTGCACTAATTTTTTTTCATGGGAACACAAAAGCAATTTCCAGGTCTGAATTTCAGTATAGGCTATTAGTAAGTGTTCCCTCCATGGAAAAAAAAATATTACTTTGAAAATAGCAAGATTTCCCTTGGGCTGATATAAGGGAAATAAGAGGCTTTTAAAAGGTCTATATTCAACCTTTTTTTTTTTTAATAGCTTTTTCAAATAACAGCAAAATGGAGACAAAACTAGTTACTTTGCAGTTTGATATAACCAACAAGACATTTTCCCTATTACGGAATAAAGCCTGCTCAGTAAGTCTCTGAGTAATACTCAGGAAAAGAAAGTTACCTCTAGTCTCCCTCATCACCTGCTTCTCCTCTTCTGCTCGGTCAGCATTAGCCCAATTCTTTTCTAGGGCTGGCTGCAGGATGGATGGACATACTAAGTCTAGCACTTTGGGGTGGTCTTCTTTTAAAAGCTATCTCAAAACAAAGCTAGCACAAGAAACAAATCCAAGCCTTTTCTATAACGTCCAGAGTGATTCTGGATCTCTTCTCTTGCAGCCTTACCTGGACAACGTGCAATCAGAAAATGCAAAAAAGTAGTGGGCAAACTTGGCTCTCATCTTAATTTCTGTGTCAATTTTGGCTTCTGTGATCTGTACTTACCACTGAGAGAGCAAGAAAGCAGCTGGTAGCTGTGAAAACTGAGGGATCTCTGGCCAACTCCATCTTAGGTGGTTGGCCCTTCTCATTAAACACTTAAGCCTATCAAAAGATACATCAGTAGGTACCGCAAGAGGTCTGAGCAGACCACAGCGCCTGCCCCATGGAGGGGGGACTGGGGGCATTTTGCTGGAAAGAGCATGCTAAAAGGCAGAAAAGGAAGCAAAAAATCCCTTTCTCTCTCTCTCTCTCTCTTCAGGGCTTCTGTTAGCAGCAGCTAGCAAAAAAAAAAAAAATTCCTGATGGTGTTTTGACATGAAAATATTGGAAAACTGGACATAAGTAAATCTAAAGGAATTGAAAGACATTCTTTCAGCTCATGTATTAGTGAATGATACAACCACAGTAAATTTCTGCCATTTTATTATTTTATAGCCATGGGGGACATCCGGAGATTGAATTCATAGAAAGTGAGTAAAAGCCATCCAGTCTGCCTGTTTACCACTGATCTTCCCCTTGATATATTCCTCAGCCCCTATCATTCCTCCCTTGAGAGCTGCTGTCACTAACACATCACTCCTCCTCTGCCTCAGAGGACAGGATCTGCAGCCTCTGAGAGGCTGTGCTAGTGCTGATTTATTCATCATCCGGCAGGCAACACTCTCACAGGCAATTCCATTAGCAATATCCATCTCAATGACCAAGTATGTCTTTTACGTGTCTGGTTTCCAACCTCATACATAAGTGTTGTGCTGGCCCCCTTTTTTTGACAGTGGAAATCACTGACCTAGTGCAAGTTGTCTTTATTACCCATTTTCTTTCAATCAGCTGGGCTGACAGAAGTTTTGCCTTAAAAAATGGCCTGTATTCTTTGGTGACAAGCATGTTGCTTTGGCTGAACTAAAAGAACGAGTAACAAATATTCAGCGTTCCACATAAGACAAAAAAATTATCTTTGAAATCTGAAGCTGTATTTTAAGAGATTAACCATTCAAAATTAGGTTAAGAATGTTGGGAAAGAACTCTTGCAAGATATTAGAGCTCCGTACTTAACTTTACATTATTATTGTTGTTTAAATGAGAAAAGTTATCCAGCGAACATTAAAAGAGCAATTTTCATGTGAATGCCTCCAGGCGTTAAGATTCACAGTACAAAGTGTCATACTGGTTCATAATAAATTGATCTGAACAAGGTAGTAAATATGTACTGCCTCTATAATGGAGAAAATATTTTGCATTCCCACTGTTTCTGAAACAAGCTGGCTGAACTTATTTTTTCCCTAAATAGACACAGGTTAAATGCTCCAGCATTTTCCAGTGGCAGCATCCATCCTCCTATACTTTGGCGGTAGGCAAAATAACTCTGATTAATTTAATCAGTGTCTTCAGCTACTGTTGTGCTCATTATCAACCCTCTACTATATGTTCTGAAGATATATCCTTAAGTGCAATAATTGTAGGCATTGGTTCATTAGCAAGTATGATCAACATGGGTTACCAAAAGCATTTTTCATGGGTGACAAATAGAGCAAATTAGTAAAACAATAAATGAAATACCTAGGATCTACAGCAGGTTGATCTACATGATGTAATAGCTCATTAACATAATTAGAAGTAGATTTATAACAACTTAATTTTCCACCTTCTTTTGTCTGAGGGAGACCAGAGATACTCTGCTGCTTCCTGCAGAAAGCTTGTGCCCTGGCTGGCAAAATGTCAGGTGAAATTAGACTACGCAATGAAGAAAATGTTATTTCAGATGTGCTACTCTCCCTTTAGATATCTTACTGATTGCACACGGGTTGTGAAATTACAGGCACTCATGAATGGTACTTCATTAGAATGACAAAGTGTTGGCATTGGTGAGACATTTAATCCACCCAGTATTAAATGAACACAACTCAAGTATACTTTCAGGATCATCATCGTTTGAAAAAAACAATGCAGGGGGGTGCTTAAGGAAAGAGAAAATAAATTAAATACTGAGTTATTTCCCCCAAAGAGTAAAATAACTCAGTATTTAATTTATTTTCTCTTTTTTGGGAAGAGAAATCCTGTGAGTTTTAGTATATTCTCTTGACAAAGAAGTGTAAAGTGCCATTAAGATTTCCATTGGAAGATTCCAATGTCTTGCATGGTAGTTGAAGTTGCATTATTTTTCTTTTTTTTCAGATGAATCGTGATACATCTTAAGTCTGGCACACTTAATTTTCTAAGAATGAGGAACTGGTTGGCTGGTTGCATGCACAGGTTAGTGGTCAACAGCTCAATGTCCAGATGGAGGTCAGTGACAAGTAGTGTCCCTCAGGGGTCTGTTTTGGGACCAGTACTCTTTAATCTCTTCATCAATGGCATAGACAGTGGGATCGAGTGCACCGTCAGCAAGTTTGCAGACGACACCAAGCTGAGTGGTGTGGTTGACACACCTGAGGGGTGGGATGCCATCCAGAGGGACCTGGACAAGATTGAGAATGGCCGCATGTGAACTTCATGAGGTTCAGCAAGGCCAAGTGCAGGGTCCTGTACCCAGGTCAGGGCAACCCCTGGCACCAATACAGGCTGGGGGATGAAGGGATTGAGAGCAGCCCTGACCAGAAGGACTTGGGGAATACTGGTGGATGAAAAGGTGGACATGAGCCGGAAACGTGCGCTACCAGCCCAGACCAACCATATTCTGGGCTGCATCCAAAGAAGCATCACCAGCAGGTCAAGGGAGGAGATTCTACTCTGCTCTGGTGAGACCCCACCTGGAGTCCTGCGTCCAACTCTGGAGCCCTCAGCACAGGAAAGTCATGGGCCTGTTGGAGCAGATCCAGAGGAGGGCCACCAAAATGATCAGAGGGATGGAACACCTCTCCTGTGAGGACAGGCTGAGAGAGTTGGGGTCGTTCAGCCTGGAGAAGAGAAGGCTCTGGGGAGACCTTACTGCAGCGTTCCAGTATTTACAGGGGGCTTATAAGAAAGATGGGAACAGACTTTATAGCAGGGCCTGTAGTGACAGGACAAGGGGTAATGGGTTTCAACTAAAAGAGGGTAGATTTAGACTAGATATAAGGAAGAAATTTTTCAAAATGAAGGTGGAGAAACACTGGAACAGGCTGCCCATAGCGGTGGTAGATGCCCCATTCCTGGAAACCTTCTTCAAGGTCAGGTTGGACAGGGCTCCAAGCAACCTGATCTAGTTGAAGATGTCCCTTCTCACTGCAGGGGGGTTGGACGAGGTGACCTTTAAAGGTCCCTTCCAACCCAAAGATTCTATGATTCTATGACCTGATCATGTAAGCACTCCTCACGTGGCATTTACTGGATGGCCACTGTAAACCTAGCTACTCACTTGAGTGTTTAGAAGGCTGGACCACTTCATACTTGTCTTTCACATCAAATTTGGATAACCAGGATAAATTTTATGGAATTAAGCTATCCAAAGTTCTTCCCAGTACAGTTATTGTATATTCCTCTCCAGCTACATATTTCTGTTTGTGCTTGATCATTTTTAGCCAATGCCTTGACCCATTTTACATCATCTCTTACGCTCTTCACAGCTGCAAGAGAGGGGCAGCTGTCCCTGAACCCAACTCCCTCTATCAAACCTACGCATCAGATGAGAATAGCAAGGCATAGGAACACAACCGAAACTAGAGAGAATACATGGTCTCTCAGTGTTAATCCTTCGTAATATTCTGCTTCACATCAGAGAGGATTTAATTGTTTCTTAAATGGCTTTAGATCCTCTGAAAGACCAAACCTGTCTAACAGAGCAGACATTTATTTGAAAATATCTTTGCAATAAATATTGATCTATCATATCTGTAGATCATTTTGGAGACACAGCAATCTCTCCTTGCCTAATTAAATTGTGCTAATACGAAAATGCAGGCCAAGCCCATAAGGCACAACAGATCTGCTTGGAGTGTGGAAATGCCTGGAAGCCGCAAGCTCTGGGAAGAGAAGCAGAGGCATGCAGGAACTCTGCCTGCATGCTAATGAACTCCATCAGATCGTAATCCATACAGATGCAATTTAAATTCCCTTCCATAACTTCAGCCTCAAAGTCTTCTAATTAACCCTCAGCTGTGAGATGAGCAGCCGTGCAGAGGCAGGGATGGCACAGCAGAGGTGACAAAAGGCAAAAGACTGCTCCTCGCCACTTCTCTTCCCCCAGGATTTGAAGATTGTCAGTCTCTAAGCCAAACCTAGAGGAGTAATCAAAATGTCATTTACTTCATGTCCCCATGGCACTTTAACTTTTACCCTGTAAGCATTCCTGCATTTAGGACTGGCAAGAATGTTTTGGTAATAAAAAAGCACCCATTTCCACAGACACGCGGCAGCACTTAGGAGCATTTCACTCCCACTTGACACGGAGCTTTGTTAGAGATGGCAGACAATATTTTACCAGCTTGGCTTACGCTTTGCGCAGGCACTCGGCTTCCTACAGAGGTTTAGGTCTAATGGAATTCATCCGATTTATTGCCAACTCCAGCACAGCCCAGACTCACAGGAAACCACAGGAGAGAATTGCTGGCTTTATTCCAAGTGGTGCCACAGCAACCCAACAGTGCTGCATTTCATTTTATGTGGACCCTGTTACAAACTATAGTCCAGCTCCCCACAACCATTTCCCTTCAACTGCCTATAACTGGGATCTGCAAATCGCAATTCTTCAACAGCACTCCACTGCTGCCCTACCATATAATTGGGCAGATTTGGAAGGACCCTTTGTTTTCAGTAAAATTACTCATAACTTACACTTGCTAAAAGCAGAATTTGTCAAAGTGATGTAGTAATCATAATTTAAGATAAACTGCTGGCTATGTTTTTGGGTGTTTTTGGTTTTTTGTTTGTTGTTTGGTTTGGTTTTTTTGTAATAAGTGGTAACAGACAGGTGCTCCCAGCGAGCATCCAGATCCCTGCTACTTTACCCACAAATCAACTGAAAAGTATCTGAATGCCCGTTTACCATATTTGCATATATCAAAAGCTTTTGCCCACACATATGTATGCAGGTGTTCAGTTTCATAAAATGTTCCTCATATTTTGGTTTTTTTTTCAATACAAGTCAGAAATCTGAAGGAGTTATACAAATTGGCGAATGGCTAATCTCAGCTTTTCATCTTTAGTGTTATTTTCAAATCAAGTTGAGTGATCCCTGTGGTGATTACTTTCTAACATCTGTCTGGTTGCTTATTTGAAGAGAGTTGGTGGCCTCATTTTGCATTCTAATAAAGACTACGCTACATAAATCACTGATGTTAGAGTCCCTACTGGCACACTTGGCAGAGCAGTCCTCGATGGGAAGCTGAAGCAAGACAAAAAGAATTAAATGTCATTATGTCCCTGTAAGTGAATAATCCAGATAAGGATTGTCCACAGCGTCTGTGACAGCCACAGTCAGTCTCTAGGTAGTTGAGGAGCAAAGTTAGGGACTAAGCTTCAGGTCTCTCGATTTAGATATATCATGTGTTCTATAGTCACTTAGAAAGCCGTGATTTTTTTTTTCCATGGTTCAGAAAGACAAAAGGCCACATTGGGATTTAAGTCGTATGAACAAGTATTTTTAGACAGACAATACTGAAATGCTTTGTTAAACTACGTGCTACTGTATTGCTGTGTTCCTAACAGACAGTCATAGCACAGACTGAGACAGGGGAAAAAAACTGAGATATACTAAGCTTGACAAGTGAGTCAGAGTCTACTTGCTTAGGTCTCAGGTCTTTTATTCCATGCTCTAAATTCAGCATGAGAGGAGGCACTACTATAAATCTTGGTGTGGTTATATTGCAGCTTCAAAACAGGGGAAGCTCAGGTCTGTTAATAACATCCTGAAAATACAGAGAATACATGATCTGTAAGGCTGATTTAACAAGTACTTCTCAGCTATATCAGCATGTATTAACCTATGCACAAATACAGCTGTATGTAAAATGGCCTTGCTTTTCTCCCTACCGGCTCTTCAGAGTTAATGTCATGTTACGCATTTTCATGAATGGTCACTATCTGTGGTCTTCAAACTGAGCGAGCTCTCACCCTACATGAGCTATATTCTGCTTTTCCTCCGTTGACTATGAGAGATGTGAAGTTTGCCAACCTCATTTCACATTGAGGGATTCGTCCTTCACAGTCAACAGAGCTGAACTGTCTGAAATTTAAACTCCAAGCAAGATCTCAGAGCAAAATAGAAACATATGTCTCACATTAAGTACTATGACCTAAAAACAGTACAGAAGTATTCATACTGTCTTCAGTATGTGCTCGTGTACTGGAGGACAGTGAGTATGGGCATTGAGAATGCCATCTACTGGTAAGAAGGCACGAGGGAGCACAATTCCATGGCAGGGGATTTCCAAAAAAGGGAACGGGTAAGAAAACATGATCTGGGTCATTAGTTTGTTTGGTTTTGGGTTTTTTTTTTTAATTGCTCATTTCAAGTTTCTTAAATCAAGTAGTTGTAACTGATATGATGCTGAATTTCATGTAGAGACTGGTGGGAATGAGTTTTGAACCTGAAGTATATTATTACAATTTAATTTTGTACCAGAAAAGGATAATGTTTGAAAATAGTAACAATTTAAAAGACATCAGAGATAATGAGAAAATATGAATAGAGCTGCAAGACTGATATTAATTCTACCTTCCTATGCTTCCTCTTATTTCACAGGATCTCAGAAATGAATCTCAAAATTTCTTGAAATATTTGGTGAGAATATTCAGAGTCTAAATCTTTGACACTAAAATCTGAAAAAGCATAAAACTCAGCAGCGAATCTGTTTGTTATTGTGCTGTCAGCTATAGCAACCATGATTCCAAGCTTTATGTGGCCAATTTGTGACTTGATCACAAATAGCCACCTCGGTGGAGAATCTCTGTCCTGTTAACTCCACTTACAAAGCAGTAACTGTTGTTATAGTACTATGGCAAGGCAGATCCATGTAAGCTAAATCTCTGCTGGTTTGAGAACTTCTCTTTTTTTTTTCCCCAGTAATTATTGATGAGATTTTTTATTGTGTCCAGTCCACACCTAGCCAACAGCCAGGTTACCTAGACTAACTAATGAAAAACAGTTGGTCTAATATTGACCACGTATTCTCTGAGAGTGTCCCATCTTTGCAAGTAAGTCACAGACATGGAATAGTAATATTTGGTGAGGTTCAGCAAGGACTTTGGTCTAAATCTAATTTGACCATTGCCTAGATTAAGGTAACAATCACAGACAAAAAGACAGCAATCTGCTCAAAAGGAAGACCAACAAAAAAATCGGAGGTGCCAGAAGTAGCTTCCAACATATTTAATAGCAGAGGGAAGCCAGGAGTGGATGGAGGAAAAAACAGCAAAACATCATTTGTGAGCAGAGACATTCCTGACCATAGCTTTTTCTAAACTCATCTCTTAAAAAAGTAAACATGCCTTTGTTGCTAGCCATGGTGTGGCTCCAAGAAATGCAGCAAGCCTGGAAGTGCCAGTACTGACAAGATGCTATTCACATTTTACCACTAAATCACCATGACTTACTGAGACGTATAGGAAGACTGTGGGAAGAACAGCAGGGGGGAAGGAAGAAAAGTGTCATCTAGGACAAACACAAGCTCCTCTGCAGTCTTGAAAACATCTGCTAATATCAAAACTCAGCATTTCACTCATGTTAGGAAAGCAGACGGGAATAGGATACAATGTTTAAAATAAATCGAAGAAATAAAAAAAATAAATCATGAAAATAGGAAAAATGGTTTCGGATGTCAGTGTCACAGAATAAAGCTTTTATCTATGCTTCGGCCATGCAAAAACTGCCCTTGCAGAGGCAGCAAAGTTGTCTCTGAAACATGGCAGTAGAGCTGTGCGAACTTAGAGCTGTGTCGAAGCTAAATACTGATGTGATTGGACCCTCCTGATGTTCTTCTGAGAGGCCCATCGCTGATGAGATCATTCGCTCCCAGAGACTGAAGGCTGGGGCTGCGCCTGCATGGGGCTGTTCTGTCCTGGGTAGAGGTACCCGCCCATCTAGAGCTGGTAGGGTAGCTCTACACAGGGCTGCCTTGCACCACCACCCTTTAACTTCCAACAGCAAAAGAAAGCTTTTGGAGTGGTCCCTTCTTTTAAAGTCATCCTTGCTTTTTTGTGACTACAAGTCAAGACAAGAAGGCAGAAAGTGCTACCATGCCAGGACCAGAACATTGCCCTGGGCTGAACATACCACACTAACTACTACTCCCTTGGAAAGCCCCAGGCACTGTGTTAAAAATGCATTTGATTCTCAGAGGACTCTAGGAAGGACCGAAAAGCATGGGAGGACACAGGTAACTTCATAGATGCCCAGCTGCCTCCAACATCAGCAGGGAAAAAGACTCAAGTTACGAATGGACTGAAAGTTAGAGGAGCATCAACTCTGCAAATACATAACTTGCCGTGTGAAACTAAAAAAAGTAGACACCTGTAAAATAAAGTAAATCTCTCGGTTTCTTCCAATTTCTCTGCAACAAACTGATTCCTTGGCCTGGAATTTCCTTTCAGTTTAAACCAATTCAACTACAAAGGGCGCATACAGGCCATGAAACAATCCAGAAGTCAAAACTATACCTTTTTAGCTATGGCTCTAACACCTGATTGTATTATACTGTTAATGAACTGAATAGTAAGTCTATACTGTTTAAGGAAACCTGTATGATTTGCATCTCCTCTTTCCTGCGATTTCTGTCTATAAATGGTTGTGGAGGACCTACACCCACCAGCATAGCCCAGTAAATGGGTTTCCCCCACTCAACAGCTCCTCCTAACAGATTAATACTATCAGATCCTCCAGTTCAACACAAAATGAGAATGTCAAAAGGTCTCTTTCCACATGATAATCCCCTACTTGACATACAATGACATCCCACGAAAGCAGGAGGCAAATTGTAAATCTTGTTGTAATTACAGGCTTTAACAGGTATAGAGGTTGTTAGGCGCAAAGCAACTATTCCCACTAGGGACTTTTCAGGAATACAATTGGTGCAGCCAAACTATTTATGCAGTTGAGACAGTGCTATGATCAAAGGAGCCCATAGAGTAACTTAAACAGTACACCACCTCCATGTGCATTTCTTTTTGGTGACTTCCATGTCTTCCATGTGTTATGTTGAAAGGTGGTATGCTTTTCATTTGACCCAGCAATTCACATCGTAGAACACAATAGGAAACAAACAAAAGATCATTTCAAGTTACTTTATATATAGTGGATTGAAAGGTAGAAAGAATGGCATTCTGTAATACAATTATTGAGAAAGTGGACAGAAATATTAAAATGTATGAAGTTGTTAGGAAATGTTAAATGTACAAAAACGTAATTAAGATTGAAAAATATTTAAATCTTCCAAGTCTAATGAACTTTTAGAATCTGAGCTTTGCAGCTAGTAATGATAAGTTTGAAAAATTCAATAGTGCTAGACAAATGATTATGAGTAATGCCATTAAACTATTAGCTTGCAACAAGCATTAAATCCTATCCAGAAATACTCTTGAAGGCATTGCCTTCTATATCTATTTAAAGTACTAGTCACACAGAAAAAAAAAAAAAATTTCAGTTTGTCTAAACTCTGTGCAGGTTCTAGAAGATAAAGAAAACTTCAGGACACAGCCTGAGGTTAGGAAAGCATGCTGGATGGCCATAATACCCATGCCAGGATGTGCACTGGATGTTTCAAAGCCCCAGAAGCAAGACTCTTGTAGTTGGGCTCTCTTCTCAGGGGTCTGTCAGACTTCATCCCATATTTATTTCTCAGAAGTTCAACAATGTTGCCATGAAAAAAACATGACTTGAACACAAAAAGATGAAAGCAAGGCTTCCCTTTCCACTGTTTCAGTATTTATCTAGTCTGTGTTGTCTGTCCCACGTGTCCAGGACAGTTTTCATTATGCCAATTTCCTCACGCTTACAGTCATGCAGGAAACTTCAGTCATTTCGTGATGGTCTTTTGAAAGGACTCATCCAAGACTGGGATAGACTTAACTTTCTTCACAGCAGCCAGTAAGGTACTTTGTTCTGGATTCGTGTCTAGAACAGTGTTGATAACACACCAATATTTTGGCTGTTGCTGAGCTGCTTGCACAGCATCAAGGCTTTCTTTTGTCCCACTCTGCCTGCCAGTGTGTAGGCTGAGGGTGGGCAAGAATTTGGGAGCAGAAAAAGCTGGGACAGCTAACACTAGTTAGCCAAAGGGATGTTCCATACCATATAATATCATGCTCAGCAACAAAAGCTGGAGTAAAGGAAGAAGTTTCCAAGTTGGCTGTTGTTCAGAGACTGGCTGGGCATTTGTCTGTATGAGGTGATGAGTGATTTCCTTCGCTTTGCTTGTTGGTTTTTTCCTCTCTCCTTCATCTATTAAATCATCTTTATCTTGACTCATGAGTATTTATTGCTTTTGTTCTTTCTAGTCTCTCAGAGGCAGGGCAAGACCTCAATCCACCATAAAGACTTGAAGCTGGGATCAGCCTTTTCTCCAGAAGAGCTACAGAACTGCCATAAAACTGGGACAGCTTCCAAAGGCTGCCTTTGGCACGGGGGGTAAAAGTCTCCATAGTTCATTAGAATCACTCAGAGATTATATGGCCTAAGAATATGGTTCATCTTATTAGAAGAGGTTTTTTTTGTTTGTATTGGGTTTTTTGTGGGTTTTTGTCTGTTTGTTTTAAATAGAACCTTAAACAGCCCAGAGTTGTAATGGGCAGAATCTCCCACAAAGAGCTATGGAGCAGATGGGGACAAAGGGACACAGAACAGTGATTCATCTCAACACTAGAGACAGGTTCTCAAGTACCAAAATACATAAAGGTACAACATCAAAATAATACTGAAATTCACACAATTTTTTTCTTAGTTATTAATTTAATACAACTTTTTAAAAGTTATTTTTTTCTTGTATCAGCAACTAGTTTTGAATCTAGGATGAGAGGAAATGACCTCGAGTTGTGCCAGGGGAGGTTTAGATTGGATATTAGGAAAAAAATTTTTACTGAAAGAGTGGTCAAGCATTGGAACAGGCTGCCCAGGGAGGTGGTAAATGGTGGAGTCACATGGCACTTCAGGACATGGTTTAGTGGACAGGTTTACTGGACATGGTGGTGTCGGGTTGATGGTTGCACTTGATGATCTTGGAGGTCCCTTCCAATCTTAATGATTCTATGAACCATACACATACCAATTGCAACCAGTAGAAAAGCCAGGAATCAGAAGACTCATGTCCTTATATTTATGAGTCTATGCTGCACACACAGACAATATGCAAACCTGGGTCATTAGGAGCACTGGCTTTTCTTCTCAACTGTAGGAACAGATTGCCACCAGCAACTACATTGCCACTCGCATCCCAGAGTCCTGAGGGAATTGGCCAACGTAGTTGCCAAGCCACTCTGCATCATATTTTAAAAGTCCTGGCAGTCAGGTGAAGTCCCTGCAAAGGGAAACACTGCACCCATTTTTAAAAAAGGGTAGAAAGGAGGATCCTTGGAACTACTGACCGGTCAGCTTCACCTCTGTGCTTGGGAAGATCAGGGAACACATTCTCCTAGAAGCTATGCTAAGGCACATGGAGGATAGGGAGGTGAATCGAGACAGTTGGCATGGCTTCATCAAGGGCAAGTTCTGCCTGACCAGTCTCGTGGCCTTCTATGATGGAGTGACCACGTCAGTGGATATGGGAAGAGCTACAGATGTCATCTATCTGTACTTCTGTAAGGCTTTTGACACGGTCCCCCACAACATCCTTCTCTCTAAATTGGAGAGATATGGATTTGAGGGGTGGACAAGGAATTGGTTGGCTGGTTGCATGCACAGGGTAGTGGTCAACAGCTCAATGTCCAGATGGAGATCAGTGACAAGTGGTGTCCCTCAGGCAGCCATACAGGGACCAGTATTCTTTAATCTTTTCATCAGTGACATAGGCAGTGGGAATGAATGCACCCTCAGCAAATTTGCAGACAACACCAAACTGAGTGGTGCAGTTGACATGCCTGAGGGGTGGGATGCCATCCAGAGGGACCTGAACAAGCTCGAGGAATAGGCCTGTGTGAACCTCCTGAGGTTCAACAAGGCCAAGTGCAGGGTCCTCCACCTGGGTGGAGGCAACCCCTGGCACCAATACAGGCTGGGGGATGAAGGGATTGAGAGCATCCCTGCCCAGAAGGTGGATGAAAAGCTGGACATGAGCCAGCAATCAGAGAATCACAGAATCACTAAGGTTGGAAAGGACCTTCAAGATCATCAAGTCCAACCATTAATCCAGCACCACCGTGTCCCCTAAACCATGTCCTGAAGCGCCACATCCACACGTTTTTTGAACACTTCCAGAGATGGTGACTCCACCACCTCCCGGGGCAGCCTGTTCCAATGCTTGACCACTCTCTCAGTAAAGAGATTTTTCCTAATATCCAATCTAAACCTCCCCTGGCGCAACTTGAGGCCATTTCCTCTCGTCCTATCACTCGTTACTTGGGAGAGGAGACCAACATCCACATCGCCACAATCCCCTTTCAGGTAGTTGCAAAGAGCCATAAGGTCTCCCTTCAGCCTCCTTTTCTCCAGGCTAAACAACCCCAGTTCCCTCAGCCGCTCCTCATAAGACTTGTGCTCCAGACCCCTCACCAGCTTCGTTGCCCTTCTCTGGACATGCTCAAGCACCTCAACATCCTTCTTGTAGTGAGGGGCCCAAAACTAAACACAGTCTTTGAGGTGCGACCTCACCAGTGCCGAGTACAGGGGCATGATCACTGCCCTACTCCTGCTGGCCACACAATTTCTGATACAGGCCAGGATGCTGTTGGCCTTCTTGGCCACCTGGGCACACTGCTGGCTCATATTCAGCTGGCTGTCAACCAGCACCCCCAGGTCCTTTTCTGCCAGGCATCTCTCCAGCCACTCCTCCCCAAGCCTGTAGCGTTGCATGGGGTTGTTGTGACCCAAGTGCAGGACCTGGCATTTGGCCTTATTAAACCTCATACAGCTGACCTTGGCCCATTGATCCAGCCTGTCCAGGTCCCTCTGCAGAGCCCTCCTACCCTCCAGCAGATCAACACTCCCACCCAGCTTGGTGTCATCTGCAAACTTACTGAGGGAGCACTCGATCCCCTCATCAGTATCTTTACAGATGATCTGGAACAAGACCGGCCCCAGATAAACCGGCCCACAGTATCTGAACAAGACCATGCCTTTCATGAACCCATGCTCGCTGGGCCTGATCTCTTGGTTGTCCTGCACACGCCCTGTGAGCAATGTGTGCTCCCAGCCCAGAAGACCAACCGTATCCTGGGCTGCATCCAAAGAAGCATCACCAGCAGGTCCAGGGAGGTGACTCTGTCCCTCTACTCCACTATAGGGAGACCCCACCTGGAGTCCTGCATCCAGCTCTAGAGCCCTCAGCACAGGAAAGACATGGGCCTGTTGGAGCAGATCCAGAGGAGGGCCACCAAAATGATCAGAGGGATGGAACACCTCTTCTGTGAAGACAGGCTGAGAGAGTTGGGGTTGTTCAGCCTGGGGAAGAGAAGGCTCTGGGTAAACCTTACTGCAGCCTCCCAGTACTTAAAGGGGTCTTTTAAGAAAGATGGGGACAGACTTTTTAGCAGGGCCTGTTGCCATAGGACAAGGGGTAATGGTTTTAAACTAGAAGAGGGGAGATTTCAACTAGATACAAGGAAGAAAATTTCCACAATGTGCATGGAGAAACACTGGAACAGGTTGCCCAGAGAGGTGGTAGATGCCCCATCCTAGAAATGCTCTTCAAGATCAGGTTGGACAGGGCTCTGGGCAACTTGCTGTAGTTGAAGATGTCCCTGATCATTGCAGGGGGGTTGGACTAGGTCCCTTCCAACATGATTCCACAAACTACAAGCCAAAAGTAACATCATATCTTTTTGATGGGACCATCTCGGGGTTTGGTGCAATAGCATGGGCCTTTGTTACAGAACTACCTAGCTTTCTATTTGTGACAATTACTGGTGAAAGTGTGTATCTTCCCTACCTACTTATGCAGGCTGTGAGGTACTATGGGATACTCCCTGCAGTCTACAGACAGGAGCACCTGGATATACAGCCAGCACTAATGCATCTCTAATATAGCAGAAAAATAGCAGCTGGAGCTCCTCATGCTGTTGCAAGGCTGACAGCAGCAGCCACAGTGACAACCCCCATTCTATAGTCGGCAACAGGGATGAACATGTGCCCCCCATTCCACTCAATCTAGAGACAAGGAGCATCTCAACTCTTCTTCCCTGGGTCTAGTCCTATAACTGAATACTGTGGTAGGCAACACACTGGAAATGAAGCACCATTTTTATCTGGCAAGAAAGAACTTAAAATGTTCACTTTCTCCCTTGTTATGTGAAAATGTGGTCCTTGTTCTACCTCAAAAATACTGGATGGCATTTTCTCTAATCCAATTTTTTCAGTGGCCTTTGGATCAACTCTTTTCTCTTTATAAAAAGTCCAATTATAAACATCTAGTATTTCTCTCAAGTGCTTGATAAACTGTACCATAAAGTAATGGAAAATCCAGGCAATTAAAAGAATAAGTCTTAACAAAATCAAGAAAAACATACATCTGAGAAAAATGTTGCCCTTGACAGTCAGATACTAGATGAAAAAAGTGGCAACGGTGTTCTGGCTACGTATTTATTACAAATCCGTGATGGAAGAGATGAGAGGTAGGTCATCTGTAAATGACCTAAAATGTAAAATGTAAAAATGTCAAAAAAACTAGGCAAGGGTAAAAAAATAAAATATTGTTTAAGTCTTCAGTTTCAGATGTTCCACATAGACAAAGTGTTAGGAAAGAAAGACTGAGGCATCTCTTAAGAGGCAAATTAAGAATTATAATTCTTAAACTTTTTGTTAAATGACCCTTAACAAAATAAGTCTTGTGAATATAGCATTAGGTATGCTGAATTATCATTCTAATAAAGACGAATGGGGACTCGAATTTCATAATGGAGTTAAAATTTTATCATTATTCACAACTAACTTAATCCCATGCTTCTGGTAGCTGCCTCACACAGGTCAAAAACCTGTTCCCATAAAATATGGGCTATTCTAAGACCACTGAACTCATTGAATGTACTTGTGATACAAGGCATTTAAAAATAACCTCTCAGTAATTTTGCTGATTCATGCTAACAGCTTAGCATCAGCAGGTAATGGTGTTTTGGCAGCAATGCTAATTTTCTTCTGAGATCATTCCTAAAAAAGCAGAAACATAAGCCAGTGCCAGAATGATTGTCACATAAGTGCAACAATTCATTCACTGAAATAAAAGATAAATTCACTTATTAGCCCACCTCTGGAATTTTGATTAGTACCAAGAAAGGAAGGCTTTGACAATTCATGTATCCGAACATACAGGCTATTACACTGCAATCCTCTCCTAAGCCACCAAAATCCTAGCATCCCACACAAAAAAAGCTTGCAAGCGGATGACAGCACTACCTGTGTCCCCCGGCCAATCGCCCCCACGAGGACACCGGGGTCCCCTGACTCGCACCACTAACCAGTCCCACCGCTGCAACCCTGGACCACTGGTAGCAACACCCTGCGGGGACACTATTCACAGCCACAGTAGTGTGAGTCAACTCAATGCCCTGTTCAAGTCCTATTTCACACACCCGCCCTTTTTTTTCTTTCTTCCAAGGCACAAATGCTTCAAGACACAAAACAAGTCTGATAGCCAACTAAAATTAACCTCTCCAAACATATACTGAGCTAAGATGACTCCACTCAATAGCTATTGCAGCTTTCACAGTCTCAAATAGCTGAAGAATCATATTTATAGGATGTCCCTACATGTGCATACCAGACTACTAGAGATTTCAAGAAAAATTAATTCCTAGACACTTAGTGATGGCTCTTTGATACCAGCTCAGAAATCTGGTCTTGACTTCTTGGCTCTGTTCTCTTTCTTTCATTTTAAGTGATAGGTTTTGCTCAAGTACCTATGTCCTCTTACTTGACAAATTTTGATGAACTGCAGTTTTCAGTAAGACAGCACTAAAACCACGCACTTTAGGATTTTATCAGCAACTCCACGAGCTCACATTGCAAAGCTAATAGCTGTCATATCAGCTGGGTTTAGGTCTGCTTTGAAAAAGGCAATGGGACTATACATCACTTTGGCACAGTATGGAGCTGTGGGCATTGATGACCAAAATTCCCGGATCCAGAAAGTCTCCACAGGATATTAACAGGCCGAAACAGTAACTTTTGAAACGGTAACTGTCAGAATGAAAGCTGTTAAGGCTTTTTGGGATACTGACAGTTCCAGAGAACAACGACCTTCTTTAGGAATCCTGAAGGAGGCAAGCCCACCACTGCTGCTGATGCAGGTGGCTGCCGAGAGGACACCAAACATATCTTGCACTTGGCCAAGGTCCCTGCTGGCCACAGGCAGGCTGGCAAAAATGAAGTCTTGGGCACAGGTAAGGAAGGACTCACTTAAGACAGTACAGTCACCAACTGCTGTCTTACAGGCAACAGGAGACCTCCTGGATGGCTCCAATAGGAATCGTGTCTTCCACAGATACACGTTCTCCATAACAACAGGACAAAGTACAAAGTGGCAACAGTGCGTTGCTTGAGTGCCACTTCTTAGAAGGCTAGGGGTGACTAGCTACTGAACAGCTGTTTAAATAAAATGGACTTCATCTAGACAAGGGCATGAATAGGCACCAATGCAACAGTCAAGGGTCCCCAGGTGGAAGCTGAGGGACAAAACAGCAGGTGTGAAAGTCTTGCAGAAAAGCCTTCAATGGCTTCACCCTCCCCCACCCCAAAACCCATTTACTTGGTCTTTTGTGAAGCTGCTTTATGCAGCTGAAACTTCTTTTTTAAAGGAACAAAAGACCAGTAGGTACAGCTGCAATTTCAGAGATCTTTCCAAGGCTCTGTCTCACTACCAGATACACAGTTCCTTTTCTAGCACACACACATTATAATCTGTTGTTTGAATTTTTTTGTCCTTGTGATGTTAACACAAGATGGAAGTATCAGTACATGACAGAGAAACAGAGGCAAGCACTGGAGTACCCATTTTAAGTCATGTTGCCTGTTGTCTTGGCAACCAGTTAATAAGCTCTGTTACTCATTTTTCACCAGCACATGACAACAACATCTCTGCAAGATTTAGTAGTAAGGAGTTTGCTAACTCAGCTGCTTTACAAGGTATCAGAAAAGATCCAGTGGCATTTCCTTTCTGAATCCTATTTTTCAGGAATTATAAAACCTCCATAAATTGCCCAGCAGCTGATGCACAAATATCACTGTGACAATCCATTTCCTTGAAAGGAGCACAAAAAGAGTGTTGTGATCCAGTCATGCTCCCTGCAGTATCAATATGTACATTGCTATTCACTACACAGGGAGAAGGATTAGACCTCAAATTCCTCAAGTGAAAACACATGAATGCTTTGACAGATATTTTCCCACATGTCTCTCCTTTGAGACCACAGGCATATGGTGTGGGGACAGGGTTGGCCCCATTTCCTCCAAGCTTCCTTTTGCAGAAAGAGTCCTATCCTTCACATTGCTGCTGTGCATATCCTCGAGCTGCTTTGAGAAGTATACAAGCATGTACTGAGCTGGCACTGCAATTATCATAATTAAACATTATAATCAAACAGGCTTCAGTCAGCAGTCAGACCTGACTACACTAGGAGATGTACAGACACACTAGGTGACTCTACCCTTCCTCAAGAGTAAACTGTCCCAGTGTGCGAGTCAAAGAGTTCAGTCTTAAAGGTCTGAAAAAAAAGCTGTTTAATTACATCCCACAGACTAGACTACCCCATCATCTTGCATGAATACTTTCCCGGACAAAAGGTCACCTAGTTACCCAAATTCTGCAGAATTTCAGAGTTTGGGACCATAAAGGAATACATACTTACAATCATCTTTTCAGTATGAGCATTGACCGTTTCAGTGGTTAAACACTCAACACTCAACATTTAGGTGTTGTAACAGAAATCAAACCTTCTGAAATTTTATTAACAAATGGCCACAAAAACCTCCTCTCCTTACCAAACAGTAGAGAGGATACAAAGTAGCCTCATGCAGATTCAACATCAGAGAATCACAGAAAGAAACTAAAATAAATGATCTTCCAGTCTGTGCAGTAGGATTCTGGAGGTGCCAACAGGCTTCCCCACAAAATTTTAGACAAGAGATTGGTCAAGAGGGCTAACTTTATTCCTGGATGTTCCCTTTATCCAAGTTTCAGGCTCCCTTAATGCTCTTTCAACATAGTTTTTGACAGTTTATTGTTTAAAGATTGAGCAGTGGTGAAAAAACACATTCATTACTGCTTGTCAGAGATGTTGATGAATTCCAGTCACATGCAATTAAGCTGTAATTCAACACAATGACAGACTAAACAGGCAAGTCTAGACAAACAAGAGAAAAATCAACCAAAAATAAAATTCCTAGAGGATTCCAAAACCTTTTTGTTGAAAAAATATTTTATTTATATGAAAGCAGAGTATTTGCTTTCTTTTAATTCATGCAATGGTATCAAGATGTATCACCTAAACAAGACAGTAAAAAATATTAGACATGCCGGAATATTTTTGCTAAAGGAGAAGTGCAGGATCTTTTTTCTCCCAGAAGTTTTAAAATAAAATATATACATGGTAAAAATGGGATGTATTGCATTAAAGATAAATTCTATTAGTTTCACTTATCAGAATATCCTCTCTGTAATCAATTAGTGTCACTGAGAAGTTGAATTGGCTTCACGACACTGAAACGAAATTAAAGACATGAATTCTAGGCCTCAGTTTACTTGTAGATAAATCAGGAACTACATTCCTTGACTCTAAATCTTCACACTGAGTATTGTTGTACTGGTTCTGTTGGTTTTCAAACCAGGGGAAGAATCATAGAGGTATATTTTTTTTCTTAACTCTGGATTGGCACATTACTCGAAACCATCAGGTCAATGCTGTCATGGTAGCAAGACATCAGGATTTCCTTGTCAACTCTGTATAGGAACTGACCCTAGGAATGTGATGTAGTAGCATGACACAACATTTCATAGACCTTTTTCACCACACTTAAAAGATGTTCCTGAAGCTGGAATTTATAACACTCATCAGCACTAAGTTATACTAGTCAACGTGCACATGGCCACAATGATTTCACCAATGACAGCAAACTCTGCTTCTTTGAGAAGGTTATATATTTTTACAAGAGAACTGATTAACTTCACCCATGGTTACTCAGCATTTGTGTTAAGGTAATGAGATGTTAGAAAACTTACCAAACATTTGAGTCCCCTGCAACCAGTACAAAATTGAATTTTATACTTCACAAAACTGTTTTTTTGTTTTGTTTTGTTTCGCTTTATTGTACGAATCCTCTAAAGGAAGGACAGGCTTGAAAAAAAAGCAGCAAAAGAGATTTAGTCTTATGAGCCCTGTACATTTCTAATTTCCTCATAGAAGCTAAAGAAAGTTCCTGTGAGTCAAGATAGACCCTCCATCCCATAGCTTTTCATACCAAGAAAGATAAAAGTTCAAACCCTTTGGGAAGAAACACAGGGCTTGAGGCCATGTTTGCGCAACAGCTGTGACACTATTTCTGGTTCTATCAAACTGCAGAGATAACCTTTCAGGTTATTTTTTTTTGTATGTGCTCTACCTACCATGATAGCATCAGTCTCTGGGACAACTAGATTATTGCAATGTAAACAAACTCCTCTGTCAAAAAGTAACTTTTACTTAACTTTAATGTGTCCCTAAAACTAACATCTGCTACTAAAGTAATAATGATGATACACATGAAGCTAACCTAGAAGGCTGATTATTTTAAAACTAAGTTGTGAGAAAGTTAAAACAAATTATAGTTTTCAATCCATATTTTAAAATAAAGGGAAAAATTATTCATTGTAATCACAAATTAAAATGGATGTAGTGGGTTTGCGTGGCCAGGTTTTGGTAGCGGGGCGGCTACAGGGATAGCTTCTGTGAGAAGGTGCTAGAAGCTTCCCCTATGTCCAACAGAGTCAGTGCCAGCTGGTTCCAAGATGAACCCATTGCTGGCCAAGACAGAGGCCATCAGTGATGGTGGTAGCACCTCTGGGATAACATAGTTAAGAAGGGGTGGGGGGAAAATGTCACAGCAGCTGCAGCCACTCTGCAGCCACCAAGGCCAGTGAAGAAGGGGCAGGAGGTGCCAGAGCAGAGGTTCTCCAGCAGCCCCTGGGGAAGACCATGGTGAGGCCAGCTATGCCCCTGCAGCACATGAAGCTCCACGCTGGAGCAGATCTCCACCTGCACCCACGGAGGACCCCACACCGGAGCAGGTGGGATGCCTGAAGGAGGCTGTGATGCCATGGGAAGCCCACGCTGGAGCCGGCTCCTGGCAGGACCTGTGCCCCCGTAGGGAGAGAAGCCCCAGCTGGAGCAGGTTTGTGGGCAGGACTTGTGACCCCGTGGGGGACCCAGGCTGGAGCCGTCTGTTCCTGAAGGATGGCACCCGTGGGGGACCCAGGCTGGAGCAGGTCGTGAAGAACTGCAGTCTGAGGGAAGGACTCACGCTGGGAAGTTCATGGAAGACTATCTCCCATGGGAGGGACCTCACACTGGAGCAGGGGAGGAGTGTGAGGAGTTCTTCCCCTGAGCAGGAAGGAGCGGCAGAGACAATGTCTGATGAACTGACCACAGCCCTCATTCCCCGTCCCGCCCCCGTGCTGCTGGTGGGGAGGAGGTAGAGAAAATTGGGAGTGAAGTTGAGCCCAGGAAAAAGGGAGGGGTGTGGGGAAGATGTTTTAAGATTTGGTTTTAGTTCTCATTATCCTACCCTGATTTGTTTGGTAATAAATGAAATTAATTTTCCCCAAGTGCAGTCTGTTTTGCCCATGATGGTAACTGGTGAATGATCTCTCCCTGTCTTTATCTCGACCCACAAGTTTCTAGTCACATTTTCTCTCCCCCATCCAGCTGAGAAGGGGAGTGATAGACCAGCTTTGGTGGGCACCTGGCATCTAGCCAAGGTCAACCCACCACAGTGGACTGTACAATTCCAGAGTGTATTTATTAATTTTGCTTTAAACAACAAAAAAACACCTTTGTCAAACACTTCCAAAACTCACCTCGTACTTCAGGAGAGAAGCGAGCTGAATGGCGAGAAACAAAAAGTTTCAATTCTTGATCCAAGTTGCATTCAATCAAGTTTGTGTCCCATGATCGGATTCCTAAAATTCAAAATACAAAACACATCCAGCTTGATACACGAGCACTAGAAGTTTTAACTGAGTATTTCTCCCTCTGTATTCATACTATTTGCATATTTCTAAATTCCAAACTCAGCCTCTCTTTCTTTCAAGGCACAGCTATTTTTTGGAAAATGCTGAGTGCTCAGAAGGAGCTCAGAAGGAATCCGTCACAAGCAAGAGGAAATCTGCCTTTCCAAAGGGTGACCATCCTTTAAAGCCCCAGCTTTACGACTGCTGGCAGCCACATTACGAGAAGTTACTGATGTCCCTGAATTGACTTTAAAATAGCAATACACTGATTTACAAAACTGAAAGAGTGAATTGCTCAGAGGACACCTTAGTCACATTGCAGGACCATTGTACTTGGCCCTCTCAGGAAAAAAGACAGCATCACCTAGCACGTTGCATATTTAAATACAAAGTATTAAATTGCTGACTTCTTCATTCAAAAGCTTTGAAGCATTCCACATTTTAAATTAAAATTTAAGTCATCTTTTATTTATGAAGTATCAAAATTCTAGTTTTGAGATTTAAAAATGCTATGCCTGATCTTTAAAAAAAAGTACATCTCTATTCCCTACTGTTTTCCCCCCCAGCTACTTAGGAAGTGAGACACTTGACACATATAGGATCAAAATATGTATTATTCCAAAATATATTTTCAAGGATTGAAATTTGACCAAAAAAATTGTTGCAGACAAAAAACAATTCTATAGTTTCCTTCCATAAGATTTTGATGACTAAATAAAACAAAAAAAATCCAACCCAGGAGAACACACAACATTTTTCTGTAATTTCCTTGTTTTGAAATTGTTCTGAAAAATCTTCTAGTTTTAAAAAAAATAATGAGCAGGTAGTTGCACTATAGGTAAGTCCAGGCACTGCTGTGATTTTGAACACCAACATTACAGTTTTTTTTTTCCTAAAGGAACATCATTAGACTTACACAAATTAGCTGGCAAACCCAGAAGAGACTGCAGATGAGGAAGTGTCTGGTGGCCCTTCCCCACATGCCTGACTGTGCCTTTGCATGAAATTGAGTTAAATCACTTTGGGGTTTGGTGAGGAGATGCCTGAGGAGGTGTGTGGCCAACCCCTCACCGTGAGACCAGCACTAACACTGCTGCTGGTAACTCGGTAGGGTTTCAGGCTTTGAACATTGCTATCAACGCTACCTCCCATGCTGTATTCTCTTTCAAAGCAGCAAAAACGTCAGGACTGACTCTGACAGAAGCCATGTTATAGAGATGACAGATGAGGATGAAGAGGGGGAAGAGCAGAGAAACCAGATCTGCAGTGCCAGTCTCCCACTGCAGCTCTGGATAGGTTCTCCATGCAAATACAAACATCTGCATTTCAAGAGCCTGAAGCCTCTTCAGGGAAAACTCATCCAGAGCTTTTTCTTGTCAGCATCCCAGTCCAGGTAGGAGCATGCTTACCACTGGGATATGCAACCAGGTATCAAGCAGCTGCCATTTGAAACTCTAAATAAATTTGGAATATAGTATTGCCTTGTGTGTTTTGTAACCACTCAAGAGAAAAATAACTGAGCTATAACCAGCCACCTGCACTTCCTGACTAATGCATCATTGTTCAGAGGCATAAGCAGTGAGTCTTTTCTGGAAGTCTCCTTATTTTCATGTCTCAAAAATCTCTTGGCCATATGGTGCCTTTTTGGGGCGTAGTTTTGGCAGACAAATACAGCTCAGCAGGCTTTAATGTTTTCCAGGTGTTAGAATATTTGAGAGCAAGAAAGTAAAGATGATATACCACGCACATACAGTGCATATGAAAACTATGACTAGTAAACAGACATCGATCACAAAGCTGAAGTATGTTGAATGAAAGAGTGCTGAACTTCAAGAAGGTAGAAGATAAACAGCTCGCTGGCCTCTGACAGCAAGCTTGTGTGTGGAGCCTACAAAGCTTTCTGGAGATCAGTTAAGCAGTATGGACTATGATTCAGCAATGCTGATAATGATAGGGCCTGTCCACCATCCCTAGCTGCTTTTGTCATTAATCCAAATTTGCCATAGGGATAAGATTCTGATCAGGCATAGTCAAGACTGCTGACCCAGGCAATATAGTCCAAAATACAGGACACAAAATAAACAGCAAAAAAGCTTAAACATCCCATGCACACAGTAGTCCTAGAAGCTGAAGCTGGGATTTGGGTAGAATATCCCAGATCTGCAGCTGCATGATTCAGCAGTCTGGATGCAAAAATTACACGTGTACATTAAAAAGTAGCATAATGTATTATATACATTATATAATCAAATCAGGTTTGGGTAGAACTGAGGTAAATCTGGAACTAAAATCCAAGGTCAATCCAATGATGTAGATCATTAAGAGTATGGACTGGAAGCATCGCTGAGCTGAGCTTTTTCTTTCTGCAGTCTTAGGAGTGCAATGCCACTAGATACAGGACTAATAAGACAACAGGCAGGGCACACCCAGTAGCATCTGCCAAATCAGTGGAAAAATCTTGAAGCTTTCTCTTCACGCCCCTCCTCTTTTTTGGTGGACGGTGGGTTGGAGGATTGCCCCCTTAGCAAAAGCAAATCCCAAATGTAATTACTGAAAATGCATCTCGCTGCACCGTTCCCTCTTTGTGATTTATTAAGAAATGACTCTGCATTCCACCAGGTTGCGTAGCATCACGCCACTGATGTGTTACCAGCAGATGTTTGACACGTTGCTCTGCAGTTTGGCGCATGAATCCACATTTTTCAGCGATGGTACTCAGGAGATGTACCAGAGAAGACAGTGAGGCAGAGTTATCAAAAGCCCAACAATGCATTTCAGGCTCTGTTGAAAATAAAGGATGAAAGAAGCACGGTGTTCCACACTACAGCACACTTTCCAAGGAGAAAGAGGTTAGTCGCACCCCTGTTTGCCTCACGCAGATAGCCTTCAGACTCCCAGTGTAGTTACCCAGAACAATGCACCTCAAAATTTGATCAACTTTTTTTTCCTAGCAGACGAAATCTCAATTGTCTGACACCAGGAGCAGCAAGGTGGCTTCTAATCCAAAATGATGAATAAAAAGGCCAAAGAATTCCTTCTGAACATCTAAAACTGTAAGTGGGTGTTATGCTTAGTAGGAGGTAGCAGCAACAGCGCTATGCAGCAGCAACTGTACAATAGAAGCTTCAAGAAGAGACTGAAGAGCATTTCTTCAGAGGAAGGATGACATCAGCTGTCTTGAGGGCAGAAGTTTTATCCATTTGCTCTCTAATTTTTAACAATGTAATTAAAATGCAGCCAATTCACTTCTGACACAACCAAAAATTAGATAGAATTAGCAAAGTGCAATGCTGAAGAGGCTCTGAATGACAAAGCATATGCCTCAGTAGTCCTCCCTAGGAGGCAAAGGTATCAACAAAGATGAACAGGTCGTGGTGAAGCTGGTTAGCTGTGATGAGGCAGCCCTTTACCACAAACAGTCATGAAAAAGAACCAAGAGAAATAGCCGACTAAAGCAACAATGCTTGAGAAAGCAACAATAGAGACAAATGAAGTCCTAGCTGGACTGCTGAACCACACCTACACGACGAGGCTGCTACCAATTCCCCATTCCAGGCTCTCTTCCTCCCCTCTAACAATGGCAGGTTTCCGAAATCTCTGCTTTCACCAGCCCAGAGAAAAAAATATACACTACATAATCAAGTATCAATGGAGTTTAAAAAACTATAGGGTCCGGCAATAATTTTCTTTGTGCTTCATACCACTATTACTGCAACGGAGCCCCCCCCACCCCCCGCCCTGCACGCACACCGCAATCTATTGTATCAGCAACCACATCGAGAACTTATAAAACTGTCATTTCACTTGTGATCCTTCCTATATCGCCGTCTTAAGGACATGACAAATGAAACCGCGAGTCAAAGCATCCCGTAGCCGGACAATAATGGGGCTGAGCACTCAGGCATTAGCCTTGTTACCCGTACGGTTTTTCTTTATTGAAATATATATACATACACGCATATGAACCTTGCGAGATATACACATATATATACACGCATATGAACCTTGGGCCCTGAAAAATTCTGCAGACGAGAGAAAAGTCTCACCGCCCAAAGTTAGACACAAAGGCACGGCTGCGCTCCCGCTCGGGCAGCCCGCGCCGCCGAGGAAGAAAACGCCCCGAACGCCGCCGGTTCGGCTTGGCGGTGGGGAGCGGGGCTTTGCGGGGAGCAGCCGCCCCGCAGCCCCAACCCATCCCCGTCCGCAGCCGCGCTCGCCGCCGCGCTCGCCGCCGCGGCCGCCCTTTGTCCGCCCCGGGCTGCCATAGGGACCGCAGTGCGGACTGCGCCACGCCCACCCGCCGGTGCCGCGGGGCGGACGGGCGCTGCGGGAGCCGGGCTGCCGCCCCGGCCCCTCCGCCCGCACAATGGCGGGCGGGGAGGGGGCTCCTCGCTGCCGGGCTGGCTCAGCAAGGCGAGCAGCCCTCGGGGCGGGCAGCAGCGGGGTCCGGCCCGCAGCCCTTTGCTCCGCAGCGTCCGCACCCCACCGCGGGAGGATTGGGGGGGCGGGGGGGGGGCGCTGCGGTGGGACCCTCGCGAAATAAAGATTCGGATACCGCGACTTCGTGGCTCGCGTGCCCCGGGAGTTTGCGGGGAGAGGGGGAGGGTGAGCGCCGGCCGCGTCCGAGGCGGGGGAAGGCGCCGCCGTGGGGGTGCTGCGGCGCTACGGGCGGCGTCCCCGCTCCCCGCCGCCTCACCTTGCTCGATGTTGGCGATGGCCCGCCGCAGGTGCTCCTCGGTCACCAGCTCGCCGATGATCACCAACAGGTAAAACTTGCTGTCCAGGAAGCGGTGGGAGAGGCTGGGCGAGGTGGGGTTGGGGATGCTGCAGGAGGGCTCCGAGTCCGCATCCAGCACGACGGTGGCCATCTCCCCGCTCGGCGGCCCCGCGGCGCTGAGGGGAGAAGGACCGCTCGGCAGCGGCTCCGCAGGCGGCAGAGGAGGAACGAGGGCGGGTGGCGAGGCGGCGGCGCTTTTATACAGAGACGGTGCAGGGCAGGGACCTGGCGAGGAGGAAGGAGGAGGAAGGGGGGGAGCCGGCGCATCCCTGCGCCGCCGCCGCCGCGTTTCCAGCATCCACAGCTGATGTCATCTGCGGCAAATCCTGCCCGCGGCGGCCCCCGGAAGCGGGAAGGACGCGGGGAGCGAACAACGCCCCGAGGGGGCGCCAAAGGGCGCGCCCCGCAGCCGGCGGCGCGAGCCCGCGGCCGGCCCTGGCTCGGCCCCGGGTCCCGGCCTTGGAGCGCGGCGGTGAGGAGCCGCCGCCGGTGTTGCCCTGGCAGACCCGGTGAGCTCCTCCGGGAAAGCCGGCGTCGGGGCTCCAGCTGCACCCCTGACGCCGAGGGATGAAAAGGCAGTTCCGCTGCCCAAGGCTCAGGGTCCTGCCTCCTGCATCTCGCTGTAGCACTGCAGCAAAATTTGAGTGTTCCTCCCCCCCCCACACAACCGTCAGCCTCAATATTCTTGCTGCCTTTTTTCATCTGAAAGCAGTTCATTTAGTAAGATACTTCAAACATAGCGTTTCTGCATGTATTCAAGGCTCATAGATACATACAGATATATACACCAGAAAGCACCGGTTTTGGACAAGCTGCTGAAACACATATTCTTAAGGGTCCAGAAGTTCAAAGGGCTTTGGGTAACTAATTTTGATGCCAGGAAGTCAATGGTGTCGGAAAATATCTACAATTACAGAAACAAAGGTTTCATTCCTGTCCACATAAACGTTAGACATCTGCTCCCCCATACTCACTGAGACCCACTCAAGAGAGAAACTCAATCACCTCCTAAAAAGTGTTTTATCTTCTCTTAAAATGGGATAGAGCAGTCAGATAAATCAGCCTCTCTGAGGTGTTCCTCTCACTTCCCTGGCAGAAGCCAGGCACTGGTTTACACTAAGCCTCTTTTTTATATGGTTAAACTGATGTAGGAGAAATCTTGCTATGACCTAGGAAAGGATATAAACTTCTATAACATGCTTTTTTAAGATAACCCCTGGTCCCTGACTGGGAAGACACTTCCTCTGTGCGGAACTCCTTCCAGTACTGACTGCTCAGATTCCCTGCCTGCTGCTCAGAGACACAGAATGCTTGTCTGGATGAACCGATACACCAGTCCTCTTTCCTTAAGATATGTACTTGGTTCCAGGGCACACTGGACTCATTCTATTTAACATGCATTTCAGGTTGTCCATACTAAGTTATTTGTTTTCCTTGCCTAGAGGCACCCACAAAATTGAAACACCATTTTTGTAGGTGCTGGTCCATAACTTTGTATCTGCCTATAGCACCTAGCGTTTTTAATACAAATAGCTCCTATGATAAATGCAGCATTGAGAGCCTTGGCTAATACGCCATGATGTGTTTGGATGTTGCATCTGAAGCAGACTATTTTTCTGAGCTGCCATTAGTCTGAAGGTTGTAGAGTGCAGACAAGCATTTTTACAGCCATGTCAGGTGGCTGAGAAGACACGGTGGTAAAGGGCAACGGTGCTCATTCTTCACTAGAGCTGACACTGCTGATGATAGAACAAATGCAGCGGCGTAGATGCAGAAGAACTACCAGCAGTTCTTATGAAGTTGGCGAGGTATTCATAGGTACAGAGGGTTGCTCTTTGGCTACCCCTGTCTGCCTGAGCCCGGCTGTGACTTTGGTGTTTCCTTGTTCATCCTGGCAGTTTCCATGGGATAGTTTAGATGCCTACCTACAAATAATGTCCACTCCCCTGTGGCTACGTCTTATATGATCCCTACCCTAATAATCTATTCTAGTTACAGATACCCTCAAGACTTACCACGTGGTGCCCACTGGAGAAAGCCAGCTTCTGGCTTTGGGAAAAGCCTTTGTTTCAGTCACCAACAAGAGCAGCTGGTCTCTGGAGCGTGGAAGGGGCTTGCCAAGGGGGCTTGCTAACTGCATGCAGAATGCACTGGTAGTAGTTCCCAGACATAATGGTAAAACAATTACTTGCCTCACGAGCACAGCAGGTTAAACGCATTACCCTGAGAAACGCACATCAGTACACAAAATGCATTATATGTACTTTTTAGCACTTCATTATTTTAAGAAAAAATGAAGACATACGTAACTGGAAAAACACCTGTGAATTTGAAAAGTAAGAGGTGAAAAGAATGTATTGTATCAAAAGAAAAAATGCCTACTTACAGATAGGTAATAGAGGCATGTTTGAAATAGCCTGCTGAGGTAGTCCTCTATTTTATATTGCACTGTAAAATAATATGCAGCTAGAACATGGTAAGATAAAAGATGAACTGTTAGAGTCAAACTGTCTTGTGATGGGAGATGTATCACACATTAAAACCCTAAGAACAAGAGGCTGCCTTTGGAAGAAAATGGTCTTGCACTAAACTCTTCAAGGGATGCAGACCTCTGCCCTCATCTATGCACAAGCATATGCCTCTTCACCTGAGATGGAAGTTAGACAAGAAAAAATGCTTTAACCTCTGGGATGTGTCCCTGTGGAAGCTGCAGGTTCCCAGCTCCATGGTCAGTGTTCACACTGTGACTTGCTCTGTCGGTATCTCACTCGGGCAGTTTTGTTTGTCATCATCTTTCCCTATCTGGAAACCTGTTTATGTTCTGCAACATGGAGCATATCAACAGATCCGCTGCTGGGTGAAATGTGGTGATGGGCTGTATCAAGCTGATGCAGTGTCATGTGGCCCTCACTGTTTGAAAGCGATACCAGCTTCCTAGCTGCACATAAATCACATAGGTATGGCACTTCAGGAGAAGAAACAACGAAACTTATGTGGACTATGGAATATGTCTTACTGTTTTAAAGAGACAATGGCTGATACCCGCTGCTGTCTGGCTTTTCTTTCCTTCATTTTGTTTTGGTTTTGTTCCCTTAGTATGTTCCATACCAAATTGGTGTCCCCTAGTTGAATATAGTCAAACATTACATGAAGAGCTGTGTTTTTCTTGCGGATCTTTTTTTTTTTAAAGTAAACAGGCCGATTTAAATAAAGCACTTTAAGTCTAACACTAGAACATACATCTTGGTGGTGTGTGCCATTTGTTACCCACTAATATTCAGGTTTCGTTCAAGTCCTATCTTCAAGTTTTAAATGAGGTTTCAGTGATGCACAAACTCTTAGACTGACTTTTTGTATGAGGCCAATGTCACCTTAGCATAAAAGGAATACATACCCATGTGTGTTACTTCAGACCAGTTTAAGAACTTTACTGAAAGTGAAGTGATTCAGAAGGCTGTCTTCATGGAGAGAAATGCCAGTCTGAGGACTGCACAACGTGTCACGAAGCAGGTTCCTAAAGTGGGTAGGTTTTCATAAGGCGAGGCAGTAAGGCATAATGTATTTTAGAGAAGAAGCTTTGCCAGGCTACACCAGAGGTGACAGAATCACAGAATGCCTGAGGTTGGAGGGGACCTCTGGAGGTCATCTTGTCTAATCCCCCTGCTCAAGCAGGGCCACCTACAGTAGGTTGCTCAGGGTGGTGTTCAGTCAGGTTTGAGTATCTCCATGGATGGAGACTCCACCACTTTTCTGGGCAACCGGTGCCAGTGCTCCACCATCGACACAATGAAAAAGTGTTTCCTGATGCATGATGAAGCCAAGAATATGCCACTGATATTACAGCAAATAATACCCATAACATTTTTTACCTTACCTGATGCCTTCCCAATACTCTCAATACTCCCACTCCCCCATGTGTGACCCCACACTCCCCATTTCCTGCAGTCAGCAGCTCCACCATCCCCACGTGGTCCAGCCTTTACCAGAGGCTCCTCTGTGCATTGCCCCTTTAGGGCAACTCAGCAGAGCACGCAGCAGCAGCAGCGCTGGCGCAGAGGGACAGTCAGCACATCGCCCTGACCCCAGCAGAGCAGAAGTCTCGTCCTGCAGACGAGACCTGGGCAATGATGTGTTTGGTCTTGCATGTCCCTGCAAGAACCTGGCCGTGTGGTTCCTAAAGACAACTCCTCTTGCCTTACCCCATTTTTTTAGGCAAGGGGGCATCCTCATCCCCAACATCCTCAAGCCAGCACTGCTGGAGGAGCTTCTCCTGCAGCAGTGATATGGCAAAGGCCAGGGGCACCAGAGAACTGTACCTGAGCCAGCAGCCAGGGACTTGGACTCTGGGAGAGACTCCTTAAGGGGAGAAATACTTACTTAACTTTTTAAGGTGGCAAGCTTTATGTTTAACTACATGCAAAACAAAAATTACTTGTCTGACATTCAGGTGTTTTAAATTAGATTACTTCAATTTTAATGATTACTTTTTAAACAGCAAAAGAAAGAATGTTTTTATTTGCTTGTGGTAAAATAAATACCCATTTCAGTCGGTATTTCAGCTGTTTCCCACTTTCGTCATAGAAAAGGGGGAGTTAAATATTAAAATAAAAAAGTGAAGAAAGCAACACTATTGTTTTTAAAAAAAAATTTTCTCCCTTTCAACTTTCTTTCTTGAAGTGAGAGAAAAATAACATCAAATAACATTTTGCTTTAGCTCCCAATGGAAAAAGTTAATTATTTTTTTATCAGAGTAATTTCCCTCTTTTTGTTCAGTGGAAAGAGAAGTTACAAGTAAAAAAAAAGGAAAAATACTTATCTTCAGTGACAGTGAAATAAAAATAAAAGGAACTTCCTCTTGACTATTAAAAAAAGGTAAATTAGAAATTAATTATTTTGGACAAACCTATCCTGAAATTTGCTATGAAAACACACATAGTTTTGCATGAGAATATAATGATTGCTTCTCCACCGTTGGAGAGAAAATAGAGCATTTTTAAGTAATTAGAACCTGTTTACTAATTAGGATGACACTTAAAATTCAGCAATAAATGATAATAAAGACATTGAAAGCAATGATACACATTGTACAGTAAAGCTGGATGTGTAATTAAAACAGCAGCAGCAAAAAGTAATGGTAAGACAATACCAATCGACATCAGGCAATAGTTTTGAGCTTCCTTTGAGCGGTTTTGAACCCTTTTGAACAAGAGAAGAATGATTTGTTGATATGGGATATAGTTTGGGTTTCAGGAGGTGGGTTCTGCAGGTTTTTAATTCTTATTGAAGGACTGCAAATTACAGAACTGCATTTGGCTTCTAGGATCAAGATACAACTTGTCTCCTATCACACCAACCTGAGGAGCCCTGCAGCCCAGAGGCTCAACAACCTTCCTTTCAATCCAGTCTTAGAGCTCCCTCTTGACTTAAGAGGGGGGCAAATCAAGCCGCCCGTTTTGAATGACTATATGTACACTGTCATCTGCTTAATTTGGGGGACAGCTGTCAGCTGAGTTCCTGCGAGGTGGTGTGGGCTGCTGTACCACTGGTGTTCAGCCTGGGTGCAGGCTGCTGGAAAACTGCCTGCCCTGGCAGCGGTCCCACTGGAAGACCATCAGCTCTCTTGTATGCAGGGTGTTAGTCCTGTAACTCATTGCAAGCACAGAGGAGAAAAATATTGATGGGCTGTCAGCCACATGCTGCTCCATTTTAGCTACTCAGGTGGTAAAAGCACACTGAGTGCTCTAGAGCAAAGGACTTTCCCTGCCCTCTCCAGAATGAATGATCTAAAACTGCCTCTGGGAACTCGGGTTCCAAGTTCTGGGAACCTTGAGCAAGTAGATATTTTACATTGTATTCTCAATCAGCTTTAAGACATGCCTTAAAGACATGTTGCCTAGCTCTGCTAGTTCTGTTGGATTTAAAACTGACTTTTAGTATTTTACAAGGGTCCATTCTCATGTTCTCTTGAGCACACCACAATAGCAATGGCGTATTGCTACTGCATATTGAATAGGAAACAAGAAATCCAGGCAAGCATTATTTCATAGAATGCACTGGCAGGCTTCTGTATTGGGTCTGGCTGAGATGGAGCCAATTTTCCCCACAGCAGCCCTCACAGTGCTGTGCTTTGCATCGGTAGCTAGAGAGGTGTTGGTAACACACCAGTGCTTTGGCTACCGCTGGGCAGTGCTCGCACAGCATCAAGGCTGTCTCTCCAACATTCCCCCTTCATCAGTAGGCTGAGGGTGGGCAAGATCTTGGGAGGGGACACAGGCAGGATAGATGACCCAAACTGACCAAAGGGATATTTCATACCATATGACGCCAGCTCAGCAATAAAAGCTAAGAGAAGGGAGGAGCAGGACGGGCGTTTGTTATTGCGATGTCTGTCTTCCAGGGCAACCGCTACAAGTACTGAAGTTCTGCTTCCCAGAAAGTGGCTGGACATTGCCTGCTGATGGGAAGAAGAGAATAAATCTTTAGTTTTTCCTTTGCTTCCAGATGTGGCCTTTGCTTTTGCTTTATTAAACTGCCTTTATCTTGACCCATGTGGGTTTTTTCCATCTTGTTCTCTCACCCCCCTGTCCTGCTGCGGAAGGGAGTGATAGAGCTGCCTGGTGGGCACCCGCATCCAGACAGTGTCAACCCACCACAACATGGAATCTGGGGAACTGCTGGATCCGCCTACTGCAAAGGTCCTGCACTGGGAACATCCCAGCTCTTCAAGGCCATGGCGATTTCACGTACTTCATAGCTGCAACCAGGATAGTGCATCACTTTCTCAGGATTTTTTTGTGCATACAAACTATATTCCTGCGAGAGTCATGATGGGGCCTTTCATTCTAGTCCTTTTTCAGCAACTCTGGATTTCACCTAAGTATGTGTAGTAAATTACAATGAAATGTGGCCTATTCTTATGAGAATAATTTGTGACTCTGATACAGCCTAAGCAAGTTTTAGTCATTCTACTGATGCATCCTTTAGTCTTCCTGCCACAATAATCCAGTTCTTTAACCATTTCAACTACAACAAAACCTCATATTTTTTGCAGAGAACTTGATACTCTTACAGAATCAACAGTAGTTAACTTCATTTTACATGGCTCAAAGCAAATTCCAGAGTTGTTCATTCAGACCACCTGCAAGACTGACCAGCTGCTTCCTTTCCATCTTCTTGTACTTTCTATCGTGGCTTAATAGCAACATTACTATTGGTACAATTTTGCAGCATCATTTTGGGGTTTTTTTGGCTTCCCTTTCATTTCTGTCTACTATTTATCTGTCTGCTCCATGCATTCCAATAAACTGATAGAAAGTAAAGATGATTTAAGGATATTTTTCCTCTGATCTTTTCTTTCTTTGCACTTCAGCTGCTCTTTAATTTAATAAGTCATTCCTAGTCATCAGTGTTTTGCAATAGATTGGGATGTGCTGAGTAAGGGTCACACCACATTTAGTGCATAGCCTGACTGGAGACTGTGCAGCAGGGCTGCCCAGAAAGGGCAGCTAGCTGAGATTTTTGCTAAAGGGCCCCTGTTTTGGGAGTAGGCAGAGACCACCACCACTGTGCATTCTGATGTACCGGGGTTCACCATCAGTGTTTGCCTTGTGCCCATGGGATTCTCTACTAGTCTTGCCACAGCAGTGTCCCAAGACTCCTTGTGGAGATAGAACCATGCCATGGGACAGACAACAATCTGCCACTATTTGTACCTAAGAATTGTCCTGATTTTTGTCAGGTATCCAGTTTGCCAGATATCGCATAATAACTTCTTCGGGTAATGCTAGAGTGCTGTTATCATATTTCTGAAATACAGAAAATTTTGTTCTTCTTCGTTACTTGCAAAGACAGTAGAGCAACGATGTTAGAGCCGTTGTTGGAAAGTATGACTTCCAATACAAAAATATAGATCCATGACCAAGCACATCTCAAAATGCAGAAAAGGAGCATTATTTTTAATATTCTTTTCCAAATATTCCATTCAGTTTTTACCCAAGATAGATTGAACTTCTCTGGCTGTGGTTTTTTTTCCAATTTCTCTTTATACTGGTTCTGACAACTTTTTGAACTCCAAATTTAAAAAGTCATAGTTTAGTCTTCAAAACTCAAAGCAGGCAAGATTTCTGTCAGCCAGGTCTGATGCGTTTTATTGCAGTCACCCTGCATACACACTTTTGACATAGCAGCTATTATACTGTCATTATGTGGCACAATAATATGTATTTGTATATATCATGTACATGATATATATAAAGCCTCTTTCTCCTCCCAATAATTCTGCAACTACAACTTTTTAGATACAGGAGTAATTTTTTCCAGTGCTGAAATTCTGCTATTTCTGGGATAACACACAGTATGCTGCAGTTGCACTCAGTTTTGTGAAAAGACAGAACTTTTCAAGCAAAGTCATAGAATCACATTGCACAGACAGAATGTAATCTCCATTTTCGGGTAATACAAAGGCTCTGGGTTTTAGCAATACATGGTCAGAGCTGTTTTTTCATGTTTCACTGAGAAAATCATGGTTCTGCAAACCATAATGTGCAATCTCCGTAATCAGAAGTAAGTTTACCAATAAATTGAGAGAACAGTGTTATTTATCTGGACATCCTTACCAGAAGCATCACATATTTTCTTAGGAGGATTTGCAGTGGATAAGTTCAGTCAGAGTAGCTTTTGTTGTCATTGAGAAAAAACACCCAAACAATTCCTTATGGCCCACAAGACATAAAATTTTTTGTTGTTATATTCCTGCATTCACATGCTCTATTTTTAACAGCATTAAAATCACTGTAGATGATTCATTCAATGAAAAGTTTTTCTTACCTCCAGAGTCTCTGATTACCTTTTCATTCTCCAACATCTCAAAGCTGTAGGCTCAGGCTTCCAGTTTGACCACAGCATTTTCCTTGCGTTCCATTAGTGTCTCAATCTCATTTGATATTAACAAACTCAGTGAGGAGTATAAAGCAGCTGTCCATGACCACTTTTATAGAACATTAAATTAAGATCATGGTAGAATTAAACCAGCAAAACTGTTTCTAGAAGAAAACTGCTAAAACCACCTTAGGGTGCAAAGTACTGAGAAGAGTCATGAATAGAAGAAGAAAAGATTGGGAGACGAAGTACAAAGGACATTGGTGAAGTTATAACGAAGTGGACAAAGAGCTATTTTCTTCCTCAGAAATATTCTCTGAATTCTAGGTTTTGGTTTTATTTCGCAAACATGACCAGGGTTGATGTTAAGCTTTTTTGCCTTTGTCTTTTCAGAAAGTTGAGTTAGGTGGCTAGCGTGCCAGTCTGGCTCTGAAGGACATTGCCAACCGGCAAAGCCCATGTTCTGTTAGCATCCAGCACAGAAAATGGGTAAACATCAAGGACTGTGAAATTTCTGATTAAGAACAACATGAAATCAAGAAAGAAGCATGACTAACCAGATGTCCTTACTAACCTGATCTTCTATTGCAAGGTGACCTGCTTAGTGGATGAGGGAAAGGCTGTGGTTGTTGTCTATCTAGACTTTAGTAAAGCCTTTGATACCGTTTGCCACACCATTCTCCTGGAGAAAATGCTGCTCATGGCTTAGACAGGTATACTCTTTGCTGAGTAAAAAACCATCTGGATGGCCAAGCCCAAAGAGTTGTGGTGAATGGAGTTAAATCCAGTTGGTGGCTGGCCACAAGTGGTGTTTCCAGGGCTCAGCACTGGGGCTGGTTCAGTTTCATACCTTTATCAACGGTCTGGATGAGGGGATTGAGTGCTCCCTCAGTAAATTTGCAGGTGGCACCAAGCTGGGTGGGAGTGTTGATCTGCTCAATGGTAGGAAGGCTCTACAGGGATCTAGGAATCTGGACAGGCTGGATCAATGGGCTGAGGCCAACTGTAGAAGGATCAACAAGTCTGAGTGCCAGGTCCTGCACTTGGGTCACAACAACCCCATGCAATGCTACAGGCTTGGGGAAGAGTACCTGGAAAGTTGCCCAGCAGAAAAGGACCTGGGGGTGTTGGTCAACAGGTGGCTGAACATGAGCCGGCAGTGTGCCCAGGTGGCCAAGAAGGCCAACAGCATCCTGGCCTGTATCAGAAATAGTGTGGCCAGCAGGAGTAGGGAAGTGATCGAGCCCCTGTACTCAGCACTGGTGAGGTCGCACCTCGAATCCTGTGTTCAGGTTTGGGCCCCTCACTACAAGAAAGACATTGAGTTGCTGGAGCGTGTCCAGAGAAGGGCAACAAAGCTGGTGAAGGGTCTGGATAACAAGTCTTATGAGGAGTGGCTGAGAGAACCAGGTTGTTTAGCCTGGAGAAAAGGAGGCTGAGGGGAGACCTCATCGCTCTTTACAACTACCTGAAAGGAGGTTGTGTTGAGGTGGGTGTTGGTCTCTTTTGCCAAGTGACAAGTGATGGGGCGAGAGCAAACAGTCTCAAGTTGTGCCAGGGGAGGTTTAGGTTGTATATTAGGAAAAATGTCTTCACTGAAAGGGTTGTCAAGCACGAGAACAGGCTGCCCAGGGAGGTGGTTTTGTTCCTGGAGGTATTTAAAAGATGTGTAGACATCGTGCTTAGGGACATGGTTTAGTGGTAGACTTGGCATGTTATGTTTATGATTGGAGTTAATGATCTTAAAGGTCTTTTCCAACCTAAATGATTCTATGATTCTATTCTATGATTTTGTCTGAGAAAAATGCCTCAGATACTGTGCAGCTTTCTGTGATAATACCTATTAGTACCCGCTTTCAGTATGTGGTCACTGGGGGAAAAGTAGAGTAAGAGCAAAGAGGTGACTAGGAAGAGGGCATGGCATTGTCAATTGAATTTGGAAAGTAACTACATAAATAAAATTTGGGCATCTCTAGGAAGAGATTTGGGCAGATGTAGCAGGAATCTAAACAATCATTAAACCTGATCACTTCTCTTCCTTTGTGCTCTCCTCAGGAGAATCAGTGTCCCAGATGTGGGATGGGAATTCATCATTTGGGGAGAAAAGGGGGAGAGGGTTGATTCTGGCACAATTCCCCTTCAGCTTCAATCCTGCAAAATCCAAGGCATTGCACAAAGGGTAAGCCAAGGTGGGCACTGGCCAAAAAAGTCACTTCATCCCCTCAGACAAGCAGCATGGTTTCTTGCAGCAATGGTCACCTGCATTCCCCGTGGAGCAGAGTACTGGCCACACAGTCAGCACCTCTGGCATCTCATGACGCTCAGGATCCCTGCAACAGCTCTCATTTTCTCCTCTTGGAACTTATGAAAGATGACCAATACTGACTGCACTCACCAACTGCCTGCAGGATTTTAAGACTGAGCAAACATCTCCTTATTCTTTTAATCCAATTTTAGCCTTTATCAGATGTATGGACTGTCTTACGGAGGTGCCAATTACCACAGTGAGAATTTAAACCTACTGACGACAGGCTAGATTTTCTGAGTTGCCTTTTACAGCTCCTGAGAGGGCACCTGAAGATTGCTACGCACCTACAGACTGCACTAAAACACCTGCTGTAATCAACAGGACTGTTTGTCCAAAGCTGGGGCACAGCATCAAGTCGTAGGATTGCTCTACAGTGTGCTGCTCTTCAACTTCTTTTCAAGCAGTGCCAACATGCCCTGGCTCCAAGTCTAAAAGCTAATGGGATGCTCTCATGAGTAAGCACTTTCCAGACTGAGTGCACTGTGATCTCTCTGAACTCTGTGTCTTTGGGGAGAAATTTCTCAAGATTGCTTGCAGACCCCTGCCTCCCTCCACCTCTGCGTTGTGCCACCGGTGGCTTGGCCTGTCCATCCACTATTGTACCAGCAGCGAGTGCACAAGGACTAATCAGGGGCATCTAACCTTATCTCCAAATTGGTGCTGCCTTGCTGTCTGACCAGGGGTAGCCACTGAAATTTTCATTCCATAAGGACTGTTTTCCAGTGGCTTCTAGACAAATTTCCATTTAAATGCTTTTTTTAGGGTTTTGTTTTGCTTTTTTTTTTTTCCTGAGCATGAGCAGGAAAATATACACCAGAATCTAATAAACACTGAAAGCCAAGCTGGGTTATTTTGGGATGCTGCATCTACAGTGATATTTTGCACTGTTAATTTAACTAACAGTTCTTTTCATGATAGATAAACCAGAATATAATCTAGCTCATCTTCTAAGAGCGGAATTTGTTCTCTACCACTAATGGGAGTAAAAATTAATAAAGTCCTACTTTAGTGAGGATAGTACGTTTAGGTAATTCTGAAAGAATGAGAGGAGCCCACCTGCTAAGGGAAACAATGTATTTTACACTTGTCACATGCAGGTGTTTATATTAAATCATGTACTTGATCTTCATTATTCCCCTGTTTTCTCATTTATAAGCTGTAGATTTGCTTGGTTTTGGAAAGCTGTTTGACATACATAGGAGAAAAGGTAGATAGAAGTTCTTAGAGAACAGCAAAACCTGAGGAATTTCTGCTCTCCATTTTTGTTTACATTTATTTCCTTCTGCTTGATCTCCTACATGTATATTTTACTTTTAAGGATTTCTCTGTTAATTTTACTCTGTTGGTTTTTTTTTTACCTTAAGCATTTATGCTCTTGATGTCAATGATTCAAAAAGCAGGGAGATGATGTCACTATGCAAATGAGTGAAGGTGAGATTTCATAACATGAGAGGATGATCATTCTCCTTTTGCTTTCCCTTTTGCTGTTTCCTAGCCTGAGGCATCTCTTAATCTACTCTCCAGACACATTTTAAGCATGCTGTGGTAATATTAACAAAGGGAGTTTGTCGTATCAGAGAATGTATTGTTTGCAGAGAATTTAAGATGCAGTCACAATGAAGAAAAGTCTACTGTAAACTGTTTTGGTTTTTTTTTTCCCTAGGCAAAATAGAAGAGACTGAAACATTTACTGTGTTGGGGTAATAGTATAGTGGTATAACGCTCTTTGTACCTGTGATACAATGTCTCTGCCTTAGTATAAACTCACTATGCAATACGCCCAGTTTACTGAAATTCTGGAAGCTGATAACAATAATTAAGCAATAAGACATGGTGAGTACTATTTTATCATGCCATCGCAGAATGCCTAGGTGCGTTGTTAGGCACACAGCCAACTGCTTTGAACCACCTGGAAGAATTATTTTTACTCATATTGTTGACAGTGCTAGGGAATGATCTGACTTGCTTGCAGCTATGCAGTTATGACACACTAATCACCCTGGTAAGAGCTCGTCTGCTTAGTAACCAGACTAATATTAACTTAAGTAATAATGATGGGGGGTGAACATTGCTGATGGTTTAATGGCTGATGGGGATAAACACATGGCCCAAGGCATAACAACAAGCCCTTAGTCTTCAAGCAGAGCCCCAAAATGCAGCTGTGTGTGTTATTATAAGATGAGACTGGCTGTAGGTGTTTTAGGTTTGGAGGAAGGGCCAGAAAAAGGCAGCATCCCTGGGTAAGCGTAGGGTATGCCTAAGGAGTAAGGTGTGCATGAGCCATATGATTTAAATGTGTGCTCGACATTTCATAGGGGCTGCAACAATGTGTAAATTGACCTGAATAGCTTCTAGTTTTCTTTTTTGAAATACTTAAGATTTTTGCATTCAATTGACTTAACCCGTCTTAAAAGGTTATGTTTCCAGAAAATGTGATATCCTCAATATGGACACTTCATCTTCTGATGTACAGTTTAATCAATTATTAGGAAGACAAAAAAAAAAAAGAACAACTCCATTCCAGCTGAAACCAGGACAAACTGCATCTCTTGCCTTCATTGCAGCCTTAATAACATAACGGTCTGCCCTTGTGCATTGCTACTAATGCTGCATACATGTGCCTTGGGTAACAATCACATCAGGATTTCTCAGCAATAGCCATTAAGTTTCAAAACTGCACTGTGAATATTGGGAAGAGTCATGCTCTCTGAGACACCACACCTGGGTTTCTAGGCTAGGAACGAAATCTCTGTCTGCTTCCTGTATCATCAGGGGAGGATGAGGTGGTGTTCAGAGCAGGAGCCTAGCTGGGATGCTGGAAGCAGCACTCCGCAGGAGTGCCCCTTTTCCTCTGCTCAGTGCAGTGGGGACTGAGGGTGCTGAACCTTTCCATTCAGGCCATTAGGTTAGATGCCTAAAAAATTAACTGTGGCAACTTAAGCTTATAATGTTAAAATTTTGTATTGTATGTGGAAAGTGATTGAGTTACTAATTTTGAATGAAGGCTAAAGCAGTTTTGGGTGCTCAGCTGATGACAACTCATTGCTTCTTAGAAGATGCTGAATATCCACCACTGATGTCTAAAGGAAGCCCAGCTGAAGTGAATGAACACTTCGTTACTTGTTCAGTGGTATCATTGCTGCATTTCATCTAAACTTAACTGTCCAAATAAAGAGGTAGCTAATGAAATGACTGGAGATGAACCTCCTGATTTTGCTTGAAATGTTCATTGACTGCCAGGATGCCCTGAGGGAAGAAACATTGATGTATACTTTAGGTGAAAGAAAGCTCATTTACTCTGCCTTTTTCCACTGCCTCCATGTTATATTGGTAGATGCTGACCCATAACCTCATCCTATAATATTGATTTGGGTCTGTTCTCACTGAATATCACCTGGTTCTCTAGTAACACCCACAGGTCACAGCCATATTGTAATGCAGGTCATTCTTTAAAAGGCTTGTTTTCTATCAAGTAAGTTTCACTGGTATCGAAAGTGAAATTTAAATGACTGAATAAAATGCAATGACTGACAGCAACCAATGACTGAATTATTCATTACTGCATTCTTTCCCTCAGACTTACCAGCACTGTAGTTTAGTTCTTCCTCTTTTCAAGGTGGGATCTGCCCCACCACTCTGTCATCATTACAGTGCATAGGACAACCAGAGTAGCAAGAAAAGTTACTTAAGTCTTATTTGCAGCTGGGGAGGTCAGGGAGCTGAGCTGAACTCTGCAAGAGCTCCCCTGCCTTCCGCTGTATTGACTGTGTGGAAGGTGAGAAAGAGAAGCCTTCTGACTATGGTCTCTGATATAAATGCCTGCAGTGAATATGTACTGAACAGTAGGCAAATTATGCTGGATTTCTAAAAATCCTTGTCTTGGAGCACGAAAGACATAGTTAGCCCAGTTCCAGAGGAGTAGGAGATTGTGCCATGCATTTTTACTTTCCCAATAAAAAAATCTTAACAAGACTTTATGAAGCTTTCAGCTTTCTCCAGATCTGTACAGTGAACCCGTGAGGCACAGTACAAAATCATTAATAATGCCGTTATTTGGATGCTTACAAGTACTGTCCAATAAGATGTTTGAAGAAAAATTGATTTTCTGTTCTTAATAAGTCAAGGGCCTATAAGCAGTTTTGCCTCTAGTGTTGCACCTGGAACATCATTTTGTACTACTTTGTCTACAGAAATGAATACTACTTCAGAATGCAAATTCAGTAAATGCATTAACACAAACTTCTATGCACCATTTACAACAAGGTTTATTTTCTTTGAAAATATTTCTAAATAAAATGGGAGTGAAGGTGTTTTATAAATTAACAGTATTCATGGTTAGGCAAATGGCTGCAACTAAGCTTCTTCGCCTCTCTACAATGCTATCCCTTCAGAAAATCTATCATGTTCTTTTCCCATTTTTATGCTAAGTGCTAAATGAAAGCAGTGATCATCCTTACCCAAGAGGCCTGACTTGGTCCAGTATTGACATTATTCCCTTTGTGAGTGTGTGGCTGATGATGAATATGGTAGATTCCTTAAAACAATGTATTGATTAACCTCATGATAGGAACAGAGCATGATATAAAGGAAGAGGAAAGCCTCTAGACAAGCTGTCTAATTCCTGAAAGGGCCTCCAAACAACTCTTGCAAATTAGACACTTTTTACACAGCAAAGTTTTGCCTTGTCAGTTTTCCGCTCCCTACCCTGCCATTTACCACCTATTTCCTGAACTTCACAGAAGGTCATGCCAAGCCCTTTGAATCAGCTGTTCACCAAGTCATCTTTGAACAAATTCCGAAGAGTTTGTGGGGAGGTCTTTCATCCTCATTGCATCATTTTTCTTCATTATTTCTATCCTGAGAGTCCTGCTGCCCAGTCCTAATGTAGCTACATATTCCAAGGTCACAATACAACATTAATGCATTTCAGACTATACGTACAAAGTTTAATTCGTATCCAGACTCAGGCTAATAGGGCTGTATTCAGGCACAGTCACAAACACCCAAGCAGTGCGGTTGTATTTCCTGAGAATATTTTACCTGCTTTATGTAAGGTTTTGGGTTCCAGGCACAGTGTCTCCAGCTCTCGCTGGGACCACAGTGCCAGATGGGACCAACCTCACTGATCAGCCTGTTGTCCCATGGGTCTGTGCACACACTCCTCAATGAGGCAGGAGCCAGCAGCTTTGTGAAGAGATGGCACTGAGCTGCGACCTCAGCTTGACACCTGCTCCCATGCTCTGAGTCTTGCGCACAGGATGAGGAAAATGATGAGCATCTACAAATGCAAGTATGTGTGTGGACACCCACAGACATGTGTGCACGGAGAGCGTTTACTGTGCTTTCATGTCAGTGTAAAAAGGACGATGTTTTCTGAAAATATTGCTGTAAACAGTTGCAAGTCAGGGCTATGCCAAACTCTGGGAACATGAAAGCAGAGATTTTGAAAGATGTGCTCCTAGAGGTAAAGACCTGTATTTGTATTGAAAGTATAATCTCATTTTTAAGTGGATTTTCCCCACTGGCTTCCTATAGGCAAAGGAATCTTACTGGAGACACCTATTTAAAAAAAAAATCCTAGTTGTGTATATGACAATATGTATTTCAGTTATAGACACCGAAAGCAGAAAAGACCACACATGTAACATATCACACTGCCAACTCTCTTGTCTCCCTGAATTATATTCTCTAACATTCTTTTTTGTCCATGGAGTCTTGTAAATCTGTTATTCAGGTTTAAACAAACATAGGGTAAGTAACAGATCAATAATAGGTATACCATAGATCCACAGAGGAATGTGTAGTAAATCAAGATTTTTTTCTGAATGCATTTCCCATAGCATTCTTCTGGAGAAACTGGCTGCTCATAGGTTGCACAGGCATACTCTTTGCTGAGTAAAAACCATCTGGATGGCGAGGTCCAAAAAGTTGCGGTGAATCAAGTTAAATACAATTGGTGGCTGGTCACAAGCGGTGTTCCCCAGGGATCAGCACTGGGGCTGGTTCTGTTTAATATCTTTATTAATGATCTCGATGAGGGGATCAAGTGCTCCCTCAGTAAGTTTGCAGATGACACCAAGTTGGGCAGAAGCATTGATCTGCTTGAGGGTAGAAAGTCCCTACAGAGGGATTTGAACAGGCAGGATCGTTGGGCCGAGGCCAAATGTAGAAGGATCAACAAGTCTGAGTGCCAGGTCCTGCACTTGGGTCACAACAACCCCATGCAACGCTACAGGCTTGGGGAGGAGTGGCTGGAGAGATGCCTGGCAGAAAAGGACCTGGGGCTGCTGGTTGACAGTCGGCTGAATATGAGCCGGCAGTGTGCCCAGGTGGCCAAGAAGGCCAACAGCATCCTGGCCTGTATCAGAAACAGTGTGGCCAGCAGGAGTAGGGAAGTGATCGTGCCCCTGTACTCAACACTGGTGAGGTCGCACCTCGAATCCTGTGTTTAGTTTTGGGCCCCTCACTACAAGAAGGACATTGAGTTGCTGGAGCATGTCTAGAGAAGGACAACAAAGCTGGTGAAGGGTCTGGAGAACAAGTCTTATGAGGAGTGGCTGAGGGAACTGGGGTTGTTTAGCCTGGAGAAAAGGAGGCTGAGGGGAGACCTCATCGCTCTCTACAACTACCTGAAAGGAGGTTGTGTTGAGGTGGGTGTTGGTCTCTTTTGCCAAGTGACAAGTGATGGGGCGAGAGCAAACAGTCTCAAGTTGTGCCAGGGGAGGTTTAGGTTGTATATTAGGAAAAATGTCTTCACTGAAAGGGTTGTCAAGCACGAGAACAGGCTGCCCAGGGAGGTGGTTTTGTTCCTGGAGGCATTTAAAAGATGTCTAGTCGTGGTGCTTAGGGACATGATTTAGTGGTAGACTTGGCGTGTTATGTTTATGGTTGGACTCAATGGTCTTAAAGGTCTTTTCCAATCGAAATGATTTTATGAATCTATGATTCTAAGATAATTTCCAAATAAAATGTAGAGAAATACAAATTCCCACTCTTTACATAATTCAATGCAACTGAAACACAGAACACCTTTTGAACCTTCCCGAATGCCAACACTTTCTTCAACTGAAGCATCGGAGCATCTTTGCAGTTGTCCTCCATTTGCTATACAAGTTCCCTGATGTTTAACCCATGATATAATAGAATATGAACGTACTTAGCTGCTGACTGTATTCTAATATATTCTCTGTGTTCTTAACTGTCTGCATGGTCAGTGAGACTCAAGGGGGAAAACCCAACACGCCGTTGCTGCCAAACCTCTGCATGCATGACTATGGCTGTGAAGGGAACATCAGTGAACAAGGGAACAGGCTTGTGCCTACAACGTTTGTACACCTGCATTGTTTTGGGAATCTGACTCAACCGTCTTCAAGGTATTAATAAGAACTTCACACTTTAATATGAATGTTAAAAGTAAATACTTTTTTTTCACTGCTTCTAAGTTTTTATGTATTTTGCTTTTATGGCTTTCTATTTCTAAGCATACATGCAATCTATAAAAATGACATACACTTTTCAGCACCTTCAGCCTTCAGATAACGCACTGAAAGCTGGACAGGTTTCTGAAATTTGTAATTTAAAAGCAGCCCACATATAAAAAATACTGTTTCCAAACATGAAGTTAAATGCAGCTTAAATATAGTAAAATATTACTCCTATCTTTAGAGCCAAAATTGCTAATCTTCTAACTCTTTATAAGGAAGAAATTTTTCACAATGAGGATGGTGCAACACTGGCACAAGTTGCCCAGAGAGGTGGTAGATGCCCCATCCCTGGAAACATTCAGGATCAGGCTGGATGGGGCTTTGAGCAACCTGATCTAGTTGAAGATGTCCCTGCTTATTGCAGGGGAGTTGGACTGGATGACCTTTAAAGGTCTCTTCCAACTCAAAGATTCTATGATTTTATGATATTATTATTACATCTATATACAGTATTTGGTAACTGTAAGTGTTATGCCAGTATTTTATGTATAAGGTTAATTGACTTGCTTTCCCACCAACTCATTAAACTGATTTATTTTTTTAGAAGAAACACATTTTCTGAAAAACAAGCTCACTTCATGCTTTAAATTTTGCTTCTCTTATGATCAGCTCCTTGCATGTCAACTCTTCTACGTGTAGAGCAGCACACACGATAGCAGGTTTCAGCTCAAGGAAGTAAATGGGCAAACAGTTTGATTGCAGATGTGATACCATACTCAGCAGAGCGCTAGATGAAGACCTTGTCTTACAAAGTTAAAACAAGCATATTTACTGCATTAGGAATACATTCTGTCCTCTCACTCCAGGTCAAAGGACTTTTAAAAACATTCTGAGATTTTAAAAGAGAAACTTTTAAATTTCATTGGGTTTGTTTGTTTGTTTGTTTTAATTTGCCTTTTGAAACTCATAAATCTTGTTTCTAAACTTTTCTCAGAAAGCACGTCAGCTGGAAATTGTTGTTAAATGAAAGCAGAGTCTCAAAGTCTCATGTTCACAGGATTGCAGGAGCAGGCACTTTCCTTTACAAGATGCTAACTGTTCTAAGAAGGGTGATTTCAGCCCCTGTTGGCATCTTTTGCCTCCTTTATTTCAATCCCGCTACAATGAGCCCAGCTTTTCCTCGCTATGCTTTCTGTGGTACCGCCACCTGAGTACATCTGCTGAGTCCTGCTGAGTCCAGCCAAGTGTTAGCCAAATGTTAGACAGACACCTGACCAGGGTGCAGCCACAGGCTAGCTGGAGATTACTGCCAAGCAGCATATAATAATGACATTTTACTGCCTTTCTCTGAAACAGGGGTGCTAATTGGTCTCTCGCTACCCTGCCACTAATGCTGGTAAGATGTGCAAGAACTTAATTGTATTTGCGACATCATCCACTCTCTCAAACTTGGTCGAAACCTGTCCATAAGTCCAGAAGTCACAGGGAGGAGGAAGGAAGGAAGCTGACAGACAGACAGACAGGCAGTGTGATCACGCCAGTCCCACGCCCTTCGAAACCCAACTGGAAACACAGCTCAAACTCCACCGCGGCTCTGCAATTCACTGTAACACAGAAGAGAATGCGTAAGACGCAACGGTGATTTCAGTTGCCCGGCTGAGCTGCAGACCAGTCTCAGCGGCTGTCTAACAACGGCTTGCTCTTGCACGTGCCTTGGTCAGGTGGATTGCAGCAGAGGGACCAGCTGGGGACAGAAGATGGTATTTGATTTCTTGCCTGTGACCATATGGTCTGTTGGTTTGCTTGTATTATACTTGGTGTAGCACTTAGTAAAATAATTACCTGGAAAAAAAAAAAAAAAGAATCAGCGTAACTGTGATCAATAATCGGGCTGCAGTAAAAATAGGTAAGTGCTGCATGTGCTGTGAGTGCATACATATGTTGGGGGAGTACAGTATTAACCTGTCACTTAAATCAATCTTGTGAAAGAAAAAATCCAAGCAGAGCTGACACTCTGCTTTGGGAAACCAGGAACCGGCAAAATTTCTGTATCACGATTAATAAGGAGAGCATCTGAATGTATACTTACATGTCATATAAACCCTCCATCTTAGAGAAAACACTTAGCAGAAATCTTTCGGCAGACTTTATTCATGCGGGTTGCTGACTGCAGTGACAGGGCGAGTGGCACAGGGCATCGTCTCTATAGTAACACCGTCACCAGAGGCTTGCGATCCGTGTTTCCAAGAGCAGAGCGGCACGGTGTAAGTGGAGCTACCACAGCTCTCCTTTTCCCAGCTTTGGCCCTGCCATGAGTACTGATGCTGCCTCTCGCTTCCCTGGCAGCTTAGAAGAAACGTAACCTGTGACTATACTTCTGCCAGCCCAATGCAGCTTCTCCTTCTTGTTATCAGAATGTTTGGCACAGCGTGTAGCCCTGGAGAGCACAGACAAATACAGCAAACACCCTGCTTTAAGTTTTAATTTGCTACTGTAAGCCCAAGTGAAAGTGCCATCCAGGAAGTTTTCCATAAAGAATAAGGGGAATGGAGTGGAAAAAAAGAAGATAAGTGAAGATTTCCCCACTGTGCTACTCTCCTTGGTGGCGTGGTGGGCTCAAAAGCTGGATTAAAACCAGAGCTCTGCAGGTGACTGCAGAAGACAAGCTCAGTCTGTACCACCAGGCTCTGAAGAAATTTCCAGTTTGATCTCAACTTGCCTTGCCTGAATACCACCAGCAACGGCTGCTAAACGTGCTCCTTTTCTGGAAGTTTCAGGCTTTTAGGTCTAGGACCCCATCCAGCTGGAGGCTCAGCAGTGATGATAAAGCAAAGCTCACAGTCAGCTAAGCTAGATGGAGAGTAGTCTTTTTGATGCAGGTGAGGAATGTTGCTTGTCTCAAACAACAGCTCTTAAGATTTCCTTTGTATTATTTGCTTTTCTTGTATTTTATCTGGACCAGCTAAATGGGAAAGCTGGAGGCTTCTCACACATACCTTGCTACGAAAATAGGTTAGTATTGCATTCCTGCATCAGTCTCATACAAAACAAGGGGCTATATATTACAATATTTTCATCCTTCGCCTGCTAAAAACATGTCAGTATTTTCACCTCTTTCTGATGTAGCCCTTTCAGTCCTCACTCTTCATTAATCCTAACTCCTATCCAAAGGCAGTGCGGGAGGATGGCTGAACTCCCTTGCACAGCACAGGGAGTTGTGCCAGAACAGATTGCAAGGAGAGTGATGAAGCACAACTCAGCTCCCTCCTTCTCTTCTCAAGATAGAAACTGTGCTTTGGAAAAAAACAAGCATCCGCACTAGGCGTGCGCAGAACTCACCCATCATCTGCTAATTACCATCAACATCCCTTTATGGCCTGAAAGGTGAAACAAGAAGTCAAGCTTCAGCCTTTTCCTGAGGTACAATAGGGTGAATCACTGGTTTTGTAGTCTTGAAAAATATAAATAGTTGATGAACTACAGATTACCATTGTTTCCCAGCCCCTTTTCCTGCATGGTATGTATCACACAGGAGCCAACCTAAAATCTATCTCCGTACAAGGATCATATATCCACCCTTGTGAAATGAGCTGTTAAAGTAAATGCATTTAGGTGAATCCTAGATGATCATTAAATTCCCAATATCTTACACTTCGAATGCAAAAAGTCTTTGCCGTGACTTACAGATTTTCTCCTGCAAGAGCAAGTTTCTTCAGCCCTTCCTCTTGGATTTTTCAAATGTCAACATTTTCAGTGCTGTTGTTAGATTCACGGTTGGTAAAAAAGTCTGGGAAGTGCTACAACAGTGGTAAATTTTATCACCTCCACTGGAGTATTGAAGGGTTCTGAGACTGGACAAGTAGCCCCCAGGTTACTCCTAAGCATAGCAGAGTGTCAAGCTGACAAAACAGAGGGGAGGGTAACTTGAAGGCTAATGTCGCCAGTAAGTGTGAAAATAGAAATACCACATTCAGAGCAATGAAGAAATCTCAAAAGCCAACTTATTAGCTGAAATTGTGAGGAAAGATTAAAGATTAACAAATTAAAATAAACTTTACAATTCTTCTTTTTTTTTTTTTTTAATTTTTAATCAGTGTAGTTTTCGAAAGCAGAATTTGGCCAAAGAGCTTTTTGAGAAGGCTTATTCAAGGAGCTTATAGCTTCTTCATAGTCACTAACAGACAGGGATATTGTCTGTTTATTTCAACACCTGAGAAAAATCAAAGCAATCCTGACATCAGGGTCACCTTAAAAAAAGGCTCGTCTGGTAATTCAAACTATTTGTGTTTTGACAAAGAACATTCACAGACCCTGACAGTAAAGTTTGTTGTTTGTTTGCTCTACAGCTAGAACAATTCTCATGGTTTATTGCACTACTTCACTGAAAACAGTTTACTCTTGCACTAGAAATTCCAGCCCAATACTGTTATGTTATTTTATGAAACCCGGTATTATGCATCTTCACAGCTCACACGTTATTTTAGTCTGAATGTCTTTATTTAGATTATTGCAGCTAGCACAGAAAGAATCGTTATAACATCTCCTTGACGAAGCACACAGCTTGTACAAATGCACACAACAATATCATCGCTCTTGGACTACCTCACATGGAACAGCCCCAAGACGGAACGTGAACCTCATTCTATACCTCAGTAGGCACTGCACAGCTTTGATACTGCACGGTTTCATATGCTACTAAGCAGCAATAAATAGTAATCCATCCAAAGTCGTGGATTACATGCAACCCCGCAACAGGCTAAACAGTCTCAAATCTATGCACCTCCAAAATAAGTAAGTACATAAAACCCCAAACCCCATCATTTACAAAATATCCTATCAGTTTAGGGCCAAATATCTCTCTTTTTGGTAATGGTCCTGTAGCCTCTTGAATTTAATGGATGACCAAGGGCCAGATTCTGCCAAAATAAACAGGAGAATGAGAACAGACATAAAGTAAGAAAGAGCCATACCATACAGCCTCTTTTTTGGTGTTGTCATGGACATTTTCATTCTCCAAAAAGAATGAATAATATCTTTAACTCTGATCTCTCATCCGGGCTTGTTTCAGCTACTGGGTTTTATTTTTTACTAATCAAAGCACAGCAACTACTTTGATGAATCAGCCTTTGGCTAAGAATGAACTTTAGTCAAGTAACAGCTTTGAGTTTCTGAAACAGTTCTTCCAGGCTTGGGTAAGTACAACTATAGATGAGGACCAGAGCTATCCCCAGGTCCACTAGTGAAAATAAGAGCAATGCCATGGTGAACAATGGTATTATTTTCCTTCACATGAAAATGGTTTGGCAGGGACATTGCACAGAGACATTAATTGAAATGGCTTTTTATGAGATAAATGACTGGGATGGTTTTTATATTGTTTTAAATGCATGTTTGTTCACCTCTATTTTCCAGTGTGATACCAAATATTTGTATTTATAATCACCTGCCCAAGCACAGTATTTGGTAATCAGGACACATGATACCCAGAATAGTGATTCATTAATCTACCTCTCACTGCTGGCACCTGAAACCAGAAAAAATAGTAGCAATATAAATACAGAAGAAATACTCCGTTCCTTCTTTTGTTAAGGCTACATTTACCAAACAGAGAGGCATATACCATGGGTATCATTTTGCCTTCACTTAAACCCATCATATTCACTATTCCCTCTCTTCCACTGAAACAAAAGAATAATGGGACATGCTGATGATGGCTGAGCTAAAATATGGTTTAAGGCTGTCTGCATGCTTACACATGTATGTGTGTACAATAGCATTCAGTGTTTGAAAAAAATAAAATTACATAAAGTTTACTTTAAGTATACACTTTTAACACAAAAAACAACCGTCTAAGATTTCATAGGATGTTTTTGACAGCTCCCCTTTAATTTGCAACCTGGGTGATGCTGGAGCTGTTGGATGGATGTCATCAGTGTAACTCTGAAAATGACTAACCAGGCCATTGTGATCTTGTCCTCAATCAGTTTAATGATATCCCAAGAGGCTGATGATGGGATTTCTTATGGTTGTGGCATGTCACTCCTTGCAATTTTGATTTTTATACCCTGCAGTCATGAGCTTATGATCTAAGGTCCTTGAAAGGAACACTTCCATACTTCTGCCTTTATAGGTCACTTTTTTCTTTCCTTTTAAGATAGAATCATGGCCTTTGCGTTGTCATTTTACTTGCACGTTTGCATGTCATTTAGCACTTTCTTGCGTACATGTGCTGGAATTGGAGTATGTGGTGCTTGTCAATTCACACAACAAATAGTTCACAGATGTGGTGAACGCTCACTATTTATTCATTTTTAATGATAACTTTGAACGATGATGAAACCTTGTTATTTGTGCTTTTTCCTTATTTGTTTAATTATTACCTTACGGACTTTGCTTTCCTTCACTCAAAAGTAGCCCATTAACACAGACCCTTCAATGGTATGATTCCTTATTCAGTACCAATGCAGCAAAGTTTTCCACTTGATTTGCCAAAACTCAGACATCTTTATGTCACTGGGGTTCACATTGCTGCCTCAGCTGGTAATGCTGTGAATGCAATAATAAAAAAAGTTAGATGCATACAGAGATCATCCTATAAATAGGAGACGTCCTTCAGCTGTCAAAATGGAAAATTGTATTGTGTTTTACTGATAAATGGTGTTTACCTTTCATATTTAATTCATGGGGGGTAAAAAATTAAGGTTTTTTTTAATGCTACAACTGACAAAAGGAAAAAAAGGCTACAAAGGAGCAGTGCTTGCTTTCAAAGCACAGACATATGCTTCGTATCACAGTAGTGACAGACTGATTCACAGCAGTTACAGGTTCTGTGCCGTACTTCTGGATTAAAGTAATAGAAAATAAATGAAATGTTGGGGGTTCCAAAATATTGCCCAGATTTCTTATTTATTCATTTATGTACAAAAAATCTGCTTTTCAGTGGATGCAGGAGGAGACTGATGGGCATTTGGATGCACCAGAATGACACGTCAGGAGCAGAATTAGAGAGCAGTTTTTCTTCTGTCAGAAAAAAACGTTGCCACTGTCTAATTGTCCAGAGCCAATCTCATCCGTGTGAGACTGGGCACTGCTTTCAAAAGACATTGCCCTGATCTATACTGATTTATTAATCCCATCTCCTGAGCAGGCATTATTTGATCATGCACACAGCTGAAGTTTACTAACAGTCAGGTCAGAAAATTCATGGAGGAATCATGATGGGGCTGGATTTACACCACATGTCAAATTCTTGTTAATGAAATGAGAAACAGTGCAGAGTTTCCACTTTGTGATGATATTCTATTGAGCTGCCAGAAGTGGTTCAGCAAAGTTTAGGATATTGGGCAGAGAAAACTCATCTGTCAGGATTTTTAAAAGGGGAGTCTTGAGGGGTCTGAAGTGACTTAGAGACTTCTGAAGAGCTGACTAATCCCTGCTCTTCAGAATTTAAGGGTTTCAGGCAAGAATGGCCTTTTGAACCATCAGGCAAGATAACATGCATTTAGCTGTCTACTATGTTAAAATCTCTTCTTCTTTGGTACAGACCCTTTTTTACTCAGTGCCATCTCATCTCCAAGCATATCTCCCCCCCAAAAAAAACAACAGTTTGAAGGTAGCCCCACAGCAAGTGCCTAGCTTTTGCTCTGATCCTAGTTGCATCGCCCAGAGCAGGCAGGGCCAATGAGCCTGGTATGCGTAGAGGAACTCAGCCTGACATGCTACCCGGCGCCAGCTCTCGCTGAGGAGATCACAGGGCAGCTCTGCACAGGCACAGAGGTCCCATCAGAGGTTCTGCTGCATGTACACGACATCGCACATGTACAAAACCTGGGCCCAAGGCCATAGGATTAACTAGGATGGCCCTGCTGCTCTTAAGGTGAAGCAACATTTTAGGAGCATGTGACCAACAATTGCCGGGTGACAGCTGGTAAATAAATGAGAACACTGCACAGTCAGATTCTCACTGCCATGTGTTGACATCAAAGCAAGTAGAGTTATTCTGCATTCGTACTGGTAGAAATGAGATCAGCATCCCGCCTGCTGTATGTGAAGCTAGTGTAAATATAGAATAGGATAACATATTAAAATGAAACATGTGCCAGCCTTTTATATACAGTTTGATTAACTTCCAAGTGGTTTCTATAGCACAGAAACCATCTCATTTACAAAGACAAAAAAAAAATCAGAAGCGAGATCATTTGCCTGGATCTTGTATATAGTATACTGACACAACAGTTGCGTTGTGGTTCTAAAGATATGCACTTTTTTCACACTGCACATCGTTCTTCTGTATTAGACACATATTATTCCACAGCCTTCCGAAGATATCCCTTTTTTCCCCCACCCTCTGAGGGGCTATGTGCCTGAAGTCAGGCGTGTCCTTTGTTCTACAAGGATGCGGGGGGAGAGGCATGGGAACGTGCTCTGTGCTACCGCACACCCATACACGTTAGCCCCGCACAGGTCCGGGACCAAGGGAGAGCCCCGTGGCTGCGCAACCCCCCACCCACCCCTCTTGCCTTCGCCCCGCAGCTGCAGCCAGGCTGGACAATAGCCTTTCTTCCCCAGCACAACCCCTGCTGAAGCTCCACCAGTAACAACAATAGAGCATCGGACACGAGCAGCAAGTGGTGCCTGATGCATGGCATATTGTGGGCTCCCTGGATGTGCTCCCGGGGCGCAGCGGGAGTTTGGAAGTCTGAGAAATACCTCCAGGCAGTGCTTTCCTGGGGTTTTTTGGGACACGAGCCTGGACCTGCCCAGCTCCCAGTCTAGTGTGTATGTGTGTGGGGATGCTGCCCACCCAATGTCCTGAGAAAGCTCAGATGCAGCAGAGAACCCATCCTCCAAAACACTGCAAAGGGGCTGGGAATAAAAATTCCCAGTGAAGTTGACCCTGCTTTCACAGCCACACTGAAGTCGTAAACCTCTTAATTCCCCAGTCTTCAAGAAAGGCTGCCAGGACAAAGAAGATACAGTTTCCTAATGTAAGAAACAAGCTCATTGTGCTACATAGAGCCAAGACACACTCACACAGAGGTCACAAGCCCGTACTTACTACACCTGGCTAGAAGTATATGTTTTCCTTGGAAAATGTTTCTTTCTTTTTTTTTCCTTTTTGGTTGAATTATTCAGTTTTGCTTCACCTACACTCAGGAATACTTTATCATTATTATAATTATTAATTTGTGTTACAACATTACCCTCTAGCCCAAATCCAGGGTGAACAGTTTGGTGTTGGGTGCTGCAGAAATCTGAAAGGAAACAACAATGACTATTTCAGACAGATGAAAATGTCCTTCTCTGGCTCAATCCTGGCTCTTCCTATAAAAGCATGACCTATGCAGTATTCAAGGCCAACGTTTTTCCACCAATAATAGAATTAAACAGTTGCCCAAAACAAACAGATGCACGAGGAGGAGGATAAACCAGGGATAACATGAGCGTGCGTTCACGTAGATTAGCTGTGCACACAGTTTAACTCACCACCTGCCTCCTCGTTACCTGCGTGTTCAAGATAGCACTGGGTTTCACAAAGGGGTGAGATATTGCCTGATGCATTTGGCTGAAACGGCTGTTTCCTGTACAATGGTTTGTTAGCAGTCCTCCTTCCACCACAACGTGATGGCTGCATTTCAGCTACACTAACTGTACACTCGCACTGTGGTTCTTTAAATATATATGCAATGTATATGCTATGTAGAGAGACTAATACGTATATCTACATGCATGAGCTGTCTCTGTATGCACACACGCGTACATACACGCAAACACAGTTCTCTATATACATGCGTCTACAGATTAGAGTTCTGTAGGATGAAGAGTCTTTTAAAGGTATATTAAAAGTGTATACCTGGACATTCACAAGAGAAAGGCAGCAATAGAAGTCCAAATCCAGGTTTCAGCATGTCAGGTATTAATTATAATAAACATCTTGTCTGTAGGGAAAATTCCCTTTTTGCAGAGTTAATGGAAAATTAACAAGGCTTGATATATTTCATGCTTGAGTTGCTTATTCAGTTTTGTATCAGAAGGAAACAAACATATTGACTAGCCTGTCTTAAAATTACATTGGGAAGTAACTGCTTAAAATAAAGCAGTGGCTAAAAATGTAATGGATGATATCATTTTTACTCTTATGACTATGGCTCCTGGTTGCAACCTTCAGACCTGGACTCAAAGTGCTCACCCCGGAGGAGCTGAACCCACAGCTCCTTGAGCTGCTGGCTTCCAGAGGAAAGGGCTTTTCCTACCCTAAAGAGTCAGCTCCCCTTCTCCCACCCACACGTCTCAATCACCCCCACCAAGCTTTTATAAAGGCTATTCTCTTCCACAGAGAAGCATCCTTTAAGGTCTGAAATACGAATGAGCAGGAAGGGTCATAGGCATATTAGGGTCTCCCAGCCCTGCAGATACCACGTTCGGTAGCCTAGGTTTGCTTCTAATTGCATGGACTGATCATCAGTGACAGTGAATTGACTTCAAGACTGCATGATATCCCAGCTCTCCATTTGCACTCTTGTAGCTTTAGAGTTTTTGTAAGCAATCATGATGCTTTGCTATGAGTTTTGAAGGCAAAACATAGAGGTGAATAATTTAGGCCCCATATGTTTATTATTACATTTCAGAAATGGCCCCATCTATATTTTTGGCTGCTAATTTACACTCCACAGAACCCTTCTGGCTTCACAAGAACATAAGGCCACAAACATACTGCCTCTAGTTTTTCTCAGCTGTAAGCAACCAAGGATGTCCTGTCCCTGACACTATTCTTTCCCCAAGATATTCCTCCATGCCCCAAAAAATCTCCTTTAAAAGCCAGGGCAGGAAAAAATACTAAGGTCCAAAAGACTACAGGGGATGCAATACATGCACAGGCCCATGTGGATTTCAGGTGAGCATTGGGAGCTGGTCCCCTTGCTCATGGCTTAGCAACAGGAGAGGACCAGCGTCCATTGCTTGCATACAAACACATAGATGAGCTCTGTGGCAGAGTGCAGGGACACGCTCCTCTACTCCAGCAGCCTCCTAGATGGCCTCTGCCTGCAGAAGACCTTCGGGTTTGAGTTTTGTAAATGCCACTTTCCCCATCTCTGCTGCTTTCTTCTGTCTTGCTGTGTTTGATGTTTATTTTGTTCAATCCATCATTCATAACCTCTCAGTGCTGCTTTCCTCTCTTCCTCCTTTTCTTTTTCCTAACTAGACACTTCCAAGATGCATTTTTTTAACAGCCTTAGATACTGTATACACTGTCATTTCCAACCACTGTCTATTACTTTCCATGCTTAATGTAGGAACAATGCGAGCACAAAAATATTTGTGACGAATCAGGGACTTTCAAAATTGATCAAACCTCTTCTCCTCATTTTTTAATTATTATTTTAATATTCCCATTTTGCTAAATGAGCTTTTTAACTTACTGTTTGCTGTCTGTTCTTTCTCATGACTTTCTAATTGCCAAAATTTGTAGAGGAAATTTTGTTTAATAAAGCTAACGTCTGCTTGCTCAACACAAGAGGATGTTTGCTAATAAGAGGGCATTTAAATAATCAGCATCACAGCCCTCAGGAACAATGCAAGAAAACAGGAAACTGCAAGTCACAGTAGATCTGTAATGAAATGATACCCTCCACCCTAGCGTGCCATGTGGGAGGAGAACCTGAGCTCTACAAAATCAGCTAATCAGGGAAACAGAGGCCCTACTTGCATGAAACAGAATCAACAGCTAAATAGCATCTCAGGATGAGCTGCAAAAACAAATGAAAAGGGAGGAAGCCTTTTCCAAGGTAAGGACGTTCATACTGTAAGGCTTCAGAGAAGGTACTGCCCAGGCAGCTCTCACACACTGTCTGGATGCAGTGACAAGAAGATGAGTCCTATTGCCTTTCCTGCCCTCTAAAGTTTTCTCAGGTACTCTCACCCTCTCATTTCAAAAGCATCGTACTTAACTTTCAATGTTCTGGGCTCTTTTTCCATCAATGTATTTAGTGTGATCTACCAGAATTTTGAAGACTCCCAGGTTTGCTCATTTTCCATTGTTGAGGGGTCTTAAAATTGAGGATTAATTACTTCCTAGAGTATCAGTCACAAATAGGCATTAAAAGACAGCAGCAGGATTTGAATCCAAACATATCTAAATATTTGATAACAAAATTTTCTTATTTTTCCATTCCCATTATTTTTTGGGACAGTGCCACTTGCGTCAGAGCCCTTGGCCATCTGCCATCACCCTGAAAGGGGAACTGCCACAAAAGCCAATGGGAGATTAACGTAACAGTGACAGACTTGGCATGTTGCATCACTAATACTGAATTTGCTTACAGGGTCAGAAGATTTAATCACTGTTTATATCAACCCCCTTTGGCCATGTAATAGTTTATTCCATAACTGACACAGCATTAAAAACTTGAAATTCATTACCCACTGAACCACATATAGTAATTCTTCTATCGCTCACCCTTATGCAAGTCAACCATAGATGTTGTTTCATGACACCTCTGCAGTTCTTTATAGTTCTCACATCAAGTTGTCTTCAGCCTCTTGCCACTTCTGCCTACTTGAAGGTTCTATTTTCAGTACTAGTTTTTAAACTCCTGCCTCTAAAACTGTATGTGAAACGTACAGGAATGTAGTTTTGCATGCAAATGGGTATTCATTCATTCAAATTCATGCATTCATTGTTAGCTACTTCCTAGCTGGCCTTTGCACACATACAGAAATGCTAATTCTGAAAGCAGAAATAAAGGAAGGTTCAGCATATCTACACATGAACTCAAATATCCATTTGAATCTCGATGGCATTTTGACCTTTACCACTCACCAGCTCAAATTCAGAGGGAGGGATGTGCAAAAATAAGAAGGGGGGGGGGGATATGTTTTCACCCAAAATATGAGCCATAAGTGACACTACTGAAATTGAGCAATCATTTAAGCACCAAGGGAGTGAAGCTATTTCAGATTTATTTTGGATGAAAGTACAAACCACAGAATCATAGAATCATAGAATCATAGAACAGTTTAGATTGGAAGGGACCTTTAAAGGTCATGTAGTCCAAGCCCCCTGCAATGAGCAGGGACATCTTCAACTAGATCAGATTGCTCAGAGCCCCATCCAACCTGACCTTGAAGAATGTTTCCAGGGATGGGGCATCTACCACCTCTCTGAGCAACCTGTGCCAATGTTTCACCACCCTCAGTGTGAAAGATTTCTTCCTTATATCTAGTGGAAATGTACACTCTTTCAGTTTAAAACCATTACCCCTTGTCCTATGGCTACAGACCCCGCTAAAAAGTCTGTCCCCATCTTTCCTCCTTGAAGTATTGGAAGGCTGCAATAAGGTCTCCCCAGAGCCTTCTCTTCTCCAGGCTGAACAACCCCAACTCTCTCAGCCTGTCCTCACAGGAGAGGTGTTCCAGCCCTCTGATCATTTTGGTGGCCCTCCTCTGGATCTGCTCCAACAGGTCCACGTCTTTCCTGTGCTGAGGGCTCCAGAGCTGGACGCAGGACTCCAGGTGGGGTCTCACCAGAGCAGAGTAGAGGGACAGAATCCCCTCCCTTGACCTGCTGGCCACACTGCTTTGGATGCAGCCCAGGAGACACGTCAGGCCGGACTTGCCCTTGGTGAAGCCATGCTGGCTGTCTTGAATCACCTCCCTGTCCTCCATGTGCCATAGCATAGCTTCTAGAATGTGCTCCATGATCTTCCCAGGCACACAGGTGAAGCTGACCGGTCAGTAGTTCCCAGGATTCTCCTTTCTACCCTTTTTTAAAAATGGGTGCAGTGTTTCCCTTTTTCCAGTCTGCAGGGACGTCACCTGACTGCCAGGACTTTTAAAATATGATGGAGAGTGGCTTGGCCACTACATGAGCCAATTCCTTCAGGACTCTCGGATGCATCTCGTCAGGTCCCACAGACTTATTTATGTTCAGGTTCCTCAGGTGGTCTCAAACCTGATCTTCTCTGACAGTGGGAGGGAGTTTGTTCCTCCAGTCCCCATCTTGCAGTCAATTCACTTGAGGGGTATGGGAAGAGACACTGCCAGTGAAGACTGAGGCAAAATGCTCTTAATCCCAACTGAAACACAACAGGCACTCTCCATTTGCTTGGAGTGATAAAATTGAAAATCTACCAAGATTTTTTACAAAACAAAGACAATTAATAATTCTTCACAAAACTTTTGCAACTGAATCCAAATACTCACTCATAGTGTCTATTGACATAAGCAGCAAATAACCTCTAGATCAAACATTAAATAAACTCTAAACTTGGCAAATGAGCATCCCCAATCACATTGGGGCTGCTGACCGGGATCTCCACCAGGGGCTTTTAGCTGTCACCTGTGGGCTACTCCTGGGACAGCTGGGTAAGAAAAGCAAGGACATAGACATTGACACACACACACATGTGACATTTCCCTGGGGAAATGACCCTCCAGCACAAAGCAGCAATAAATGAAAGCAGGGCTGGCTCTGCAGAGAGTGGCCTGCAAGCCCATTTCCAGCTCACTACTTATTATCCCACATCATTTCACCCTTGATTTTACAAAGGTCTTTGCTACACCTTCCTTTCTGGTTTGCCTCACTGTTCAAAGTGGCCATGGAAAAAAATAGGTGTGTCACGCCTTTCACTGTCCCTGGCAGCATGGAGGTGAAAGATGTCCTTTCTAAACAATAACCCCTGCTGCTGCAATTTCAAACCACCAGGGCAAAACAGAGGCTGACAAGCTTAAAACTCTTTCCTACATTTCCAGTTCTTTCAGGGTTTTCTAGCTGAAATGCTGCTTTTCTAGATTTGTTACTGGGCTTGCATCCAATGTTTACATTGCGTTACCAATATGTGCTCTATACTGTTTCTGTGACAGCGTTTCAGATAGCATACGTTTTCATTTTATAGCTCTCCTGCTTCACTTTAACTTATGACCTTTATTGAAAATGAATGCATTTGTCTGCAGACTGTCAGGTGAAAGGGTTGAATCACAGGGCCTTGGCATCTGTGAAATGCTTCGCAATCTACTGCAGCTGTATCAGGAAAGCAGTGAAGGAAAACCATGAACTGCCTGAGATTAGAAGTTTATTCTGGAAGACCCTAACTTTCCTTTGCAGCGCCAAGTACATTTCAAACACTCACTGAAATAAAAGCAAAGGCCTGTTGGGAATGGACATCTTGATGCTTCCCTAACACATTTCTTTGTTGACCTTTCAGTCTTTTAAAGGCATTTCTGTCCTTTTCTTCATATCTTTACAGTTCATGCAACTCACAGTCCTCCTCAGTGGATTCTAGGTGCTTGCATGAACCATTTCAAAAGCTAAATGGGGACTGGGTGAATTCCAGAACTCAGCGGTGTTTGGCAGCAAGGACCCAACCGCAGTGCTGGGACATCACATGTTACAAAACAGAGGCAAAAAGCCATTTTGGTTGTATTTCAGCAATTCATTAAACCCCAGCCACTCAGGATCTCACATCTGCATTTTTTCCCAGCAACATAAAGGATGCTCTTGGTTTAAGAAATACATGCATTTTGTGTTCAGAGCAGAGCAGGGTGAGCTCTGCACCAGTGCCCCTGACAAAAGGGAGGGTTTAGCACTCTTACCAGGAGAAGGATGGGGTGGGTACAAGACTGCTTGTGTATGTGTGTTGTTGTTGCAGATATTACCCTAACAAAAGCCTCTTCACACCCAGACTTGGAGCTAAGGAAGTTCTACCTGAGAGCGCCATTTAGGAGACTGCACAGTTTTCCAGGGTTTTAGGTGGAAGCTGACACTGGATTAAGTAATTCGTGGAGGGCAACCAGAGGTTAAGCCAATCTTCTGCCTGCTGCCCCCCACCCCACTGGTAGTGCTCTGGAAGTGTGTAGTGTTGAGGCCACATGTAGTTGCCCCATCACAGGCCGCAGATGGATACCTTTGCTCCTCTGGGTGCAAAAGAATGGAAACCTTATGGCGGCTTCCCCTAAATGCCTTCAGATGGCAAAGAGCTGAAACACAAAAAATGGGTAATGAAGTTAGTGGCACATGCCTTCTTTTATTTACCTGGCTACTGAGCTGGTTCTTGGGCTCTCCTGCTAGCTATATACAAAGTTCTGACAAGTCATGCAAGTTCTAATGACCTTTGCAGTGGTCAGAACAACAGCAGCATCTTTACCGAACCCGAAGGTTTAGGGATGGAGGGCTTTGAAATTCTGTGACAGGTATGTTTGGAACGTGTTTCTGGCAGGGGGTGGGGAGGCGGAAATCAAGAGCCACAGTGAAGAAGTTGAAAGTGGCATTTTTGTGTGGTCCATGCAACTGAGAGTTAAATATGCATCCCAGTAAAACATGCATTTAGTGCTCACCAGAGTTTATTGGAGGCTCAGCGCAACACCAGTTCATCAAGGTTAAGCTGAGGTGGGAAGAGGGAGGAGTAGGGAGGGGGGTCACTTGTTTCTACACCCTTGATAAGAAATATTAAAAATGCGGATGCCCATCATTATGGCTGTGAAAGGAAGAGGAAAAAAAAGAAAAGTAAGAGAGAGCACTGCTCAACCATTTGTTGATCACACACCATTGTTCGGGCAACTCCATCTGGTATGAGATACCATGGAGGGTTACCATATGTAATCATCATTCCTATACTGCAGTATTTCCCATTGCAGTGCATTTATTTTTATGGCTGTAATATGGCACCCTGTTGAAAGAAAATAATTGAACTAAAAAATGTATGGAGCCCTCAGGACTCTTCTGGCTGTTCGTATGAGTTCTCATTTGCCTCAGCAGGCTATCTCAGGCAATGGTCTGACCTAAACATCCCTCCCCTTCTTCCCCCACCCCCAAAACATAATAGACAATTATGATATAACTTACCTTAAAGGGACATGTATTCTTACCTCTCAGATCCTGAGATGCAGCCTCAAGGAGGAAGGGAAGTCTTGTCGAGGCTGAGACAAGTCACCTAGACTGGCCCATTGGCAAAGAAGGATTGAGATCTCAGTAGTAGACAGGATTTCTGAAATGTCTAAACTGCATGTTTATGTGGAAAATTCATCCTCAGAATTCAACTGTGCTATTAGGCCCAATGTTTGTCTTCCCATAAAAAACAGTGCAGGTCGTTTCTGACACTGCATGAAAGAGATAAGATGATTTTTTTTTTTTTTTAAGGATGTTATTTCAGTGCTGTCCTTGCTCAAAATTTTTGTTTGCAGTTAAACAAGATTACTTGTAGGCTGTAGCATATTTTGTGATCTCTTCTTGGAACTCTCAAACAGCTGGATCACCTTGTAGCAAAATTAGGCTTAATCTCCAAAGCATATTTATTGATCCTTGCTCTGCTGCTGAAATACCTAACCTTGTCTTCTCTCCCTTTTTTGGTTACTGCATAAACAATGTGCTTCTGGGCAGACTTGTATTGATCTAAAAAGCCATCATAAATTTTCCAGGTTCAGATTCAAGTTACATTAACTGGAAAAGGCAGATCCCTGTAAAATGCACTATTCTCAAGAATCAATAAATCTCACTATTGGAACAGAAGAGGATTTTCACTGCCTCTGCCCCACTTCCCACCCCTCTCTTCAGAGGGAGGCAGGGTATCTTGCTGTACAGGAGGAACAGTCACAAACCGAGTCCTCACAGCCCCCGCCAACGTTGTTTCTTCCCGTGGCAGCCGCATCCACACTCTGGCTACTGGATGTGGCACAGCTGCAGGAGCAAGCGAAGGGCTGGAGTTGGCAAGTTAATTCAAGTAGCATTGACAGAGAATTTCAGGCTTACCAGTCACCTCACTGCCTTAATAGAATTGAAGCGTGCCAAGCTTGCATCAATCACTTGCCCAATTTCCCTTAACATCCCTCTTTTTATTAGGGTTGAGTGTTAAAATTTAATGATGCATGTCAGTGTTTTCTAATTTAATTCCCACAAAGTTTTTTTTTTCTTGCAAACATCCTTCAGACGTCAAGAAGAAGAAAGTACCAGTTTGATTTCTGTCCTCTTCCTGCATATATTTCATTATAAAATCACTACCGTTGACATCTGGTCACAACTGAATCTCATTGCAAAACACCTTGTTGCTGGCTGTTTTGCCATGGACAGCTGTTCACGGAAATTTCATCCCATGTAGCATTTATTCCAGGGCATGGACCTATTTCCAGCAAGTGGAGTTGAAGTTTCACTACAGTTACTGCAGCTATTAAAGTTCTGCAGCTTTGCACCATACAGAGGATTCATGCAAAGATATTTCTCATGTGGCCAGCACAGCCAACTTGTCCCAGATAGCTGAGAAATTATAAAACAACTGGTGGCCTTACAGAGAGATTGGTCAGCATGAAATCACCGATCCAAGTGTCTGAACACTACTTTTTTGCTTCAGGATAGGATTTTAATCAAGACTGTCAAAGCCATTTTTCTTTTATTCCTAACACAAGGAAAATGACAGATCTCACATTCTACCAGTGCCATTGGCAAGAAGATTTACACGTTTAACTCCTGTTCCTTTGGTCCCAGTGACTTCAGAAGTGGCTCCATGAGCGTTCACCTCTCTAACGATCAGGGGGAGCATTCGCCTCTCTAACTATCAGGATAATTGCTTAGAAATCTTACTCCATTTATTCTTTTGCAAGTCCTGTAATCAGCACCTACCTGTGAAGAATGGTACATTTCTTCTGACAACTGAAAACGCTGAATTAAAAGCAATGTCTGATTTTATTCTTGGTTGCCTTTATCACCTGGGCTAAGGTCTGGCACAGTACAGTCCCCACAAGTGCCAACTTGAGCATTAGCAGCAGCAGCAGAGCAGCAGCACAATTAATGCACGCTAGGTGATGAGCTGGTGGGACTTGCCCTCCTTCCCCCAGCCATCCCGCTGGTGCCTTTACTGGAGGAAGGACCCCTCCATCCAACAGCAGCTTTGCTGCTTCAAGGACCGGTAATTCAACCTGCCCTGGACCTCCATGTGTGACCTGACGTCAGGGTTTTCCCCTCCGTGTGGAAGCGGCTGGTCTGACAAGCCAATGGAAAAGAATGAACTGGACAGTTGGGTCAATATCTCAGAGTTCAGGATGGAGACGGAAAAAGCAGATGGCTTGCAGCACCCCACTGATTCCCTCTGTCTACATGAGAGCATTGTCTTTTTTTTAAGAAAAAAACTTTCTTTTATTTTAAAAAATACTTTTTTCAATTTATCCCTCTTTAGATTTTCTACCTAATTGATAATGGCTCACTAAAACCAGATGACATATACACCTATCAATCAGATCTGTTTATTTGAGGGAGGGGAATCAATAACAGTTTTAGCATTAGGAAAAAAAGAATCACAGAATTGTGGGGACTGACTGGCACTTGTGGAGGTCCTCTAGTCCCACTCCCTGCCCCAGCAGGGTCAGGGGCAGCAGGTTGGCCCAGAGCACGTCCAGTTAGGTTTTTAATATCTTGAACAATATTGTTTCATTGTTAAGAAAGTCAAAGTATCTACAGAGAACCAGAGTTAGCTATAAATCTCCCTTGCTAATTCAGTATGTAAACAATTTTTTGAAGTATCGGCTGAGACAAACGATGTCTCATTAACAATTTAGGAACTCCCTCTTTTGATACCAGGATATTTCCAGCTACTGCATCTTTTCATCTAACCCAGGGCAAATACTTCTGCTTTCTTGTTTGGAACAGAACTGTTTTCCAATGCTACGAATTAACTGCTCTTGTGGACAGGGCCTTTTAACCGCTTGCATGATGGCAATGTCATTGCAAGCAGAGATTTTTATAATACTAAGTAATTCTTTAATGCCCAATATATCAGAGTTTCTTATAATACTTCAGGAAAGAGAGCTCTGGGACTTGATCTCTTTGGGTAGCTGTAGGTGCAGGCAGTTCCCGTATGCTGCTTCCTGCACTCCCCTTGACGGGCTAGCCATTTCATTCCGTATTTCCTCTGCACTCCCAACCAGTGGCATCTCAGATTTTGGTTCAGGCTATTCTCTGCAACAAGTAAGATTTTTCTGAGGTGGGAGCTTTCATAGCAGTGAGTGTGCCTCCCGTCTCTTGTCAGTTTATCATTTGATGACCCTCAGGCTCCAGGCTCCTCCTCGTGACATACAACATGGCACAGCAATTACCTCAGAGGGGCCCCAATGCTCACCTGCAGCTCAGGAGAGTTCTCTTTTAATGAACTCTGCTCCCCTCCCACCAGATATACATCAGTCAAGACCATGTATACAACCTCCCCCTGCCCTTGCCTGAAGCAAGTGCTGCTTGTTTTGCATCCCACCTGACCTGCCTGTAAGGTCACAGCAACCTTCTCACCTCCTGTGACGGGATGTATTTGCACAGGGCAACCTGCAAAGGTGCATTTTGGGAGTTGAAAAATCCTGTTACCATTTTTACCTCTTCTGATTTCAGCCGATGACAGAACCTTGCTAGCAATTCAAAACTCAGTTCTGCAACACGGAAGCAAGTTGAGCTTTCATTGAAAGTGGGCACTTGTGCGTGCAAAATGAATCATGAAAGACGTGAAAACACAGTGGGCGAGGCATTACCTGGGGTGGAACGAAGCAGACCCTAGACTAGGGAGACACAAGGGTTTAAAGTCGCCAAGGCTCCTCTCCTATGTGTTAGAAATGTCTAGATGCCTTTGTCATCAGCATGACCAGGCTCAAACAGCAAGAGAAAACTAGCCCAGTCCGTTACTCGCCTGGTCACCGGTGGGCAACAGCACTACGCCGTGCGAGTGGGACTCAGGCTGAGACCACGGGAGGAAACAAGCCGGGAAACCCAGTGCCTTACAGATGCAGAAAATGCTGAAGCAGCAGCTTGGTCCCATGCAGTGGAGAGCGTGGGGTTACAGAGCAGTCAGATGAGCCACAGCAGCAAGGTCTCTGGCTGCTCTTGTCTCCCGAGAAGACTGGATACGTATCAGGAAGGTGATTTCTGAAACAAGCATGCTGTTTCACACAAAAGCCTGCCTGTCTATCTTGAAAAAAAGGTAACGTCTCTCCAAGCTCCTCTCCAGCCTGCGTGTACATCTCACAAAAACACCTGTGCTCAAATAAAACCAGCTGAGGTGGTAAACGTCTCCATTAATCGCATGGCTGGCTTCTTTAGCATATCTGTTTACAGCCTGTAAACAAACCCTGGCAGGTAGTAAACCCACAAACTTCGGTATGAAATTATTTATTTATATTCTTCGAACACCTTCACAATGACAATGTAGAAGTCACAGAAGTGATGTAAATGGCATTTTCAGTTGCTGTTGCAAACAAACCAGTTAATGCTAGCAGTAATGTTGAAATGACATTGTAGGGCTAGATTTTCAAAGGCAGCTCGCATTACCTTGATGCTGATCCCACAGAAGAAAATTAGGTCAGCTCTGAGAAATACTGAAAATCCCAGCCACAAACGCTGTTGTTCGTACCCATAAAGTATACTCCCCTCTGAGAAGGCAATAATCCATTCCAATATAAAGCACCTTATGCCAGCCTAACTTTGGACCCTGCCCTATGGACGGCTACATCAGTGAGAGTACTGCAGCTCAGGCCATGCACCGCAGACTGCTTCGTGTTACTCAGGCTTCAAGGGTCTGGGCAGAGAAAGGTCTCAGAGAAAGTCAGTGTCAGAGCCAGATATTAAAATATCTATATTTTAATTATATATATTATTTTAATATCTATATTAAAATGCTCATGTATCAGCATTTCTAATTTCTGGAGCACTGCAACCACCATTTTTACCAGCTTGTCACCCTTTCTTCAGTATTTATATGTGAACACCATGTTAGTTTATGGTGCTTCTTTACGAAGTGTGACTAGAACAGCTGGATTTGTCACAAATGCAGAAGTAAAATACCGCATCAGACAGAAGCTGCGTTACTGAGATCATAATCTCATCCACAACTCAGTCTCCTCAATTTAAAGGCAGTTAAGATCTACTTTGATAGCACACTCTTTTTTTAATTAAAACGCTTTCTAAGTGCATTATATGTTAAAAACAGCAACCATTTTGATGATGTTTCTCTTTCTGAAAACCTACCCTGCAGCATCCCTTTTTCATTTTCAAAGCTTTTGTCTTATTCTGTATTAGAATATTAATACATCAAAACCAGTATTGTCCTTCCAAAGGCGCAGCAAAATTGTACTCAGTTTTAGCACCAGAACATCATTTAGCAACAATAAAACTAATTATGAGAAGAAAGAGTTCACGGTCAGTATGCCAACTTACCTTTTAAAGTGCCACTAATAAAGGTATGCACGTGTTTTTCTCTGACTATTCCTTGCAATACACTCTTTCCTTTTATAGTCATTTCGCATTATTATTGGTGCAATTTCACTTTATTCCCATAATACCTGCATAGACCAAAATTGAAATTCATAGGTTTGATACCCAAAACCACCTCTCTCTGAACAGAAGTATCTCACAAGCTTTTGATCACAAGCTATATCCATCCAGAAAAGGCATAAAACCCAAAACACAACAGAGCAGCGTGTATGATTGATGCTCCAGTCAATGTGCCTCCAGTCTTAAGCACTGAATTCTCACAACAAAATGTTTGCCATAAATACAGACTTCAGGAAGAAGGCGAAAATTTTACTGAGAAACTCAAGGATAGGAAATCAGGATTGTCTCACTACCATTCTGTAAGCAGAGAGCTGAAACAAATCAAATAAATCATGCACCACTGAATTATTTACTCAGAACTAGCCAGGACATATTTGGAGCAGTATTGCTTTAGAGGTGAGGTTAAACTCAATGTTCCTGCAGCCTGTGCTGTCAGGTGAGTCATATTACTTTGGACACCAAGTGCTTTGGTTTTTTTCCCCATGACTAAAGTACTTACACCCACTTTGTGCCAGTCAGACACAGGGATTATCTGGCAGCTCTTGAAGCACTGAGTGACAATGTCAAGGGGAATACTACTAATATAGTAGGAGAAGTCACAAGGGGGGAAAAAAAATTAAATTTCTGCTCATCAGGTCTCTGATTCTATATTCTTTAGGAATTAGTGTTCAAAAAGTCATTCATAAAAATCATAGAATCATAAACTTTGTGTCTATGACCAGTCTATTCTATGAGCCTCCTGTGAGGACAGGCTGAGGGAATTGGGGTTGTCCAGCCCGGAGAAGACAAGGCTCCAAGGAGACCTTATTGCAGCCTGCCAGTACTTAAAGGGGATTTACAAGAAAGATGGGGACAGACTTTTTAGCAGGGCCTCTGTTGATAGCACAAGGTATATCTAGATATAAGGAAGAAATTTTTCACAATGGGGGTGGTGAGACACTGGCACAGGTTGCCCATAGAGGTGGTAGATGCCCCATCCCTGGAAACATTCTTCAAGGTCAGGGGGGATGGGGCTCTGAGCAACCTAGTGTAGTTGAAGATGTCCCTGCTCATTGCAGGGGGGTTGGACTAGATGACCTTTAAAGGTCCCTTCCAACCCAAATTATTTTTTGATTCTATGATTCTATGAATTGATCATGTGATTTCACTCCATGCTCTGCCATGAAGTGCTCATGTCAGAAAGCAAAAATTTTTGTCAAATAAATGTAGGGTAAAGATGTTGGAAAAGAAAAATGTCTTCAAACAACAACAACAAAAAAATACCCCACAGCTTTTCATTTTCCTGGAAAAATGTATTTCTTTCCCAAGGTCTGTAACCGTGCTCTGTGTCACCCCACAACACAGCCCAGAGTTTTTCAGGAAACCAAATATTACTGTGCTTCTATTAATGCTCTTTATGGTGCTCTGCTTGGTAATTTGCCCCCAACGACAGAGAGGCTGTGTCGGCTGCGATGCCTCGGAGGCAGGGGTGGCATGCCTGGCAGGTAGCGGTCCCACCGAGGGTCCCACTGGAGCCAGCCAAATGCCAGACCGTGAGCCAGAAGCCAGACCAGATAGTTGACTTGTTTTCTGCTCTCCACACCACTGCTGAGCTGTGCCTCAAGCATCCCCCTCCTTTGTATCATGCAACAAAGGCTCTTTCACAGGGAGGGGCATTTCCAATTCAAGGTTAGAAAATCTGTGTGTTCAGTATTTTTGGAGGGGGACAGGGGGAAATAATTATACACCACCTCAAGCAGTCGCTCTGGGTTTGTCTGACTTCTTAGTGATCTCTCAAAGGAAGGCGAGTAGTCGCTATAGAAACTGCCACATCATATGGTTGTTTACGAGGCCTTTGAGATACAGAACATCTTTTTAATGAGAGGTTTGTATTTTTTTGCTGCCTTTAGGAACACTCCACAGTAAATATCTGGGCTTTGCTGTGGGGGTTTGTGTGGTGGGTTTTTTAAACTATTATTATTATTTCTTCAGGTAAGAGAAGACAAAAATAGTTCTATTTAAGCAGTCCATGCGGAGCTCATTGAGAAGAATGAGAGGTGAAGAGATCACATGCACAGAAGTCCAGCAGATACCAGTTTGATGACCAGTAATTCAAAACTAAATGTCTACCTAGAAAAAAGCCCTAGCTGTTTGCATTGACTTTATAGATAATTGAGCTGTCACATAAAGGATAAGACCTCACAAAAAGCACTGATACGTGCAAAATACCTAGAGTCAGTGAAGTTCTCAGTAAATACATTAAGAAAAACACGGTATGTGTAACCTCCCAGTGATCATTCACCTTTAAACCACAGTGACCTATTTCTATTTTATTATCTTCACCACAATAAAGCTGAGAAGATATAAATCATTCGATGGCACAAAAGCATTGAACTTCCCTTTTGTTCAAATGCTAACCTCTCAGTACTCGGGCCTATTTTTTCTTTTATTTCTCCCCACTGAAAGGATGGAGGACTTTTGGCTGAAGCCTGTGCTGCCTGGACCCCCTCTTTTCCTGCAGTGAATGACTTTTTTCTGTCAAGTGTTTCTTGGGACACTTGCATGAATAAAAGCATTACACACTCAGAGGTGTGGGATTCTCTCAGAATCGCAGAATCACAGAATCACTAAGTTGGAAAGGACCTTTAAGATCATCAAGTCCAACCATTAATCCAGCACCACCACGTCCCCTAAACCATGTCCTGAAGCGCCACATCCACACGTTTTTTGAACACTTCCAGGGACGGCGACTCCACCACCTCCCTGGGCAGCCTGTTCCAATGCCTGACCACCCTCTCAGTGAAGAAATTTTTCCTAATATCCAATGTAAACCTCCCCTGGCACAACTTGAGGCCATTTCCTCTTGTCCTATCACTAGTTACTTGGGAGAAGAGACCAACACCCTCGTCGCCACAACCCCATTTCAGGTAGTTGTAGAGAGCGATAAGGTCTCCTCTCAGCCTCCTCTTCTCCAGACTAAACAACCCCAGTTCCCTCAGCCGCTCCTCAGAAGACTTGTGCTCCAGACCCCTCACCAGCTTCGTTGCCCTTCTCTGGACACGCTCCAGCACCTCAGCATCCTTCTTGTAGTGAGGGGCCCAAAACTGAACACAGGATTCAAGGTGCAGCCTCACCAGTGTACCACAGTACTTCCCTACTCCTGCTGGCCACACTATTCCTGATACAGGCCAGGACGCTGTTGGCCTTCTTGGCCACCTGGGCACACTGCCGGCTCATATTCAGCCGGCTGTCAACCAGCACCCCCAGGTCCCTTTCCGCCGGGCAGCTCTCCAGTCACTCCTCCCCAAGCCTGTAGCATTGCATGGGGTTGTTGTGGCCAAAGTGCAGGACCCTGCACTTGGCCTTATTAAACCTCATACAGTTGGCCTCTGCCCATCGATCCAGCCTGTCCAGATCCCTCTGCAGAGCCCTCCTACCCTCCAGCAGATCAACACTCCCACTCAACTTGGTGTCATCTGCAAACTTACTGAGGGAGCACTCAATTCCCTCATCCAGATCATCAATAAAGATATTGAATAAGACCGGCCCCAGAACCGAGCCCTGGGGTACACCGCTTGTGACTGGCTGCCAGCCGGATTTAACGCCGTTCATCACAACTCTCTGGGCTCGGCCATCCAGCCAGTTCCTCACCCAGCGAAGAATAAACCCGTCTAAGCCACAAGCCGCCAGTTTCTCCAGGAGAATGCTGTGGGAGACACTGTCAAAGGCTTTACTAAAGTCCAGGTAGACAACGTCCACAGTCTTTCCCTCATCCACTAGGCGGGTCACCTGGTCATAGAAGGAGATCAGGTTGGTCAAGCAGGACCTGCCTTTCATGAACCCATGCTGGCTGGGCCTGATCCTTTAGTTGTCCTGCAGGTGCCCTGTGAGCACTCTCAAGACCAACCGCTCCATAATCTTCCCTGGTACAGAGGTCAGGCTGACAGGCCTGTAGTTCCCAGGATCCTCCTTCTGGCCTTTCTTGTAGACGGGCGTCACATTGGCAAGCCTCCAGTCTTCTGGGACCTCCCCTGTTAACCAGGACTGCTGATAAATGATGGAGAGTGGCTTGGCAAGCTCCTCCGCCAGCTCTCTCAGTACTCTCGGGTGGATCCCATCAGGCCCCATAGACTTGTGGGTGTCCAGGTGGTTTAGCATGTCCTTGACTGCTTCCTCCCGGATTATGAGGAGTACATTGTGCTCTCCATCCCCATCTTCCAGCTCAGGGGGCTGAATACCCTGTGGATACCTGGACTGGCTATTAAAGACTGAGGCGAAGAAGGCATTAAGTACCTCAGCCTTGTCCTCGTCCTTGGAGACAATGTTCCCCGCCATATCCAGTAGGGGATGGAGATTCTCCTTGCCTCTCTTTTTGTTGTTAATATATTTGTAAAAACATTTTTTATTATCCTTTATGACTGTGGCCAGCCTGAGCTCTAGCTGGGCTTTTGCCTTTCTAATTTTGTCCCTGCTTGACCTAACAAGATCCTTGTACTCTTCGTGAGTTGCCTGGCCCTTCTTCCAGAGGTGATAAACTCTCCTCTTTTCCCTGAGTCCCAGCAAAATCTCCCTGTTCAGCCAGGCCGGTCGCCTTCCTCACGAGACGCTCTGGACATTTTCCACTCCTTCAGCACAGCCTCCAGCTCAAAACACCCATCTTTCACCAACGCCAGCCAGCTCCCTCAGCCCCACGTCCTGCTGCCCCATCGCCCAGGCTCAGGAGCCCTTGCTCAGCCTCAGGTGGTACTCGCCCGTATTGCTACCTGTTTCTCTTTCCCAGCCCCTCACTATCTCGAAACTCCCCGGTGCACCAACTGCCTTTCTTGCCTCAAAGCAGGCTCTTGCCTGCTGAGCTCTGCCAGAGCTGCCAAGCCTTTACCTCCAGCCAAAGTCGCAGGTTGCCCGCTGAGCCCCCCGTGCCCGGTGCAGAAAGCAGCAGGCAGAGCCAGTGGCATGAGGCACCGAGGCCACGTTGTGGGGTGGAGGGCAGAGGGGACAAAACCAACCACCCCCTGGGTGGCAGCACTCCAGGACCTGGGCAAGGAGCTCAGATCAGCAGGTGTAAAAACAACCAACCCACCCCACACAGCTGGCAACAGCTGCCCTATTCTGTGTCTCTGTCCTGCACAGAGACACAAGACTGGCAAGCTTGCGTTTCTATGTTCAACTCTTCCTTAGAGCCACCACAACCCTCACTCTGCTGCTTCCAAATCCAGGAAGGGCTCTTGTGGGGGGGGTTGTTTCTCCATTTTTGGATTGGGGTTTTTTCTGTCTTTTTTTTTTTTTTAAGCATGCCTTCATAACATACGCTTGGAAAATGCCTGTTGACCAGCCACAGGGGACTGTCCATGGTCTTGAAAACTGGCATGAAATATGAAGTCCACAGTTCCTGGATCTCTAGCAAGCATTACTTCAGCAGAGGTTTTAGTCCAGTTTTCAGTCAGACACTGGATAAACCCTACCCACCAAGTATAAATTTGCCAGAAGATACTTTTGTGTATCAGCTTAGCAGACCCATATTCAGATGTCTGCCTGCTGCTAGATCTCAAAGCTACAAAGGTAGATGACAAATGGAGGCATTTGTGGTGGGCCAAAGGAGTCTGTTCACAGTCCAATGCTGTTTGATGCATTTTCCTCTAGATGATGGCAAACATAAAGCAGGAAAAGTTGGAAGATGAGGCAGAACTGATGGAATGATGAATAGATTGGGTCATGACTACTGTCAGATCTGTATCCCAATGGTAAGATAACTTCATATTAATAAGTTGCATTATGTCTATAGGAGTGTTAGGAGTGTATGGCTATAGGAGTGAATGTAGGAGTGAAGGCTACAGGACACACAAATACCATCACAGTTTGGAAAGCCAGGATTCAAAGCAGTTCAGAGTCAAGCACGTTAACCCCCTGACCCTGTCCTGCCAGCATGCCTAACAAAATAAGTAAGAAGCACAAGACTATGACAAGAAGAAGTAGGAAGGTGTTGCCCTGTAGCTATACATGGCATTTGTACCCACACTATGCAATCCCACACCTCTGCTGGCAGCCTCCATGATGGACACATTGCAGTATTGAAAAGAGCTCAGAGGATAACAAGGAGAATAATGGGAGTTTCAGGAAAAGCTGTTTACCAAAGAAGCACAGTCTAGTCAATTTAGCCATGGAAAGGTTAAGAGGTGACTTGCTGCATGTCCAGGAGTAGCTGCATGTGGAGGTGATTACTACTAGCAGAGAGCTCTTCAGCAGGCAGAGACTTAAAAAGATCCAATGGCTAGAAGCTGAATTCATAGTAAAAAAAGGCTCCTTTTAAAAATCAGTAAATGTAATTGTGGTGGGATGACCTTGGCTAGACGCCAGGTGCCCACCCCCAGCCTACTGGTAGGAGGGGAAGTGTTGGAGAGACAGCCTTGATGCTGTGCAAGCACTGCTCAGTGGTAGCCAAAATACTGGTGTGTTACCAACACCTTTCTAGCTACCGATGCAAAGCACAGCACTGTGAGGGCTGCTGTGGGGAAAATTAGGTCCATCTCAGCCAGATCCAATATAATCTCCAGCGCTGGTTCATTGGCCGGGAAATGAACCCAGGCGTGCCGCATGGCAGGCGAGAATTCTAACACTGAACAACCAGTTATACAGTGTTGTAAAAAAAAAAAAAAAAAGCACAGAAAAGAAGTAAAGAGTTTCAGAGCAAGTAGTATGGGAGAAGAAAGATAAAGTTTAACAAGAAAACAAAGGGGAAAATAGAGTTTTATAATAAAAGCAAAAATGGGTGTTGTAGATAGCCAGAAGACTAGCAGTTATCAGAACTGCGGACCTGGTCACACAACGTACCTGGGAAACATTACAGCTGAGTATCCTACTGCACTAGCGAAGCTGAACATTTGCACACTCCAGATATAAACCCATGAGCTCTTCAGAGTAAAGGCTGCTTGCATGTAAACATGAAACACTATGGCGACTCAGTAAATAATTAGAGTAACAAAATGTTCTGCATAGCTCCTGTAAGAGCAGGTAACTGCAGCAGAGGCTTGTCTAGAAAATCTCTGTTCATGCATGATTATTTCTTGCAAAATGTTATTAGGAGAAAATTCCACCTCCATTAGGAAGAAGAGCTTTTCACTTTCCTTTTGCAATTGGCGGCTCTCTACCTTTGGTTCACAAGTGCATCACGTAAGACTATAAATCTCAGAACAGACCATAGCCTTGTGCTTCTCTGGGCAGCTGGCTACCAGCCCTTGCAGTAGCAATGAATCCTGCCAGCCATCACCAAGATTTTCATCATTGATCTGCACATTCAAACCCGGATGGTGTTTGCAGAAGACTTCCACAGACAACCTCGCTGTGATAAATCCCAGGGGGTTTGTTAGTTGGGGTCCTGGGTCATCTGCATGCCTGCTCAAGAGACTTGTGCTACGGTCAACGTGAGACGGACTCCCACCAGAGCCTACTTCACATGGATGAGAAACAACAGCCTGAACTGTTTACAGCCATGCAGTATCCTTCAGCAATTAAAAGACTGGTGGCCCTGTTTCTTATAGTCTATGAAAGCAGGATGCTCTCTATAGATGGGTGACAAGAGGCAGTTTATAGTGCGATTTCTGTTCCCCTTCACCAGTCATGGGCATTTAATTGCAGGCTGTGCTCCACAGGGATTGCTTTGCCAGTCCCCTTGCTGAAGCAGGTGCTGTTTACACTGCTCAATCTCCCTCAGGATTTTTCCCAAAGGAAAATAACTCTGTACCAAGGCCAATAACTAGCCTTCAACAAGGCTGGTAAGCAACACCTTGATAAAGATGTGAGCATCTGATCCTGTTTCTGTCTCATTTCTTATCAGTCTGTGAGATACTTTAGTTGAATCTGGCAAGTTACAGTTTATAAGTATCCACAGCTGCTTCCAACAGGCTTCCCTAGCTGCACTTTATGTCAGACCATAAAGTGAGGTTTGCCCATTGCCACAAAGGTAGCCTGACGTGGGTTTATGAGGGTGCACCCTTGATAGCTTCATTAATGTTCTTTATAGTAAACTCTCTCCTTCCCGGTGTAACAGCAGTTAGAGCCTTACCTCCTCTGTGCATGCTGGGTTTGAGAAAAATTTTGATTCTACAGAGAATATCGGCTTTCCCATTTTGGCAGATTTGTATCTATCTTTTCCCTTTTACAATCAACCAGTGCAAAATTCTTGGCTGGGTATCCTGTAAGTTCAACCTTTTGAGAAGAATACAAACCTTGTATTCTCCAGTTTACACATTGTTTTTTTAATGCTTGCTATGTTTTATGTTTATATGTCTGAGGGGCAGTTCAGCTAATAGCAGTTCCTGGTACTGTGCATTTAGAAAAAGGTATGTGCACTGAAAAAGCAGAACTCTTTAAAGGGAAAATTGTTTATTTTCATTTCCCATTGAAGCATACTACAGTCCTTTGTGCAGAAACCAGTTTTTAATAGACTTTTAAAACATAAGTGTTTAGGACTTGAGAAACATCCAACATGTCTGGTTGAGCATCTCACACAGCCCTGCTCAGCTGAGTTACAAAGAATCTCCCTGACAACTGAGGAAAATTGTGCAAAGAATAATTTCTAAACATTTCATTCAGATATCACCTATTATTTATTTTTGACCTTTGAAACAGACTTGTTCTTGACAAAAGCTTTCTCTCTGGGAAACTTACACTTTCTGCTGAGGAAGTATCAAAACAAAGGAGGTAAGGAAAGTTATTGTATAGGAAGTGTTGTACCAAGTTAGACCAAATCTTCATTGCACCTTGTGTTCCATCACTGGCAGCTGCCAAAAGCCAGTGCTTGGGGCAAGGCAGAGCAAGTGTGTCCATGAGGCTGCCCCTGAACGCTGCCACGGCGGTAACCGGCAGCCCAGGACTTCCTCAGCCAGGACAGCTGGGTTTGTAATCAGCAGCTCCCAGTGGCTGTTGCTTTGAGAAGCTCATTCTCTTTTACATCGCTGTGGGATTTTAGCACCTGCCATATTCTGAGCCTGGGAATGACCTGGCTCAGCTGCAGGTCGCGTGAAGATCCCTGTCCTCGCGGCACAGCAGGTGATGGAAAAGGCATTGAGCTATTGTTCCTCTCCCCATGTGCCCATGGCTCTCAGGGGTCTACAGGGCCCTCTCACCTTCGCCCTGTCAGCTCCTCTCCAAGGTAAACCCCTCTCATTCCTTTGGCAGAGGTTGTGCCTTGCCTCCGGTGATCCCCTGCCCCTGGCTGGGCTTTTCTGACTTCTGCCATATCCCCTCTGAGACACAGAAAGAGAATTGCACAGACCATCCAGCACATGGGCACGCCAGGGATTTACATCACAAGTATCACAAATCTATTTTTCCTATCCTCTTTCCGAGTAATTCAGTTTATTTTCTGGACTGTTCCTGTTTTTTTATGCTATCACAGATCTAGTACATCACCATTTCCAAGTGGACACAGCAGTAGTGCCGCCAGTCCAGAAACGAAGGGAAAATGCCCCTTCCCCATGAAAAGTTTCAGTTTTGATAATCCATCAGAAGTTCATAAAAAAGGGGAGGCTTTGCTGACAAAAAATTCCAGCTGATTAGGGGAAGAAACCTTTGTCTTCCACAGTCATCGGGCTAAATTATGAGGCTTGCTGTCATCTGATCCTTCACAATGCTGGTTTCTACCCCGAGCAAAGCTGTGTGAAAGAGCTGTGCTCCTCCCAGCATCACCAAGCAAAATGTGTTCCCTGCACAGGGGCACAGCTCCCATCTCTCCCATCACGTCTCCACTAGCACTGTGCCCATCATGGTGCTAATTAGCCCACAGCATGATTAGCCAGGTCAGACAGATCAGCATACTGTAAATTGAGTTCTAGAGGCTGTTAAAGCCTGATACTTGAGTTAACCTTTAATTAAAATCTTTATAAGCACAAAACATCCTCTCTCAACAAAGAGCACCAGAAAAGGCACGGAAAACTAATCAGCCTAGTAAAAGTTAAGGATTAAAAAACAGTGATAAATAGAAGCAAGGATAGCACTGTTTTTATGGTAACCTGCCCTTAGTTTACAGTCAGGAGTCATCCAGAAGAATGCTGCAGTATCTCCACAAGTCAGCCACTTTTGCTGTAAAAGGTGAAAACAGTAACTACAGTTCAGCCAATAGGTCAAGAGAAAACAAATATATTTGAATGGGTAAGTGAAAAGAGTAACATGGAGCTTTTCTAAAAATACTACTGATGTTAATAGAAAGACATGAGCTAGCAGTTTGGCAACAGACAGGGGAGTCAGTGGCTCCTGATTTCCAGCCCCAGCATCCTTTGTGGGCTTTGGCAAGCCGAGCTCTGTATTGACCCAAGGTATTTATAAGACTGCCATTTCAGTGCTTTCCACATAAATCAACAAGTTTTAGCAAAGTCCCACATGCACTTTCAGGAGTTTCTGGCACATCTTCATTTTGTGTAAAAAGAGAAGACCACTTCGATGGGCATTTCTTAAATTTTGGTTGTTTCAGTTTGATAATGAGGAGCATTATTAATTCCTTAGCAGTTTTGTTGTTGTTGTTAGAGAAATAAAAAGGAAATGAACAAATACTAAGTTGTCATTTGGGGACTGTCATGCTCAAGTGATAACACTGCTCGTTACCTTGCCAGATGCAGGCTTATGAAAATCTGTGCGTGTTTCTAAACCACGGCAGAGATGACAAATACAAGTTCAGGTTGTGACTGGTTGATTTATTTGACCTCTGCTGTAAAGGAGACATCACAGGGCAGGGGACAAGCGCTGCCCTTGTGCATCCCCCAGAATTTCTTGTAGTTTTTGCAAGGGTGGGTGGACCACTGGTCTGAATCCTCTTGGCCTGCTTAACCATCACCACCTCACCAGCTCACCACGTGGGCTGACACGACGGATCTCAGTTTGACCCCACCTTCACGCCATGTCTGACTGGAAGCTTGTAGCTGCATTTTATTCAAAAGACTCAAGACAGATACCCAGACAAACAATATTGAGCAAAAGCCTGAACATGCAGCCTTTTATCCACCACCCAGCTGCTCATTCTTACTTCTTGCTCTAAGTACGAGGTGGCTTACATCTACCATGGGGCAAGCCATTACATGTGTCTGCAACCACTAAAATCTCTCTGAGGTTTGTATTCATTTCTCAAAGTGTCTATTTATAGCTGAAAAATAATCTCCATATTTTTAGAGACACATTTGCTAGTCCCTTTTAGTGACAGCAGTCAGAGCTAAAATAGCCATCCATTTAAAAAGACAGGGAGTTTTTTCCATACCCCTCAACCAAGACAATATTTTTTGCACGTATTGAAATTCCATCGTAAGAGCACACACTATGCAGAAACTGCAGGTGTCTCATTTCAATCACATCCATGCAAAAGGAGTGTGCCAACTCCTGCTCTGAAGGTAGCTGTGGACAAGAAGTGTAATCAAAAGCTGGAAAGAAAATTGTTTGATGGGTAAAGAAAAACTTAGGGTAAAAACAAGGTTAAAGGTGAGATGTCCTTATGGTCACACCTGGGATACTTCTTACTTTGCAATGGGATATCGCAGTAAATTTTGTAGCAAAATCCTGATGCTGTGAATCCACTTGTGTTAGCTTGCGAAAGGTGATGCGACAATTTTTCTGAGAAAGCCGTGAGTTCTAAGCAGCAGTCGAGCATTTTGTAATGCTTCATGTTTGTTGTGGTTTTGCCCCAGCCGGCAACTAAGCCCCATGCAGCCGCTCGCTCACTTCCCCACGGTGGGACGGGGGAGAGAATCAGAAGAGTAAAAGTGAGAAAACTCATGGTTTGAGATAAAGACAGTTTAACAGGTAAAGCAAAAGCCACGCACGCAAACAGAACAAAACAAGGAATCCATTCATCACTCCCCATGGGCAGGCAGGTGTTCAGCCATCTCCAGGGAAGCAGGGCTCCATCACACATGATGGTTTCTTGGGAAGACAGACATCAATCCAAACGTCCCTCCACCCCTTCCTTCTTCTTCGTCCCAGTTTTACACATTGAGCGTGACGTTGTATGGTAGGGAATATCTCTCTGGCCAGCCTGGGTCAGCTGTCCCGGCTGTGTCCCCTCCCAGCTCCCCGGGCACCCCCAGCCTGCTCGCTGGCAGGCCAGCACGAGAAGCTGGACTGTCCTTGACTGCTCAGCAACAGCTCAAAACATCAGCACATTATCAACATTTTCTCATCTCAAATCCAGAACATAACTTCACACTTGCTTCTATGAAGAAAATTAACTCTATCCTGGCTGAAACCAGGACAATGTCAGATCTAGTAACAAGGATGAAAAGGGCAGGAGAAATGGCTGATTATAGTAGCAGTGATAAAGTATGGGAAAAGGATTTTTTTTCTTTCTTCTGGAGTTGCCTGCAGATTTGGCTAAAATTTGTGATGATAGTTAAGAGCTTAAACAAAGATGGACTTGCAAAATTCCACATGTGTTATGTATGAAAAAATGCATAGTTTTTAATCATGATGGGTTATTGTTGCCTTCCATTGTGGGGTACATGTATGTTTTAAGGTTAAGTCCTAGAGAAAAATTAATGGATTTTAATTTACTCCTATTGGAAAGGCTGGGAGTCAATAGGTTACTTGGATCTAATGTGAAACATTTATGGTTATTGAGAATTATTAAGAAAAAAAATTATGATAAAGAGGAGATAGATTGGAAACAATGGCAAACAAGAAGGGCAGGAACCAACCACATTGGTTTAGGAAGTAACTGAAAAGTAGCACCAAAAATAGAAGCTAAGTAAGATGAAATATTAAGTGATTGTAAATGAATTCATAAAGTTACACAGCGACAATCTTAAAGGTAAATCAGTCCCAAACACTTGTCTGAAGGGGTGCTTTTTACTTCCTTAGGTCTTTGCCATAGGTTTTTCTCCTCTCTCTCACCACTGCTATAAGAGACTAGCTCCTGTCACTTTGTTCCTGTCACTGACCCTGACCCCTATTCTTGTATGCCGTATATTTAATGTAATTGAATTAATCCCTTTTTATAGCAGGACCTGAAATATTGCCCATTGGGGATTACTTTCACTTTCCCTCTCTCATTGTAAGCTTAGCCAGCATGTCTTCACAGAGGACTTTCCCATGACAAAAAAGCCATAAAAATTATGAAAGTAAATGAACAAATGCCTGGATGGAGAGATTCACATGTGGATAACCACCATAGCTTGTCTTCATTAAGTGGTTCATGCCAGTGGCAGGTACAAAAGCTGATTGACTGAAGTGAGAGTGATTTTTAACAGTCAAGGTACAGGCATTAGGTGGACTGATTTCAGACGTAATTCTGATATTGCTATGAAAGTATCATTGTTAAATGATTGACAGATATAAGTAGGCATATAGATACTCTTTCTGTGCTCATATTTGAAGTATTTCCATGTGTGGGTCAGTGTGACCTTGGTTCATCACTTTCCCTGTAGATTAATTTCTGCATCTCAGAAACTTGAGCAAACATGTTTTTGCGAAATAAAAGAGAGACAGAAAGCCTACTACATGCTTATCCAACTGTTTCACAATATCCTCTTTCCTTGGGGAGATCTTCTTCACTAGTACACACAAAAGATTCAATCTTGCTTGAGACACTCAGGCCTGTTGCCCTTGTCTCAAAGCCACATGAACCTTCTGATTGAAAAAGCAAAAGTAAACCCTTGAATTCAGCTACTGAGACAGCTAGCTGCTGCAGATATGTTATTGCTCTGAAGCAAAAATTGCACCTACATTGTATCTGTGACTTGTCTTCAGCCGCATTCGGAGTGTTAAAATCCAGCTCCACAAGCACAAGCCGGCAGATGAGAGAGAGGGTGAGCCTTGCGCGAAGAGCAAACCTCACCCCAGGAAGCCTCTCTGTCAGGGGCATCTATTTGAATGCATGCAGTCCTGGGGAGAGGCAGACAGATCAGTTTTCTGTACACCTCCTCCGCTGAGGGCTATAGGGCAACAAGCAGAAAACGTCTGTGAATTTAACTTTTAAATAGGGTATTGAAATACTTTGTGCATTTAAGGTGTGAAGAACAGTGGCATGGCTGTTCAAATACCAGAGATTCACAGAAGTGTTGGCTGGGATGGCACCCTGGAGGTCTTTCCTCTAACCTTCCACTTGAGGCAGGACCTTCTCCAGCTCTCTGACAGGTTGCTGGGGCTTTGCCTAGCCAAGCCTTGAAAGCATCTAAGGATGGAGACTCCTCTGTGTGTCACCTGTGCCAGTGCTGCACCACCTCCTAGTGAGTAGGGTGCCCGGTCTGAGCTCTCAATATGCAATGCTGTGGCCTCATCTCACCAGCTGCCGCTACCCAGATGCTCTCAGCCCCATCACCTTGGCAGTCACCCCTCGCACAGCTGCCGGCAACTCTTAGACTGTACTTTAGACTCCTCCTTGCAGACCAAGCGAGCCCAGCTCCCTCAGCCTCTCCATGTGCCTTTCGACCTGAAGTCTCAGAGGGTCCCTGCTGGACCCTTACCAGGTTCCTCGCATCCCTCTTGAGCAGGCTAAACCCCCTGCACAGCACCCCTGGTGCAGGCGCCCCTGGGGCCATGGAGAGGGAGGTCACAACTCCCTGTGGAGCACTGGTCGTGCTACCCAGGATATGGTGTGCCTTCATCATTTAGTGGCCACTGAAAGGCACAGTATGAAAAATCTGAGCGAAACGAAGACATTCAGCAGGATTAAGAGTTATTTTCATGCAAGCAGTATTTGCTAACAAGCACGTTTTCTGCTGCTGTTACCTACTTTCTTCCCAAAGTTCACCAGACATAGGACAAAGACAACAAACTGCCTTTACAGAAGTGAGTAGGAGTTTGGGAATGTACACAATCCTCTAGGACTTTTGAGAATTTGTGAGAATCACAAATAAAACCATTCACAGCTATCTTTCTGTTCTATTTTTAAATCATCACAACCCCATCTGGGGTTCCTGGCAAAAGGTGTACCAAGGTGCAAGGACCACACTCAGGGTACACTGCCTCCATGAGGGCAGCGAAGCCACATGATCCCCAGCATACTTTCAGCGGATGGAAGTCCTGGGGCCTGAGACCTGGTAAGAAGCAAAGTACTGAAGCGGGAATACGTACAGATGCTGACTTTCAGACAGCTTTTCCCCCAGGCAAGCATCTACGTCGCTAGAAGCAAATAGCCAACAGACTCCAGGCAAGAACTGAAATGTCACATCTGGGCTCTGATTTCTCTATAATGAGTACAATATTCTCTCTGGCCTGCTCTAAACCTGTGCATACATATACCAGTAAAATGCAGATTATTGACATGGTTGTAATCTCCTTAACACAAATGAGATCTGCCTTTCTCTTTGCACAGCCAAACTTCACTGGCACACTGCAGTTATGTAGGGTTTACCTCAAAGTATGTGAGGGGAGAGAAAGAGTGCTATCAGTGGGAAAAAAATCAGATATTTTCTGAGTCCAAGAAATCATAGCCCAATTCAATAGAATGAAGTATGCTGAACAAGTTATCAGAATACCATTTAAAAATAAAAAGCCAAATAAATAGTACCATGTTCCACAATGACAGAGATTGCATAAGCCTTGTCTTTTAATAATAAAGGATATTTCTGAATAACATTCCTTTAGCTGCCTGCTATGCCTACGCAGATTCAGACCAGTGATCATGAAGCTATTTTCCCAGCAGGTTACTTTTCAGTAAGTCATTCCTGTGTGAAATCTCACTTGTAAATGAGGAAGTGGGTCTATATGACCACAAACTTGATGGGAGACAAATTGCTGGTGGTGTTATTCCGGTGGCTGCTCACTCTACACAGTGCCAGTATCATGACACATCACTTATAGATTCAGTGCAATAAAGCGTAAATAATTGACAGATTTTTTATATTATCCTGTCTTCTTTTAGTGTGTGTCTTCAATAATTAATTCATTTGTTTCTTAAAAGTGTCTTGCTCTATATCTTCAATCATTCCACAGTTTTGCTTATTAACCTTGGGACAGCATGATCTGCTTTGTACATGCCTTTTCCCTGTTGTGTTTCTGTGTGTATGCCCTGCGAGTTTTCCTCTCTCTACTCATCATTTTCCACATCACATGTGAATCACCACATCTATTGCCTCCAGTAACCATTGTTAGCAATAATAGGTAACATGATTAGAGTGTTCAATATTTTAATTAGGATTAGGATTCATGACCCGCAGTTTCTTCCTTTCTCTTACTGAGTGTGCGCTTGCTGTCCCTGGAGAATTCAGCCTGCCCCTCTGGGTGCCACAGATCATCACAGCCCTGATGCCCAGGTGACATCTGACATAGGTAACATCCTTCATGAGACCAGATTGGCCCCTGATTCATTAACCTCACTTTATATTCTATGGCCTATTAAAACAACCTTTTTAAAAGGTTTATTAGTCTGCCTGCAAGATGTTATCACTTTTTAAACTTAAAGAATTTGTGGGAGAACTTTTCCAGGCTAGAAAATTCATTTTGCGATAAAAATGTGTCACCTGCTATCTGTAGATGTAGATATTTCCTTCATTTGCTATCACAATTTTATGTACTGGCCTTTTCCTGCTCCTATTTCAGTCACCAAAATCTGCTGCCTAACTGAGTAAGGATGGGCTCAATCCCAGAGAGTTTCTTTTAAAATTTTTTTATTTTTAGGCTGGTTTTACCATGTTTTCAGCCCCCATTGATCGAGTCAGTTATGTGTTTCTTTAAACAGAAATGTTACACTGTTTTAGTATTTCAGATATACTCGTTCTCTGAATGGGTTTCTTTTGCTGAAGCTTTTCTAGTTCTTAAAAGACTGTTTCCAAAAAACATTAATAAACAATACTGAAGAGGGTATATTGTGGAGAGAGTGGATGGGAGGGTCAGACTAAAAACGGTTTAAAAATAAATTCTGCTAGGAAATAGATTGCTTCTCACACTTCGTAATTTGCACTTTGCTAACCTGTGGGAAAAACAGACCCAGAGCAAGGCAACACTCAGCTTCCAAAGGTAAAAATAGAAGGCATTCATGATTTTCCTAAATCATCTCATTTACTTTTTTATTTTGTTTCTTATCATGTATAGGATATTTCTGTAATAGTTTGCCATTGTGGATGCCATCTGTCACCGATCTCTATCTGGACTTTGAGCCATTGACCACTGTCCCTTCTGAACAGCCTGTAGCCATCAATAGCTGCACTCCAGTCATGGGATTCGTCTCACCAAGTTTTAGTAATGGTAACAAAGTTGTAGCTTTCTAGCAGCATGGTGGCTTCCAACTCTTCCTGTTTGTTGCCCATGCTGCGGGCATTGGTGTAGAGGTGCTTCAGCTGAGCTGTTGGCCATGTCACCTTTAAGGAACACCCCTTAGTTCCTTTGAGGTATTTCACTGGTGTTGCCCTCTTGGCTCCTATTAGCTCAGGAGACGCTGGCTCATCTCCATGAAGACTTCAAGCATGGTGCAGGGTAGCCAGCACGTCTCAAAGCAACAGGCTGAGGGCCCTCGCTAGCAGCCTGCCCCTCTAATCTTGACATGTCATCCCACAGTTTGTCACAGGCAAGCCTGATATTACCCGCCTCCCCCTTCAAGTCTAGTTTAAAGCCCTGTCAATAAGCCCTGCTAACTTTTGAACAAAGACCCTCTTCCCCCTTTGAAAAAGGTGAACCTCGTCTTATGCCAGCAAGCTAGGTGCAAATTTATCTCATAAACTGGAATGTTTAATATATAATTCACTGAAATACACTCATTTTTATGGATAGAGCAAGAAGTCTACTCACCATTACTAAATTTCTCCCAGATTGGTGCTTTACTTACTAAATCCAGACTGAAATGCAGGATTTATTAGACTCAATGCTTCTACTTCAGCAGCAGCTTCTGGCACTTTGGCATGAATCCTCTATTACATGACTTGTCTCAGTTCAAAGACCTGTAATGCACTAGTACTCCAGGTCCTCGTACTAAATTTAGAGAGGATATTCAATACTGTAGTGCCATTTTCTTGTCAAAGGCAGAAAAACAAATCCACATATCAAGCACAATATTACCATGCTCATGCCTGTTAGTTCAGCTGAGGATGGAGGCAGTGGCTTCTGGCAGAGGACACTAGTGGGACAGCCAGTGGCAGAGTGGTTTACAGCTCCAGAAAAGCAAGTCCCAGCACTGCATAGTGAGTACTCCTGTGTAGACACACACAAATGGCTTAGTTCCTGTCTTTTTACTGGAGTGGTCACAGCACTGTGTTGCTTAGTGCAGGTAACAAAACTATTTCTCAGCTGCAGAGTCTGCAGAATCCTGAAGTCATTGTGTCCTGAGCTAAGTGCTGCTCCTCCTTTACTGCTATAGATGCCTATTCACATCAGGCCAGAGCATGGTCCCTAAACCTATGTTGCTCTGGCACCTCTGATAGGTGCCAAACCTAGAAATGCATCCACTCTTGTTTCTTCTATGAATTTTCACAATTATTTTCCCTAAATGAATTTTTTTATTCCTTGTAAATGCCTTATGTGAGGAGTTCTGCCTTCAGAGTATCCTTAGGTAAATCTCAAACTCACAGCAGGCACTGCTAGACTCACCAGGGAGGGCAAAGCCTTTAACTTGCCTCTACAGCAAAATAGCAGCATTCTGCCATGACCCAGGACTGTGCAGCAGAAGCAGGGAGAGACACAGCGATGCTCAGGGACCAGCTTTGCATTAGGTGAAATAAGGATTAATTTAGCCCTGGTACTGTGGAAGCAGCAAGAAAATAGTGGAGAGCATGGGAAATAAAGAACTAGAGGAGGTGGACAAGATCTCTGGAGTACAAAAAATAACTCTGAAAAAATATTGGAAGCAATATTACTGTGTTCACTGGAGTTGGCGGTTGAAATTCCCATGCCCGCAGGTTTTCGGGCATGTAATCCAAGATGCGCAAAGCAGGTCAATTGGAGGTGCTGAGCATTTTCACTGCAGTTAGCAGCTGCCAGATGTGTTTACAATCCCCTTTCCACAAGGACAACCGATCCTTCTCTTTCCCTTCAGCAGTAGAGAGTTGAGCTTTTACAGTTATGATGAAAATACCTCTCCTTTCTGGGACAATGAAAAAAAACCCAGCCAAATTCTGCGTAGGCACCCACCCTTCCCAAGTAAGCCAGCTGTGCAGAAAAGACATGCTTGTCGTATGGCTGTCCTTCACAATGTCCTCCCTAGCAAGGGGACCTGCACTTCCCACCGACCCTCACCCTTACCAGTGGGGGAAATAACAATGAAATACAGACAGGAGGGCAGGCAGCAGCAGGGCAACAATTTGAGTTTCATCCTCATGTCAGCAGCTCTGTGCCAACACTGAGTACCGCATGGCGCTGCCTGAATCAGAAATGACATTGGCAGTGAATGAAACCAGGCAGAGGTGGGGGAAGATGGGATTAAAACCCTTCCTCTCTTCTTGCACGGTGCCTTGCCACCATCGCCCTGCAGTCCCTGAAGCTGACAGGAGGACACTGCTGGAGCTCCTGCTCCACCACAGGTCTTCTCCTGTCTTGCTTCAGAGAAATCACACCGCTCTCTGCCGAGGCACCCTGCTCTTTAATGCAGCCATCCCTGACGAGAACCAGTCTGTTTGCAGCCAGCTCTGTCCCCATGACCATACACCTCCACCCTGACGCTCAGCCTCACCTAGTTTTTGCTTTACTTTGAACATTGCAATACCAGGCTTCTCAGCTACATATGGATGTGCAGCGTTGGTAAGCTGTTTGCCACCAGCTGTACCTTACGGAGTATGGTGCTGTGGAGAGGAGATTTTAAAGTCACCAAGGTCTGGCCTGGATGGCAAACTTCATGTTTATCGGTGGCCGCTTACAGAATGGGCCCCCATGTATAGAAGGATCAGAGCAGATATTTCTTTGAAATTCAAGGGAACTAGAATACATGGGAAATACAGAAAATAAGAAAGCAGGTCACCATGGGTCTGATTCCTGCAGATATAAGACATAACAGTGGTCAGGAGGAATGTCCGACCAAGGTCAACTGTATGATCTTTAACACGGCCAAGTGCCACGTCCTGTACTTCGGTCACAACAACCCCATGCAACGCTACAGGCTTGGGGAGGAGTAGCTGGAGAGATGCCCGGCAGAAAAGGACCTGGGGGTGCTGGTTGACAGTCGGCTGAATATGAGCCGGCAGTGTGCCCAGGTGGCCAAGAAGGCCAACAGCATCCTGGCCTGTATCAGAAATAGTGTGGCCAGCAGGAGTAGGGAAGTGATTGTGCCCCTGTACTCGGCATTGGTGAGGCCACACTTCGAATCCTGTGTTCAGTTTTGGGCCCCTCACTACAAGAAGGATGTTGAGGTGCTGGAGCGTGTCCAGAGAAGGGCAACGAAGCTGGTGAGGGGTCTGGAGCACAAGTCTTATGAGGAGTGGCTGAGGGAACTGGGGTTGTTTAGTCTGGAGAAAAGGAGGCTGAGGGGAGACCTTATCGCTCTCTACAACTACCTGAAAGGGGGTTGTGGTGAGGTGGGTGTTGGTCTCTTCTTCCAAGTAACTAGGGACAGAACGAGAGGAAATGGCCGCAAGTTGCACCAGGGCAGGTTTAGACTAGATATTAGGAAAGATTTCTTTACTGAGAGGGTGGTCAAAGATTGGAACAGGCTGCCTCGGGAGGTGGTGGAGTCACCATCACTGGAAGTGTTCAAAAAACATGTAGATGTGGCACTTCAGGATATGGTTTAGTGGGCATAGTGGTGTTGGGTTGATGGTTGGACTTCATGATCTTAAAGGTCTTTTCCAACCTTAATGATTCTGTGATTCTGTGGAGATTCAGCACAGGTAGCAGGACTGCAGACAGCCTTGCTGGGGGCCAGGGGCCACCCCCGTCCCTGCTGCTTGTCCCCATACGCAGCTGGTCCCTTCAGGGAGGGGGGGTGTCCTGGGCATCCAGGGAGCCTGTTTGCAGCCAGAGGCTTGTGAAATCAGACTGTGCATCTGAAAGGCAGTTATTCTGCTGCCTTTAGTTTATCTTCAGACAGGGAAAGAATCAGTCTACAAACCAAAGACTGCTGTACCACGCTGGCAGCATTTCTTGTAGATAACCTCAGCATTTGCTCATTCTGACATCACTGTCAGGAACAATATAATGCAGGCTGGTATCCTGTGAAATGCTCCCTGGGCAAATTTACAAGAGAAGTAAGGGTATATGCCCTTCTGGACAGCAAGCTGCTCCATACTTATCTTTCCAAACTGTCTGTGAATAATGATGAGGGGGATTTGAAACATTCCCTTTCATCCATCAAAAGATTCACTGCTCATTATTTCCAGTGCATTAAGAAATGAAGGCCCAAGCCCTGAGACCTTCACATCACCTTCAATAGACTTTTTTTGAGCAAATTCTGGAGCAGATGTCTTTAAATAACCCCAGAGCAATTTTCATCTTGTGAAGAATTAGAAGTTTCTTGTTCAAGAGTTGCTGTGGAAAAGAAATGTTGGTTGAAGAAGCAGGTAGAAATGGCTTCATAAAGTCTACACTTGTTTTTTTCCTGAAATAAAAGGGAGTGATCCGAGCTCTAGATCTCCCTTTAAATCCCAGGAATAGCTTTGCTCCTTTTTGATAAACCCCATCTCCTCAGAAAATTTCCAGCCTTGTCCAAGTGATCATTATATCACAAAAGAAATGAGGAGATCAGAAGCTGGACCAAACTAATTCATAAAGTATGGCAAACATATTGCATGAGCATGTTTTGCTAGTTAGCAGCAGATTAACATCTATACTATTGGTAGGAACTGTCATGCACTTTTCGATATCGAGCACTGAATACAGCATGGCACTGTACCTGTGTTTCAGACAACGTGAAATCACTACTTCAAGTTGCAGTTCAATCACATCCAACTGAAAAATCAGCCTGTCCAGGTCCCAAGGACTGCATCCTCCCAATACCGCTGCAAGAGCCAAGGGAGCCATGCCAATTTATGCCAGTGGTAGACTGCAGTCATATTTCCTTCATCATGAGCAAAATGCAGATGCCATTTGGCTACAAGCAGAAGTGAATGAGGAGAGGTGTTTAAGGTATGTCAGAGCATCTCTTTTGCAATTATTTTATATCTAGCTGCAACTAGAAAGAACTAATAACTGAGCCCAAGACATCTCCAGCCACCACCCCTTATGCTACATGCCAAGACATGACTTGCTTCAGAGAAGTCTCAATTCCTATTACGGGAAGAGACTCCTTCTGTTTATTGATCCAGCTTCAAGATGCCTTTTCTCCATAGTTACCTCAAGATTCCAACAAAAATATACAGTCAACTAAAGCACACCAGACGATGTCTTTGGTGACTATCTCAAAGGCATAGCAAACACATGACTACCATTAAACTAGATGACTGGATATGATACTAAGGGTAAGAAATGTATGGAGATACAAAACTTCAGTAGTCTTTCAACCTATTTTCAAACTTTCAAAGACTTACAGTACTGCTCTAAGTTACTTACAATCCTGCTCTAAGTTTGCAAACTTTATGCAGTTAGGCAAAGTATGGTACAGTGACCTACAATGTGATTTCTTTAAACAGGAGCCAAGTTCCACAGATCAGTTTATTCTATACTGTTACTGCTATTGCAATATGAAAAAAATATAATCTCCATTCAGGTTATAGTGGCTGCAGAATTGCACAATTGCCATCATGTCTATTGCTCAGTGGGGAAATTTTATTAGGAGAGTGTCCTGGTTTCAGCCAGGATAGAGCTGGTTTTCTTCACAGAAGCCAGTGTGAGACTGTGTTTAGGATTTGGGATGAGAAACTGTTGATAATGTGCTGGTGTTTTGGGTTGTTGCTGAGCAGTCAAGGACAGTCCGGCTTCTTGTGCTGACCTGCCAGCGAGCAGGCTGGGGGTGCCCGGGGAGCTGGGAGGGGACACAGCCGGGACAGCTGACCCAGACTGGCCAAAGAGATATTCCCTACCATACGACGTCATGCCCAGTACATAAACTGGAGTTGGCCGGGGGGCGGAAATCGCTGCTCGGGGACGGGCTCTCTATCGCCGGGTGGTGAGCAATTGCTGTATTGGGCATCACTTGTTCTTGTACATTCCTTTGTTGGTATTATCATTGTTGTTCCCTTCTTTCTTTCTGTCCTATTAAGCTGTGTTTATCTCAACCCACGAGGTTTTTTCCTAATTCTCTCCCCCGTCCCACTGTGGGAGGGGGACTGAGTGAGCAGCTGTGTGATGCTTAGTTGCCGGCTGGGGCTAAACCACGACAGGGAGCTCTATCCACATATGTACTTAGATGTCTGTGGTTCAAAAGGAAATCCTGTTTCTACTTCTCTACAGCATGTATTCAGAAGCTATTTGCTATTCAGTATAACTGTAAAATAGCCGACGTGAAAATTCAAATGTGAAACTTCCTGAAAATTATCACCATATGTTTTGTTGGTGCCTTATTTGTTACTGTGCTTATGATACCCCTGCAGTACTGCAGCACTGAGTAAAGCAAGAGCTAGAGGTTTCTCGTGTTTGTTTTTTGTTGAAGTCAGTGCAAGTGACATTTGAAATGAAGTGGGGCCTTGGGCAAATAACAGTTGTGCAGAATTTCACCATGAGGTTCAGGGACACAGAACACACTTCTTGCTTTGCCCAGGCCAAAGGGAGCCGAGTGTGAACCTAGGGAATAAATGCAAGCCTCCCCTCCCTGCCGGCTCACTCACACCATTGCAGAGCACAGACAAGGACTCAGTTATCTGAGGCTGACCTCAGTCACAAGAGAAGTTGTGAGAGATGTTTTTGAGCAGAGAAACATACATGGGTTTAGTCTTCTTAAAAACAGCTTGTTGTTTTGCCAGTATTGAACCAGGTGCAGTCAAAATCCACTTCTCACATGAAGTTAACTACTTCATGAAGGAAGCACTTCAGAAGTAGAAGTTAACTAATTACTTCATAAGGAGCAGCTCTGGTTTTCATTGTCCTCATGCAGCAAAAATCTTGCCACCTGTGGTAAACCAGAAACAAAAAGCCTGAATTTCAATCAGTTTCTCTTCTGTCTTGTAAAAGGTAGTTACAGGTCTCCTTCCTACCAAATAGAGTTTTATATGCATCAAAATGCGAGGAGGCTTCATATTACTTAGATTCTGCTCTGAGGTGCTGTGGAAATAGGTAAGGGCAACACACTCTCTCTTCCTTGGCTGCATTCTGGCATCGTTACCGAACAGATCACCACAGAAATGAGTGGAATGTTTGCAGGGTAAGCTGAGCTGCTTCTCCACCCTGTTCACTGGAGGAGGAGGCTCTGGACGTGTCACACCACATGGTTCCAGAGCCACCTCTGGTCTTAGGTGATGTGATGCTAGGACAGCAGGACAGGGAGTAATTCCTCCAGTCTCTTAAACCTTTAGCAATGCAGAATCACAGAATCACAGAATCACTAGGTTGGAATGGACCTTTAAGATCATCAAGTCCAACCATTAATCCAGCACCACCATGTCCCCTAAACCATGTCCTGAAGCGCCACATCCACACGTTTTTTGAACACTTCCAGAGATGGCGACTCCACCACCTCCCTGGGCAGCCTGTTCCAATGCCTGACCACCCTCTCAGTGAAGAAATTTTTCCTAATATCCAGTCTAAACCTCCCCTGGCACAACTTGAGGCCATTTCCTCTTGTCCTATCACTAGTTACTTGGGAGAAGAGACCAACACCCACCTCGCCACAACCCTCTTTCAGGTAGTTGTAGAGAGCGATAAGGTCTCCCCTCAGCCTCCTTTTCTCCAGGCTAAACAACCCCAGTTCCCTCAGCCGCTCCTCAGAAGACTTGTGCTCCAGACCCCTCACCAGCTTCGTTGCCCTCCTCTGGACACGCTCCAGCACCTCAGCATCCTTCCTGTAGTGAGGGGCCCAAAACTGAACACAATACTCAAGGTGCGGCCTCACCAGTGCCGAGTACAGGGGCACAATCACTTCCCTACTCCTGCTGGCCGCACTATTCCTGATACAGGCCAGGATGCTGTTGGCCTTCTTGGCCACCTGGGCACACTGCCGGCTCATGTTCAGCCGGCTGTCAACCAGCACCCCCAGGTCCCTTTCCGCCGGGCTGCTCTCCAGCCACTCCTCCCCAAGCCTGTAGCGTTGCATGGGGTTGTTGTGGCCAAAGTGCAGGACCCTGCACTTGGCCTTATTAAACCTCATACAGTTGGCCTCTGCCCATCGATCCAGCCTGTCCAGATCCCTCTGCAGAGCCCTCCTACCCTCCAGCAGATCAACACTCCCACTCAATTTGGTGTCATCTGCAAACTTACTGAGGGAGCACTCAATTCCCTCATCCAGATCATCAATAAAGATATTGAATAAGACCGGCCGCAGAACCGAGCCCTGGGGAACACCGCTTGTGACTGGCCGCCAGCCAGATTTAACGCCGTTCACCACAACTCTCTGGGCTCGGCCATCCAGCCAGTTCCTCACCCAGCGAAGAGTAAACCCGTCTAAGCCACGAGCCGCCAGTTTCTCCAGGAGAATGCTGTGGGAGACACTGTCAAAGGCTTTACTAAAGTCCAGGTAGACAACGTCCACAGTCTTTCCCTCATCCACTAGGCGGGTCACCTGGTCATAGAAGGAGATCAGGTTGGTCAAGCAGGACCTGCCTTTCATGAACCCATGCTGGCTGGGCCTGATCCCTTGGTTGTCCTGCAGGTGCCCTGTGAGCACTCTCAAGACCAACCGCTCCATAATCTTCCCTGGTACAGAGGTCAGGCTGACAGGCCTGTAGTTCCCAGGATCCTCCTTCCGGCCTTTCTTGTAGACGGGCATCACATTGGCAAGCCTCCAGTCTTCTGGGACCTCCCCTGTTAACCAGGACTGCTGATAAATGATGGAGAGTGGCTTGGCAAGCTCCTCCGCCAGCTCTCTCAGTACTCTCGGGTGGATGCAGTAGAGTTTTCCAATCCAAAAATTAAAATCTCACAAGTTTCCACAAACTGGAATTCAAGAAACAATTTTGACCTAAGTCAACTGAAACATTTTCTGTTTCCATCACTGAACATCTTTTCCAGTTGTATTTCAGATGTTCTGTATATTTTACCGCTTTTACTGCAATGAACTTTGCTGTACAAATGAGAATATATTTCAAACCAAAAAGAACACACATTCTTTTTCACGTGAAGATTGAAGTGATGGTAAACACTGTTTCTAAAGGAGATAGCAGCCTAAAGGCATCTCTCCTGTGCTCTGTCTCCAGTGCACCTGTGAAGATCACTAATTCACTGCACTCCTGCAGGAACATCCAGCCCCGACTGCCACCAGATCTTGCTTCTCTGAAGGCCAGAGGTTCAGTTCCTATATTCGTATTGCCCTGGTGCTTGGCTGAGCCTGGGATGGTGCCTGAGACCAGACATAGGACTGAAAGTCTGGGTCTAAGTTGGCTTCACTGTCACAAGCACCAGTGTTTTTGTTTGCTTGCTTGCTTGCTTGTTTTTGTTTGGGTTTTTTGGGGTTTTTTTATTTTTTCTTTTTTTTTTAAGAGGGAAGAAGTTACAATTCTACAGTGCCAGTCAAAGTTTCAAGCAACGGCTACATCAGAGGGAGCTCCGTCGTAAAGTAGCCTGACTTTCCATCAGGTGTCTTGGCTGCAATAAGAAAGAGGTAGTATTAAAAGAGAAAAAAGAGTGAAAAGAAGGCAACCCTCTGTAAGTTAGGTGGGCATCCATTTGGGAACATCCAGGATGGCCACTATAACTGTTGTTAAGTGGAAATTTACCAGACTACTTAGTGTAAAAGGAATTATTTTCAGTATCTTCATAGATTAATCAAAACTTTTAGTAGAGCAAAGAGAGTTCTGGTCTTCACACAATTTCCACAGATCTCTCAGGAAGCAAAATCTGAGGTCCTGTAGTTACCCCCTGCTCACTCAGGGCATCAGGGCTCTGGGCAAATTCAGCTCTGCTTTAGAGGTGCAAAATCAGTCTATGTCAAACCATTCGTTTCCCAGATGTGACTGATCATGAGTCACAGGATCTGGCTTCTGTCCCCTGCCTGAACACCAAGCTTTAGAACAGGTTATTAACTAATCACGAGTCTGGAACTGGAAATAAGGAACATTTGAGTATTAATTTTTAAGTGCATATCACTTGCACTTGGCCTTGTAAAACTTCTCAGTTCTGCAGACGTGCTCATGAATACAGCACCACAGCATACTGCGCTTACTGTAATCATACATGAAGCAGTCAAGAAAAATTGTCATCCTTATCTGCCAAAAGACTTTGGGGACATCTTTTTCCATTATTTGAATATCTGTAGCCCTGGCTCAGATCTGATTTTTTAGGCTAATGAAGGACAGCTTTCTTTTTCTTTATCTCACCTGTCATCTATGGATTCATGCTTGAATTACATTTTATTGCTTAAATATCTGGGAAAGAACGGGCAACCAAGCTGAGAGGTCTAAGTCTATAGCCCAGGCACAGTATCGGTGCCCTCCACATAGAAAGGGACCAGAAATCCCGACTTGGTTCATTCCCACATGACCCCAGATGGAGGTGTTACAATATGGGACTTGCTTCCGAGCTGGAGTAGAAATGTTAAAACCTTCTGAAGTTCAGAGGTGACAGAGACAAAAGCACATCTGCCCTCTCCATGTGCTGCCCAGCCCTGGCACCACCGCATGTCAGTGCAGATGTGGCCACAACCAAGAGCTCCCATATACTTCATCCAAGTGGCATCAGATGCTGGCAGCCCCCAGGAGCAACCCTGGCAGCCAGCAACCAACAACCAACCCGGGCCTTTGCCCTTTGCCTGCTGGTGAGACGCAAGGAGTGCAGGAGCATCTCCTTTGGGGCACCCCTTAACCTTCAGGGTTGTGTAAGAGAGCTACCAGTCTGCACATAAATGAACAGCCTATTTGCAACATAGTACGGTTATTGAATGGCTTGCTGAAAATTTCTATGCAAATTTTGTATCTGTACACTTTTAGGGCTATTGCTCCGCTTGTAGTGCAATGAAGATAGTTTAAAAAACACCGCTGTAGCTTTGCAAAAACCCTGTTGCTGCTGCTGTTTGTGGTTTCATTCATTCCTCATCTACTATGACTGCCTCATTCATCTGTTTCGTATCAGGCCTTTGACAAAATCATTGCATTTCAGTACCTTTTAAAACAGCTAGAGTTTGCTCTGCAATTATCCATGCATGCATTTCCTAATCCAACCAAAATAACTGTAGCCTTCATAGGATTAGATTTCTTCACGCTGCTTTCTATTAATATGTGACCTGGGTGCTGCTAGTGCAGTCACAGATCTACAAGAAGCAGGCAGAGTTTGCAGGGTTCACTGACCATCTGTGTGCATAAGTCAGGTATCAGCCTGATTAATACACATTGGTCTGCTGCATTCTGGGATGCAAGGGGTGATGAAGCAAATCTTTCCTGACTAAGGAATTTGCACCTGCAAAATTCAATCCACAATAAAAGAAACTGCTTTGAAACTTCAGCTCTTATAATATGATATTTAATGTAGCAGAGAGAGATTTCCTTTAAATCCATAAGGTTTGGGATATATAAGCAGTCAACATAAGAACAGTCAGAGACTAAACACTATGAAAAAAACTACCTGTTAAATGCTTATAAACTGTTCCTACATAGACAGATCTGGTCAGATCTGAAAACCAGGGAAAAGGATTCAAACACACTTGGCAGATGCACAGCAAACTCTTCAATCTTTTTTGCTTCCCTGCTCACCTCTCTTCGGGGAGAGCAGAGCTCATTGCAACAGTGTGTTTCAGAGAGGTTGTAGTCTATCACCACCACTCCTGCAGTTTACAGACGTCCCCTCTTGCAGCTACTGCTGCTTGTGCCCGACATGCCACCACTCTTACCACAAAATGAGACACATCACAGAATAGATGTTCATAGGGAAAACAACTCTCAGAAGCACACTTGTACCCTCCATCTCCAGAAAAACCTTTTGCTCAGGTGTTGGTGCAGCTGGGACTGGCTCTGTGGTGACCCCAAGCCACCAGCCCACTAGTAAAAGCCTAAACCTTTTGGAAATGTCTTTAAATATTGTTGTAACACCTTTTCTGCGAATCAGTAGATAAAATTTAACCTCTTGCCACAACAGAAAATATCATATTTGCAAACAAGTATCCCTGATTTTAAAACAAAGGTAGCAAGGTTTTATCTCCAGTTTTATCTCCAGACTTCTGATGAGTTTGATACTGCAGAAATAACACTCATTTATTGTACTTTAAATGCAGATTTCCGTTGCCAATAGCAAGGTGATCATAAGTAAGCATGGCAAGGGCAGCACTGCTCTGTGGGCAATCTGAAGCAACCCTGTAATTACAGGTTCCACGTTAAGGACATGCTGATCTCATTTGGTGATGTCACCGCAAGCAACAGAAACCCCCATAGCAGTAAAGACGAGTCAGAAAGCCACGGCCACAGCTATGAGTTCTTTGCAAAGCAGAATAAAAGCAGCTGATCCAAATAAGAATAAGTACATGTTTAAACCCTGCCAAACATAAAATGCAAGGAAACCCCTCTTGGGTTTGCAGTGATAAACCCCTGGTGTCACCACCACCGTGGAGTCAGCAAAACTCCATGGCAGTTGGACAAATGCCACCACATTGGGCAAGCCTCACTTTTGAGTTCAGGTGTTTTTCCTCAGCTGAATTAACGGAGGTGAGAAGAACAAATATCTGCAAAGCTTGCAGAATCCACACACTATGGCTTGGCAAATTTGTTTTCATGTTTCATTTGCTCAGATTAAAAGAGGGAAGAAGAGGCATGACCTGGTGATTCTTGGCCTACCTCCTAGCTGAGCACTGGGAGCACAGCTGCTGTCCTTTTCAAATTTCAGACCTGCTCCACCTACAGCATGCTGAGTTTGGTGGACGTCCAGGTTGTTGTGGTAGTGATGCGCAAAGCAGTTTCCCCACTCTGAATCCCTAGAGGCAGCGAGGAAGGACCAGGTCACCTGACAAAGAGAATTACCTGATTAGGGAGACGAACTACTGTAAGAAAAATGGTTTGGTTAGGAGACGAGATGCGTTTTCAGGAATGAACAAGATGTCATCAGGCAGAGAGAAAAAACATTCTACAAAAAGCATCCCAGACATCTTAGACATCTTTGACCTATGCCCAAGAGATGTTCTAGAGCTTTAAGGAAACTGTGTTTCTTGTGCTGGCTAAAACACTGAATGAGCATGTTAGAAAGTCTTGCAAAGACCTTCCATGGTATGCTTCAGGTAGCATAAGCTGTGGAAAAAAAATGAAAAAATAAACCGGAGTGCCCACAATAATGGGTGAAGTAGAAAGACAGACAGAATGAAAGCCTGAAAATGAAACCGTTGACTAGGATTTCCTAGATGGGTCTTGATCATGGAGCACTCAGCAACCATTTCAGTTCCTCCACATGAGATATGAGACAACTCAACTGGCAAACCCATGGGAAAACCCACCCTGCACCTTCTTGCTTGTCCAAGCATCTTAAGGAGAGGCCCGTGTGCCTTTCCAGAAACACCTTCTCAGCAGCACCATGAAGTCCAGATAGCTGCTGTGCCTCTAAGAAGATGCCTGGGACCACCTGCAGAAGGGGCAGAGAGGACTTATTAGCAGCTTGACCTCAACACCAGACAGGTTGCCAAAGACTGGTTTAGCTGGGAGATTCTTGCTTTATGGTCCCTGGTTTTGTGGTGCATAAGTCCTCCCTGCAAGCAGCCTGTGCACTAGGCAGGCTGCCTGCACAACCTCATGCTGCAGAGGGGGATCAGGCAGCCCTGCCACACTTAGCTGGCTTCTCAAGGCTGCTGGTAAGCTTGTGGATAAAGGGAATCATTTTTATTCAACATTTTCATCGATGACCTGCAGATTGAGTTGAACAATGAAATACTTAGGTTTGCAGATGGCAGCTGAGCTCCCTCAATCAGTCACCGTCTGTGCCAATGGTGAGATCCTAGAATCATAGAATAGTTTGGGTTGGAAGCACCTTTAACAGTCATCTAGTCCAAGCCCCCTGCAATGAGAAAGAACATCTTCAACTACATCACATTGCTCAGAGCCCCATCCAACCTGATCTTGAAAAATGTTTCCAGGGATGGGGCATTTACCACCTCTATGGGCAACCTGTGCCAGGGTTTCACTGCCCTCATTGTGAAAAATGTCTTCCTTATATCTAGTCGAGATCTACCCTCTTTTAGTTTAAAACCATTACCCCTTGTCCTATTGCAACTTTTTAGGAACTGCTAAAAAGTCTGTCCCCATCTTTCTTATAAGCCCTCTTAAAGTACTGAAAGGCTGTAATAAGGTCTCCCCAGAGCCTTCTCTTCTCCAAGCTGAACCACCCCAACTCTCTCAGCCTGTCCTCACAGGAGAGGTGTTCCAAACCTCTGATAATTTTTGTGGGCTCCTCTGGACCCACTCCAACAGGCTCATGTCTTTCCTGTGCTGAGGAGTCCGGACCTGGATGCAATTCTCCAGGCAGGGTCTCACCAGAGTCGACCTGCTGGTTACACTGTTTTGGATACATCCCAGGATATGGTTGGTGTTCTGGGCTGTGAGCGCACATTGCTGGCTCATGTCCAGTTTCTCATCCACCAGGACACCCAAGTCATTCTCAGCAGGGCTGCTCTCAATCCCTTCATCCCCCAGCTTGTAATGGTGCCGGGGGTTGCCCTGACCCAGGTGCAGGACTAGGCCAGGTGCACTTGGCCTTGTTGAACCTCACAAGGTTCACATGGCCCCATTCCTCAAGCTTGTCCAGGTCCCTCTGGATGGCATCCTGTCCCTCAGGTGTGTCAACCACACCACTCAGCTTGGTGTCATCTACAGACTTGCTGAGAGTGCACTCGATTCCACTGTCTATGTCATTGATGAAGGTATAAAATAGCACTGGTCCCAATATGGGCCCCTGGGGACACCGCTCATCACCGATCTCCATCTCAACATTGAGCCATTGACCACTACGCTCTGGATGTGACCATTCAACCAATTCCTCATGCATCCAACAGTCCCCCCCTTAAATCCATCTCTCTCCAATTTAGAGAGAAGGATGTTGTGGGGGACCATGTCAAAGGCCTTACAGAAGTAAGTTCTTCCCTTGTCCACTGATGTGGTCACTCCATCCTAGAAAGCCACTAGGTTGGTCAGGCAGGGCATGCCCTTGGTGAAGCCATGCTGGCTGTCTCAAATCACTTCCCTCTCCTCCATATGCCTTAGCACATGGACCATCTGCTCCATGATCCTCCCAGGCCCAGAGGTGAGGCTCACAGATCGATAGTTCCCAGTCCTCCTTGATACCCTTTTTAAAAATGGTGCAATGTTTCCCTTTGTCTAGTCACCCAGGACTTCGCTTGACTGCCAGAACTTTTCAAATATCATGGAGAGTGGCTTGGCAACTTCATCAGCCAGTTCCCTCAGAACTCTGGTATGTATCTTGTCAGGTCCCATAGACTGGTACATGTTCAGGTTGCTCAGGTGGTCTTGAACCTGATCTTCTCTTACAGTGGGAGGAACTTTGCTCCTGCAGTCCCCATCTCACATTCCATCCCCTTGAGAGGTGTGGGAAGAGACTTTGCCAGTGAAGATTGAGGCAAAAATGTTGTTGAGTACCTCAGTCTTCTCCTCATGCATTGTTACCAATCTGTCAGTCTTGCTCATCACCAAAGGTACACTTTCTTTGACCTTCCTTTTCTGGCTAACATGCTGATAGAAGCCCTTCTTCTTATGCTTTACATCCCTTGCCAAGTTCAGGTCCAGATGTGCCTGACCCCATCCCTACACAACCGGGCAGCATCCCTGTACTCATCCCAGGATACCTGTCCCTGCTTCCACTGCCTGTGCATTTCCTTCTTGCCCTTTGGTTTGCCCATCAGGTCTCCACTCAGCCATGCTGGCCTCTTGCCTTCCTTTCCTGATTCCTTACACCTGGGGATCGAGAGCTCTTGTGCTGTATGGAAAGTGTCCTTAAAGATCTCCCAGCTCTGTTCTGCTCCCTTGTCCCTGAGGGCAGTTTCCCAGGAGGTCCTATTGACTAACTCCCTGAAGAGCTGGCAGTTTGCTTTCCTAAAATTCAGGGTCTTGACTTGACTTTTCACTTGCCCCCTACCCCTCAGGACTGCAAACTCCACCAGTGCATGATCACTGCAGCCCAGATATGCTCCAGAATGACTTTAGACAAATTAATGTGTGGGCAGATGGGCATCCATGTTGATAAATATGAGGTAGTAGATCTGAACCACGTGTACTTGATACTGAACCTGGGACTGGCAGTTACTATTTAGGCAGAAGGTCTTGGAGTCACCATGGACAGCCCTCTGAAATCATTGGCTCCGTGTTCAGGGGGAGCTGAAATAGCCAATAGAAGCACAGGACATTGTAGGTATGTGTGCTGAGATCAAGAGAGAAGGTGCAGCTTTGCTGCAATATGAAACGCTGGCGCACCCACCTGCAGTTCTGCACAGCTCTCTTTTCAGTGTCTCAAGAAGGAGGTTCAGCAGTTGGGGGAAGTACAGAGAAGAAAGAATACAGCATATAAGGGGATGGTGCAGCTGTCTACAAGGGGAGACCAGGAAGGCTGTGTTCAGGGAGAAGGCTGAGTGGAATATGATCTGTGTTTCCAAAACAGTGAAGGGGCAAGCTGAATGGGGAACCACTGTTCACTAAATTCTGTAGTCAGACAATTAAAGGGCATGCAATTAAATCAGCAGGAGGTAAGCCTAAACCATATAAAATACAGTCCTTCTTTACCCAGCAAGTAGTAGCTTATGTAATTTGCTGCCAATGGGATCTGGGTTGGATGGCATTAGCGTGGTCAAAAATGGTTTAGATGGTTGCATAGACCACAGTGCTACAAACAGATATGGACAGGATTGCTCTGAGATGTATTTGCCAACATACCTAATGCAAGAGCTATGGCTGTAGAGTTGTAGGAGGAAAATAGGTCCCAGGGAGGGCTAGGGCTTACATTTATGCCCCCAAAACCTCTCCTACTGCTGTGGTGGGAGACAGACTTCTGGGCAGGGGGCTGTCAGCCTGATCCCACCAGGAACTCCTTGCATCCTTAATGCAGCCCCATGTCTCTGTGCAACAAGACTCATCACATTTGGGTCTCAAGTAGACTGCTGGAAGATTTCTTTATCTGGTTCCCAAGACAATAGCTTCCCAGTGCCTCACATGCATCCTCATAATCCTCTTGGGGTATAGAAAAGTATTAGGCATCACTTTGCAAACCGAGCATTGAAGCAAAGGAGAGTGAGTCTCTCACCCAAGGACGTGCAAGCTCTTTGCAGTCTCGCTTGGAATTGAGCTCCTGTATCAATATCCTGTATATTTATTTAGGTGCCTGTTTTTTCAGATCATTAAAACTAGAAGGCTATGCCTGGCTAGTTTGGATGCAGGTAAGTACAACAATGACTAGCACAGAGTGTAAGGTGCATGAGGAGCGATGGGGGATATGTTATAAGCACCAACACCACACAATAGTATTACATGCACTGAAAGCCATGTACTCTGACACACAGGCTGATCAGACATGCATACCAGCAGCCAACAACGTTCAGTGCTAGAGGGAATCCCCACCAACTCGAGACGCAATGTCACAGCACATTTTCTCTACCGGAGAAGTTTTCTGTCTCAGTGCCTGAACAGAGAGAGCAAGAGCTGCTGCAGGTAGTAATATTCAAAATGGTGCTTTCAAGATATTTCCATATATGTATGCAGCCTGGGGCAAAAAAATGCAGTGCTGTGACATGGCCATGATGCACCATTGGCCTCAGAAGAAGAAGCAGCAGCTCTGCTGTACACACCACAGGATCACTGGCTGGGCACAACCAGCTGTCAAGCTGTAACACTCAGCTATTAATCGCATGGGTACATAGAGCTCCCAAGACAAGAGTGCAAATACACATGTTGCAGCTCAGCAGGAGAACTGTTGTGTCTTTTTTGTTGGCTGTCATACCATTCATGGTCTTCTGAAATTTGCCTGCCATCACCCACCTTACTCTGCAGTAGCCATAACACCTTGTGCTGCAGAAGAGTGATGCTGCCTGACAGGGTGGCAGGAGCCCGCTTCCCCATCTAAGTGAACCTCTGTGGCACTGACATTGGGTGGATCTTGTCTCATGGGCATGGTTAAGTCCATGTCTGACCCCCCTGAGTGCATAGAGAATGCTCACCTTCGTTACCCACAAGGAGGCGTCGTTTTGAGTGTCTTACTCAAAAAGATCTGCCTTTTCGACTCCTCACATACCTACCCTATGCAAAATCAGACCTCTGCAACTTGTGGGGTTGGACAACTTGAGGCACCCAAACTCATGAGCCATTTCTCAGAGTTTCTACTAGTGCTGACTCATTTGCTCCCAGAGTGTCTGCATCAAGACAGAAACAAAAGATGTGGGCAGAAGCTCAGCCACTCCCAGACAATGTTTCCTATGGTAACCTCTGCAGAAAGCAGTTTTCAGAAGCTTTTACAGTTCCAGCATGCTGGCTTTTAAACACAGGTACCACTGTGTGTATTGCTTTCACTTCCTAACAATTTTCCTTGGAATTTCTTCATTTATTTGTTCAAATATTAATCATTAATTTGGTCAAATATTAATCAGTGTAACAATTGCATGTCTGAATCTCTGTAGTCTTTTATTTACCCTACTTAGATTTCTTTCACACAGAAGATTGGCACAACTCCCAAAAGATGCAAAACTAATGAAGGACTGTTTTCCACTGTGACAATAGAAGTTGTCCATTTAAGTTATAAAGCAAGAAAGCCTGGCACACGGATGACATTAAATGAGGCTATTTACAGTAAGTGCTTTAGTCTGCAGATTTAATGGGAGAGAAAGAGACCATCACGTGAATGCAAAACTGTGTTAAACACAAACTGAATTTATTTTTTGTAACAGTGGGGCTTAAGTTGCAATATTCTTGCCAGGGCTGGTTATTCTACCAGCAGCGCAACATCAACTACACAGCTCCTACAGACCTAAAAGATGAGTCTTTTAGTAGTTTAGCACCCTTAGCTCAATTCCTTCTGCAAGTACTGTGTCTTTCTTCCTCCCATTCCATACTTTGCAATTATTTCCACAGCTAACCTTAACTTTACTTGGATGTAGGCTTTAAGTGCGTATTAGTGAGTCAAAGACCAAATGTAACAGTGATGCTGTAGATAAAGTTAACTACATATTAGAAACTTACAGACCAAATAGCAAGGATGTTGTAGTGTCCAATATTGATATTGTGTTACAGAACCTGTAATAACCAGATTAAAAAACAGCTGATTGGTAAGTTGGCAAATGCAGAATTACTGTCCACTGGGGCATAAACATTAGTTAGTACAATAATGAGAATAACTTTCCAGGGATTTTTGAAGATTTAATGTCATTTAATCATTACAAGCCTTGGAAAAAAAAAAAAAAAGGCTGGTAGCTGGCTCGGGTAGCAAACATGTTAGAGCAAATACCAAAATAAAATACCCCAAAACCAAAACCAAATCTCTGCTGAGATTTACTACTGCCACCAAGGGCAATGGTATCCCCTGGTGCAGCGGATACAAAGGAAAGGATGTGGGAACTTCCAGCACACTCTCATCACCCGTTGTGCTCCCGGTTCACCATCACATCCCAGCCTGGAAGGGGCAGCTGAGGACTGGGCAATGGCATCATTCCTCATCTGCTTTTTGAAGAGGAAACAGCTCCTCCTGTGTGCCAGGCCACGGGCGAAGGCGCCCAGATGCTCGGGGGGATGCCAGGTGGGGAGCAGCCCCATCCCCGCCGCGCACCGAGACTTTGGCTGCTTGGCAGGAGCAGGGGCTGCGGGGGGTGAAGACAAAGGAGCAACAGCTGATCCTGACGGGAGGCTCCTGCCATCAAAACATCTAGGGCACAATGTGAGGTCCTAGTAATAAGACAGTTATGATCTATCTCCATGTGATTATCCTGTTTACAAGGAAAAGCAGGCGATGCAATTTTCTGCTTTAAAAGAAATATAGTCTTTTATTCATCAGCCACTCCCCACATTTTTCTGTCAACTGTGAGGGTCTACATGAAGTCAGGATTCACACCAAGAAGGAGGATAGCAGCCCCACATTGGACTGTCTGTGGGTTTTCTTTGCCATCTGAAAGCAAACACCAACATATGTAATGGCAGGAAAACTTACCACTGACATCAGCGTACAGTGGACACATACTTTGAATACTGCAGTGAAATAAAGCAGCAGCATCAGAAATAGAAAGAAATTTCAGTTATATAGTTCTCATCTGAATCTCAAAACTTCCCAAGCTTTTTGAACCTGGTTTCTCTTTACCCCACCCTGAAACAATGAGTTTTGCAGTTGCAGATCTCTGTCTCTGGACTTTGGATAACTTCACAGATGTGTTTGAATCCAGATTGTGCCTTCTGATTCACCTCTAACTGGATATAGGTGAAGTGTCTCATATTTGGTCTGGATTTCAGCAGAAACACTCACAAGCTTTTTGCACAACTCAGATTTGTTAAATTCACAGTCTCCTGCCAATGCAGTAGTAAGTGTAATCAGCAATTGCTTTTTTAAGCCAATGAATGTCTCTGCACAAGATATCCCAAGCTCGACACCAAATTGGAAAGAATTAGCAAGTAAAATGTCATCAGGGAGTGCTAACCCTCAATGGTGTTTGGGACTATCCCTGTAAAAACACTGGTGGAAGATGACCTCTGTGCAGAAAGGACAGAAGCACCTGTGCCCTGAGAGACTCCCCAAAGGTTACTTGACCTTGAAACCCAGCACCTCCCCACAGCCTCCACCTGGACAGCTGAGACATAATGTAGTGGGTTGACTCTGACTGGACACCACGTGTCCACCAAAGCTGCTCTATCACTCTCCTCCTCAGCTGGACAGGGGAGAGAAAGTATAATGAAAGGATTGTGGGTCACGGTAAGGACAGGGAGATCACCCACCAATTACCATCACGGGCAAAACAGACTCAACTCGGGGAAATTAATTTAATTTATTACCAATAAAAAGTCAGAGTGTGGTAATGACAATAAAACCAAGTTTTAAAACAACTTCCACCCTTTCTTTCCAGGCTCAACTTCACTCCTGATTTCTCTACCTCCTCCCACCAGTGGCACAGGGGCATGGGAAACAGAGGTTGCGGTCAGTTCATCACACATTGTCTCTGCCACTCCTTCCTCTTCATACTCTTCCACTGCTCCAGCACGAGGTTCCTCCCACAGGAGACAGCCCTCCATGAACTGCTCCAGCATGGGTACTTTCCATGTGTCCCTTCCATGGAGGTGCAGTCCTTCAGGAACAGACTGTTCCAGCACGGCCTCTCCATGGGGTCACAGTCTCCTTCAGGCATCCATCTGCTCTGGCGTGGGGTCCTCCACAGGTTGCAGGTGGAGATCTGCTCCACCGTTAACCTCCATGTTGCACAGGGACAGCCAGCCTCACCATGGTGTTCACCATAGGCTGCAGGGGAATCTCTGCTCCGGTGCCTGGAGCACCTCCTGCCTCCTTCTGCCCTGGCCTGGGTGGCTGCAGAGTTGTTTCTCTCACACATTCTCATGCCTCTTTCTGGCTGCAGGTGGTTGCACCATTTTTTTCCCTTTCTCAACTATGTTACCCCAGAAGTTCTACCACCACTGCTGATGGCATTTACAGATGACACCAAGCTGAATGGTGCAGTTGACACACCTGATGGATGAGATGTCATCCAGAGGGACCTGGACAAGCTTGAGGAATGGGCCCCTGTGAACCTTATGAGGTTCAACAAGACCAAGTGCAGGGTCATGCACCTGGCTTGGGCTAACCCCTGGTATCAATACAGGTTGCAGGATGAAGGGATTGAGAGCAGCCCTGCCCAGAAGGACTTCGGTGTCCTGGTGAATGAAAATCTGGACATGAGCCGGCAATGTGCGCTCACAGCCCAGAAGGCCAACTGTATCCTGGGCTGCATCCAAAGCAGCGTGGCCAGTAGGTCGAAGGAGGTGATTCTGCCCCTCTACTCTGCTCTGGTGAGACCCCACCTGGAGTCCTGCATCCAGGTCTGGAGCCCTCAGCACAGGAAAGACATGGACCTGTTGGAGATGGTCCAGAGGAGGGCCACAGAAATGATCAGAAAGATGAAGACAGGCTGAGAGAGTTGGGGTTGTTCATCCTGGAGAAGAGAAGGCTCCTGGGAGACCTTATTACAGTCTTTGAGTACTTACAGAGGGCTTCTAAGAAAGATGGAGACAGACGTTTTAGCAGTTCCTAAAAATTTGCGATAGGACAAGTGGTAATGGTTTTAAACTAAAAGAGGGTAGATCTCAACTAGATACAAGGAAGAAATTTTTTACAATGAGGGTAGTGGAAGACTGGCACAGGTTGCCCAGAGAGGTAGTAAATGCCCCATCCCTGAAACATTTTTCAAGATCAGGTTGGACGGGGCTCTGAGCAATGTGATGTAGTTGAAGATGTCCCTGCTCATTGCAGCAGGGTTGGACTAGATGAACTTTAAATGTCCCTTCCAACCCAAAGATTCTACAATTCTATGATTTTATGACCTCAGCCTTGGCCAGCAGCAGGTCCATCTTAGAGCCGGCTGGCACTGGCTTTATTGGACATGGGGGAAGCTTCTAGCAGCTTCTTACAAAAGCCACCTTTGTAGCCCCTCCACTACCAAAACCTTGCCATGAAAACCCAGTACACATAAAAAGCGATCATTTGTCAAAGATGCACCCAGGGGCCCCATGTGGCTGGCTGAAACGCTCTGTAGGAGGTGGCCGAGGCAGGGCTGCACTACAATTTCTATTTCTTGCTGCAATTGGAGCTATTAAAGTTTTATTTGAGAAACACAAAGGGGTGGTATTTGAAAGTTCATTTGTTAATGCCAGGGAGGCAAGATAAGTCAATGTACCATGTAATTTTCTGCAAACATGAGCTGAAAGGGATAAAGCAAAAAACAACTGTTTGAATTCATGAAAGGAGACAAAGCAAAACCAACTGAGCAAGGAAGAACTGCAGCCACCATTTAAAATAGGGCAGAAGCCTTAGCATCTGACAGCATTTAATTTCAGTTAATAACCAGGCTACTAACACAAGCTATAGTATCTTGGGGAAAAAAAATCAAAGAAAACAGTAAGCTCTTGCTGAACAGTGATTTTGTAATAAATACAGTCACGTATCTGTAACTTGTATTTCTTACGTTCTTCCAGCGCTATGAAAAAGTAGTCACTCCATCAGCTTTCAAAGTTCAGGTCTTTGACACATCTGGTTATATCCAATCCCACACACTTCCTGAATTGCTAAGAGCTTGAAAGAGTACTTCAGGATGAGCCTGAAGACAGCTGTCAGCAACTGCAAATAATGAAGAAATATTTCAAAACAGAGATTTTGTTAGGTATACCAGTTATTTTAATGAGAAAAACACTGCAATGTCACAGTCATGTGGTCACTTAGTTTAGAATAATTCATCACTATAGGGTTATCAAATTATCAAAGTAATAAATTATCAAAATATTGTTTACTTTGTGCCTATGTGTGAATATAAGAATATCTGTTACAAGTGCAGACAACGTTTCTGTGCAAACTAAGCCGGTAGCAGAATAATATGAACTTTTAAGTCTCATGTGTACAAGTATAGGTATCAATGTGCAGAATGGACTACTGAAATAAAAGACTAAAACGCTAGTTTTTGTTATCTGATGCTCATGATTTAAAATAACATATCTAACAAAACCTGACATCACCATTATTTGATTTATTATGGGTGTAATCCAGGGAATGAATAGAACAGCATGCTATGGATCCAGGCCCGGGCTCCCTCATTACAACCCTGTTAGAAACTAGCCAAAGGTAAATAATGAGTTTGCATGAATAAAATGGCACTTTGATATGTTCTAGTAAATGCATGTCTCAGGAAATTTGGATGGTCAGTTTGAATGCTGATGTAAACCTTCTCCTGTCTGCCACTGCTCAAAAAATTGACTTTTCTTTTGATTTAATATCTATTTTCTTCATTTTGTCATTTTGCCATTCTTCATGGCAATACAGAAATACTGGAGCTTTTTTACTTGGTACATTCTAGCATCTTTACATTCTAACAAGATGAGAACAAATTCTTGGAGAAAGCCTTTGTAAATAGAAACAACAATCCTGTTTCAAATTTATATATGAAGTTCAAATGGTGGATATGAAGAAGTACTTTTGAATATTTTATATCTCACATTGAAAATACTATTTTAATGAGAAAAAATGCTAGGTCACTGTTTTAGATTTATGGCCTTGGTTCAATACGATACTTTGGCACAAGACTAACTTTAAATATGGGTGTAGTCCTCTAAATTGAATTATTTATATTTCTATATTAGATATGCATGTAAATAAAGAGTCCACATTAAGATTATTAAAGAAATTAAATCAATCACTGGCAATCAATCCAGTCCCCATACAAGTCAGATGCAGAGTCTGCATCTTTTTTCTGCATTTCTTTTAATTCTAAATGAAATCTGACTTGTTTAATGGACTGGTATTAGATTTTATTTATAAATTAAGAATTAATAAATAAAATCTAATACCAGTCCATTAAACCGATGCAAAAATGGTAAAGGAAGACAGACCACCAAGTGCTATCCATTTCAATTTTCTTTTATTACTGGAAAATAATATCTTCCCTTTTAAAAAGTCATTTAAAACAGAAACATTTTACCACAGCTCTATTAAGCAGAAACGAACATCCTAGGGTGACAATTTCTGACTATCCCCGGTGTTAAGGAGAAGCCGCTGCCCGAGCACACCCACACCAGTCACGGAGTCGCACACGCAGCACCCAAGACTTTACCTGCTGGGACTGGAGTCCCTTTGCAGCGGGCGACTCCAGGGAGTCAACGGGTGCCCCTTTCGTCTCCTCCCGCACACGTACACTCACTGTCGGGCACCTCCTTTTCCCTCAGGCTCGACCCGAGGTTTCCCGAAGCAGAACCTCCGACATGACCAGATGATTTTATTGTGTGGTACAACTGATTCAAAGAAATTCAAACTCAAGAAATCTAAACTCATTAACATCAAAGTGTTACTAAGCAGACACCTTTATTGCAACGCTGGACGCATGGGGGATATCTCCTCCTAACATGCGTGCGCTGAAACAAAAGTTCATTCTTTGTATACCTTAAAGACATGAATATTCATACATTTTTCAAGAAATTAGCGCCTCCCTGCTTATCTATTACATTTGCATAATTCTGGGGTTGCAAAACTATACTGCACTACGCATGCGCGGGGGTCTCGGGTGGTCGTCGGTGGTCGTTTGGGGAGTTAGCCTCCTACTCCTTTTTCCCTTCTTTGGTCCCAGGTCTCGAGGATAATTTCTTCTCCTTGGATGTTTGCCCCTTCTGTTGTCCAGCCAAGCGGTTCCTTCTTCTCATCCTTGTTTGAGCATTCCTGCCAGTCTGTCTGTGCTCAAGGTTAAGATCGTTTCTCTGTTCTCTTTAATCTCTCACTCCTTGCTCTTAACTCGTCTTTGTTTTAATTTTTGTGAGGCCTGCCTTCCTTGTGATTGACTGTTTACGCAATGTTCAGTGTTATCATTGAGGCAAATACAGCCTAAGGAGTGTGAGAATATGCCGTTAAACATAACCACACAATTATTAGGCTAAAGAATTCTATACTAAAGTTAAACCAATCATGTAATCAATAACCTTCCGTATATTAAGAAATCTGCAAAACTTACAGTTGATTAGTGACACATGCTAAAACCTTATAATTGTTTTAGATCCTTGTTTCACAACTGTGAAGAACAGCTCGATCTGGGTGCCGCTGAAGAGAGAACCCAACCAAAAGAATCTCTGGGCAATTATACCCTTACAGTCTTAAGTTCCCCTCCTCTTGCGAGACTGTTTGGTCCAATAGTATTTGGGTCTGGGGTCTCCTTGTTCCTCATTGGATCCTTTCACCGTCTGCAGGCCAGATGTTCTTTTTCTTTTCTTGAGGAGGCAACTTCTGCTGATGGATGTGGCTATCTTACCTTTCTGATTTACACCAGTTTAATTACTCATGTAATTAAGAGTGCAGTGTAAGTTCAACAGTATCTAGGTGAAAGTTCACAGCTGGTGACTTTTCACTAATGCTATACAATGGATTCCGTTTGAACTAGGAAGTGACTCCTATAACACCAGGTCATGCTCTGCCATGATAGATGATCTGTACTCCATGGAAGGTGTTCTTCACGAACACGAGCTTCCTGTTAGGTTTTCATTAACCTAGGTATCACAGTCTCTCCAAACTCCAATGTTTCTGAGAGGGGATTAGTTGTATGAGGAGCTGCATTAGAAATCTCACATTGCAGACCTTTTATGCTATGCATTTCAAAAATATTTCAGGCAGAGATTTTTTTTTTTTTCATATTTATTCCATCTTTTGTGCTACGCATAAGCCACACAGATACCTGTAAAAACTGACTGGGACCTCAAAATTTTGCATTTAACTGAAAGAACAAGTATTCAAAGGCCAGACAGCTACAATCTATACTGAACTGGATTCAAAACAGTGACACTGGCTGTAAAAAGTAAGAGAAAATTTATGTCCGTACTATTAGCGTATCAAGGAAGTAAAGAAAGTGATGAATGATCATCATCTGTCAGGTGCTCTACATTTGAAGGATATTTGGGTCCCAGTAAGCGAATGCAAAGCCTTCTTTCTAGACTATTTCTGTTGTTGCTTAATCTTGATAAAACATTAGCTCTTGAATCAAGCCCCAGGATTGGAGGCAATACATCAATACACAGAAAACAGCCAAAGAATTTTCAGTCCTAAGGCTAATTTTAGGGTACCTCTGATAGAAAGGATTTTTGATCTCCATGCATTTGTTTGTGGATTTTCTGTCCTATGCCTCTTTATAAAATGGGAAGGGGAAAGCTAAGATCCCTTTCCAACTTTTATTTATAACCGTCTTCATCATCACAGGTCTGTCAATTTTTTTAACTGACTGTAGGTGAGTGTTTATCTGTTTGGCTGCTAAACTGGCTACCTGTTTTTATGAAGCCCATAACACTCTGCCTCATCACCACCACTCTTTGCAGGCCAGTTCCCTGCCAGGCCAATTCCTGTGGCATGATCCTGTGATCCAGCGAATGGAGACAGATCCTGCCTCTAGCCCATGTTTCTGGTTGTCAGTGTCAGCCACGAGCACGCCCCATTTTGCTCAGTAACCCATAATTTGCTTTTTCCATTGGGTTGCAGGGCAGATGGACACCAGTTAGTGAGAGGGAGAGAGCAACAGAGTGGGAAATCAGGAAAAAGCCTATGAAAAACTGTGAGAAAAAAATTAGCTTGAAGGTCAATCTTTGTTATTGTTGCTGCTCTTGCCAATGAATATAATGCACAGAATTAGAATAAACTAACAGAATACAAATTGAAAAACTAAAACAATCAGAGAAAACCACAGACAGGAATACACACTCCATGGGCACTGGTCATTCTCATTTATTCATTAAAATATTCATCTTCCAGAAGACACGCACCTACACATCACACACTGCCATCAGTTAATGCACCCCAGGACTCTACTCCTTCAGACAAACTTGCAGTGCTTTTAAGGAATAACGAAACATCCCACACCATACTCCAACCATAACATGGTGAAGGCAGCACACAAGTAGAGCGAGGTGATAAAACAAGAAAGCATGGCTCCCAGCAGAAACACAGTAAGAAAAAATCAAGAGGTACATCAAATGAGGGCAAATATGCCAAGGTGCACCAGGAGAGCAAAGGAAAGGTGATTATGGACTTAGCAATGGGATGAAAATAAGATAGTGTTGACTTTGTGTGTGGAGGATAACTTCCTGACACAGCTGGTATGTGAGCCCACCAGGGGAGGTGACAAACAGAGAAGGACTGGTGGGAGATGTGGTGGTTGGAGGCCACCTTGGGCTTAGTGACCACAACATGAGAGAATTCTCAATTCTTGGTGAAGTAAGGAGAGGGGTCAGCAAAACTGCTACTATGGACTTCCGGAGGGCAGAATTCGGCCTGTTCAGGTCACTGGTTGAGAGAGTCCCTTGGAAGACAGTCCTGAAGGACAAAGGGGTCCAGGAAGGCTGGACAGCCTTCAAGAAGGGAATCTTAAAGGCGCAGGAGCAGGCGGTCCCCATGTGCCGTAAGAAGAGCTGGCAGGGAAGGCAACCGGCCTGGCTGAACAGGGAGATTTTGCTGGGACTCAGGGAAGAGAGGAGAATCTATCACCTTTGGAAGAAGGGGAAGGCAACTCACGAAGAGTACAAGGATCTTGTCAGGTCAAGCAGAGACAGAATTAGAAAGGCAAAAGCCCAGCTAGAGCTCAAGCTGGCCACAATCGTAAAGGATAACAAAAAATGTTTTTACAAATATATTAACAACAAAAAGAGAGGCAAGGAGAATCTCCATCCCTTATTGGATGTTGGAGGGAACATTGTCACCAAGGATGAGGACAAGGCTGAGGTATTTAATGCCTTCTTTGTCTCAGTCTTTAATAGCCAGACCAGGTATCCTCAGGGTATTCAGCCTGGGAAGGGATGGAGAGCAGAATAAACGCCCCATAATCCAGGAGGAAGTAGTTAAGGGCCTGCTGCACCACCTGGACACCCACAAGTCTATGGGGCCTGATGGGATCCACCCAAGGATACTGAGGGAGCTGTTGGAGGAGCTTGCCACGCCACTCTCCATCATTTATCAGCAGTCCTGGTTAACAGGGGAGGTCCCAGACGACTGGAGGCTGCCAATGTGACAAGAAGGGCCAGAAGGAGAATCTTGGGAACTACAGGCCTGTCAGCCTGACCTCCGTACCAGGAAAGATTATGGAGCTATTCATCTTGAGGGCACTCACAAGACAAGTGCAGGACAACCAAGGGATCAGGCCCAGCCAGCATGGGTTCATGAAAGGCAGGTCCTGCTTGACCAACCTGACCTCTTTCTAGGACCAGGTGACTGGCCTAGTGGATGAGGGAAAGGCTGTGGATGTTGTCTACCTCGACTTTAGTAAAGCTTTTGACAATGTCTCCCACAGTATTCTCCTGGAGAAACTGGCAGCTCATGGCTTAGACAGGTGGACTCTTCACTGGGTAAAAAATTGGCTGGACGGCCGAGCCCAGAGAATCATTGTGAATGGAGTTAAATCCGGTTGGTGGCCAGTCACAAGTGGTGTTCCCCTGGGCTCAGTTTTCGGTCTTGTTCAATATCTTTATAGATGATCTGGATGAGGGGATCGAGTGCTCCCTCAGTAAGTTTGCAGATGACACCAAGCTGAGTGGGAGTGGTGATCTGCTGGAGCATGGCTCTGCAGAGGGATCTGGACAGGCTGGATAGGTGAGCCGAGGTCCAAGGTTTAATAAGGCCAAGTGCCAGGTCCTGCCCTTCAGACACAAAAACCCCATGCAACGCTACAGGCTTGGGGAGGAGTGCCTGGAGACCTGCCTGGCAGAAAAGGACCTGGAGGTGCTGGTTGACAGCCAGCGGAACATGAGCCGGCAGTGTGCCCAGGTGGCCAAGAAGGCCAACAGCATCCTGGCCTGTATCAGCAATAGTGTGGCCAGCAGGAGTAGGGAAGTGATCGTGCCCCTGTACTCGGCCCTGGTGAGGCCGCACCTTGAATCCTGTGTTCAGTTTTGGGCCCCTCACTACAAGAAGGATGCTGAGGTGCTGGAGCGTGTCCAGAGAAGGACAACGAAGCTGGTGAGGGATCTGGAGAACAAGTCTTCTGAGGAGTGGCTGAAGGAACTGGGATTGCTTAGTGTCGTGCTTTAGCCCCAGCCAGCAACTAAGCACCACGCAGCGACTCACTCACTCCCCCACGGTGGGATGGGGGGGAGAATCAAGAGAGTAAAAGTGAGGAAAGTCATGGTTTGTTTAGTCTGGAGAAGAGGAGGCTGAGGGGAGACCTCATCGCTCTCTACAACTACCTGAAAGGGGGTTGTGGTGAGGTGGGTGTTGGTCTCTTCTCCCAAGTAACTAGCAACAGGATGAGAGGAAATGGCCTCAAGTTGCACCAGGGCAGGTTTAGACTGGATATTAGGAAAAATTTCTTTACTGAGAAAATGGTCAAACATTGGAACAGGCTGCCGAGGGAAGTGGTGGACTCACCATCACTGGAGGTGTTCAAAAATGTGTAGACATGGCACTTCAGGACACGGTTTAGTGGGCATGGTGGTGTTGGGTCTATGGTCTTTTCCAACCTTAATGATTCTGTGATTCTGTAAAAGCAGGGGGAAGGACACCGTTTGGGCAGGTGGGAAAGAGAAGGGTCAGGAAAGCACAAAAGGGAATGAGTGCAAAGTAGAGAGGGATTTCACGGCACTATAATGTCTTGCTACATTCCCAGCTGCATAGCAAAAACTTGCCTCATTTGTCTGTTTTCAGCCTTTGAGACAAGTGGGAATCTTAAAATCTCATGTTTTTGTAAAGATTAAGGATTAAGTTTCTAAGTGCCCAGCGCTAAGCCCACTCGTATGGTGGCAGGAGGGTCTCCAGGACCTTTTCTCTACCTGCCCAAGTGTGAGATGGTGTACGGCTCTGAAGAGTACTCCAGTGCTTGTCAGTCCCAGCTTGCTCATTACTGCAATTACTGTGATGCACCTTTCCTCTAATCTACAACCAATATGTATTAGCAAATGCTCATGTAAAAACTGGAAAGGGGTAGGTGATGTGTAATGGATTTAACATTGGTTCCACCATGCCTGAGACTGCAGATCACTTTATAGCTTATGAAAAGACTAACAGGTAAAGCCTGAGGTAAGAGCAAATTAGAGCAAATAGTTTTAGAAGCAAACATCAAATCACAAAATATGTTTGGCCTCACAAAGCACAAAAAATTGGAATATGATCTAAATGCTGCTTTGCTCTCACACAAATGGAAGATTATTGTGCTGTTAATGCCAGAAAACAGCAATGTGTCAATTTAAGGGCTTTGAGCAAGTTTTCTGATACATTTCTGAAACAATAAGGAAACCTCCCCAGATGTGAGTCCATGAAATGTATCGTCTTGTACCTCTTACTTTTTCTTATTTAACGAAACATCCAAAAACAGTCTCACTCCAAACATTCCACTTTAAACATAATGAGCCAAATTTTTAAGTGAAATTAAAAGGTCCTTTGCAAAAAGTACAGAGCAATTACATGGCTAATTTTTGTTCAGTTCTCTTGACAGCGCCTACATAGCAGGTAATTTCTCTTCCAGATGGGCAATTACGTATCACACGAGACAGGAATGCAACTGATTTCATAGTTCTCAGGGGTTGGGTGCCTTTCTGATAACTAGAAATAAAAAGCACAATAAAAACCTGTCTCGCTACTCCTTCTTTACTATTAAACCCATACATGACTTTACCATTTTGAATTCCTTTTGAAATCAGCTTTGGCTCTGGCAGTTTCTACAAAGCATTTGATTGGAATAAGAATTTAATCCATTAACCTTTAGTTTCTCAGAAACTCTAATGAAATTACTGCCAGGTCCGTCATTCTCACCTATATGTTTCTATGCAGATCCTTCTTCTTTTTTCCCTGAGGGAGTTCCTGCAATTCTGCCTGAGGCCCATTAATCAGAGTGGTATTGGGCCTTACAAAAGACCTGTAAATAATGCTGTGCATTGCTGAGCAACACCTTCTGGTACAGTAACTCCATTGCCCCGGTGGCTGCTGCTGCAGATGCAGTGCCCGCACTCTCACACCAGGCAAGGCTTTCTTAAAAAGCTGTGAGAGCGCACGGGGACAGCGTGGCTCCCGCTCCCCGCCTGGGGCAGGCAGCGATGCTCCGAGCCCTGCGTACCCTCTTTGGCATCTTGACTTCTCCCGAGGCTGCCGGTGCCGCCATCCTCACCCTCTCTCAGCACAAGGGTGTTACATGTCTTGCAGAGAGTATTGGAAGTCGCCTCCTTCTCAGAAATAACACCTTTCAAGTCACATTAGAAGCCATCAGAAGAGTTTTGCTTCTGCCTTGGTCACTCTTTGTTCACCCCAGGGCCCCTGGGCAAGGCTGCAGAGCCAGCCCCTAACATTGTGGGTCTTTGCTGCACCACGTCCAGCCTGCCAGGAGTAGCGAAACACAGACTCTCCAGGCTGCAACAGCTTCCTAACAGCACAGCCTAGATAGAGGATCATCCCATCAAACCTATTTTCCATTTTTCAGACAAGTGGAATTGGCCCGTTTTCTCAGGACAGAGCATCACTCCATGTATCGTCCATATGGCAAGTGTTTGCTAACACCGTATGAGTGGGTCAGTAAGTCAGTTATCTTCTTTCCTCCCAAGCAGCTCGTTTACAATTAATCATTTACAGTGCAAGGGCCAAGATGGGGCAAAGGCTCTCACAGCTTCTCTACCTGGCCATGGAGCCCATACATGCCTGTCCTTCGAGGGGAGGAGGGCAATGGCAGTGCCCCCATTCCCAGGTGAAGGCAGGCACTGGAGAACTGGGGCAAACACTGGCACAGCCTTGGGCTGGTCTCACGGTCGCTGGCGTGGAGCACGCTGCAGCAGCAGAGACATGGCTCTGCCCAGGAGAGGGTTCAAGTTTTGCACTTCTGGGCAATAAGCACTGGGCTCTGGTTATAGGAAGAATTTTGAAGAATGGCCAGAAATTAAATGCACAAATAATGTGCAATGGTAGATTATCAGAGCAGGTGGCAGGCACATAATAAAGATCTGGCAGAATCCACTTCTCGGGATCACTGGAGCTTCACTGAAAGTATTCCTTCTTCCTTAAAAATTGTATTCCTCCAGTACTTTAAAATTGCCTTACGTTATGGTCCTTGTGTCAGAGTTGCCACTGTTCCCTGATATTGAAATGGAGGATACACACTTTTAACATGTTTTTTTACTTTGTCATCTAAGGGGTATCAAAAGGCAGAATGAAATCTGCTGCCCAGCTCCCATAGTACCAGCCTTTTGGAGCACTGACAGTTCTCAGGGGCAGAGAAGTGCAGGGAAGATGAAGCTTAAGAATAAGTAATTGATGTGGATACTGTTGGTAAAATATGCTGAAAGTCTAAGTGGCAATATTACAAAACAGATCAATTCTGCATTAGTGCTGATAGCAGACTCATCCCCCACGGTTTTTGGCCGCTGAGCCCTGCCTGTGGAAAAAAGCACTGCCCCATCTCTTGCTGCTGCAGCCACAAGTCAACCGGAGCACCCAGCTACATGGCACCCAGGAGAGAAAGCAGAGGTCTGAGAGCAGGGAGCTGATTTCTTCTCCCAGGTTAAAAAAAAAGATAAGGAATTCTTCACTTGGGTGAAAAGCAGAGGTGGGAGCCGGTGCCTGGCAGCATTGCTCTGAAAACAAGGCAGAAGGTTCAAAGTCACTTTTTTGTATTTTTACAGCCTTTGATTTTTTTTCTGCATTATCATATTTTTACAACACCAGGATTTTACCAACTGTGTATGATACCAAAGCAGGAAGCTCAGCCAGAGGATTTGCTCGAAGGCAAATGGAAGAAGGAGAGCAATGTTTTTCAGTTTTATGTCTGAGAATGACCAGTTTATAAGGTCTGCAAATTTAATGTACCATGTGTTGTTCCTGCATAATTCCAGCCTTGCTTTGGAAGCAAAGAGATGACTGATCATCTCAGTTGTGTTCAAAAGGTTTCCATTTCTTGACACCAGCTGACATTTTGTGAATTATTTACAGTGAGACACCGCAGCATGCATTACATCCCTCCTAAAAGCATAACTCTTCAAGGCAAGAGTCTGGCTTTCCTGACATTTGTCAGGACGTTTGGAGGGGTTGTTACAAACTCCTCCAAAGACAGGATGCGTGAGCCAAATTCACCCTATGGCCCCTGAAACCAATTGCTGCCATTTTATCAATCTGCAGAGACTCAGACAATGTAATAAAGCACACGGAGCCTTTGAAAATGAGTGAAATTCAGAGACCACATTTTTTCTTAAAGATCTGATCAGGAAACTGCCAAGCTTACAGTGGGAACCTCTGAAAGACAAACAGGTACAGGGTTTGCTGTGGACATCTTCCTCACGAGCTGCAAAGCTTCAAAATTGCCGTACTAGAGAAGACACAGCCCGGTTCAGCAGATCCCCACAGTCACACTGCCAAATAACTTCCAGGAAAAGATGGGGAGCTCCACTGGGAGCCGTGGACAGCACCACCACGTGAGGCACCAGAACACGTGTCAAATAACAACAGAAACCCAAGGGTTGCCTGCTGAGACATGGCACAGAGTAAGGACATCTATCCAATGGGGTAGACAGGGGTTGTGGGCCAGGCCCCCTGCTCCTTGCAGCTCTGTCCAGCAGGCTCTGGGCCAAGCTTGGGGGCAGCTGACGTCCCCATTCCTCTTCACAGCAGCTGCCCTAGGGGCTCCATGTGACTATTACCTTGGTAAAGGTGGCTGCACAGCTCCTTGTGTATCTCACCAGTATGGATCATAAACATAGACCCAATTATCTTTGTGCTGCTTTTCTGCAAGGGTAAGGAAAGTTTTGCATAGGAGGGGATTTGCTGCTAACATTTTCTCTTGGAAGAGAGAGAGTGTATGAGGTTTATGAGGTTAATGCCTAACTTCAAGCACGTGCCAATGCATTTGAACACAGATTTCCCTGTTCAATATGAGACTCAAGCTCACAGAAGATTGCTGAGCATACTTTACTTTCCTCAGGTCACCCAGAAAATCCGTGGGACAGCTGGGAGCTGGACAGTGAGTTGTTGTGTCCTTATGGACATACAGGACTCTCTGTTCTAAATACATATATGAAATCCTATACTGGAAGTCCATTTCATGCACGTGCTTTAGAAATAAAACATTTTATTAATCACTTGGCATTACATATTGATCATTCAAAAAATTCTCTGCCCTGAAAAAGACGTGCTGTGCAACACAGCTGCAGCAAAGGACTATTAATAAGTCACATTAATTTTTTGGGTGATACAGGAAGGGCTGAGGTGCAACATAGAAAACAGTCACTTGTTTTCCCTAGTCTTGCAGACCAAGGTATAGGAGGATTGCAAGCCTTATTCCTTTGAAGTGAAGATGAAGGCCGAAGCAGGGGCTTCTTCAGTAGCCATTGCCTGCTATGTACAGGAACACGGGAAATCAAGCCACACATTTGCCACACAAAGAACATTGTTTCTTTGAATAAGACCATTGGTTTGATGAATCCTCAGCCTGTTAGGCTACTATGTGGGAAACTACTGTGCTTAAACTGTACCAACTCACCTTATACCACCTGTAAGTCAACAGCATAGAAATTCTCAAGAAGGTTCGTCACAGCCAATATAATATGAAGAACAGTGTCAGCTGCCTGTCTCCTAAAGACCACACAGTGTTCTCTTCCCCGCCTGAGATGCATGCACAGTCACTGTCACCATGGCATCTGATGACACTCGCAATACTGTGCCATCACTTAGTCCTCTTCTACAGTCAGAAAAACTGAGGCATAGAAAGCCCTCAGTTACAAGAGAATATCATGCACCAAGCTGCAACTTTAGGCAGAAAATTTAAATCCAGAGAGTTACATCCTTTGTAAACAGGCCTTTGTCTCATTTGAAGACACCTCTTTGGAAAATGGAAATGCATGTGCTTGTTTAAAATGTTGCCATCGGTGCCTTGCATGCAGCGATGTAGAAAATCTGTCATGAAACAGCAGTTTGCACCTGCAGGTGTTGGAAGGTGCGGGATAGCACTTTACTCCAGGCCTCCTCTTTCTTTCTTTTCAAAATGTCTGTGTTTTCCAGCTGATAACATTTGTTTAAGTCCCAGTTGATGGTGACTAGGAGTTTTAATGGCTGAAAAAATGGCCTAAGGACCAGAAATCTCCAGCTCGGTTCAGCCCTGGGTCACTGCATTGATCTGAGACTGTGGACAAGAGCCCGACCTCTCTGAGCTGTTTTATGCCCTGTAGTGAAATGCAAGCATTGTAATTGATGCATTGTTTATAAATGTAATTGATTTTAAAGAGCTCAGAGACTCTCGGATTAAGCCACTAATAGCAAGCCAAGCTGTTATTGCCATTCTAAAAATTGCTGAAACAAAAGTAATGCTGTAAAGAGCAAAGCCCTACCTTAGCAGCCTAACTAGGGCTTCTTTTCGTACACTCCCGTTCAGAAAACATACATGAAAAATTATGAGATTTATACCGTGCTCTGATGAATCAGGCAATATGTTGAGGCTACACTAGCAGCACAAAGTGAACATTGCTCTATACCCACACAGAAAAGTGTATGTGTGTGTTCGTGCGTGTTATCGGCGTACCTGAACACACATAAAAGCACATGGGTGCAACAAGGTAAATGCATGTACAGCATTCAGCACAGGTCGGATACCAAGCTTTACATGTGTATGCATGCAAAAAAATCTTATTTGTCTCCATCAGTTTCACAAGCTTTGCTGCATATATCCTTCTGGAGGAACAGCTGAAAAATGTCTTATGTATAGCTATGCCACAATATGCAAGCATATAATGGAAAAGGGAAATAATGTTAAAGAACCCCAAGCAATTTGGACAGTGAAACATGCTGTGGCCTTCCTGGCAGCCTTTCAGAGAGCAGTAGAACTGGTTTAATTGGTCAGCCATCCACACAAAACTTTAAAAATATTTTCTGTTTTTTAACTACAGTATCTAGCATGTCATCTGTAGACCAGTTCCTTTCTGATGGAGCACAAACTGTGACAGTCCCATATTTTATGCATAGTAAACCTCCTGTCTTCCTGTAAATCTATCCATCTGGTATAAATTAGTGTCTCTGTGAAGGGAAGTTTTGGCGCTTGTTTTTTTATTCATCACAGAAGAAAATATAAATATACTCTTTCTCTTTGGGAACTGGACATGGACAAATATGGCAATGCAGAGAAGGGAAAAGAAAAGCACAGCATTAAAACTAAGCATGAGCGAGGAAGAAAAAAAAAATTTCATACCACCTCACACAGCATACAACCAGAGGCTATTTCACATCTTTATATTCTCTCAACAGCACAAATGTATTTCACATAAAAAACCCTGGGGAGAAATTACTAGAGAGAAACTCCATAGAGTTATATGCCAACTCACCACGGGGGGTTTTGAGCTGCAAAAGTGACTTTTCCCAACATCACCCATCATGAGGTGTCAGATGCAGGTTTAATGGCCTGAGCCCCAGCTGTTGCCACTCATGAGAACAGGATTCAGGTTCTGCACATGGTACGGCACAGGCTTCAGGGAGCTCACTCCCATACAGCTGAGCTATATAAAGGAGACCTATATCTTGGGCAACTCAGTAGAAAAATAAGCTTTTGCTGACAAACGCAGCTATGCTTTTTTTTTCTTCTTTCTTGCAGAATAGGTGTTGGTAAAGTGCTAAATGATGTTTTGACAACACTGTTACAGGACTGCTTTAAACCAACTGTTTATTCCATAGGCTTGGTAGGTTGGAAATAGAAGAATATACCTGCAGTTTTATTGTACTGGTTGCTTATGGCCTCAGTCCAGCAGCCCCCCAGGAGCACCGTGTTGGTGCTGCTGGGCTAAGCCTTAGCACTTGAGACATACCCAGACACTTCGCTGATAAACACAAACAAGCATCCGGCAATAATACCGATTCCTATCGCCAATCACAGCATCGCTATTACTAATACGAGTGCCGGCACCAGAAAGTTGCCAAGCATCTCAGAAATAATTCATGCTGGCAACAATTCGCTAGCATTGCCACAGCCTGCCGGAGGAAATATCTCCGGAGCCCGGAGCTGGCACAGGGGATGGGGACAACGCTCCCCCACCGTGGCTGCGCAAAGAGCTGCCAACACTGCCGCAGCATTTCGCTGAGGAATTAATGCCTTTTTCCCTTTCAGCCAGCACAATCGTCAGCTCCCAGGGTCTGCCACCAAGATGGGGGGAAGGAATACCGGGCCTTGCAGAACAGCCCTCGGGATGGCTGGCCTCGGACCCGTGCGCTCCCCGGAGAACAGGGCTTGCTGAGCACCAAGCGACACTGCAGTCAAGTGCGGAGTTGGGCTCAAGCATCTCACGTGCAGCCCTTCACAAAACACATGGTGGGGAAAAAACCCTCTCATGAACACGCAGGTTTCTCCAAATGGTAAAAGGCCACCCATGAATTCTTTTTCTGCAGAATATAAAATCAGGTAGGGTCACTGAGAAGTACAACGAAAGCAAAAAGGTACATTGAAGAATGGCATTATGTATACGAAAGCATATATTGCTGTCCGTATGTCTCTCATGGTTTTGATTTCCTCCCCCAGTTGCTAGCGGTAGTTATACATACACAACAAGCGCCAGGCGTGAGGAAAGCTGCTGCATTCATTCACACTGCTGTTTGCTGAGTTTGGTTTGTTTGTTTTGCAGTTTTTTGTCCCAGTGCCTGACAAACAGCATCGCAACTGCCAAAGATTCTGGTGAGAGCAGCAGCAATGCTTCTGCAATGTCACTCAGTGTGGCCAGTAATGGCTTTAATCTCATAGATGAGCATCTAACTGCCGCAGCCCCCTTTCAATCAATGTGCTAGGTACAGGCATTAATATTTAATATTGAAAAGCAGTATAAAAATGTGGCAATGCTGTACATAAATAAATGTATTTAATTCAACACTGTTACACCAAAACTGAATTTGGCCCGCTGTGTTGACTTTTGCAATTAAAAACAGAAGCACAAATAACCCAGCTGCTGAAAGAAAGAAACAAAAACAAGTATGTTGCCGTGGGGAAAACATACCCAAAGACTGAAAGAATAACTGTATGACAGGATAAGTTAAAACCTGAAATACAAACCACGCATTTTTTTGTAGGCTAAGGATTTGGAAAATGCTGGGGTGATGCTGTGGCGATATTTCCCGTATAGAAAGATGTATGTTGAAGAAGGAAGGCAAAAGCCAGCTTGTAGTAAGGCGGGTGAATCTCAGCAATAATCAGGTTCGTTGCGGCGAGGTACACCCAGCAGTTTTGGGCCTTTTGTTTTAATAAGCCTGCTGACCTCAGAGTTTTCACAGGTGCTTGTAAATTAGCTCCGCACCATCTTTGTTGTATGAGGACAGACTGCGTGTGCCTTTATTGCCCACATAACGAGTATCGGAAGAGCAGAATTCAAATTCATGCTGCAGCCAATTGGAAGTGGAGTGGAAGACGTGCCAGGGGACTGTGGAGCAGCCGCAGCTCCCCGCTTGTTACTGGCAAAACCTTTCACCCGTGGCCAGCTGTGGACCCACGTACAACACCCACCCCCCCAAGTTCCCCAGGCAAACACACCATACGCTGAGCGTTTTCCCCACCGGGCTTCAGCAAGGGCTGGTTTGCCAAGAGCTGCTCTCTGAGGGAGCGCAGGCTATGGTGCAGCTGAAGCGCGAGATTGCGTCCGGGCAAAACGGTCCCAGCCCACAAGCGCTTCCCACTTGTTCGGGTGCTCAGCCCGGGCAGAGAAATCCTGTAAAAATCCATTTGCGCTGAGACAAAAGTCAAACAACTCCAACCTCCTAAAATACCCTACAGTCAATGCGTTCAGAAATAAACCTGAGGGTGTCTTTGGCTTCTTGCACCCATCGTAACCCCTCGTCGCCCACCCGCATCACCACTCACCTTCACTTTCATGCTTAATACTTGTGAGCAGGTTCCGGTTTTGAAACAGTGAATTACTGGGAGACAGGAAGCCTTTCTCTAGTCAACAAATCAAATATTCGCATCCCACAGCTGTATTACAGTTTGTTTCCCACAGAGCTTATAACCCCTCAATGTAAGTTGCAGGTGCAAGCTTCCAGTATTGTGTGTCCTCACCCCATCCCCAAGGCACCATGCAATATCTGCAACCCCAAACAGGTCAAATATTCCCACTGCTCCAAAATATTCGGAAATTAACTCACAAGAGGCACTGGGGTCTTTGCACTTTGTGCTGGAGATTTTCCCTCAGAGACACTAAAAATTTCAGGGGCTGACGAGAGCAGGATTGCAGAGCTGAGCAGCAGCAAACACGAACTGATCAGTGAAGACAACACAGTAAGCACCAATCTCTTTTAAGACTGGTTTAATCAAAACGAAAGATCCTCCCTGCTCCAGACATAACACTTGATCAAGATGGCATTGTGCATTTGGATCACATTAGGCTGAAGGAGGGAACTGCTAGGGAGTAAATGTCCCTTTCCCTATGGACATTTCATATCTGCATCTCTTGTTTCACAGCTATATTTTGCAATGGTCCAACCTGAATTGCACAAGCTGCTTTTTTGAGGAAGGAAATAGCAGTGGACAAAAACAGGACAGAAGCATCCAGGGAAACCAAGGTAGTTATAATTTCAGATTTCATGCCCCTTGTCGTGGTTTAGCCCCAGCCAGCAACTCAGCACCACGCAGCTGCTTGTTCACTCCCCCTCCCGCAGTGGGACGGGGGAGAGAATTAGGAAGAAAAACCTCGTGGGTTGAGGTAAACACAGTTTAATAGGACAGAAAGAGAGAAGGAAACAACAATGATAATACCAACAAAGGAATGTACAAGAACAAGTGATGCCCAATACAGCAATTGCTCACCACCCGGCGATCGACAGCCCGTCCCCGAGCAGCGATTTCCGCCCCCCGGCCAACTCCAGTTTATGTACTGGGCATGACGTCGTATGGTAGGGAATATCTCTTTGGCCAGTCTGGGTCAGCTGTCCCGGCCGTGTCCCCTCCCAGCTCCCCGGGCACCCCCAGCCTGCTCGCTGGCAGGTCAGCACGAGAAGCTGGACTGTCCTTGACTGCTCAGCAACAACCCAAAACATCAGCACATTATCAACAGTTTCTCATCCCAAATCCAAAACACAGTCTCACACTAGCCTCTGTGAGGAAAACCAGCTCTATCCTGGCTGAAACCAGGACACCCCTGCATTGTGATTCAGTATTTCCCAGGAGACAGGCTAGTGATGCTTTACCCTGTGGCACAGGAGCGGTGATGTCTCATGCTCAGTGACAGCTGCGAAAGTAAAATTTGCATCTCTTTCATTAATGGCAGCCAAGAGGGATTATGTACAAATGGATAAAGGCACCATCAGGCTGGTACTGGAGGCCAACATGTCATTGCTGTTTGCCTATATAATCTCCTACCTCTGTAAAAGACCATCGTACCCTCACATCTATATCCAGCTGCAGCAAAATTTCTCCACATTTGTAATACTGGGCATTGCTCCTTGGCAGGTGGTAATAGTAAGAGAAATACAGGACACCTGGGCAAGGTAAAGAGGGTGGCAAGAAGTGGCACTTGGAGGCTGCTGAAAAGGACCGTGAGCAGAGGATGAGAGCTGCCTTTCTGCAGGCTACTGGGGGGAGGAAGAGGGCATTACCCAGAGACATCTCAACACAAGGGTTGTTTTCTCCATCCCCCATGAAATTTTAAAATCTCCCTTGCTCAAGAATGAGCACTGGGGTTTGGGTGGACTGTGGTGGTGCCAAAGGTGGTGCCCCAAGCACATGGCTTCCTACCTTTGGCCTGTCCTAACCTAAATGGAGGACCAAAGTGTTCATCATGAGATGAGAGCAAAGCCAGAGGAGAGATCTGGTGTCCACCCATACACCTATGAGGCCAAGGCTCCGGTTTACCCAGGACTCTGGGCAGACAGTCCAAGGGTAGAGGAATGTTCTTTCTTTATCATCTGCAAAAATAATGTTTTCACCCCAAACTCCACACCTTTCAGCAGCACTTTTGCTGTAAAACCAAAGGGTCTCTTCAGTCCTGCTATATTCCTACAACTTCTCTGCCCTTTTAAGGACCCTGACGTGTGGCCTCTGATGCAGTCCCTTGCTGGAGACACTGGTAACAGCAGCAGGCCTGGGACGGGGATGGTCCACTTGGTCTCACCAGGTCCACCATCGTGGCATGATACTGGGGCTGGCAGAGGAAGGAAGGGATGAATGTCACAAGAGGCTCTTGTGTGAAAGGTATTCAAGCAGCAGCTGGGGAATGAAGTTAGCACATTGCTGCAGAATCCTGGGGAGCAGTTTATGCATTGGCTGTATGAAAATGCTATCACTGTTTTCCCAAAACAAAGCTTATTTTCATAACTTTTGCATCTTCATATTGCCATATAAATAACACCTTCATCCTGGGCCAACAAGGAGGCCAGATACCTAGCCTTTTCCATGAGCTTCCTCCAGGAACCATCAGCCCGTCGTGCACTCCACAGCATTTTGGACAAAATTCCCAGAGCAACAACACCCAGGTTTCCCACCACAGGCAGAGACGGAGGTTTTCACTGACAAGTTTGTTGTGCTCAGTTATTGTTTCCGTTGATGCTTTCACAGATCCGAAGTTACCGTATTTTTGTCCTGTCAAGTGCAGTGACCCATATTAACCTTCTTCATGCAAACCAATCATCCACTTATTTCCCTCCGCACGTGCTGCCTTCAACAACAGGTTGATAATGAGGACAGTTAGACAGACAGAAACCATATGATTAGGTCTTCACCTCAGAGGGCACTGTAGTATCTATCTGGCCCACTTCTCTTCCCCTTATCTCTGTTCTTAAGCATTGCCTTTCTCAAGGATAAAGAAAAAGGAAAGGAGATGCAGGGCAAAAGACTGTCTTCCTGAAATCTGGCCCACTGAAGGGTTTTTATGCTTGGGCTCAGCTTTCAGTGAGTACTCAAGTCTGGTACTCACACACAAGGCTACAGTCACAGAAAATTGCTTATTTAGGCTTCGCTACTACATCTTAACAACCTCCCAAACGGTGTCATGCCGTGGGGTTGCAGTGCCTGGCATCTGTTGGGGGGACATGCTTGAGCACACACATTTTGGGAGTGTCATATTTTAAACACGCCTTTGTCTCCAGAAAAGGGAAAAAAGAAAAAATAGTTAGCAACAAAGCCTCAAAAAGAAAATTTTTGGAGGCAGAAGTGTCAGAGAGCAGAGGGAAGGTTAATGAAATGTGTGAGGCAACAGAAAGAATTTTCTGTTTTTCCCCAGTGATAGCTGGTCATTTGCACTGAAGCGAGGGAAAAAATTCAAAATTAATAAAGCATTAGATACCAGACATTAAGTCAGAATTACAGTGCCAGAGCAGCTGTCTGGAGAATGAAATATAGTACAAGTTAACCATCTGATTGCTCTCAGGGCAGAGCACTGATTCCTCACAAGATTTCTCCATGCAGCACTGCCCCTTTCGTTCGTAGGTTGCCTAATTCAGCACTTTCATCAATTGGAAAACAGTCTCATACTCTCATTATTTTTGTTTTAATGCACAGACTTGTACTCCTCTGGCAAGGAGGTGGGGGGCAGAGAAAGCGCACCCATCGCTGCATAATCAGTCGTGATGTCTTCATGCCAGCGTGGGTGATGTATTGCCCCAGTGTCCCTTCTCGCTGCTCATGGCTCATGTCTCCAGCAGCACCTATCAATCCCAAGGGCAGGTGCTGGCCAGGGAATGACACCTACACTAAATGTTTGGGGAAGGACCAGGCTGTGCCAGGGTGGAGGAGCTGCTGCCTCCCCAAGGTGGTCAATGCAAGTCATCCCCTCTCCTGCCCCACCACGGGTCTGTGCATGTACTGAGCAGCAGCAGCACCCACAGCCCAGATCCCACAGCCCGGCACAGCCAGACACATCCAGCAGGTTCCAGGTGGGCCATGCACGTAAGCGCTTCACCAAGACCCACATGTCCGTAGTAAGTGCGGTCCCTTTACAGCCTGTGTCTCATCACAGCAGTGCACCTGATCCCATGTACTGCAAACCATTTCACTTACAGATTTACTTTAAAATGTAAGGTGGGAGCCTATACTTCCCCTGAGGGCAAGCAAGATACTGAAAACAAAATATACAGCTCAGTAACACAGAAGAATTGAGAAGGATGAAGCCATGTTTATGGGAATATATAATTGTTTGACATCTGTCACCAGAGCTTTATCATACCAAGAAAACAGGAGGAAGGACATATCAAGGAACATCTTCAGGCTGCAAATACCTAAATCATACAGCTAAGTGGTTCACAAATACCACCTTATTTTAACGCTGTCAATGAGAAGTCCAGGACTCATATAAAATATGTGTTATTCAGAAACAACTTGTGAGGTAATTTCTGCAAATGATCATTGTTCTCACAAAGAGTTTGTAACAAGTGTTTGGCATTTGAAATTGTTTTGCTCTGTTTCATCTAGCTAATGAGCCCAAAATGATTGCTTTGGTCATGGCAAGGTTTAGACTCAGATTGCTGGAGAAAATTCATTCATCTAAAAATTTCAAAAAGAGTTTCCCAACACTTTTGCAATACGTTGGCATAATCCCTGCACAGCTGCAGTGCAGAGCATAACCACTATTTTCAGAGCAGAACAGTGCTGCTTAGGACCACCAGGGAGAAACCACAGTAGCCCACTTCAAAGCCCCACAGCCTGACTGTCACTGCCCCCACACCGGGGACCTCTGCTCGATGGACCAGTGGACTGCTGGAGCTGGGTGGAGGGAAGATGGTGTTGCCAGTGCAACATCTGAAGGGTTGTGAGTTGCCCAGCTGATGCCCTGAGCAGACACCCCAAAGCTCATCAGATGGCCACAGAACAGACTTGGTAACACACACTCTGCCTCTGTGTCCAGCTATCACCAAACAGGAGAGCCCAAAGCACAGCTGCTCAGCTCAGCGGACACTTGCCAGATCTGGGGTTTGCGGCTGTACGGTGTCTTGGGACCAGGTGGAGAAACAGAGACCCTGCCTGGGTCTACCTGGCCTCAGATTATCAGAGCCAAATACAGAGCAAGATAATCCACAAGAGAGATCCAAACATGCCATTATCACAAAGACGGTAATATTTCTGTGGGTGCCTTTGGCAGCAATTTCATTCTCTATGTTTTATATAAGGTCAGGAAAAATAAGAGAAAACAAGTGATGGATGATAGAAAGAATGAAAGGAAGGCTAAAAAGAAAGCAGGGTAAGGTTTTCTGCTTATTCCCCCATATGCTTATATGAAGAATGGTGTACTTTAAATTGCAAAACCATTTCTTAAGCACAGTTTAAGTCACGAAAACCATTACGCAGCTTAAGCTTAAAAGGAGAATATTTTAATTACAAATACCTTCTTTGGAACTGCTTTGAAAATTACTAGAAAAAGGCATTATCCAGGAGCTACATGCTTCTCCACCATTAAAGGAAAGAGCTTTGCAGGATCCAGAACAATAACTGAACCGTATTCTGAACAAAGGTAAAAACTGCAGTTACAGTAAAACATTTAATTTAAAGACCCATGAGTTTTGGCAATATTATAAGCTTTCATTATTCAGGGCACACACCAACTCCCCATCAAATGGGATTATAAAGAAACTTCTTCTCTGGACCAGTTAATTTATGGTTGCCCATTTCAGGATCTTCTCATCTGTGTCTCAAAGCTTCTTCAATCATTGCTGAGTACTGGATTAGATTGACAGCTCATCCGTTATGGCCATTCCCAAGCTCCTACTCCAAGAAAGTACATTAAAAAGGAATGCAAAACCAACTTATATTATGCTTAAAGAAACTGAATTTTTTTTTTCTTATTTAACCGGTTCATATTAGTAAATATATACTCAGCCAATAAATTCTCCTTCCTTTGTCCTGACAGTTTGTCCATCCCAGCATGTGGTTCCCTAACAAGGAGATTGTTTTCAAGATATTAGTCAACAGTGAAACATCCATTTCAACTGAAGCTACTTTAGTAGCTTAACTAGGTAATCATGTGGTGACTCATTACTATCCATGTAGCTGTTACAAGATGCTTGCCTTGGCCATGTGAATGACAGGGAATGTGTGAGACCATTTGTTGTGCTTCAGTCTTCAGTGCTGCAGGAATTTGAAAAATGTGCAATAATAAAAATCACACTTTCTTTGATACTTGAGAATTTACCACTGAAGCCATGAAATCCTACAGGCAAAAATGGATAATGATCAGATTATTTCACCCAAAACAGAATGCCTTTATTAATGTACCAAATCACACAGGAATGCTCAAGCTGAATATATAGTCCTTTGTATAAAGCCTCTGTTTAAAGCCCTTATAAACAATTCCCAGTGCTTCATTCAATACTTCTACCATAGAAAGCATTAATTAGTGTTTCTGCATATGTCAAATGTTTAGCAGACCTTTTAACTTTTTCAGAATGTTATTTCAGGCATGATTACCACAGAAAATATTGTTTACTTATTTTACTGGATGCATAGCATAACTGGTTTTAATTTTCACAAAGTAAAACACTCCAAAATTCCTTTTGAAGACATTAATGTCACATTTAAAAGATAAAACTTCTCTCAGTTCATATTATTCCTGGCCTGGAGTAAAAAAAAAGGAACTTTTTTTTTAGTTTCCATTCTTGGACTGGTAGTACATGGATTTTACACATTTCAAGCCACTCAGGTCATCTTTATTCCTGAAGGCTACTCCTCTATAGCTGTCATTTTTTCAGGCATTAGTGCTATGGTGCAGGAATTGTGCTGGTTTGGACAACGAGCCATGTACAGCTGTGATACCAAGCACCCCACGGATGCAGTGCTGGTCCTCCTGGTGCCGGGATCCACAAGAGTTTTGCTGTTACCTGCCTCGGGGAGGTTCCAACTTCCATCACGCTGTGATGGCAGGGAAGACAGAGCAACAGGGATTGCTGGCGTGAAACCCCCCAAAACTGTTAAAGGGTATTGGAGGATGGGGGGACACAAGGGAAATGCTTTAAGGAAATTAATGAAGTAATGAATACTGCACTGTATTTTATTATTTGCCACATATCTGCTGTAACTGTCTTTACGACTTGCTCATCAAGAGTCTAACCCTTTTGTGTGATGTCCACATAGGGGAGCCTGAAAGGCAGATGTTTTCTAAAGCAGCATTGACAACAGTTAAATTTGGAAACCGGGATATATTTGCCATCAGTTGACAAAGGGTGAGTTTGAAGTATGCGGTGGCAAGCCCTAAGTTTCAATCAACAAATGAAGGTCGATTGAAAAGGTCCCTTACCTTGAGTCTCCTGCTTCTTTGATTTATTTCTCAGGATGAAAAGCTTTCACTGATAATAAATTGATGCCCGGAGCAGAGTTAAACTGCAGATCTGAAATTAAAACTTCATATCTGAGATTTTGGTTATTAAAACACCTGTGATGTTCATCATGAAAAAGTATGCAGAGAAGAAGATTTCTGGGATGGGTCGCTGGTGGCAATGTGAGTACCAGGGGCTTGTGGATGGGGGCACTCCATGGAAATGACCTGCAGAGAAGCGTCCCAGGCAGGACTGTGAACACTGCTGCAGCCAGCTGCTTCCAGCAGGCTCGCAAGCTTTTGGGGAGAGACCTGCCCAGAGGTGGGTGCAAATATTTGCCCAGGTGCAGCAGGCAGAGAGCAGAGGAGAGCTGGAGCCACAGGGGCTCGCTGCGTTGCGCAGCTGCCCTGCTACCCTGGGTTGCAAAGACAAACCGGGGGCAGAGGGGTGGGCTTCCAGGCTGTGTGGAGGTCTCTGGCGAGGTTCAGCCAAGGTTGGTGCTGGGGTCACAAGAATCTGAGGATGTACTTTGTACAGAAAAAACTTCAATCTCCAAAAAAACACCCCAACATCTGAAAAACATTTTCTAAATAGTTCCTGCCCAGCTAAAATAAATCCCTGAGGACTAACCTATATCATTGCATCTTTTGGCATCTCGGGCTATTCATATCCCATACACCTATCTCAAACCAAATACTGCTTGCATCGAGTCGGTATTAGTCCAGCATGCTGGAGGTACAGAGCAGACAGAATGAGAATGACCTAAGGTTAAACATAAGTTCTATTTATATTTTTTCAAGTGATCAAGTTAATCTGTGTGTACATCTTGAGTGTGACAGTCACTAACATGCCACAGCAGTTCAAACCAACCCCTTTCAAGGAGATACTACATTTACTGGAAGGAGCGGAGAAGTGATACTGCACAGATCTATGAAGATAACAATAACTGCCGTAAGGTTTTATTGTAACTTGTCAACTATAAGGCACCATGCAAATGGAGCAGATCAGAAAAGACATCACAGCCTAGCTTCTAGCAAAGCTTGTGAATGGGTTCTTGCTAAGAAATGTGAAAAAAAAGAAGATGGCAACGTGAATAAAGCAGAAAGGGTGGATTATAATGCTATTCACAGTCATTCTCTTGGTGATAAATTAAGCAATTTTTTTCAAGATTTGCACATTGCTGTATGATACATTTTGATAATACAAGAATTTCACACATTGCCTGTAATATAGTACTGCCTCTTTCAGCTGAGGATAAAACTGGAGACCTGGCTTGGGTGGATATAATTGTCTCTGTGGGCACAGTTGTCTGAAACCCTAGAAGTAACCAAGTTTTTTTCCTAGTTGCTTTTTATTACAGAATTAAAAAATAAATAAACCAAGGGGAGGGTTTTGAGACAGAAGTACTGCATTATAAACTTTTGTATCTGCAAAAAGTGTGCTATAGACAGACAGTTTGAACCTCGACAACATATTATTTTTTGCAGATGATTTTGGAACACAGCATGAAGAAACACTTTCTATTTACAGATTAATAGCAAGATGGGGTGAAAGTTGCTTCCAGATAATTTTTCAGTTCAGATACTAAATTATGCAGCAAAATACACCGTAGATAGATAGTCATAATTTGATCCTAAAGACTATAACAAATTCTGAATCACTTTTCTTCATCTGCCAAGAGTTTCAGAATTCTAAAGAAATCATTTTGTCAGATGTGAGCATGCACAAATATCAAAGCATTCTCTCACAAGACCATTATACCTACATCCTGCTGCTGAAAGGCTAAACAGTGATTGTAATTTACTTCTGAATATTGGGTCAATTAGAACAATCTGACCTTACATGCACTAACAAATACAAACAATACCTTCCTTAAAGAAAACATTGGACCCCAGAGTTTGCTTCAGCAAACTATACAATTTGATCTATAGTCAAGAAAGTATTTGTCTGGAAACACTTTATAGTCAAGCAGGGAATTGGAGAGTGATTTTGTTCCATCATACATTCAATGTCAGGCCTGATTGCAGATTACAAAACTGAATTAGCAATTGAAACAGACTAATCTTGCTCTACTCTCTCCTGGGTTTTTTTTTTGCAGAAAATGATGCTGGCAGTTCAAGATCTCAAGCCTGCCAGCAGGCTAGATAACATTTGTTTATATCAATAACATTGTAGGCCGAGAAACACAGTAGTGTCTATGCATGTAATTTTAAGATCTTTGTACCATTTGTACTCCATCGACGTACTATTTTAAATAATATTATGAAAATTACAATGACTGAACTTTCATTTTGGACAGCAGAAAGTATACTTTGGTACAATGTACTTTAGAACAGACAGCAAGAAAGAATTAAGAAGTCATCTTGGAACCGATGACATATAATATGTATGCATTCATCCCACCACACTGAACATGGGAGGAGTATCTGACAGATCATCCTCTCCTCTGGTCCTCTACCACTTGCCTTATCCAGCATCCACAGCAGATGTAGTCTGAATTCAATCAGTCCACAGGCAGGAACATGAAATGTCCTACCTAAAGTGAAGGGGTCAGGCCATGGTCCTTTTTCTTCCCCAAGAAGCATCAGGTACTCCTTTTCTGTGGCTGGGGGACATGGCTTCTCCATCCCAAGGCAGATTGCAACCCCACAAGCTCCACCAACAGCAATCTCCCTCAGCCATGAATGTTTCCCATTTACCTTCTCCCATTAATGCCCTGCTGGGAGGCCTGGGATAGCTGGGATACCTGCAGGCTGTTGTCTCGGAGCATCTCCAGGTCTGTACAAACCTCTGCTGCATCAGTTATGCTCAGGCGAGATGTTCCCACTTTCCTCCTAAACCCCATGGAACAAATACCTTGCTTTGAACAGGAAGATGCTGCACTAGTTGCACAGCAGCAGCAGTTGAAGACACTGTACTGGGCAATGACTGGGTCCCGAGAACTCGAACTGGTTGAAAACATTGCCCTGTCTTTACCTCAAAGAGAGCTCAATAGCGTCTAATTACAGCTGCGGATGTGGCTTGTGCACTTTGGGCTGGTCAGCTGGCACCTCAGTCTTTCTCCCAGATGGGAGAATCAGTAAGGTTTTACCCTCTGCAAACATTACTTCTCAAGTGTTTCCACAAATTTTGCTTTAACTCTTAGGTTTCCAAATGCAAAATTGTGTACTTATGGTCAAAATGAAGCAGAAGCTGTCAGGAGGAGAACACCGCACTCCACATCTGCTCTGCAGGACTCAAAGTGCTCTGCTCTTTCTGGTACAACACTGCTTGTCGCCAGTAGACATAGTTAATTCATTGATTAATTGTATAGACATAGGGACATTTTCCTATGCAAACCTTACTATGACAGGCTTTTTTCCCCCACCCTCCATGAGATTGCTTCCAGTGGGCCAGCAGTGATGCTCACTGCCACAGCAATCACAGCCACAGTCACTCATTTTTTCCCGGACTGAATTTTCAAACTACATCCCTGAAGGGGATGTCTTCAAACAGCTTAGTCAGAATTGAATCTAGCAACTCACTTTTGACCCTAGAACATGGAGGACTTGAGTCAGCAAGTCTGTAATGGCCATGTTCCTACAGACCTCTTCGCTTAAAGTCATGGGCAGTATAATGTTTGAGAAAGTTACTTAATCATGACATAAAAACATCTTCCCTCATTTATCAGGAAACAGCTTGGCAAAGACCACAGCTGATGTAGCAGTTGCCTTATTTGCTTTCTCTAAAGTTAAAGCAGAAATTTAGGCCTTCCTTTTCTGCTTTAGATGTAATGGCATTTTCTAAAAGATGCTCCTTCCCTGGCAGAAGCACTGTACGTCAATAGATCAATTTGTTTTCCTCAGAGGTTTCTGTTACACCTAACTGAAAATTGAATTTTTTACAGATAAAGTATCTTTCTGAAGCCAGGGGAGGAGGGCCTTTGATGTTGGGGGTTTTTCTCCTCTGTTGTTATTTCCTACAACCCAGTAATGAGAAGCTCACTGTAGCCAAATCCAAACACTACAGCCAAGCACAAGCTGTTCTTTTGTTGCTGCTGTGCCCCTTGTATTTTGAGCTACACTACTGCCTGGCACTGCAGTGCATATGCCCATACAACTGCTGCCAGCTCCTGAGTCACTGGGAAATTAAAAACAAAGCTGTGACTCAGCAAAATGCCAATCAAACTAGGAAATAATATAATACGCAACACAAAGAGTAAACCTCCAGTAACTCAAAGCCCAAATGACAATTAACACTGAAGAAAACCACCACTTTCCTACGGAAGGATATTCTTCATTAAAATGGCGTCATCCATCACCAGTAGTTACAGCAGTTAAAATAAAACCAGCCACAAACACATCGGTATCTCAGATGCTACTTGTTTCTTTCTTTTTTCCTACATGCAGAACCAGCTTAAAATAGGTAACTGTGTCAGGGCTTGATTTTTACAATGTATTCTTCCTGCCAGCCCAAGATTGCTCTCTCTGAAAGCTTCTTAACGCACAGACTTCAGCCGAGCCTGGCGTTAGTCAGCCTGTCAGCCACCCAGTGAAATTCCCAACTTGGACACTTCAGCTCTTTCCCGATTTCAGATGATTTCCAGGCAGTGAAAGAGTTTTAACCTTCCCCTTCTCTGGCCAACTTAGCAAAGCAGGGGAGACCAAGGAGATAAGGGACTCGCACAGAGCATGCGGTTTACCCCACAGGTGGGTTAAGAAACCTCTGAGCCCATAGCAGCCCTTGGAGGGAGCAAAGTGGAAACATTCATGATCGCATTACTTGGGGAGCTTCATTTCTGAGGACCCTGCAGAAGCCAAAAGTGTTTCCACGTACAGGGGGAGGATGCCTGAGCAAACCACCAGCTTCTTCCCCAGCTTCCTCTTACCAAAAGAAGCACAGACCTCATGCCATGTAGCAAAAAATGCGAACTGACTCTCATTCACTGTCTAATTAGTCTCAGTGGAGAGCAAATCTCAAAATGTCAGCTCCTGCAAGCCATGCTGACCTATACCAACTGAAGATCCGCCTCCTAAAGGCTCTCAAGGGGACATTAACTGGATCTGAGTGTGACATTGTCCATCACAGCTGCCTATTCAAGGAGAGCTGTAGTGTGAGGGCTGAATGGGGAAGTTAGTACAAGGTTGAAAACACTGAGCGCATCAATGTCTAAACATTATATTTTAGGATATTTCTGTTTCAGTAGTACCCAAGTCAGGAACCGAGAGCACACTGTGAGACACAGTTGTTTCCCACCCAGATACAGAGCAGTCTGTAACACTGGGCACACACTCTTGCTTTTAGTTACTGTCTTCTGAGCTATTAAGCTATTATTTTTTGCTTAGATTTTTGAGTAATGAACATTAAGATGAGAGAAACCTCCTAATCTACCCAGAAAGAGCAAAAGAAAGTAAAGTCATGAGGAAAACATTTACAGGATTTTTTCTTTATTTTTTGAGGTACGTTTTCAGAGAGTGTCATCTCAGACCTACTCCATGCCACGTCTTGTTGTCACATAGCTGCCACCAGCCTCTATTTTGCATTTCCAGTGGCCATAGCCAGGTGCCCAAGCCAACAGCAATTGCTGAAAGCCACGGCTGGGCTACAGTCCCTGCTATCCAGCTGAGTCTCTTTGGATAGCAGCTCTTCAGAGTTTGCCAGTCTGTCAGTTTGCCTGTCTGTCGCGCTTTGCCACTCCCATACGCAGAACCGCCGCGACCTTTTGGATCGTGCTTAAAAGCATTAAAAAAGGACTCTGCTGTTGCGGTCCTCTTATAAAGCATACTCCTTGCCAGGAGCTGGCGCGGGCAATGATACATTTACTGTAGCATCTTGCACATTTCCAGCTGCTGACCAGTGCCAGGAGTTTTTCTGTAGCTTCTCCAAAACATAGGCAGCAGGGCTGAGCTGTCCCTGCATCTCTCTCTGTTCATCATCCACCCTGAGCGACAGGATGGGGAGAGGGAAAAGAAAGCTGTCCCCCTCCCCACCTCTGCACTAGGTCCTCGCCTGCCTCAAGCTCAGTAACAGCCAGGTGGCACTCAGCTGCTTCTTGGTGTGCCCACAGCACGGCTGTTGTTTTACAACGGGAGATGGATCTAACTCAAAGAGCCCAAACCCAGGGCTGAATGCCCCAGAGACCATGGAGCACGCCGGCATGGAGCACGCTGGTCTGGGGGCTTTCTCCCGCGGCACCAGCAATGCTGAAGGTGCTCTCCTGCGAGCTGAAGCGAGAATAGTTGGCAGGGGCCATCCAGCTTCTGAAATCAGCTTGCTTCTCTTCCTTGACTAGAGAAATGAAGGAGACAATGCAATTTTTAAAAAGAGAGAGAAGGAACTTCAGCACCCCAGGCACCAGAGCTAAAGCGGTGAGATCCTCCGGGGGGGGGGGGGGAGATAACCACGAGGATTATAACAGCAAATCATGAGCCCTGACTACTATCAAATAACTACTGAAGCAGAAGGATCAGTAAAATAACCACTAAAATCACTCAACATACCCACTAAGGTTGAAGTAAAGCAACGCTTTGTCGATCCTTCCGTAAGGAACACAGGCACAGCAACCATCAGGACAGAAAAGAGGTGGCTGGGTAGTTTCAATGGGTTACATTTAAAAGGATTTTTTGTGTCAGCTTCCAACAACCAGTTTAAAAAACAGAGACCTATTACCACACCAGCTTGTGGGAAATCAGCCTGGGTAACGACTATTTATGCTAACACATGCACAAATCCCCTTGCGAAATACAGATTGTCCACCCAAAACCACTTGGATACCCGGGTTCGGGGAGCAGCAGCAGCAGCAGGTGCTTTTCTCTTTAAGACCTGAAGGCTTAGAGCGTTAGCAGCTAATATTTGCCCGGGCCCCATTTAAATAAAGAGCCAGGGAGATTTTTGTGGGAATCGTGCCCTCTGTTGATGCAGGTGAAACACTTCACCGAGATGATGCTGCCAGCGGAAGCGTGGCTGCTCCAGTAAGACACATTCTTATTTAGGAAAGGGTTGGTTTTGGTTGGTGGGTTGGGTTTTTTTTTAACGATATTTTCAAGTAAGGCCGTAACAGACATCTCCTGACAAGGACTGGGAAGCAGCGTACTAACCTGAAAAAAGTTTTCTAAGCAAGCATCTTATCTCCCTGGGCTTTTTCACTCCTCTAACCAGGAGTGCAAGTCTCTGCCTTGCCTGATGTCAGATGTACCATTAATCCACCAGAGCAGCCCCTCCAAGCACTCTTTTTGGCTTTCTGCCCTGTAGCCTTTTCTATTCAGACCTGGGTGTTGCGTTCATTAGGGAGATTTTTAGTGGCATTCACCGCAAGCCTTTCTAAAGTCTCACTGCTTAGTGACAATCTCCTCTTTACTGATTTTCTTTGGTCCCTTTATTCTACTTACCTTCAAACCACCACTTCCTTTTTCCCATTTGCCGTACTTGCTGTAACTGTAAGCCACCTTTCCCAGCAGTCAGCCACAGATGTGTTGTTCAATATCCTCTGATAAGGATATTTTTAATTTTTATTTTAAAAATTTTTATTACAAGCACTGATTTCAGATCTTGGTGCAATTCTTGGATTTGAGTTTCAAGCAGATTGTGGCCATACCCTGCAGCCAGACACACAGTTGTATGGATAAAATCTGAGGAGTTCTGTAAAGACTTGCTATTTCCATCTCAGAAGTGAATCCAATATTTGTTATCAGAGATCAAGACATAAAACTTGGGAAAAAGCTACTGTGGTTCAGACTTACAAACTTTAAAGCCAAGGACTCTGGCATCAGCCCAACAGCAATACTGTCTGATGCTCAACAGAAAGGGAAAATTCTTGAAAGGATCCCAGAAACTTTGGAAATGTTAATTAAATGTTGAAGTTAAGATTTTAAGTTGATGCACTTAGCCTGACCCCTTGTTTGCATTGCTGCCGGTGCCTAGCAAGTGACTCGGCCGTCAGCCACACAGCAACGCTGGCTTTCCCAAGCCTCACCATTTCTCCATAGGGAGGGAATATTCATCACCTAACGCCCACATGGGGTGTCCCTGGAAGGAGGCTAGCAGTGGGGGCTAACACCGTCACTTCTTTCACTTCACCGCCTTGTCCTGGGGTGCCTGGGGCTGCTGCTACATAGCCTGGGGACAGGTCCTGCTCCTCCTGCTCAGGCAGGAAACTCCAGGCATGACTAACATGAAGGGAGTCACCAGGCTCAGATCATATTCCTGCAGATTTACCATTGCCCAAGAGGAAAAAAAATACTGGTTCCCAACACTTAGAGATTGCAATACGTACATATTTATGTTAGATCAGCATGTTACAGGCAGAAGTAACAGCTTCAGTTGGCACATACAATGAAATCCAAATGAAAAAAGGATCCTGACAGATCACCATTGCAACAAGACACTGCAGTGCCGCTGTCAGCCCCACTGGGAAGGGACTGTCTCCCTCAAACTACTTCCAGTATCACAAGTACTTTCAGAAGTGGTAAAGTGGCACAGGAGCACAGTAGCAAGGGGTTTGCTCATGGGAGACAATATTAGATGCACGATTTCTTGGTTTCTTTCTCAGCTTATCAAGGATGTGTATCTTCATATAAAAATGTATATAACAATATATTCACCATCAATTGCTATTACAGAGCTCACTTATATTTGTTTAGGGTAGATAATTGCAACATAACACGCTACATTGTACACCATTAAACACGTCAACGGTCATTGTAGTCACCTCACAAATACACATACTGCTTTATTTGCAAGAGTTTGACATGAGAAGAATATTTAGGGAGAAAGTGTGCTAGAGGTAAAACAGGCTTCCCCTAAGCCTTTTCCTGAGAGGAGTATGATCAAATATGCCTTCCCATATTCTGTAATACCTGGCTCATTTTTTTTCACCTCTGAAAAGTAACATCATCTCTGGGAGTCTAGAGATCTCATAGAATAGTTTATCATAGCTTATCAACTTACCTCATAGATAAATTTATTAGTCTCATAGATTGGAAGAAAAGCCTGGATGTCTCTAATCCAACCCCCTGCTCAAAACAGACTTGATACCAAAATTAGATGAGATTGTTCATGGCCTCACCCAGTCAGGTTTTGTACATCTCCGAGGTCAGAGACACCACAGCATCCCTCAACTCAACAGCTTGTTTCAGTGTAATGATTGTCATGATGAGGAACTCTTTCCTGATATCTGCTCAGAATTTCCCCTGGTGCAAATTATGTCCTTTTACCTTTATACCTCGGAAAAGACTCTGGCTCCATCTCCTCTGTAACACAGCATTAGGTACCTGGAAACAGCAACTAGATCCCCCATTGGGCTTTTTACCTCCCAGCTGAACTCAGGTCTCTCAGTCTCACCACCCAGGAGGCAAATTCAGACGCCTTATCCCACCCCGGCCCCTTGTAGAGGGCTCACTCAGGTGAAGTGCTCACTGAGGCGAGTCGGAACACATTTTCATTCTCCTAAACCTGCATGTTCAACCTTAACTTCTAATTACTGGTGACTTTCAGGAAGTTTGAGTTTAAACATCCAGTATTTTCCTCTATAGCCTATTCTGGCCCCACATGAGGTGCAGGAAAACATGCAGAGCACAAAACACCATGATTTGGGCTGCTTCTAGCTCAGCTGAACCCATGAAACAGTGAGTATCTCTGAAGATGGGGCCACCCCATGAGGCTGACAAGTGAAGGAGATGTGGTTGCAGATGGGAAAACAGGACTCTTCTATGCTCTGTGGTTTTTCAGCACAACTTGTTCTTTTTCTACACTACTACTAACCTAGTCCTGCTTTTTGCATGCCTCAGTGAAAAAACACACTGAGAAAAAACCCAGGCACTTAATTTGTAAATCTTTTGGAGAAAGGATTTCCTTTCTTGTACTTTCCAAATACTACCAAGCAGGCTGTAACATTTTAAACAAGTGATTCATAAAGAGGTACTTGTATTACTAGACATACATGAAAAAACCCACATATGAAAAAAAAAACTCCTCTTGCACTCAGAGCCACCAATGGCTTAGCATCCCCCTCAAAAGAAATCCCACTAATTTAACATTGGGTTATGAACATGGGCCTCTTCCCATGTTTAACTTGGAACAGATGAGGCTTATCTGCATCAGCTGTGATGCTTCTGCCTGTGTCGTAACTGCTGTGGGGATCAGATTCCTCCTGCTTTTTCAGATGTCTCCACAGTGATTCCTTAAAAGAAAAAATGTTAAAAAAATAACTACCAGTATTACCACTGGTCACCATTTTCAAGAGGAGATAAAAAAACTGACTGAACCACTTCTGGGACAGCTCTTATCCAAAGCCTTCCTGTTTGCATTCTCTGAGCCCTTCTCTGATCATGCAAGTGGGCGAGTGCATTGAAAATCACTGGGTGCAGGGAGCCCTCGCCTCCCACTCCCCACCCGTGTGGGGCCAGATTGGCTTCATGGGCCAACGCACTACCGGGTGGCATGAGGATCGTGGCACGTTCCCCCATTAAACTTACATCAGGGGCTTCCCACCCTCACACCCCTGAATAATTAGTTATATTTTTCTTTGTGAAGAAAATAGTCTCTTGGAATGACAGTAATACACACTCATGCCCTCTTTGTCACATGATACGCAAAATTAAGTACCGGCATTATTTCACTCTCATCTCCTTTGTCTCTCTTTCTTTTACTCGAGCATCACTGAAAGCACAGGTGAGTATCAATGGTGCCCACTACACAACAGTGCAGCACAGACAATACAATAGGTAACCTTTCAAAAATACTTGCTTTCCAGCATCACCGTCCACTCATGTTTTGCGGTGGAAATGCCCATAACACATACACATGCCAGTGGGTCAGCATTTTTTCTTAAGGCATGCAGAGATCTTGAGAAAGGTCAAAACAAGAATTAGGCCAAATTCAAAATGCTGGTCTCATAAACCCACAGAGTTAGGTCACTTTGTGATTTGGCCTCAGTGTGTGCTTGAGATTGGTCTCTAACACAAGCTCTGCAGCAGCTGAAATTTCTGCTTCTCCTCTGGCTGACCCTTATTACAGCAATTTGGTCGAACGCTGGACAGGTTGCCTGAAGAGGCTGTGAAATGTCCATCTATGGAGAGGTCTGGAGAAATCCACGGTGGTGCCTTGAGCAGGGATTTGATCACAGACCCTGGTGTTCTCCAGCCTGAAATCTGCTGTGGCTCCAACACTTTCTTCTGGTTCCCCACATTGCCCCAGCATTTTTCTGCCTTGATTCCCAAGCCATCTTCTGTAGTGCCCCCTGACACACACCAAAATGAGCACCACTTGTGCTTTGGTGCGATGTCCCATCAGCACGTGCTCAACCTCTTCGTGGCAAAGGCATATCAGCAGCGTCTGGAGATGGCAGTGCTCAGTCTCGCTGTTGTCAACTCTTCAGTCAACAGCCACAAGACGAAGTACAGAGCTGGTGAGCAGGGGTAAGACAACAAGTAGATTTTTTTTTTTTTTTAAGTTTGAGAGGAATTATTTGTTCTTTAACAAAAAACACTGTCTTGCTGACTGGATTTGGCAGCTGCTAGATTCCAAGGAAGAAAAATACCATCTTCAAGCTGTAAAAACCCAGGAGCTAAACTTTCTTCTTGTTCTCATTGTGGTCTGAGCTCAGCCTCGGGCTGCGGGCAGGAAGACCTTCCATCTCCACGTCTCTCCAGTTGTTCTCCTGCTTGTTTCTCTTTTGTTCAGCTTCAGGCCCTCTTGCAAACACATTGCTGAAACTGTTGAAGTTGCCAAAACGCCCCCTTCCTGTCCAACCACCTCTGCCTTTTCCTCTTTCAAGCCCTCCCTTAAAAACCCCCTCCTCCATAACTCCCCGCCTTCACCCTCCTCCATGACCTTACCACAGTCCCCATCACCTGAGATACTGCGACACGCTGTGTTTTACTCTGCAGAGCTCAAACAGCTCTTCTTTTCAGCCTTACGTGCCAATATCTCTGGTTACTTCTACTGGTCTTCATTTTCCACAGCTTCCACTCCCTTCACAAAGTCGCCATGACAAGACGCGCGGATAGTGCTTGACCAGAAGCTGTGCCACCCAATCCTCTTATAGAACTCATGTCTTTTCAGCAGTGATCTTAACACCTTACCATCTGCTACACCCTTTAGACCACTAAAACTTGTAGAGCAGATATTTCAGTGAGCTACCCACAATGATGTTTAGGTCAGAAAACAGTAATTATATTCCAGCTGTAGGATACATGCATACTAATAAACTATGACAGCTCTTTGTGGATTAAAGTAATTGGGGCTTATGATGATGTTTGCTTAGTTTTCCTAACCATCCATCAAGTCCTGAATAAGAGGGAAAATCAGCTTTCTTTAAAATATCCAGTTCCTTTTCTGTGTAGGCTTATTGAACATTCATCATTAAAATTGCATTCCTTAACTCTGCTAAGATTAAAAGCACAAAAGAAGAATGGATACCTGAAAGATCAGGTTTTGTGAAGGAGCTTTAGTATCTCCAGAAACATGTTTCATTACTTAATTTAGAGGTAGCAGAAATACCTGCAACTCCATTTTGTCCTAATGTGTATCAACTGCGTATCAGTGATGCTTCCATGCATTATATGCTTCTAGCAATTATTCAGTTTGCAATTACTGTTTCAGAAAACATATTTAGCAGTCATCATGTCAAGGAGGCATTTTAAAGTGGCTTAAAAGGGCCAGTTATTAAGACACATTTTAAAATGAAACGTTAGATTCAGTTGTCCTGTGTGCTGCTGGTGGCAATCACTTCAGCAACAACCACCTCAACATGCAAGCTAGCTACTCATAAAATGTCAGCACTGCTTATTTGGGAATCCGCCAGCAGCGACGAGCTGCAGTTTAGGTGTGATTCCACATGAACTAGGCTTACGGTTCCCTTTGACTTTGGTTGTCTAACTTCAGAGCCAAAACTTGTCAGAGACAGAATTAATGCCACGTTGTTTTATTACCTGAAATCAGTAATGCAGTCCAAATAAGGCTCCTGAGCTGCTGAATGTGGCAGCTCTGTTACATGAAAGTGTATCTATCTCAATACTTCAATCTGAGCAGAGGTATCTCAGCGAAGAGCTACCCCACCTCACAGAATTATTCAAGCTAAATGAGGAATTCGTATGGTATAGGAGGGCACCAGCGATATCAGGGAGTACTGCTGAAAAATTCTTTAGCATAACCAGAGGTGGTAAACTTGATTTCCATGGGCCAATTCCCATAAATAAGGTTTGAAAAGACAGCGGCATTTTTACGTATTGAGTACAAATGACCACAAAATGTGGAGTTTTGGTTCCATCAACTCTGTGTGCATACAGATCACACAAAGGACTGCAGAATGCCTTCTTTTTAAGCTATAAGCTGTAGATCCATATGTCTACTGACATTCTTTTGAAACCGTAGTTGAACAGTATTACCACTGCATTTGCTGCCCCTCTAATTATGGATCACTATTCTCACTCCAGAAGAGAACTGTCTGGCAAGAACTGTATGAAATATGTACTAGGACAGCCACCCATGCACAAAGACATTATATATAAACCACAGAAGAGGAGAATAATGGAGGAGATTAGCTCTGGTCTCCACAGCGTAGGCTTGTAAACCCACAGGTAAGAGCCCTTATTTGCAGAGAAAGATGTCACTTTTTGCTCTGTGTCTTCTGTTGTTGTTTCTAACATATTCAGCAGTCAGCGTGATTACTGTCATTATGATAACAGGTTACTTCAATGTGATCACAAAAATGTAAATACAGCATGTATTTATAAAGTAGAGGGGAGGTGTCCAAATTAGGTCAGAGCAGTGAAACATTTGAATGGCTTTATTCTGAACACTTAATTTAATACCTGGCATTCTAAGCAGTCATGGCAGAATTACACGAGCAGGCTACTGCTGCCCTTCAGTGGGAGTTACTGATATAAAATGGGAACAGCATGTAGAAAAGGGTGCCAACACTGCCAAATAGGAATAGTTCCTGCGAGAGAAGTCTGTATCTATTTCAGGGTCTTGAAGAAGTTTTAAAAAAAGAAAAATCCACAAAGGGTATGATCACAGTCCATCATGACAAAATTGCAAGCAAAGAAAGTCCTACCACCAAGAGGTTTTCCCTCTCCGAAGCTTTTCCTGCCAGAGGGCTGCTCACAGACCCTCATCTAGTTGAAGATGTCCCTGCTCATTGCAGGGGGATTGGACTAAATGACCTTTAAAGGTCCCTTCCAACCCAAACTATTCTATGATCAGTTGAAAGCCATGAGGGTGCATGGCTTTCTGTTGATAAGGTAGCAAGACCCAACCATCAAGCAAACCTCTTTCTTTAATCTTTAGTGGTCCCAATAAGATCCCCCAGCAATGCAAAAGAACTTTGGCTTTCTTTTCCTCTTATACTCAGCAGTGCTGTAGGTCAGGTACTACTTATTTCCAAAAGACCACAAAGGTCACTTCAACACTTAGGAAATGGTTTAGAAAAGTTAGTTTGTCCAGCCATGTAGCAGAAGCCCCACCACATGACATAGGGATAGCAACTAGCTCATCCAAAACCCATTGCACTGATACTTTGCAATAAAGAGTGTACAAATCAAACCTTCAACAAAGCACACAAATGACTGTGCAAGAAGGGTGGGGAGAGGGTACTCCTGACACAAGGAAAGGTACTCCAGCAGTTAATCAATCTGACCCCAAATCATTGTCAAATGACTGCCACCCCCTTCCTAGCTTTGGCTTCAGATGGAGCTAATCAGTGCAGAGCTTCCTGTCAGGAGCAAAACTGATCTTACAAGAGCTGTTGTTTTACCAAGACAAGCAAGACGACTGCAGAGGACAGAGGCAAGGAAATGAGAAATGTTTCCTAATAGGCATATGCTATATGCAACTATAGCAAAACACAATAACCAGCAAGTGATGATACCTCACATTGTTGATTAATGTTCCTGCTCACCTATTCATTTGACTACAGCAAGTCTGCAGCCAAGGGTGGCCCTCATTGGTGGGAGAGACTGGATGGTGACAGGTGGTTCTTTTAGTTTCTTTTAACTCTTTTATAATCATAGAACCATAGAATCTTTGGGTTGGAAGGGACCTTTAAATGTCATCTAGTCCAAGCCCCCTACAATGAGCAGGGACATCTTCAACTACATCAGGTTGCTCAGAGCCCCGTCCAACCTGACCTTGAAGAATGTTTCCAGAAACGGGCATCTACCACCTCTATGGGCAACTTGTTCCAGTGTTTCACCACCCTCACTGTGAAAAATGTCTTCCTTATACCTAGCTGAAGTCTGCCCTCTTTTAGTTTAAAACCATTACCTCTTCTCCTGTCGCTACAGGCCCTGCTAAAATGCCTGTCCCCATCTTTCTTAGAAGCCCTCTTCACGTACCGGAAGGCTGCAATAAGGTCTCTCTGGAGCCTTCTCTTCAGGATGAACAACCCCAATTCTCTCAGCCTGTCCTCATAGGAGAGGTGTTCCATCTCTCTGATGATTTCTGTGGCCCTCCTCTGGACCATCTCCAGCAGGTCCAGGTCTTTCCTGTGCTGAGGGCACATCCCACAGCCGGACGCAGGACTCCAGGTGGGGGTCTCATCTGAGAGAAGCAGAGGGGCAGAATCCCCTCCCTTGACCTGCTGGTCACGCTGCTTTGGATGTAGCCCAGGATACAGTTGGTCTTCTGGGCTGGGAGTGCACATTGCCGGCTCATGTCCAGCTTTTCATCCCCAAGTCCTCTGGGCAGGACTGCTCTCAATCCCTTCATCCCCCACCCTGTACTGGGGGTTGCCTCGACTCAGGTGCAGGACCCTGCACTTGGCCTTGTTGAACCTCATGAGGTTCACAGGGGCCCATTCCTCAAGCTTGTCCAGGTCCCTCTTGATGGCATCCTGTCCCTCAGGCATGTCAATGGCACTGCTCACATTGGTGTTGTCTGCGAACTTGCTGAGGGTCCACTCAATCCCACTATATCATGGATGAATAGATTAAAGAGTACTGGTCCCAGTACAGACCCCTGAGGAACACTACTGGTCACCGATCTCCATCTGGACATTGAGCCATTGACCACTGCCCTCTGGATGCGACCACCCAACCAGTTACACATCCACGCAACAATCTATCCATTAAATCTATCCCTCTCCAATTTAGAAAGAAGGATGTTGTGGGGGACCGTGTCAAAGGCCTTACAGAAGTCCAGATAGGCGACATCTGTAGCTCTTCCCTTGTCCACTGATGTGGTGGCTATATGGTAATAATCCTGTTATGCCATCTATACACTAACTCCTGTTAGCTTCTCCATGCACATGGCAGTGCATGATAGGCCTTATCAAAATATATATATTTGGCACTGAAATCATCCTAGTTTGAGGTCAGCTTATCCTAGTTCCATATCAAAGTTTTGATACAAACAGTAGTTTCCCTGCAACAAGCCAGTAACTTTCTTAGAAATCCTGCGTATTGGCAAAAGGCTTTCCACACCTGTAAGTACCAGCAAAACAAACATTTAGAAGTTTATGCTGCACACAGTGGGACATGATGAAGTCTGTCCCTCAGCCTGTGCTAGAGTGTGAGCCTGTGTTAGCCTAAGGGGGCCTAGGGCAGGGCGTTAGCAGTGTTATAGCTGTGTTGGCAGCACTTGTACCCAGGGTGACAATGCAGAGTGGGAACCAGGCGCTGTCCCCTCTTCCCGTCCCTCTGCCCTGCTCAGCAGGCACAGCCACAGGTAGGCCAAAGACAGCTTGTTTATGGGCAGTGATGCCTCATGCCTTCTACTTCAACTACAAGGCACACTGCTTTGCCCTGCTTTTGCTCTTGTAGAGCACATGGCTAGGTGTGCACCTGGAAAAAGCAAAAGCCCTGAATAACTTCGCACAGAGAATTCTCCCTTGTGAAAGAGTGAAAGACTGACAAACATCAATCTTGCAGGTTAACACACGCCGCTTTGCCTTCATCACTGCAGTATCACGAACCTTGTGAAGAACTGAGTCCTCCTCTGGCAAAAGTCTTTGTGAGGCAGGATACTCTCATCCAGCAAGTTTGGGAGCTGAAATTCCTGCCCTCCAGAGTATGAGAGCCTGTGTGCAATTCTGCCTTGTATCCACAGGTGTCAGTGAAAGACCAGCACTTCTGAGTTTTCTGGAGTAAAAAATGAGAGAGTTGGATTGAGACACAGAATTTTAACATAGCAGAACTCCAGGGCTGCAGGCCCATCACCTGGAAAAGACTTGAAAAGACACATTTTCCTGACAAGCTCAGAAAAGACCATTCCTGAAATGAGAAGGGGCTAACAAATCAGCAGACCAGTTCCCTTCACACTGATCTAAGCCTTTCCTTTGTGCCATGAAACCCTGTCTGATTTCTCTGTATTCCTCAGGCCAGACTCCTCCGGTTTCCCCATCCTGTGGCTCCTCTCATGAGCTAAATTCCCAGTGTGTTTTCCCTTTTCTCCACTGGACCCCGCAGGTCCAAGCTCACCTTCTCTGTCAGCACTGGATAACTTCTGCCTCATTTGTGCTCTACCACACCAACCCCACCAAGCTTCCAAAAGACACAGACTGCCTCCTTGCAGCCCTTCTAATTGAGGCTTCCCAAACTGTTACTGCTACTCTGAGCGCTTCTGAAAAAAGTGTGAGAGAGGAGAGCTCATGTATGGGATGAGAAGCTCCTTAGATGTGGGTGTTTTGTGCTCCCCGCTCCCAGCCCAGACTCGCAGCAAACACTTGTTTCTTGGAGGCACCAAGCCAAGACAGACCTTCAGGAGGGTTGTTTGTGGCAAGGAGAGAGCGTGGGTTCTTGCAGCTGTCCTCAGGGACACACAATCAACTATATCGCTGCACCTTCCTTGGGGTCTGCCCCTGCCTGATGCTGTGGTATTTGCACCTTGGTGATCTCCATCCAGGCGCTCCTTTGGAAGCAGATGCAGGGTGAAACATCCCCTCACAGGAACCACCTGGGACCATCGGGGATGCAGCAGCTGTATCTTGATACACGTTTCCTAGACAGGAGCTAGAGGTGTAAAGCAGCTCCTCACTGTGAGAGAGAGAAAGGAAAATACTCTTTCCCAAGCAGACCACTGCTGCGTATCAGCTGATGAGCAAACGCCTACTGATTTTTCATTTTTGCAAAAAACCCTGTGTCCTGCAGTGTGCATGCACTCCTCATCACAGCTTCCCTGCAGAAAATCCTCTCTGACAGGGAGCACACCGTGGTGCCAAATCACCCTCCCCTGTCTAAACAGAGCCATGGATCAAGCTGGGAGGCAGCTACATGGCCGCTCCAGCCGTGTCACACCACAGCCACGAGCATCCTTGGCTTTGGCCAAGAGGAGCGCGGAGCGTCGCCGCCGAGACTGGCACAGCTGCGGCCGAGCCACGGCACCAGAGACCTCCTTCCCCTGCTGCTGCGGCTGGGACAGGCTCTGCCGTCTGCAGGATGAGGCTGGGGCAGGGCTGCGTCGCCTGGGGACCCGCTGGCCGTTGTGCCTGTAAGGGATGACCAGGTGAAGCTCTTTCAGGTAGCCAGGCTTGCAGCACCTGCAGGTCTGTGTCTCTTCAGAAGTTTCATCATCACGTCACAAATAAAAGGCATGTGGGCTTCCCCATCCATCCTATGGCGGCTCTCATTTCTGTGGGGTTTTATTTTCCTTGATTTAACTTTTATTAGTTGAGATTTTAAAAGAACATAATTCATTAAAATTTGAGAATGAAGATGGAACTGAGACGGAGGTTACCAGTGAAACTCATGAAATAACAATTGCTGCAGTTGTGATGCTGCTTGCACATTAGTGAGGAAAAAAAATGTGCATGTGATCATTTCTGAGGTGTGACATTTCTTGTTTGCAGGGAAAGGAGATAAGGTGTAATACTTCAACCGTGCAAGTTGCCTACGGAAATAGGAAGATGATGATCCTATGGAAGAACATGGGAAATGGTTCCAAGTGAAGGACATTGTATATTAAGGAAATTTCCTGCCATGCAATGGAAGTTAACATGAACTCTTGCTTTTGTTTTTTAAATATCACTATAATATATTAATTTATTTTAAAATCACATATGAGTATAAAAATATGTGAATAGATAAAAATATCGTGCCCCTGTAAAAACATTTTGAAAAATTAATGTTTAAATGCTAAAGTATGGTAAAAGTTCCCCAACAAAAATGAGTGTTCATGAAATACTTCAATTTTACGCCAAGTGTAACCAGATGTAGAACTACATTATGCTAACTGCTGTATCTTTTGAAAATGTCACTTTATTTCCAACTACTGAAAAATACTTTGGATGCCACTGGAAGATCAACAGAACCAATATTACAGTCTGCACAGGTTTACACTGGTCTGCACCATTTGCTGTGAATGAAGCAGTTTCATGCTTTGCAGTTTACAAATGATAGTTCTGATTACAGCAAATCTCTCCAGCTACCATTCTCCATCATAATCTGTAGAGCATCTACACCGTAATCAAGGTGAAGTCTCTTCTGGTTTTGAAGTCACAATTATTCTGTTGTCCCACTGAGATACTTTGAGGTTTGGTGATTTTTTTTTTTTTTTTTTTTTTTGAGGAAAAAAATATTATTAAAACTAACTCCACTACTGTTAGACTTGCAGACTACCCCTATCATGTGGAAGGGATATTTGGTGCTCAGATTTGCATTTAGACAGTGAAACAAGATCTTTGTAACATCATATGCAGTGGAAGGGGGAAGAATCAGCAGCAAAGCCATTTGACTTCAATTCTATGTCCAAGACAAACTTTCCAAACCTGCACTCCACTTCAGCAGTCCATGAACAGGTATGTGGTGCATGACCTAAATCAGCACGGTATAGGCAGTGGCAGCTCCCATCTGTCTCTCTAAGGTTGTTTCCGAGCCCTGCAGCTCTGGTCCATCACAGGTGGTTCAAGCTTGCACCTCCAAACAGTGGCCACCTGCGTGCGGGCCTGGAGCTGAGCTGTGGAGCAAGTGCTTCTTCAGGGCAGCTACAGGGCAATTGCTTTTTCAGTAATTAACAACCATCAGCTGTTGCTGGCAAGTTGTTAGTGCGCGGCAGCTCCCGGTCCCCCAGGCAGCTCGGTTCTAGCGCAGTAACCCGGCCCCAGGGACGGGCTGTGGGAACCATAGGGCTGCTGCGGTGCTAGCGCAGGGAGGCTGGCCAAAGGGGTCGAGCTGAGCCCCAGTTCGTGGGACTGCAGGAAGCTGGTGGTGAGGTTTTATGTCGGAAGCGTTATTGCAGGAGTGCTACAACTGCTGGTTTGGTTTGGTTTGGTTTGGTTTGGTCAGGTCAGGCATTGTAAGTCAGCTACAAGGAGACTCCGCAAGCCACTACGCACAATGTAAAAGCACAAGGTGATCATTTTATTGGGTAACAGCTGTGAGAAGCAGGCGGGCTGTAACGAGGTATTAAGATGAGCACTAGAGTGGCCACCACTCAGGTCAGGCAGGGCGGGCAGGCAGGTAGCTGAATCCCTGGCTGTCTGAGTTAAGGTTATGGTTATCCTTGCTGAAAGGATGACAGCATTGAATTTTTATGTTTTGCTTCAAGAGGTTTGCCAAAGGACTTCGGGACTCTGCATTTAATCAAAGTTTCTTTTGAAGTAAGAACTGAGTTAGGATTTATGGATTGTTGGTACATCAGGGAAACAAATAGTAGAGAATCTGTCAGCTACTGCTTGCTTTTGCGACCCGTGAGTACAAGCTGGAAGAAATCATACACAATCAGTTAGCACTTGAGTATGTATGCTCAGAGGTGATGACATGGAGGTAAATTTGCTCCAGTATTACTGCCCATAGGCTTTCTTTAGCAGCCTTCTGGAAATGCAATAATGATTATTACTGCCTCTTAGAAATACCCAAATTATCTGGCATATATGTATCAGATGGAGGCTTTTTGTTATTTCTGAAAGCAATGGAAGCACATTTCAGAGCTCTGAAAGCATAATACCTCAGGTACCAAAATAGCAAAGGGAACAATAAAAATGACTGTTGCCAGCTTATTAATGGGGATGTTTCTTTACACTAGGAATTCACCATCATGCACATCTCATTCCTGATGAGAAGGCCTCGTTCCTCATGCTATGCCATAAGTAAACCCAATCTCTCCTGAAATTCCTCATTAAAAGAAATTCTTCATAAAAGGAGCTCTCTAGCGTCATCTCTTGATGAAGTGCGGGAAGAGCCACTGAGCACCTCCAGGGTTCATTGCACTTTCGTTGAATATAGAAGCAATAAAATGGTACATTTTCATCTGAGGTCACATGTTACCATGAGGTTATCTGGCAATTGATATGCCACATACCTCTGTGGCAATACAGGTAGGAGGGTATGTTTCCCTTGTTTCATCTCTTCAGAAATATCAACATACAACCCATACACCGTAACATGGGCTGGATTTCCCGGTTTGACAGCGAGCTGTGCCACAAGTGTGGACAAGGCAGCTGGCTCTGTCCAGGAGCGGTGCTGTGCACCAGGGTGGTGGTGCCCAGCAGAGCCACTGCTCGGGACAGGACAGTGCATCCCCCAGGGCTCTGGCCACCCCAAGAGGCTGTTTGGGCAGGGACCCCCCTCCCGCCAACTACACCAGGTCCACTACTGCTTCAGCCACCATTTTATGGTGGGTGACCATGTCTTTTGACCATGTTGTGCCCCAGGTGATTTCATGCTGCCCTGTGACTGCCTGCAGGACCAGCCACCCCACCAGTGAACTCAGGAGCAGGTTGGGAAGGGAAGCCTCCACACTGCTCCAGGCAGCATCATACCCCATGGTCTTTCCTAGCACACCATCCTCCCACTCAAGGGGAAAAAAGAGTTGGGGGATTTTTAAGCCAAATGAGTGCCAGATATCCCAAGACCTGTTTCTTCCTCTGGCACAATGAACTTAATTATGGTGCTGAGGCTGACAGAAAGGTTTTTGGGGAGAGAAACATCTGTGAGCTTTGTCATACATTATATAACCACAGCCAGGGCTTGTAAATACTATTGCTGCCTCTGCTTGCCCCAGAACTGTGCAGGTAACAAGGGTAAGGTGCACCAGCTGCAGGCTTCGGTGCAGGGCTGGGGAACACTTACAGATTTTACAGAATGCTTATGTTGTGAAAAATGCAAGACCTGTATAGGAAAACATCACAAACATGAAGTCTGGAAGTGCGGACTGCATTGTGAACAGATCTGTTATGTAAACCAGCACCAGTGATTTGTGCCCATGATCCAGAGGCAGGGCAGGGCTGCACTGCTGATGGCCTGGGGCGTAGGCAGGAAAGCAGGACACTTACACCACACTATCTTTTTGGCATGGAGTTAGGACCGGGTGCCCATTGGGATGCAGTATAAGGCACAAAGAGGGAAAGACCTGAATGGGAAAGGGAGTTTGAAGAGGACACACATCTCATAGGCTTGATTCAGCAGTTCATGGACACCAAGTTTCAGAGCTCTACTCTCCTAGCAGGTAACACCAAAGGCTATGGCGGCTACTTCCTTGCTAGTCAGCTTCTGAAGGGAAAAATTGATGTGCGATTTATCCCCCAAGGTGGTGAACTCATGTACATAGAAGTTACGAGCTTAATTATATGTTTCACTGACTCTTTAAATCTTTTACCCCAACGTTCACTAAGCTTTGGGTATCAGGGTCTGTCCATTTTTTCAACACTGCTCAAAATCAAAGTTATGTGGGGCTTCTTCAATCACCAGAACATTATGGAGTGGATGGCACAAAGCTTGAAGAGAAAAAGCTGTTCTCAGCATGGCACACAGCTAGTCAGGAGAAGATTTCTGGCTTGCAAAAAGAACTGAGTTACTATTGCCAGCATGATATAAAAATTTTGAGGGAAGCCTGCAGATCGTACAGGAATGAGATTATGGTGATGAGCCATCTCACACTCTGAGAAAGAAGGCAATGGAAAGGTGGAGGTTTATCACCCATAGAGATCCCTTTTCCATATACCACGTACCAGATTATCTGCCTCAAACCTAACATTGCAGCATTCCTCCCTCCAGGTGGCATTTTGTCTGCATTACAAAGCAACCCCCAATGAAGAGAGAAATCACTATGATTTCACTAGCCTCTACCCCTTCACCAACAAAACAAAACCATACCCTCTTGAGCACCCCAAAGCTGGTTTTGAGAATTTTGACACCCTGACAGCCTGTTTTGGGATGGTCAAAACAAAGAACTTTTCCCCCTGAGAGTCAATGGCAAGCAATTCTCTCCCTTATGATACTCTTGTGCTGAAACCTGCCAGGTCCCCTGCACCCAGTGATGAAGAAAGAGCTCATGTGGGCACCTGATGATCCTGAGAACTGAACAAGGCTCGGCAGGAGGGCTACAGCAATGTTTTGCATAGAGAGGTAGCAGCCTCTTCTCAAATTGCATAAAACTGCACCTCCACCAGAATCATCAACCTACCCAGCCTGGTGCACAGATGATAATAAAAAAGCTAAATATGTTGAAGATTACAGGCAGAAAGAAGATGTCGTTTTGTGGGATGAACTTATTAAGAAAAACTCTGCCAAATGCCAAATTGCAAAACAGTTTGTAAATTATCTGTGGGGAAATTTAGACAGGCATCCAACCTTCCAACACCACCATCATAAAAGAACCAGATGAGTTGCATGTTGACCTCTTTTCTCTGGCTTATGATGTGTGCTCCTGTCATTTTTTTGGTGGGGGGTTTATCCTTCACATGGCTGCTGATCATATGAACGGATGCTGTATGTACTCTCTCACACAGCTTCCATTCTCAAAACCAGGCTGCAGCAGTTTTTCTGGTATTTACTCATCGCCATGTGGCCCACACACAAGGCCACAAAATTTGAATCATGAAGTTGAAAGGGTTCTTAGCATAATTGTAGCTAAAAGTGTCATTATTTACACACCCAATAACAAAAACGTCCAGCAGCTGTCCCAGAAAAAAATTTTCCTGGTTGCTGATATGACTGCTGGATGGTGTGGTGAGCACTTTTGTGCCCACCTGGTCCATACCCTGCCGTCAATGGGCAAAGGGAGCTCCCTCACCACCACCACTGCCTAATTATTATGAACTAAAGGAAAAGCAAAATTCAGACCTTTTGTATCCTAGCTTTGTTCTTTTCCACGTTATTTAAATAGCACATGGAATTTCTCTCTTTGTCCTGTTTTTTGTGCTTCTTTATTTCTTGCTTTATAAATAATTCTTAAGGCCAATCTCCACCTGGTTCCACCTTCCTTCCTAGCTATCTGCTTGCTCTGTGTGACTCAGGTATGCATTCTCCTTTGTAGCTAATGAACATGGATATATTTTTGGTGCAAAGTCTGCATTGTATTGCTACCAATAAACCAATATCATAGAATCAATCTCAAGTAAAAAAACTCCTCTTGGGCAGTAGAATGTAACAGTGTCAGCTTTGCTTTCTGTGCATGGCATGTGTTTTTCTGCAGTCCCAAACAGTATGAGGGTGGAAGAGAACTTCAACTTTAATAACCTGTATTTTAGGACTATTGGTTATAAATACAGCTCTCTGACTGTGACTGTTACTCTCAGTTATGTACTACATGCAGCTAAGGTCTTTTATCCTGTATTTAGTCTGCTGTCTCTTCTGCTCAAGGGTATTATTTTTCACCTCATGTTTGTGCAGTGCCTCACACTACTCACGTGAGGCCAGAGTTATCAACTGGGAAACTGCATGGGGTGAAAAGGTGCCAACACTGTATTGAAATATGGATTGAGAAAGGAAGATTTCAGGTTAGTGGGGAACATAAAGAGACTAAAAGCTTTTCAGTAATTTTTATTTTTGTTGAGAATATTATCAGATTTTCAGGTTGCTATTTAAGAGGTGACAACTAGGAAAGTATGCTGAAACCCTTAAAAAGGACATACACTTTCATAAACATTATGAAACAATTTAATTCTCAGTTTATTTCACTCACTGCAGAAGATAGAACACTCCCATGATCATGTTTTTCCAAAGCCATGGCTCAAGGCACACTAAAACAGTCTCCTTTTTTTTGCCTTGACCGGGAGCATTTAGTTTAATTTCCATCTTGTTAAGAACAAAATCTTAATGAGAAATATGTTGGGGCAGAGGGAGGTTGGTTTATCCTACATATAAATGAGTAATTAGACTGCACTAGACTTGGTGGTTTGCCTTTACCACTGCAAGATTACTTGCTTTCCTCAGATAAATATGCAAACACAGCACAACAGAGCCTTAACATTCAAGTTGTCACTAGCAGTTCAAGATGTTTTGAGTTACATCAAAGGAAACAGCTCCCACAGTGAGATCACGAGTTGCACAGTCCAAAGCCTGGCTTTGTTATTGCATAGTTGGGATGGAAGTCGGGTGGGGAATCATTACAGTTGCATTACAATAACAACACAAAATTTCATTATTTCTCTTCTAGTCTGAACCTCCCCCAGGAAAAAGAACCCAACAGCAACCAATGTTCTTTGAAAAGAGTGTGTTTCATTCAGCAATTATGTGTGAACAACAGGATATAGCAGAATTAAAACTGAGGTGTGAAAATGAAGACTCGTTGAGTGTGTCTGCACTGGAACGGCCACGTCCCTGTCACTTGTGGTACATAACCAACTTGGGCAAGTATAGAAATATTACCTCCCTCCTTTTGTCACTGCAGAGTTGAGACATGTGGACGTAATAAGCTTGTCAGAGTTGCAAAAAGATGGACAGTGCCCAGTTCTGGTCTCTGCTCAGAAACACACCTTTCAGGTGCATTTGGGCTGTTTTATGAGAATTTTCATGCCAATCAGGCAGGTCTGGTGTGGCGGCTGCCTGGAAGCCCTTTGAACCAGTGGAAAGAAGGAAGCAGAAACACAGCTGTCTCCATAAGGGATCATTGCTGTGTGAAGAGGGCAGATGAAACTCACAGAAAAGTGAGGGGAAAGAGAACAAAGGAAGAAATACATGAGTAGGAAGGAGAGTGAGGGAGGTAAGAGAAAAAATGCAGGGATAAGGGACCTGAATCAGCAAAGCAAGTAAGGAGAAAGGCACATCCTTCTAAAGGTAGCAACCCTTGCATCTATCTCACAAAATATGTAGTAAACAATTCCCAACACATAGCAAGGAATGCTTTTCTACAGAAGACATTCACAACCTTCAATAAAGAACGTGCCAGCTGGCTTGTGATCTACGGCCTCCTCCTTTCAGTAGGTGTTGGGGTATCCAACCTGCCTGCAGAGCTGTTTGAACTGAAGGTGTATGAGATCATTTGGGTGTACGTCAGCGTGGACTGCAGCTGTGAATTCCCACAGGTTAGCTCAGGACACCTCATGTGTTCATCTTGCCAGCTCTGCACTTTTATTACTCACTAAGAATGCTGCCAAACCCAAGGCAATGTACTAATAACATCGATTGTTTTACTCATGGTTAATAATGGACTTACAGAAATGAGTTATTATGATAATCATAAAAATTCTAAAAAGAAGGTGATATTGGTAGCATGTGATGCTGTATTCATGATGAAATGGCAGTCCTCTGAATTCCTTTCTCTTCCCTTCCCAACCTTTGAGCCAACCTGCTCATTACTGTGCCTTCTGGGATTTGCACCGACACCTGTTTTTTGAATACTTTCATTGAAGGAGTTATCTTACAAAGAGAAGCAACTAGAGCTACTCATCTTAGGGCAAACTTGTACAGCACTTTGAATCATACTGAGTTCAAGTCTGTTTTTTAAAGAAAGATAAGTAACATTCATGGACATCTCTATAACAACCAGAGGTTTGTCTATTTTCCTTTTTGGTAAAAAACAAATGAGCAAGTAACCTTTGCGAGATGACTTTGAGGATCCAAATCCAGCCCCCACTAGGCAGATATTCAAAAGTTCCTCACCCACTAGTAATCATCCCGTATTTGTAGCACAACCCTCTTTGTAACTCTACAAAGAGTAACACAGAAAGTAATGCACTTTCTCTGTGTTTGAAAAAAAATTATTCAAAGCTCTGCTTTTTCTGCAAGTGGACTGTGATGATTTTGGAAGAACCATCTCCTAAAGTAGTGTTTCACAGAGACTAGACAACCGTTTTGAGAGGCATACTATAGCTTCATTGTTTTCCATTAGGCTACATAATTGCAAAATAGTAGCTCCCTTCCTCCAAGAATTACTAGGTCACATTCTCCCATTTTTTGGAGGCTGGACTTAACAGTACCTGTGGGACTTAAGAACCATGCCACAGACTCGTAGAATAACTCAAGTTGGATGGGCCTCCTCGAATACCTCGTCCAATACACCTGGTTAGAGCAGCATCAGCTAGAGCAGGTTGTTCAGGACTGTGTCCAGCTGGGTTTCAAATATCTCCATGGATGGAGGCTCCACAATGACTCTGGGCAACTTGTGCCAGTGTTTGATCACCCGCATGGGATTACAGTGTTTTCCTGTGCTCAGACGGAATTTCATATTTCGGTCTGTGCACATTGCCTCTTGTCCCATCACTGGGCACTACTGAGAAGAGCTGGGCTCCGTCATCTTCTTTCTCTCCCGTCTGGTATTTATATATATTGATAAGATCCCTGAGCCCTCTCTTCTCAAAGATGAACAGCAATCTTAGCCTCTCCTCAGAAGAAAGGTGCTACAGTTCCTTGATGATCTTCGTGGCCTTTTGCTGGACTCACTCCAGGCATCTCAGAGATTGCTTGTGCTCTGCTCTGTTGCACATCCAGCAGATATCCGAGTGGTCCAAGTGGTTCTTCTTGGCCCCCCAAGAGGACCAGGGCCTGCAAATGTGAGGCTTCTTGCATCTGTCTGAATTAAAATTCATCTACTTGTTTTTCTTTATCAGGAGGCCTATAGCAGATACCTACTACAATAGCACCCTGCTTGGTCTGCCTGCTCGACCCATATGCTCTTCATTGGCTATTGACCCACACCAAGGCAGAGCTCCATGCATCCCTGCTCCTCACTCACATAAAGGGCAGCTTCCTCTCCTCGCCTTCCCAGCCTCTCTTTGCTCAAGAGCATCTGTCCATCGGCAGCAGTCCTTTTTGTTCCCTACACTGCATACACTACTGTAGAGGCATTTCAGAGTGTCACCCACGTGTGCTGATTCCCCAGAAAGGGCATGAGAGTGCTCCCCGTAAGGCTGCTCCCCAAGCACTTCCTTCTTTACATGCCTATGCTTGAGATGATTCAAGTGTCCATTCTGTTTAAAGTCTACAACTTTGTACATTAAGATGCTGGATGTAGAATAAATTAGATTTAACATACGTGTTCTGGTCTGTTGGACTACTTCCAGCTTGTATCCTTACCATCTGAATATGTATTTCTGTAGGGCTCATGATGATGTTCTCCTACATTCCTACTATAGTTTACAAAAAGGCTTGAGCATGAATTGAACAACACTCATGCACGTTACATCTTCTCTGGGTTGAGTTCATTCCTCTGAAGACATCCTTCAAAACCTACAAACCACTCACAACGTGCCCCAGCATTAAGTTTGGGCAATGACTGACTGTCTTTCTTGTGCTTCAGTCACTCATTTCCACCTGCTCCATCAGTGTCAGCATAAGGCAGAGCTGGGAACTCATTCAGCTGAAAAATTACTCAAAGAAAAAATTATTCTGAGTGGGATCCACTCCCCAGCCTGCCCCAAGGAAGAGCTGCATGAGTGCTGGTGCTGGCACCACCGCAGACAGTGTGGATCAGTGGTGGTGGTAGCTTATGCCTGCATTGCCACTGGAAAGCTGTTTGTGAAACCAGACCATCACACACAGCAGCGGAGCTGCTTCACAAGTTTTTTTTCAGCTGGCTCAGCTCACTTAGTGGTTTGGTTTTTGCATGAATAAGTGTGCTGGCATGCTGGAGAGGGTGACTGGAGGTGGACGCAGCAGTGGGCAGCCAGAGAGATGCCTCTGCAACCACAGACATACATTGCCAAAAAAATCCTCCCAAATCTTGGCTGAAGTACAGCTTTATTTCACAGCTTGCAATGCAATTCCCAAATGTCTAAGCATTATCAGCCCCCAGATGAGTATCCATATTTATCTTTTACATCACAGAGATCTCTGTGTTACTTTGTTGTACCTTATATCCCTGATGGAAGGGGATTTTTCCTCTATTAGAATGCAAATGTTATCTGTTACTCATTCAAAGTTGAACAATATTTTATCACTTTTGCTCAGAAGTCTTAAATGCTCAGAATAGAAAGCTTTCATTTTGGGGCAATTTTTTACAAGACCTAGTGCATTTGTACTGTGTCCAGTGTGCCAACATTTCATTAGTGTGTAATTCTCTAATTTCTTCACATCCTTCATGTTTCCAGAACCAGGAGAAATAGAAGAGTAATTTTTAAAAACTCCCAAATTTGCCAGTCGGTTGTGATTTCAAAATCTAGAGTGTTAGGTGGAGCTTTAGTGCTGAGACTGTACTGAGGGCTTTACCTCTTCACTCTGATTTGGTAATTCACACAATATATTGAACAGTTGTTTATGTAATTGGCTGTGATGATGGCAAGCTTCTCTGGTGGGATTAGCTGTTTAAAAAAAGTTAAATAACTTACTTGTTTTAATGCATCTTGTGATTGAGTTAGTCTGATGTGTATTTCTGTGTTTAAGTATCATCATTTGATCTCCTTCCACTGTGGATGGAGGGCTTGCAAACACGTGTCCATATCCTTGCCCTGAAATTTGGCCTTACATCAAAACAGGATTTTAGAGAACACTGTCTCATAGAACCTACTCAACTGCTATATGACAGCATCTTCTGGAGGTATGTTTCAGGTAGTAGAGACAGATACTGATCTGGTCTTCTGCAATGAAAAAAAGTATTGGCCAATGGCATGATTTAGGGGAGTGAAGTATTATTAAAAAAATGAAATGTTAATGCAATCTTATGCACTTCCTTCCCCTCCTCCCAAATCTAAGATCGATATAGGACTCTTCAAGTTTATGTGCAGATATTCTGCATTTAAGGATAACAAGTAATTTCAAAGAGCTCTCATTTTCCTCTTAAAAACACTGATGTTTGTTTTCAGCAAAGTTTTATCATTTGCTGAACATCATGAGTCTGAAGAATAATAGCAGAGTTAAAATGTTTCTTATTAGAAAAGAGTGTGACACATGTTGAGATGTTTTGTACCGACAATTCAAAGAAAAGAGCAAAGTTTCCAACAGCCAAACCCCATAAAAATCGTAGGTGTACTTCCCTGTGAGAACATGTTCTCTGTCATGCTTTCCATGACATTGATAATTTGAAGATTGTCCTTGCTGTCCTCAGCGTTTCCAGAGGAAATGATCCAGAAGAAAGTCAGAAAGTGAGATTAAATGAAGCTGAGAGCAAAGCAAATTGCAAAGGAAGGAGATACTGAAGGGTAAGTCGGGAACAGGAGACCATACCAACTTTTGGCAATAGGCAGAGTCAAGGGTTAGGGATAAAGGGAAGCAGCATTCCCTTTTTCGTAAGCATGAACAGGACCTCTAGAGTTCAGGAAAGTTGATTGCAAGGATACAGGATACAATCAGCTAGAAAGATGGAAAACAGTGAGAAAAATTGAAAAAATGCAAAGATACTCTCTCCCTCCAAAATGTAGCTATCTTCATTAAGCAAGTAGCATACTATAAAGGAGGTCTAGTCTGCAGTGTTTCCGAAGTGAGGTGTCATAACAAATTAGCTGATCAGCTTAAAAGTAATAAACCTACTTACGCATACTGCTTGATACTAATGGAAAGGTTACATAACATGCAGTGACATGTCTACTTGTTTAAATGATTCCCCTAATGAAGGTGAACAGTAGTCTCTTACGTTACAGAATTTCAAACAAATAAAAAGTGGCATTCTGTGAGCAGCATAAATTCAGAAAAATATTGCCAGCTACCTTTTTGCACCAATAAACACCAGTCCTCAAGACAAGATCCTTATGCTAAAAAAGAGGATACAGTTAGAAAAGAGCTTGCTGCTAGAAAGGAAAGCAATATGAGTTAAATATTCTCATGGTTGCCTTGATAAATGATGTCAATTATGTTCAAAGTACTAGGTACTAGATTGCTGCCTTCTAGGCGATGACAAAGAAAGGAAGGACTTAGATCAGAAGGCACCAAATCCAGGCTTCTGCTCCAGGTAGGGTTCACTGCAAAGCTCAGTCAAGTTGCCAAATTTTGAAAGACTCATTCAACTTTATTGATATCTGTTTTATAATGGGGACCTAAAATTGGACACTTTATTGCTGTTAAACTTGAAATTTTGCTGGTTTCCATTAACAATGCAGTGGCAATAAAGAAGCTGGCTTTGCAAAGAGGACTGGGTAAGAGGCAGGAAAAGCTGGAGAAGCCAGTGACAAAGACCAGGGGGAAAAAAGAAAATGAGTGAAATGAGAGGTAGAGCAGCACTTCTGTCTGAGAAACAAAAAACCCTACCCAGAATGGAGGTATGAACTCTTCATCCTGTGGGTGTATAATCAACAGGTACACAGATGCCAAAAGGTGAAGTTCTGCCCTTTTTGCTGGCCAGCTGCCCATTTCTAGCTGCTCGTTCACTTGGGTTCAGGAGCTAAGCAGCTGCAAGGTGAACAAGATCAGCAGAAAAAGGAGGAAAAAAAAAAAAGTTTCTTTCTGTGATTCACACTGTGGCCATTTGAACACGAGTGCTGGATCAAATGGGAAGGGAGGGGAATAGGGGCTGGGAAGGACACAGGGCAGTGACTGTGAGCTGGGAGGTAGGCACATAATCCCTTGGGCAGTGGTTTATGCTGACTGAAGAGTTACAATCTTATTCCAGAAGCTAAATTACTTCTGCACAATGTTTAATAGGAGCTGAGGAGCAAGTACACACATCCCTGAAAAACCCAGGGCTGAATCTGGACAGAAGAACAGTTCTGTCTATGTGCAGTAAAGAAAATGCAAAGACAGTGCTCAACAGCTGCATTTTTAAAGGAGAAACCTCTAAAGTTGTACTTTTAATAGATTTTGGTGTGCTTCAGACAAATGAACAGATTCAGTGGTTGGGATGTGGTAGTAAAGGCAACAGATATCAGGAGAGGGGGACATCCTATTTATGAGACCGAGCGTGTATCATGTGGATAGAAACAGTGATCAGTGATGGACATGGGTGCTAGCTGGGATAGTCATCTGGGAAGAAGGAGCTGGGGAGGCAGCTCCTAATGAGTTAGCTGGGAAAACAAAGCATTAGCCATCAAGCTAGCATGAGCTGTCCTGCAGGTGTATGTCTACAGGCTTACATTTTTTCTTTCTCCAGAGAACAAATGAACAACAATAAAAGTAAAATAAATTGTTGTCACAATTAATTGGAGACCAGGTTCACCTTAAACTTTGCAGGTAAAACACCTCTGAAAAGCCTTTTATGCCTTTCTGCTTTGGACGCAGCATGCTGGGAAGGAAAGAGGAAGACAGACATTATTTCTTTCAAAGGCAACACCATTGTTTTAGTTCGAGCATGTTATATGAGTTCACAAGACAGTAAACTGTGGTTCAGGTTCATCTGTTAATATCAATAAGCGAACTTCATAATCCTTACAAGGTTTATATCCTCCTCGTATGGAAGCCTGCTTATGCAAAATGTCTTGGGAATACAGGACATGGAAACTAATCACTGCGAATGTGCATTCACTGGCATTTAGTCCCTTTCTGTTAAGTTATTTTAATAGCTGTTACATTTTTTCCTTCCTGATTGTGAAGTGAATCAAGAATTTCCCTCTTCTAACCCTAGTCATTTCCAGGCTAAGTTTCTTCCTGGTTATTTTGATTTTTTTTTTTTTTGCTTGTGCTTCCATTGCTAATAATTTTAATAAGGTTTTTTTCCCCTTCACTTGTTGATGTGTTTGTAGACAATAACCATATTGGCTCTCAGCTTTCATTTTGCCAAGTACAACAAGTCCAGCACTTCCAGTTTCTTCCTGTACAATGGGCTGGCTGTTGATCCACCTGTTTACTTAATAGCACTTCTGTGCATCTGCTACAGGCTCAAAGGATCCTCAACCAGGATAACGTTAAGTTACTCATGGCACCATTGCCATTGAGTATGGACATTAATGCTTCTCCATCCGTGCAGAAGAGATCTTTCCTGATGCCTCCTACAGTCGCATCTGTCTGTATTACTGTTGCGTCACCAAGCCATGATTCTCATCATCAGTACTGCAGATTTATTCTGTCCTCTCTTGTGAAGCCATAAATGCTCTCTGTGAAATGTTTATCTTTCTCTGTGTTGTCCTGTTGGTTCCTAGGAACTTCAGTCATTCTGGTACAACACACATTCCTTGCCTCTTCTGCTCCTTACTAAGAACATATTTGATACCCTTTGCATTTACTCTTCAGTTTCTCTTCAGTGATAAATTCAAGGTGGAGTTGCTGTTTGATTCATCCAGATTTTGCTTTTGGTTTAGCTGTTTTCCAAACAAAAAGTTCTTTTTCCTTTATTCCTCCTTTTTTCCCAACTTCTGTTATCTTGCTACTTTTTTCCCGTGCCTTCCCTTCCTTGTGTTTTGAATCAAAAGCAGTGGCTTTCTTAGCTTCATTTTGAGTGTCATTGTATCATCCACCAGATCAGCATCAAACACCTTAATGATCTGTCCAAAACAAAAACCTGTGTTACACCCTATGGTCTCACTAACACTGACTTACTCTGCCTCCAGCATCACCACCAGCTCTGGTTCTACTCAGGGTTTCTAGTACCAGCTCCATCAGCTGTACTGTTTAAAATCTCCCTAAACTTTGTACCCCAAAGAATAAAGATGGCCTTTGCTACCTTTTTCCACTGTGGCTATAGATGCCAGCAAGGGGTGAGCAGTGGGGTGCTGGACCACAAGCACTGTTTCTACCTCCTCTATAAGCCATCAAGGCCAAACTGGTTAGCAACTAGAGTTGTTGATGCAGTTGGACCTCCATCCTGTTGCAGACCAGGTTGTATCTTAGGTATGTATAGATCAGTCTGTATAATCTCCTTGACCAGTAATAGTGTTCACTCTGCTTCTCCCCACCTGATGGAAGGGCTCAGCCAATGACTTCAAAAGAAACCCACCCCTTTCCTGCAGACCGTCCTAGCAGATGCCTCTTCTGAGGGGGAAGTGCCCATTAGTCTTCTCTAAGTGTAAGGCTGGTGATCTACAAAGGAGGCAGAGTTCGCATGTGCATTCTGTGGAGCTGGAGAGGTTACTATATCTGGGAGGGGATCTTCAAATCATGACAAGCAATGCCAGTACAGTATTCTGTATCAGCCTGCAAGGAGGTTGGAGGTCCTTCTCAGAGGTGTGAAGTGAGTCAGCTTTCTCAATTGGACTATCAACCTCTGCATGCACCTGCTGGTGGTGTATTTCAGATCCTGCAGTCCTAACAGACATTTCTGCTTGAATCCTCAGGGAGATATGAGTCTCCTGTGCCCCATTTTCCCATGCAGCAGCCATGTAGATGTAGGCCTCCTGCTTCATGCATTAATGGGCAGTGTTGTGTAGGTACTGCCTGCCAGTATCGGCAGTTCTGATTTCTGAACTGGAAATTGAAGAACACTAGGACTCTGCTGATGCTCCCCAGATGTTTCTGGGTCCACTCACCAAAATGCAGACCTTCATCTCTAACCTTCACCAGCTAGGACTCTCCATATTACTCTGGCCTCTCTTTTTTTTTTTTTTTGCTGAGTATGACTGACAATTCTCCCACAGGCATGCCTGTCCATTTTCACAGAAGTGTGAAAACCTTACGCAGTGCAAGCTTTAGACATGCTACAGGCTGTAGCTTTTTTCTATGTGTTTCCCCAGCCGCTGCGTAATTGTACTAATTGCTCCTTAGGCCGCTGCACTTATCTCTTTTTCTTAATGATTCTTTTTTCTTTTGATTCAGTATTTTCTTGTGATTTCCACCTCCCTCATTTGCTTTGGAAAATCAGGTATGCTGTAAGTGGTGAAAATCTGTTTCTTTATAAACCTGACTGCATGAATGACAGACTGTTGAGGCTTCCTCAAGATCTGAGTAACTCGTGTTCAAATTAGAGATGGGTAAACCATTGCAAACAAAAGCAAATTCCAAAGCATGCACTGCAGTTACGAAAACAAATACAGATATTTGTAATTTCTAACACCAGATTCGCTCTTGAAAATAATAGCTAAAAATTATTTGAAGGCTTTGCTACCTAGGACCATCTGTTGGTTTTTATGTAAAACGCTGTCACAGGATATTTCCTCTAAACTATAGCAGGGCTTTTGCAACTTTCCTACTTAAAATTCTGAAAAGTTACACCTATAGGAATTAAACTTAGCTACCTGTTAGTATCTGATATTTGATTGCAGATCCTAACCAACCTATTGGGATGATGTCAAATACAAAGAGTTTCAGGAGGTTCAACCTAATTATGTTTTAATATTTAACCATATTTGAAAGCAAATAGGAACTCTTGTTTTAATATTAAACCTTCCAGCAGAGCCAAACAGCTAGATGTCAGTTTTTTGTGCTTTGTTAGAACAAGAGCTATCAGCAGTTCCTTCGTAATTCCCTTTTAGTCCGCTTTTGACAAAACTGACGAAGTCTTGCAGCCAAGCCTGAAGACCCTAACTTTGCTCCTGCTGCCAATGGCAAATGGGCATCAGTGCCAACAGGATTGTGCTTCAGTGCCTTCCTCACCGTAAAAGCAAAGATAAACAAGTGCCCAGGTAGTCCTCACCTTTTCGAGATGAGGGCAGCACAGTTCATATGGGCAATGTCGTATGTCATGTGTTTGCACGCTTACCCGAGCCCTGTTTGGAAGTATCTATAGAAGGTATATATCTTGCTTTGATTCCTTGCACTAAAACATATTTTACCCTTAAATCTCAATTAAAAAAGCAAAGAAGGTTAATCTTAGGACAACTGCCTTCTGTATGACTGGGGTATGTAGGGGGAGTGAGAGGAAAAGAGACAGATTTTTTAAAAACTGACATACAAATTTTGAATGAAAAATACTGCTTTTACACTTTCTCCCTAAGCAAATGTTTTCCCATCGTCATTAAACAATATAGTCAGCTAATGACATATGATAGCACTGCTTTCTAACTAACTGGTGATTGTATACTAACTTATGATTAGAAGTCTGCCAAAATCCTTACGTTAGTAATGGTGGATTACGAAACTTTCTGTAAGATGAACTTCAGTTGGCACACCATCTAGGCTTTCACACGAACAAAAGGGGACTTGTCTCCCGCACAGAGGACCCTTATTCAGCAGGGTCAAAGTTATCCATGTTTGCTAAGCAGTGCTGTAAAATTGTTTCCTACTCATAAGACATACAGATACAATTGTCCTTAGACACCACCATGCAGCCAAGGGTTGGTAAAGCGCAAAATGGAAATGACCACGCTACGTACCCTGTAATTCACACCACACAGCCAGACGGTCGCCCTATGGCTCTAATTCTCATGCCTAAGTAAACAAATAGAAAAACCTTTTGTTTGGTGATTTTTTTTTTTTTTTCATTTTAAAAACTTTCTATTTCACTGTACGTGTGACAATTTTTAACCTTTCTACAGAAAGAATCGTAATGTCTGGTCCAATAGGAATGCATATGCTGTTCAGAGCTTTGCCAGGCTCTTGGAAATCATGCAAGGTGTGATATTTTTAAAGATGTGAGTATGAGGCAAATACAACACGCCTGTATTTTCAATAGTAGAGCCCTCCTTTATAACTTCTTGCAGACAGAGGAAGAATGTCTACTGATATATTTTTTGACACGGGGAGATAGCATTCTGGTTTTGACAGAAAGAAATTAAAAGGGAAGCCATTGTATCTGCTGAGAATCCCTCATGTTCATTTCAATATTTTTTTTTAAATATACAAGTTATGATAGATTTGTTAACAGTCTGATAGGCCAAAGATAATTCCCTATTCATTAGAGAACCATGCCATTTTGTGTGTGATTTTTTCTGACTAGCCAGTTCACAACATCACTTTCAACTATTGAATTGTTATCACAATTACTGTAATTCATTCTTTTAGTAAATAAATAAAACAATAAAATTTGGAAAGAATACCTGGAAAACATGAATGTGTAAGTTACCAAAAAGCAAATTTAAATATTTGTTAAAACTCAAAATTTTCTCAGTGATTTTAAAATTTAGCATCTAAGTTCTCCTTATTTTAAGTATTAGTATTTACTCCTTGTGTGTTCTACCCACTTCTGGGGTAGACTATTCTCAATCATTTGGGGAAATTTCTGAATAAAACTACTGCAACTTACCATTTTCAATGAAATTATTTCATCCCTGCTCCTTTCAAGTATTTTTAGAATAAATTGAACTCAGTTTCCTTTATGCAGTTCAATCATTCATTCAAAAGTAACAACATTCATAACACTACAATATCTTCAAAGACAAAGAGTAGTGCTGGCTGTGTTCACACATCTAGGCTTGCATAGACATCATCAAATTCACAGGTCGGGAACTGGTCTCTGAAATATGATTTTTATGTTTATATTGCTTCTACTCTCATTCACTCTTAAACTCTCCTGTGCTCTCAAAACCATTGTAATTAATTCAGGTATGATATGGAGAAAAGACTACATGTGCAGAGCTTAAAATAATTTCCTCTCCCCTCCAGTGCAAATTTTTAATGAATACTAGAACTGCTAAAGAGAGGCCCATTGGTAAAACTCCACTGAATTATTAACAACAACCTACAATACTCTTTGAGTCATTTATTTCCAATAAATCATGTCAGCTAAAGTGCTAGAAGGTGAGAAGAGAAAAACAAAACTGGTTTAAATTCTGAGTTTTCCTTTCATTAAAAATAATACATTTCAGACTAGAGAAAAACAGATAATCTTGACATTTCTGATAAAATATCACTTTTTTTAGTAGCAGCACATGTGACCTGTGATGTGATATTATCTTGTATCATGTGCTGTCATATGATATGCAGCTGGTGCTGCTACAGCCCATATATTTCCATTAACATGTCTATTTTTTTATTTTCTGATTCTAAAGTTTTCCATTTTGTTAGTATTTTTTAAAATGTTTGTGTTTCACAACTTTCATAAAAATGTGTATGAAATCACAAATTGCTTTTTGAGTAGCATAATTCTAGCAACTGCTTTGTGAGAAAACGGCCTTAGAGATTTCAACAGGATACAGGATAAGCAATGACCTTTTCAAGTGAAATGCAAATTGCAAAACAGTCCGAGTCAACAATTGTCCAGTGGAACATCCATTGAGTTCATCTTCAGTCAGACTTCCTAAGAAGTGCTTTTTATGCGTCTGGACTGCTACCTTTTGACCTTGGTCTGCAGCCAGTTCAACTCTTCAGTCTTTACACCATGTTAGCTATTCCCTTTTCCCACCTGATCCTCACTAGAAGCAACTTTCTTCCTGTTTTGTAAGAGAAATAGGAAATCTGCTCAGCCAGTCTGATGCAGTCCAAGAAACTCGCTGCCAACAGAACAATTTAGCTGCAAAACTTTAGGGAAGTTGAAAAAGGCCAAGAACAACATTACAGAAAATCTTAAATGATGGGAAATTAGCAAAATAATGGGACGCTGAAAATTGAACTGCATTATAGGGCTATTGCAGCTTCTCATCTTCTCTTCCTTTTTCTTTATATACCTACTATGTGAGATGCGGTAATTTGAAATCATCTGCTATTTTCCAGGATAAGATACCCGTCGTCTGTTGTCACAGACTTAACTGACCTCTTGCAGAAAGCACCGAACTCCCGCAGCTTGCAAAACTAGGAAGACCTGCAAATGTGAAACAGCTGGCAGATATACAGCTTCCCCATAAAAAGAACTCCTTTATTTCTTCTCCCACAACCCCGCAAGCGACCGACCCCTCTCTCCCCGGCAACCCCTCCATCCACGGCTTCCCTGCAGTGTTGAGCAGTCCTCTGCCCACCGCACCTTGCAGTTGCTCTGCCAGCCTGCTCCCTCCCGAAGGTTCTGCCTTTGACATGCTGGAGAGCCCACGGCTGCCACTGGCAGGTCTCACTTGCTTCTTTTGAATTTTATGGAGCTGCCAGGGAACTGGCTGGGGTGGAAAATTAATTTATTTTTCCGAGGCTGAAGTTTATCGTGCAAACCTGTTCTTCCAGCCATGTGAGGTGTAGCCTAGTCACTGGCTTTTCATTCTTCTGAGGATTATAAAGATTGTTTAATTTTTGTAACTTCATTTAAGATTTTTCAGAATATCTCTTTTTATCTCTTTTCCTAGTATAGAAGGGGAATTTATCTGAATTCTTAATTTTTTTCTCATAGCCAGAATATAATTTCCTGTCCAGCGATTAGCTGAGCCTGCGTCAGCACAGATATGATGCTGTCATGTTCCAGCTATAAAATTAAAACACGCAGGTCAATGAGTACAGATCAATAAATAGAAAACAGAAAGTAAAAGGTGTTTTCATCAACACAATTATTTTAGTAAATGCTGTGTGGTAGCAGAAGGACAAGTACTACAGAAGATGTGAATTACAGTAATTGCCTGAGCTTTCAATAGCAGTCATGAATAACTCAGTATTTCTATTTGTGTGTGGGTGGATTCTGTAACATCTGAAACATCAAAAAAACCACAAATAAGAAAAATTGTTTTGTAAAGTTCATTTAACAAGTAGGGAGAAAGTACAAATTCTACAGGGAAAAATGTTATTGTAAATTTAGCTGTCTCTGTTAGCCTATGGGGAGAATAAATTGCAAGAAAAGCATTCATGAATATTTGAAACAGCGAAGCACGAAGCAAAGGCGTTCTGGGAGACACTCCTGCACAAGCAGGGAGATGAACCGGTGGACTTCATACTGAGCAAGGCAAATGTAAATTACGTGCCTATTTAAATAATTTATTTTAATACATTCCTGTCACAGACTTATGCTTTTGTAGCTGCTTTGCTGGAAGAGCAGCTGCTGCTGGTGAGAGAGCACCCAGCGACACCGAGCCTGCCGTGGCTCTGAGGGGTCCCACTGAGCCCCACCTGCCTCTCGTGCCCCCAGCCTCTACTCTCATCTTCCCTGCACAAACTCCTAGCCCAAACACGGGGCTTCACTCCTCCTGGTCATTGCTTTCCTCTGTCACAACTGGGACACCTCCTTTAAAGACCTGAATTTTGTGAAACCAGTGGCTAAACTAAGACTTTCCTGTGATCTCAAGGTCCTTGACAAACCTGCTCCTGCACATGTGCTCTGTGGCTGCTCGTGATAGCGGGAATTTGCTCTGCTTTTGTTTTCTCCAGTGGAGCAGCTCTTTTAAGGGAGAAGATCTCTTTGTTGTGCTCACCAGCTGCTTTTGCAGCTGAATTTTTGCTGTATTTTGCAGCTTGAACCTTACTAAGCAGTGCAGGGAGGTGTGAGCAGCATGCTGTTATAGCCATCAGCCCTCGGTTAAGCAGCCGGGGAGCAACCTCTGAGTGGTACTCAGAGCCCAGCATAGCTTCACGTCTAGGAAACACACTCACTAAGAGATGTATGGCCTCCTGCTGCCTCTTCGGGGGGCTCCCGGACAGCCCTTGGGGCCACCCTGCATCCCAAGTCCAAGGTGCTGGACTCCTCTACGGACTGCGTAGGCCACGCAGGTGCTTAATGTGGGCCTCCTAGGCTCACTGCCCCAGGGTGATGGATGGAGGCACCTAGTGCTTAGGTGTGTAAGTCCTTCGCTGAGTCTAGCCTGACACCTGCCAGACACTCATATCCTTCAATGTTGCCTTACCTTGACAAAACAGAGGGGAAAAGTGAGACGGTACCCTCTCTCAGAGAGCAGCAGCTATTACCTACGCATGCCCATTTCCCTCCCATGCCAATGTCTGTATGTATGCCTACATATAGATATGGTTCTGTCATATATACCTCTGTATGCCCATCCTCAAGGGCTGCCAGAAGGCATCTTCCAGAAAACCTGCAAGCTCACACCACAGAGGGTTAATGGCTGGTAGGCATCCGGGTGAAAGCAGCCCGCAGCCTGCCTGCAGTGCAGGCATGTGAACTACGAGTCTGTGGAAAATGAACTTGTCACACGTACAGCCAGCTTCAGAGCAGTATAGGCATCGCACGAAGTCACGCCTTTATTGTGCGATGACAAGAGCAGAATTCCTCTTGTCTGTAGGGAGCCTTCACTGTAAAAGAGCTACAACCCACTAAAAGTACCAATACACAACACTCCCTCCCATTTGGACAAGAAGGAAACACAGTACAGGAGAGCTCACTGTGAACAAGATTGACTGTAAACTTCTGTGCCACAAGGAGAAATATTGCTGTGTTCAGTTTTGGGCCCCTCACTACAAGAAGGATGTTGAGGAGCGTGTCCAGAGAAGGGCAACGAAGCTGGTGAGGGGTCTGGAGCACAAGTCTTATGAGGAGCGGTTGAGGGAACTGGGGTTGTTTAGTCTGGAGAAGAGGAGGCTGAGGGGAGACCTCATCGCTCTCTACAACTACCTCAAAGGGGATTGTGGCAACGAGGGTGTTGGTCTCTTCTCCCAAGTAACTAGCAATAGGACGAAAGGAAATGGCCTCAAGTTGCCCCAGGGGAGGTTTAGATTGGATATTAGGAAAAATTGCTTTACAGAGAGAGTGGTCAGGCATAGGAACAGATTGCCCAGGGCGGTGGTGGATTCACCATCACTAGAGGTGTTCAAAAATGTGTGGACATGGCACTTAGGGACACAGTTTAGTCGGGATGGTGGTGTTGGGTTGATGGTTGGACTTGACGATCCTAAAGGTCTTTTCCAACCTTAACGATCCTGTGATTCCTGTGATTGTATAGCTCACTACAAAATACGCACATGAGAGATTCAGAGGAACATACAGAGGAGGTTTTTCCTATCATAAGCATTAGAAAATTAACCTAGCGCTCAGTTAAGATGCATTCTTAGTTCAAATTTCAAGGTAATCTTTTTTCCTTATTATTCCATATGAAATAGCACAGACCACACTAGCACACAATGCTGAACTCCTTAGACAAATAAACATCTTTAGCTCCTCTGTTGTACCTACACCCCGCCGCAATGCCGAACGATGCAGCATTAACTCAACGTGACGTTTCACTGCTTCAGCCTCGTCTGTGAAGGGTGCAGTAACAACAACACCCCAGTGCCTGCAGGTCGGTGCTGGGGCACAGCCCCACGCTGTCAGCGCCGCGCCGCGCCGGCCTGAGCCTCTCTGCCAGCTGCTTCATAGCGAGGCGTGGGGTAATCAATCTGCCCTTTCCCAGGCAAAAATGGTAGTGGCTCAGGAACACGTTAAACTTACCTGACTCCAGCCTGAGGTGAGCAGTGCAGCCTTCCCCCCAGGTGGTGACAGGGGACAGATTCAGCCTGGGAACGCATGTTCAGTGTAGGCATCAATCAAACTGTTGTTTCGGCAACAGGAGAAGATGCAGGGCTCAAGACCCAGCCACAGGTTTTAGGCAGGGAGTCACAGATTTTGAAGGGCAGATGAAAGCCCTGCTGAGCAGTCCAGCAGTTTTCAATCACCAGCACAGGTCCTGACCAGCGGTGCTACACAGTGCTGGGTCTGTGACAGCCGGGTGAGAAAAAGCGTGTTCCTGGAGCGGAAACGGGAGCTTGTTTTGACCATTTAGGGACATACAGGTGAGGGGCATGCAGCACAGAGAATCAGGTTGCTATTGCCACCCCAAGTTTGCTAGCCACCTCCCCAGCTGAACTGCATGACTGGAAAGCTGTAGCAGTGGTACTGAACAAGCCATGAGCTCCCAAGGGGAAGCTTTGCTGAGCAATTTTAATTTCCATTCATCCACAAGCAGGAAAGACAATGTGCTTCCCAAAACTATCAGCAGGTATTCTGTGGGAAGGTAGTCCAAACCACAGAGATAAGCACATAATTTTTACCTGCTTCTCCAGGTACACCATCTGAAAACATAAGGAGGAGCGATTTGCCATTGCACAGGCTGCTTAACAAGGGTTCAAGACATCTAAGTGGAATGTGCATGACAGTTTTGTGCATCCAAGGCATCTGGAGATTTGGTGTATTTAAATATGTCTGTGAATTGCTATCGTGTATAATGATCCTGAGATATCAGTCTGTTATGTCTTCATGCCAGAGTATCACAAAAATATTGACAGACTAATAAGTTACCGGTAAGATGATTTCCTTCTTGTCATAATTGAACAGGGTAAATACAGCACAGGAAACTACGTGCGAATGTGAGTTTCAAATACTCAGATCAGAATAAATGAATAGGTGACTTTTGGTAAAGGAAAAGGTAGCTTACAGGAAATACGACCAGAAGGAACTGTGAGAAGGCATTGCAGAGTGGGAAGCACTCGATTTATCCTATCAGCCACAGATTAGCTGCCACTCACTCGTACTCGTACCTCCATGTGGTGCCACGCTTCCTCGGTGCTGTGTAGGTGGCTGTGGCTGAGGGCTGAGAGAACAGGACTACTTCAACTTTGGCAGGGTTTTGCTCTGAAATGAAGGCTAGCCCAAATCACTCCTTACCTGAATGCCTTCCTGAAGGAAGGGCAGCAGTTGGTCTTGCTGTGTTTTCGCTTTTGCTATGACATTAGAATGACCCACCTTAGAAAAATTCTGTCAAGTGATTATATCGTTTTACAAGATTTGTTCTTGACTCAACTTTCTGATAGAACCTGAAAACAAAAGTGAGAATGGCTTTGCAGATCCTCTGAGAACTAAAGAAGCAGGTGGTGGGAGCTTGAAATAATTGTACTTGATCAGAATGTGTGGCAGCTTCGTACCAGCTGCTGTTTCCTTATAAATATTCTGATTTGTTGTAAATTACTATCCATCATATTTGGATAAACACAGGGCAGAAAAATATAGTGCTGGTTGAGTAGACATGAAAGATCTCATGAGATACCCTAAACTTTCTGTGAGATAAAATGTGAGGTTGTGTGTCGTGGTGCAGCTCACACATGTACAGACCAGGACAGGGTAAGAGAGGAGACACGGTACTTTCAGGACTCCTGGCCAGTCAGAAAGCAAAACTCTCTCCTCTGAGAGGAAGATACGTGATTCCAGCACCCTATTGAAAGTACCTTTGCAGAGATTCCCCCTCAAGAGCTGCAGGGAGGGTCTAGAGGAGAAAGAACTGGAGCCTTCCTCATCCCATCAAACATGACTCCCTCTTTCATAATTTGCATAAATTACCTGCAGCATCTAGACGCACGCAGTATATTGGAAAGTTTTATTGCATTGATTACAGAAGTCCTACAGCTCCCTCAGTCTGTAGTAGGGAAATAAAGAGTCCGCAGTTGGTAGGAAGAAACCCTCTAACAGGTCATGGCAGAAAATTCTCATAATCATTTGTTGTTACCTATATGTAACCCAACAATACCTGCAATAAACTCATTATTGCAATACAGATTTGAACCTGGGCAGATATTTTGAATGGTCCCCTGATTTGCTCTGATGGTTCTGATTTGCTCACTCCATTATGTGCAGTGCAGATTTTACAATAAACCAAGGCAAGATCTGGTTAATTACTCCATTGTTGAAAATATTAAGAATCATAATTAGTAATGTTCCAAATAAGGTGGCATTAATAGACAAGTCAAGTTCTGATTATGGAGTTTGTTATGCCCTGTCAAAAACTAGTGGCTATACTCTCCAAGGGAAAATCCATAGGCTAATTGTAAAGACTATTTTTTTGCCTTGGAGGTAGCAATATTTAGACCTAAAATCTGTTGGTAGCAAGCAACTCTGAATTTCAGATATCTAAGTATATTTGGATAACTGAGTATAAGTGTTCCTGCATAGCTTTGAGCACTGACTCTTTGGAAAATCAGTCAATAAAAATTGCTAGGAGAAGATAAAGGTAAAGGAATCAGACAACAGTAGAACCTGCAGACAAAGAAGGAGGTTTCTTGTATGCCTATGTCCTTTTTTGACACTATGTAATTCTGGTTTCTTTCATTTTATATACTAAATTCATTTATTATTGCAAGCTAGAAATTTATACTTTTTCAAAGGACTACTAAAGAGGTCAAGGCAACTGAATAATGTGTTAAAGACAGGAGACCAAATCCAATGAAAGATGAAAATGTGTGATTAAAAAAGAAGCATATTTTCCCTTTAAACTTTTAACAGGGAGTTATGAACGGTGTTTTTATTGTTTGTTGTTTGTTTTCTTTTCAGATAAACAAACACAGGTCTCATTCGTAAACTAACAAAGTGCGTAAACCATTGCAAATTGTAAATGCAATGAATGTAGCAGTTCAGTATGCACTTTGGAGATTACAGTGGCAAAGGAATGGTGCAGAAAGTTTCTGTTTCCTTCCTTAAAGTAGGTTTAAGATTACAAATTAATCTCAAGAGAGATTATGATTATCTTGAAGAGTTAATGAGTATCTTAAAACTGCCTGTTCCTCTTAATTGTCCAAAGGCCAGTTGATCCTGAAGCGTATAAAATACCAGTGCGTGAAGATGAGAAGCACAGCTGAGACGGCCGGCAAACACAGAGCAGACAGGAACCAAGTGCTGTGTCTGCTGAAAAAGATGTCAAAAGGAGTTTCTACCTTCATTCGTCTTTTTGTGCTCTTACTCGGTTTCTCCACCATTTGTCTGGGAGTCTTCTGCATTTCCACAAGTTCCTCCACATGCAGATGTGGTAGTAACCAGCTGGTGTTTTATTGCCTGTTAGCTTTGGGGTTCTTTCTCCTTATGACTGGCATTTTCTGGAGTGCTTTCCATGAAGTCTTCAAATACAGGGGCCTCAGCAGCATCTTCATTCAAAGTCTCAGCTGTAGAGGGCTACATGTCAGCACCATCGACAGGTATGTGTTGCAGAGTGCTGCTGATGAACTGGGAGGGAGGGATGCTGTTTTGTACACATACTGTGAGAAGAAAGAATCAATACAAGTTTTTTACAAAATAAAGGCTATGTAGCCATTTTATTATGGGTTTTTTTTTTTTGTGGGAAGAACTGTAATCTGAAATTGGATTTGCTAGGGCAAGCAGCAACGGGCAAAGAGCAATTTGTGCAAAGGATGCATAAGGTAAAGTATACCACAGGAAACGTGGCGGGTTGCACAGAGTGGTCCAAAGCCATGCGTGGAGGGAGCAGGTGCAGCTGCGCTGACTCCATGGAGCTCTGCAGGAGCATCATTAGTTCCATCTCAACAGACAACCCCAGATGTGCTGCTGTGGGGTATGTGCTCACACTACGTGTTACCGATGAGGTATGCAGGGAGCTTCAGCTCCCGACATGGTCCCTGCTAAACTTTTCCTGTGTAGTTGTCCCTCCTATTTCTGAGCAGAGCAAAGTCTGATGCTTTGAGAGAGTTTCTTAAACTGATTGGCGCTAGGCCCGACAAAAGTCTTTAAGAGGCTCACTGGGTACAGATAACATTTCCTGGGCTGTTGTGGCAACCGCAGCAGAAACACCCACAATGGGTGCTCTAAAAGCACTATAAAAAACAACATTCAGCAAATTTTGGTTAGATAAGCAGAAACATACAACATGTATTTTAAAACTGTGGAAAATGGTTACTATTATAGTAATAAACAACTCACTAATTTAACCTACTTCAGACAGTGATCTCCTTTTTCTTCCACCTCAAACTTTCCATGGGCACTTGTTGAAATATTCACAAGGATGAGTGTTTGTATACCGTGGGTGGGAACTCTCATGGGGAAGGCTTGCCTTTTTGGGACGCTGTGTTTTAATAAAACATTTTGCAGAAAGACACAGGTAATGATCCCAGCTATGCCAGCTGTTTTATATTAATATACTCTGTTGATCTAAATCTACTTAAGCTTCCATTTACAGTTTAAGCCTCATCTAAACTTTGGAAGTGTAACAGACAAAGCCGCTAACCAAGCTCTCTCAGATAAATCACATTTCACCATGATGTGTTTCTTGTTGGTTTGCTTTTTTTCAGGCCTGACTTCTATCCCCCCTCCTATGAAGACAGCACAGACCCTGAAAAACAGACCTCCCCACTGCCAGTTATCTCCACACTAAAACAGCAAGAAGCCATCAATATCCCGCCGCCTCCATACAGCGAAAGCAGCACAGAGTTCGTCAGTGAGACTTACGAGCAGGAACAGCCACCACCATATGAATTATCTGTGCCGCAGCTACAGCAGCAGCGAACAGCTGACCAAGGCTCAGACCCTGGAGAAGAGTCAAATTCTCATCCATCCACACAAGAAAACAGTTACCAACAGGATGCAGGCTGCCGGGGACCTCAGAAAGAGCAACGCCTGTCAAAACGTCTGAGACAGGCAGCGGGTAAAATCCTGCATCTGTGAAGCGGGGAAAATTGGAAGAAGACATGCGTCAGTGGTCCCTTATAGAAGCTACCCAGGAGAATCATTGACCATTTGTGTGTTTGAGTGGAGTTAGAGGGGATATATATATGAAAATGTGCTCAGTATTTCAAAGCAGAATGAATCTCCATAGACATAGAAACAATCAGATTGTATCTTATAAAAGTCAACATCATAGGCAATAACAGTTCCTTACGCTGCGAGATAAATCAAGCATCATGCTGCTATCAATCTTAAATGTCTTGTGCCTCTTAAGGAGTTTGAGCTGAAAGTCCTCATTTGTGGTTTTGTAACATTAGCTGACTTGGAAACCTATTAAGCCAGCCTTTGTTTGGAATTTGTAAATTATTTGTTATTGATTATTTTTGTATCATATGCCTTTCAAGTTACTTGTTTTATTTTGGGGTACTAATAGCTGGCATTTTACTATTGAATTGATGAACAAATTTTGTATTTAAAATAAATGTCTCATATTTGCTTATATGATACAAGGTGTCCGTGATTCAGGGTAAGCACACAATACAATACACTTAACACACTTCCTAGCTGCTAAACAGACAAGCCTGGTTATGCCCACAGCTCCTCAGAGAGAACTAGCAACTGCAGGAGGAGAAACCTTCTCTGACTCCTCTGAGAGGTCTCTAAAAGCAGTTGCTTCCACTGCACCTTATCTGAGACTTAAAAAAGGGGTCCTGTATCCTGCTTCTGACACAAGCGGCCTCGTGGTTGGGCAACAAGTACCAGAAAGAGGATAGGCTTGGACTCATCCTTCCTCTGTTAGATATTACCATCCTTCCATAAAATAGCTGAGGCAGATTTGCATCCAGGTCACTGTCATTTATAATTCCCAGTGACAAGAAGAATTTCATAGAGGTTCACTCAGATTTGGACCTGCAACACTGGCTATAGGTAGAGTTTTGCTTTTTCATAGAATCGTAGAAGGGTTGGAAGGGACCTTTAAAGGTCACTAGTCCATCCCCCCTGCAATGAGCAGGAACATCTTCAACTAGATCAGGTTGCTCAGAGACCCGTCCAACCTGACCTTGAAGGTTTCCAGGAATGGGGCAACCTGTTCCTGTTTTTGTTGCAGAACCAGCGAGACAGAAAAGTTGCCACGCTTTCTGGATGCCCACATACCCCAAGACAACTTTAGCATTATGGCTGCATATACATTAGAAACGCAAGCCATGATGGTGATGGTAACAATGGCTAAGGCCAGGGAAGTGGCAATCACATAATTTTTTTCTTCCAAAGAATTCCGTCCTTTATGGGAAGGACCTATAAAATTTCAGTTGATGTAAGGACAATGGAAAGCAAGATAAAATTGGGTGGAGAAACTACGGAGAATGGAAAACCAATTCAAGATGAGTTAAGGAAGAGAAATATATTAAAAAAATCACAGAGAGTCCCTGAAAAAGACAGAAGCAGATAGAAGATGCCATCAGCATATAAAGGGTTTTCAAAGTGGCTGGGAAGTGGCACAGCACAGAGGAGAACAGTAAAAGTCAGAGGAACATCACACATTATTTCCAAAACAGCTGAAGTGAGGATCTCCTTTGCCAAGTGACCTTGTTATGGCCTTACCTTTTAGCATTACCATACCCGCATGCTGAAACCACTTGCTGCTTTGCTCCAGAGCCCCAGATCCTGAAGGCTGTATACACTGCACAAGTATTGGTGCAGGGATCAATCACAGCAGATGAGGTGGATTAACAAGGAGATGTCCTGTGGCAAAATGCTTGTCCTGTGCAGGTTAATCTTTTTTTTTTTTTTTTTCCTGTGGAAATCTAACTTTTCCACCAGGCACCTTTTAAAGCAAGATCACATGAGTGGGAAATGATTGAGACTACAGGTAGCTCTGAGTGCAAGTACTGCAGGAGTATTGCTGAAGTTTGGTACTCTTGGACCAGTTTGCTATAGGAAATGACATTCAGATTCTTTCCACATAGTTATGGATAATCAGGAAGAGCTAGTCCTCCCTTCCTTTCCCCTAGTCCCAGGGCAGTCCTGCAGTGCCCCTTTTTATCTCCAGCCTTCTGCAGATGTTGTGAGGTCTCAATGGATCCAGAAATGTGAAACTGAAGGTAACTGCATCTTCAACCTGCAATATGGAAGAAAGTATTTGAGACACGAAGGTTATTGAGATAAGGAGAAAATTAAGGTTAATATCTAATATTTTATTTGATACAACCTGTTTTTCAGTTGGTCTTTTCAGCTAATGAACTATTTGGCTATGAGCTTAACAGAAAATGGTGTAGGCAATTGGCTCAAAAATGTCAACAATCTTAAAGCAGCAAAAGCTTTGAAATGGTTTGCTTTTGATGAAACTTACTAGCAGAAAGCCATCTTTGCCAAAAACAGCAGCTGGAAGTTTTAGATTTAAAGGAAATTTATTTATACTGAAGGATATAAACAGGTCAAACTGCGGCTTCAGAACAGAACAGGATCTTTCAGTGCATTGACAACTTCCTGACACAGGTGACTGAGGAGACAACAAGGTGTGTGACTGTCCTAATACTTACAATACCAGAAGAAATGAGTGGGCACATGAAGACCTTCGCTGCAGTGATCATGAGATGTGGAGTTCAGGATCTTGAGAGGAGGGAGGAGGGCAAAATGTGGGACCAAAGTTAGCAGAGCCGACTTTAATCTCTTCAGACATCTCCTTGGAAGAACCCTATGGATTACAGCCCTGGAGAGATGAGTCCAGAACAGCTGTTTGATTTTCAAGTATCACCTCCTTCAAGCTCAGGAATGGTTCATGCTGTCATGCAGAAATCAAAGGCAGCATGGACGACCAGGGAGCTCCTGACTAAATTCAGATATGAACAGGATGTTTATGATAAGTGAAAGCAGGGACAGGTTACCCAGAAGGAATGTAGAGACACTGTCCAATCATGTAATGATCTCATCATTAGGAAAGCCAAAGCCCACATGGAGTTGAATCTGGTGAGGAATGTGAAGGGCAACAACTGTAGAAAAGTTTCTACAGTTACATTCAGTGAAAGAGGACATGGAAAAGGCTGAAGTGCTCAATGTTTTCTTTGCCTCCATCTTAACTGGTAAAACCAGCCTTCAGGAATCCCAGGCCCTCAAAACCAGAGGAAAAGTCTGGAGCAAGGAAGACTTACCCTGGGTGGAGCCGGATCAGATTAGGGCGCACTTAAACAAACTGGACACACATGTCCATGGGATGATTTGGGATGAATGATGGAGCTGAAGAAGCTGGGCCATGCCATTGCAAGGCCACCCTCTGTTATATTTGAAAGATTGTGGTGACTGGGAGAGGTTCCTGAGAACTGGAAGAGAGCAAATGTCAGTCCTGTCTCTAAGAGAAGGAGGATCTGGGGCATTACAGGCTGGTCAGCTTCATCTCTGTCCCTGGGGAGGTGATGGAGCAACTAATCCTGGAAACTCTTGCCAAAACCATGAAGGGCAAAAAGGTGACTGGGCGTGGTCAGCATGGATTTATGAAGGGGAAATGAGGTTTAACCAACTTGATGATATTCTACAATGAGACAACTGGTTCGGTGGATGGGGTGAGAGCAATAGACGCCTTCTTTAACGATCTGGACGATGGGGCAGAGTGCACCCTCAGCAGTTCTGCAGATGATACAACACTGGAAGGAGCAGCTGACACAACAGAGGGCTTTGCTGCTATTCAGAGGGGCATGGGTGGGCTGGAGAAATGGGCCAACAGGAACTTCATGAAGTTCAGCAAAGGGAAATGCAAAGTCCTGTCCTTGGGGAGAAACAAACCCAGGTACCAGTTCATGCTGGGACCAGTGGGCTGTGAAGCAGCTCCAGAGAGAGACCTGGGGGTCACTCGCTAGGCGACAAGTTCACCACTTGCCAGCAACTCACCTGCACAGCAAAGATGGCCAATGGCATCCTGGGCAGCATTAGGAAAAGCATCACCAGCAGGTGGAGGGAGGTGATCCTTCCCCTCTGCTCTGCACTGCTGAGATGCATCTGGAGTGCTAGTTACAGGTCTGGGCTCCCCAGTACAAAAGAGACAAGGACATACTGGAGTACCCCCAGTAAAGGGCCAAAAAAATCAAGGGAATGGAGCATTTGTCATATGACAAGAGGCTAAGAGAGCTGGGAATGTTTAGCCTGGAGAAGAGGAGGGATCAGGAGGGATCTTACTGATTTCTATAAATACCGCATGGAAGAGAAAGAAGAGGATGGAGCCAGGCTCTTCTCAGTGGTGTCCAGTGACAGGACAAGAGGCAATGGGCATACACTGAAACACATGAAATTCCATCTGAACACTCACAGAACCATAGAATCACAGAATCTTTGGATGGGAAAGGACCTTTAAAGGTCATCTTGTCCAAGCCTGCTGCAATGAGCAGGGACAACTTCAACTACATCATGTTGCTCAGAGCCCCATCCAACCTGACCTTGAAGGATGTTTCCAGGGACAGGGCATCTACCACCTCTATGGGAAACCTGTGCCAGTATCTCACCACCCTCATTCTGAAAAGTTTCTTCCTTATATCTAGTTGAAATCTCCCCTTAGGAGAGATTAGTTTAAAACCATTACCCCTTGTCCTACAGCAACAGGCCTTGCTAAAAAAGTCTGTCCCCATCTTTCTTATAAGCCTTTTTTAAGCACTGGCAGGCTGCAATAAGGTCTCCCCGGAGCCTTCTCTTCTCCAGGATGAACAACCCCAACCCTCCCAGCCTGGCCTCCCAGGTGAGGTGTTCCAGCCTTCTAATCATTTTGGTGGCCCTCCTCTGGACCTCCTCCAACAGGTCCATGTCTTTCCTGTGCTGAAGGCCCCAGAGCCGGACACAATACTCCAGGTGGGGTCTCACCAGAGCAGTGAGAGGGGCACTCAAGGAAATTAATTTTTTTTTTTACTATGGGAGTAGTAAAAAACCTGAACCTGCTCCGAGCTGCAGGATGGACTGCGTAATTCTAGTCCAAATGGACTAGATGGTCCTTTCCACCCTCAAGGATGCTGTGATCCTGTGTTTCAGCTACTGCTGCCTTCCAAACTATCTCTGAAAACAATGTGCTTCTCACCCTGCCACTAACTCTCCTACAGAAGGGCACTTCTCCCAAGGGAAAATGTAATAATCATTTAGCTGTGCTGGCAGGTGAATTTGCTGGTATTTTATGCGTAGCAGCATAAAAATGCCACTTAGCTCAAACCACTTGATGCTGAAAAGCAGACGCTAGAAGTTTGTGTGGTAAAAAGCCGCAACCATGCTTCTGCCAAACATTTTGTGGCTTCTAGTCACATTGGCACTACACTCTTCCACCGTTTTCAGTAATTTGGTCTCAGCTATTGTGTTTTTGTAAACTATTAAAAGTATGTTACGTCAGAGTTACCAATTCATAGTGCTGCAAATTTGCCCTTATTTCCCCCTAGGGTTACTTATCTCAGGTCATGAGAGCAGTTACTACAATACACTGTCATTAAACAGATGCGATTATAGACAGTTTTCTTTAGTATTGAACATTATTACATCATTCTTAAGACTATGCTCCCTTCCCACCCTTAATTCCTTTTTCTCTCTTGCCCTCTTTCAAATCCATTGTTGTGCTATTAGTATTCTTTTATCACATCTTTCTCTTTCCAGCTGAGTCCAGCAATTTGTCCTCTCCTAATCCTTTCTGCCACCTGCTGCCTCTTGCTCTGTTCCTGGGACCCATCAAGCCCTGTCTTGGTCAGCCCCCTGCTAATGTACCTTGCAATTATTCTCTCTCTCACTGGTCTCTTTGAATTCCTCTTGCTCCTTTTCCTCCAGCATGATGGGAATGTATCTTTGTATTGCTTGGTACAGAAAAATTTGAGGTTTTAGGAAACAGAAGTACTGTCCAAGTAAATGTTAGTGCAATCACAACTGAACGACATGGGAATCTTGCTATTTCCAGACTTGATGAAACTGTGAATTCAACAATAGCCACAGAAGGGCCTGGGTCTCTGTCATAGCGCACAGACACTGTGATAAGACAAACTATTAATATTAGTTTTCCCTCTGCCAGATGTACGGTCTGTTTTTAGAAGCCTTGCATCTTTGTGTAAGTTCATGTAAGTTGCTCTTTCCCAAGCATTCATCTCTCATGTTAATAAATAAAAGACCTCAGGAAATGCAGCACACTTTATGAGATTATAGCTATAGTCCTTCCCCAAACACATCAGATATACACTGTACTTCAGCCTCACAAAGTTTTATTCATCTTCTTACAGAGAAAAGCAATTAACTGGTGGAAAATACCAGTTGTTACATTTTATCAATATCACCAGTCATCATAAAGGGATGGTGAGTAGATTTGGGGTTAGGCTAGTTCTGGAAGTCTGCTGTTTGATAGCTATTCACAACCACACAAAACCAGCCCTTTTCTCCACTTAGTGCAGAGGCACAACTATTGTTTCTGAAGCGGAGGACAAAGTCAGTACTGAGATTTTAAAATATATCCTTTGTTCACAAAGACTGCCTTCACGAAAGCAGACTGCCATCTACTGCAGGTAGTGATCTAGTGACTTTCTGATAAAAGTACAAGTATGATTCTTCACAGTCCTGATTTGTTCCCCATGAGTCTTCCCACCACATCTTGAAAGACACCTGGCTTCAGTACATCTTACTTTTCAAAGTGCAAGTCCCAGTCCCAGAAGCCTGGCAAATGGGATACTTGGTACTATAACTAGCTAGTTCACCATGTGATCAAAAATTATTTCATTGTCAGAGAATGTGTAAGAGATTTTAGAAGTTCTTGGACTGCCTTTCAGAACGTTCTTTCATGCAGACCCGTAATTTGAACTAAGTGTTGTAATTCAGAGTATGTCTATGCTTGACCACGTGCAATCCACTAGTTAGGAGCTTACTATCCTGCACCTAGAGGAGTTTGATCTATGAGAAAAATTAAAGATGAGTTAAACAAGGTTTCTGTAAAGATGAATATTCTTACGTCCAAAGTAGATGTCCAAACTGTGTAAGAATGCCATGGTCGTCTCCAAAAAAACAATCTTTATAAAAGGAACTAAAGTCTTAAAATCTTTCGGTGAATACTTAATGGTAAGGTAGAGTACTATGGGAGAACATTAGTAGCTCATTTGTTTAGAGTCAATTAAGTAGATAATGTAATTGTATTAAAGGCAGTTTTATTAGGATGCTTGAAAGTGCAGTGTGTCTTGTCCACAATTACATATTAAGACAGAAATAAACCATTACTCTTTATTGTGTACTAAGTGCCATAGCAATTTTTTGACAGAAGTGTTGAAAGAAATCAAAACACTTTCCTTTGCTGCAGTATTATATAAATTGCACTAAAATTTGACAACCACAATGAATTGAAACACACTGCAAAGAGGCAAGTTGCACAAAGCCACCTTGACAAATGATACAAGTGACCACACTGTTCCCAAGGAAGCAAAGCTTTCAAACAAGTCACATGCATAAAGTGTTTGTGTTCTTCTTCAGAGCACAGTATTGTAGCCAGAACTGCGGTATCATTTCACAAGCAGAAAAATGCTGATGTCCATATCCCCAATATCCTTCTCAGACCTATGCCAGGACGTCTCTTCTCCCTTTGCACCCCCCAAATTTTTATTCCACTATCCACTGTTACAAAGAGTCTAACAGAAACTGTGTCCAGCTGGTGAATCAGACAAGTATTTCTATTTAATTCATTAGGGTTTGTTTTCATTTCCTATTCACTACATGCTTCACTTACCACTTTGTGATAAGAGAAGCATGAGTATTCCAAAGACTTAAAAAACTTTCATAATAACTCCTTCATGAAAAATTGCTGAACTTGCAGTGATTACCTTTCAAACACCAATATCATCTGCTGATATGAGGAATACTGCAAAAGACAGCCAGATTCCACATCCGACATATTGCTGGAAGGACAGAATCAGCTTCTATAGCACAAATGCCTCCCTTTGGAGGCAAAAAAAACCCAACAAAGAGTCAAAATTCAGGAAAATTTAAAGGCACAAGTCACATTGATATGCTTTAAAAGCAGGGGTAAAAAAAATATGGGATAACCCCTTCTTTGGGAGCATGTGCAAGTGTGTATACAACACTGCTGCCAGCGTGCATCTGTGAGCAATGGCAGAGACAAGAGAGGAGGAGTGGTGTCAGGTGAGGAAACACACCCTTTGCAAAGCTTAGTATATAGCCATTATACATCAGACATGCTCTGTATACCTCTTCCTAAACCAACAGAAGGTGACAAGGATTCCAAACAACATTCGTCAAGCATGTCTTTGCTTTGCAACTCTTCTCCCTATCTCCCTAACTGAAATTTCCCCAACCTTTATCACAGCATTCAAAACCAAGCAGTTTTCCTTTTCCACCACATTGCTGACAACATTTGAAGGTTAAGGCCTCTTTCTTTGGCTATATTGTTATCTGAAATTAAGATATTGCAGGTAAAACAAAGAAGTCAATACACTATGGTATTTGGAGATCAATGCAAAAGAATATGCTCATATTGAATTTTATTTCCCACCCTACCTCTATCCCCAAGAAAACTTTTTAAATCGTACAAGGCACAAATGGCTAACATCTTTAAGCAAGGTCCTGTCTCTTCCTTGCTGTTCTTCTTTTGGCCCTGGTTTAACAGTCTTCTGTGGCTTCAGGTGATGACAGTGGGTCCCTTTCGCCCTGTCCTCTCATGAATCTGAGATATTTTCAGTGCGATTGCTATAAGAGGACTCAGCACAGCCTAAAGAGGAAGAAATAAATTTAATTACATAAAGCAGAAATATCAATAGACATATTTATGAGTCCCCCTTTTAAGTCTAGTATTATAGAATAATAGTAAATCATTTAATAATAATAAACACTGACACAGTTACAGTGTCTATACTGTACTTGATATAATCAAGTATGATGCTGAGACTATGTTTTGTGAAGTGTTACACTCAGTTACCTAAGCTATGCAGAAAAAAGAAACAAATAAATACACTATATTGATAATTTCTCTATGTAACAGGAACTCCGGAGTTCATGTGAAATCTGATGTACAAATCAACTCAGAAATCACAAAAGTAGAATTATTTCTGTTCTGATGAATGGAATCCATGTAGATGAGATTTTCTTCCTATACGCGCTTAATCTGTGAAGCTTAAGGTCAGAAGTTAATGCAACAATTACCTTAACAGAAATCATGAAAGTGTGTTTTCAGTAATATCACCTATAATTGTATTAAATACGATAAATTCCAACAGGAGCAGCATGAACTCTCAAGTTTCAGGCTACAGATCTTACTGAATGGCTGTATGTATGAAACTGCCCATGTGGGTGAGTGCAGATAACAACTATGATGGTACCATTTGGAAACCAAGTAAAATACAATTTTTCAAAAGGCAACTGAATCTTCTCTCAGTTAGTTAAACTATATGCAAAGATAAACTGGCAGAGCTGAGTTTTGTGTGAACATCTTCTTTTCAGAGAATCATATAATGCTTACCAAACTAGTAAGGTTACTTTCTGAGCCTCAAAGATTTACCCTTCTGCTTTCAAATAAACTACATTCTGGCTTTAAACCTGTCAGGTTTAAAAATCAAATCAAACAAAACAGTAATTCTGGAGAGCTTAAATTTACAGATATCTTTTTAATAAGCTTAATATAATCAATACTTTGAATCTGTTTCAGCCACCCAACAGTTTCTGACAGTATGAGATGTTTACTTTATACAAATGGTCAGACAGTTAAATCAAAAGAGTGAGACCAACTAACTATGCAAGCAGAGTCATGGAATAACACCATGAATGTCACTGGTGTCAAGTGAGTTTATGATCAACCTTAGTTATGCACAAGTGTGAGCAGTCTGACATGTTACTGTTCAAAAAGTTCCATATTTGTAGATATCTATCTATTGAATAATCATTGAAGCAGAATACAAGTCTATTAAAGTCAAGGATGTTTACAGAAGATTAATATGCAGAGCACAACTTCACATCTGTGGGCAAGTGCTGTAAAAGTAAACATTAAAATGTGCCCATTTGTAAGGTCTAGATCATATCATTCCTTCCCTCCAGCAACATGGATTAAGGAGGACTGAAAGAAGACCAAAGCATCTGAAGTCCCTCTGGCACTCCTCTAAGAAACCTCTTCCTTATTTAATCTAAAAAGTACAGTAACATTTAAAAAGCAACCCTACTGACCAGCTTTACTTAACCCTGCTTTCTTAAGTAACAGAAGCACTCTGAAGAAAAAAAAAAACAACCCCAAAAAACCCTCTACATAATGCTTTGAACAAAACACAAAATCAGTTGAGTTTATGTGACACCCATTTACATAAACAATTTAGCCGCTGCTCTTTTGCCAAGTCGTTCCAATTATTACTAAATATTCTTCTTGTTACAATCACGCTTTTCTACAAAGAATGTCCTGTTTTAGTTCTGTCTTCTCACACTTCAGTTTAGCTACACTTTCTTTATCCTCCAGATGTAAAAAAAACAGAAGGGCATTCTCTTTGGAATGGCAAGAGTGGGGCAGAATAACAAGGAACTAGAGCTGTATGTGCCTTTTAAAAACTCCTTTATCCCTGCAATGAATAGTTTACATTTCAGCTGCAAAAGATAAATTCCAGCCAGCAATCATTTATAGTTAACATGACTCTAGAAAGACTTCTATATTCTAAAGAGATCTTGACTTAAAAATATTTTTCAAATAGTTCTTTCAAGAAATTATAAAAATTTACTATTGATATGTCAACTCAAAATTAAAATTGCAATCATTCTGTATGTTAATAATGTATTTATCTCTTGGAAACTGTTTGGGAGATACGGCATGATATAATTTAGAGAAAGTTTAAAAACTGAAAATTAACAGAACTTACTTAAATCAGAATTTTGCTTTACTATTAACAGATAGAAGTTATACCTCTAAAAAAATAACTGGTAGGAATTATTATTCATACCAGGAAATACATCAAATAAGCAGATACACAACATACGGCAAATAAATCAAAAGCCTTTTGCTTGGGAGTAATTTGTACCAGAGCTGTCAGAGGTATATCATTCCTGCTTGGCTCATATAGCATTTTTTCTCTCTGTAATTTTGCAAGAAAATTCTGTACAACTCCCTTCCTTCTAGTCAAGTACTCAGATAAGATTTGCCCCATGATGCATCTAGTTTATAAAAGGCTCAGGCAGGGCTGAAATGTACCTGCTTGAAGGTTAAAAGCTCAGCATGCGTCTGGACTTCAGTTTTAGAAAATATTTTTCTCAGAATAGGTGGACAAATGTTATCTATAAGTCAAGAAATACCTTGTGAAAACCTACTATGTGTAGCAGTTATGCTAAAATTTGCCAATTTTCATGATAAATTCACTCAGTTCTGATGCAAAATCATCTGTCCCGACTTAAATCCATTCTCAGTCCTTCTCTTTTTATCATTTAAACATTACACGGAAGGTTGCTCAGAGAGGTCAGAGTAACTGAGACCACTCCAAGTCCTGGAACAAGGACACAGAGGAACTGAGAAATAACTCTTTCCTTTCTTACTTCTTACTGCTCCCATGTCATTTTCCCTTGCTTCACGTGACTGCTTAAAGCCACTGTTAGCCCTTTGTAAATTGGACCACAGAATCACTATCACATGAGCTAAGGCAAAGAAAAAGAAAGGCAGAAGAGAGGGGCAAATCCTCCAAAACATGTTTTGATGGCCTTACCTATTAGAAGGAGCTTTTCCTTTGGCTGTAATGTACTTTAAAAGTCAAACCAATATATTTACAAAGCAACGCTAAAGTCATGGAAGAGACACAATGGACTGAAACAACTACAAAGTGAGCTCAGCACTAAGGTCACACAGTCTGGCACCACAGATGTACCTCCTGCAGGGCCTCTGCCATAAGGGCTCAACACACAGCTCAGCGTGCCTGCTTGGGTCTTGCATTCCGAAAAACAGAAGTCTTTGGAAAGGTTTATGCACATGGTTTACAGCCACCCACCCTAGAAGATCTAAGCAATGTCGATAGCCTGGTTCATTGTGGAACAAACCAGACTGGCTCTGTAACATCCACAGCACTGGTTGTGTTCACTTTATTACCATGAAGCAGCACACTCACCATGGGGAAAAGGAAACTGACCTCTCTACTCTTGTGCATGGTCTGCCTGCTAACTCAAAATAAAATTTCAGTAAAGGTCAGGAGGCCAGCTGTTCTGCCTCTAGCAATAGAGGAAGGCAGGCATGAGGGGTGAAAAAGACAGAAAGAAAACGTAAACTGCGTGGTGCATGGAAACATCTGTGTTTGCAACAGATCAGTTTTTTTCTAGTATATCCAAAAAGCTCTGAGTGAAGATTAGGTTTAATGAACTCATGTTCTTGATTCACGAAGTACTTTATAATTACCGTCACATGAAGTATTTTTCTTCTGTAATAGGAAAACAGACTTTCCTTTCCAGTTCCAGCTGATTTAAAATTTATTCACTGGCTTTGGGCAGAATCAGAAGCTAAATTACCTGAATAGCACAATCATGCTGTGTTACCTAAGACTGTGATCAAACAGGTGGAAAGTCCCCTCAAAGAAAATCTTATGAGTTCTAACAGTAATGGCAAAACCTGCCATATGTTTTAGTAGCCAACCAGAGCCATGCTAAAAGACCCAATCCTTCAAAAGTAAATGAAGGGGCAACTTCCCTAGGGATGTAAGAGTGTCTTGACAGAACCTTACAGAAACATTTAATTTTATCCCTATTAAGTGATATTGGACACAAGGTCTTCTGGGTTATTGATTTCAGTTCCCTGCTCTTGAACAAAATCACACCATAAAAAAAACCTTTATATATAATCACTATTTTTATATATATATATGCACAAACACATATATTCACAATCCTTTCATATACTGACCAAGGTCCACCTGAAAATCCGTTTGTTTCTTCCTCAGCTACTTGCAATTCAAAAATTGTTTCAGAAATTCATTCTTTGATGATCATGATTTTTATCCCAATGATTTTTCTTTCAATTGGCATGCGTTTTTTGACAAAAACACAAAGAAACAACTCCTGGCCCAATATCTTTGCTTGGCTGCTGCTAATCTAATGCTTCTGTAGCTAACTAGCATGTAGTTCATTAGTCTTTAGCAGAAGTAATTGCAGCATGGGTGACTCAATGTATCCTGTTTAAAGATTACCTGATATAGACTGCATAGGTCTATGACAATATCTATTTATTGCTGTTGCAATTCACATAATGAATAATAACAGACTGTAAACCGAGCTGGTTAGTCCATATTCAGAACAATGCAGATTATTCAATACACTACTCCCAGGGCACTTATCCTGCAACAGCAGCACAAACATGTTCTTGAAGAATACACTGCATTTATAAATAAAACAATTCAAAACAACTCTGCATAATAAGTCATTGCTTTCTTGGTCTTTGTATATGAAATTTCCTGTTCAAATCTTATCCAAGTTCAATAATATATCCAGGTGGCTAGACAAAGGACAAGAAGATATTAACCATGTATTGGGATCTGCAAGTAACAAATAATGAGTTGACCTATAAAATGAAGCTATAAATGGGGCTAAAGGTAAATAGTTATTTTAGTACTTCATGACTATTGAACATCTCTAGATTTTCCATATGTGTTAAATTCAGCACAGCTAAAACTCTATTAACTTTAGAAAAAGATACATGCCAATGCATAAAGTCCAAGAATTCAGAAAGAAGTCTTTCATTTGTTATAATTAACTGAACTTCCTCAAATTGCCCGTTGGATGCCTATTTGAGTGGCTAAAACCACAAAAAACCAAAATCTTTTCAAGAATGTCTTCCAAATTAGCTGGAAATCCATTTTCTCAGGAATGCACAGAGATGAGGGGCATCACCAGTGACAAGAAGCATTGACAGAGTGGTCTTTCATTCTAAGTGGAACATTCCAGTTTTAGAAAAGCATTGGGTATTGTTTTCAAGCCTTTGTTTTACAACTAGATTGCATCACCACTATAAATTACATAATTTTAAAATACTTACATTGAATTGTTTTTAAAATACTTTGCACATAGCATGATGGTAATTTTTCTTCATTGCTCCTGATTTTCACTCCTGTTGATACTGGCTTATAGGAAGAACTGAACTACTCACGGAAAAAAAGTAGCCACTCCTTATCTCCCAGGTGTCCAAGGCAGCCAACAGCATCCTGGATTGTATCAGAAATAGTGTGGCCAGCAGGAGTAGGGAAGTGATCATCCCCCCGTACTTGACACTGGTGAGGCCACACCTCGAATACTGTGTTCAGTTTTGGGCCCCTCTTGTAGTGACAAGACAGACATTGAGGTGCTGAGGCATGTCCAAAGAAGGGCAACAAAGCTGGTGAAGGTTTTAGAGCACAAGTCTCATGACAATCAGCTGAAGCAACTGGGATTGTTTAACCTGGAGAGCAGAAGGCTCAGAAGAGACCTTATCGCACTCTACAACCACCTGAAAGGATGTCAGTCTCCTCGCAAATAACAAGTGATTGGACAAGAGGAAATGGTTGCGTGAGGGGAGGCTTAGATTGGATACTAGGAAAAATTTCTTCACTGAAAGGGTTGTCAAGCTTTGGAACAGGTTGCCCAGGGAAGTGGTTGAGTCACCATCCCTGGAGATTTATGAGAGACTCCCCTTAAAAGACATGTAGATGTCGTGCTCAGGGACTTCGTTTAGTGGTGGACTTGGCAGTGGTAGGCTAGCAGTTGGACACTATGATCTTAAAGGTCTTTTCCAACCTAAACAATTCTATGATTCCATGAAGCTGCTTCTGCCTATTTCCTTCAATGGATCATTCAACAGCCAGAAGTCACTGCTATTCACATTCATGTGTGACCTCAGACTTCTAATTATTGGTATATTTTACTACTCTCCCTTTCTTACGCTGTTGATCAGGCAGTTGTCTATGCTTAACTTATTCTAGGTGGAATAAAGCTTCACTTGAGCACCACTCACCTGAATGTCTCCCTGGGGCCAAAATGAAAAAGCACAGCTTTGAGCAGCTCCAACAGTGCTTCAACTTATGTCAGGCTTTCTGTTAGGTATCAACTAAAGCAGGGCCTACAGCTAGCGCTCTCATGGTAGTTGAACCTGGATGCTGTTGAGCATTGTTACAGATCTTTATCCAAATTTTATTCTGGACAAGCATTCATCATATTAACAGTACAAGTTGGAAGGGACCTCAAAAGATCATCTGCTCTAACCATCTGTGGGAAAGGCGCTCTGGTCATCCACAGAAGTACAGCACCTCTAACGTGAATGATTAACTCTGTCCTGTTTTTAAAAGAAATGTACTTGTATATATTGCCTTTATAATACATCTCAGTTAACACAACTCAGAAAGTGTCATAATGTCATACTGGTGTTTCAGGAAAATGTGCATATCTCAGCATGCATATTGGAAGGTGTGGTTTAGATTTCTGCTTATCTGTGGAATATTCACCCATCAGCAGTTACACTGTCAAAGAGAACTGAAGCAAACTAGAAAAACTTGGAAACTGCTGGAAAGCTGGCTTAATTTTGGAAAAGGCTTTGTCTGAAATGAAAGGGAAAAAAAAGGATGCTGATATGAGGCAGACTCAAGCTAGTTACCACAACGATTGCACAAAATATCACTCTTAACTTCCAATATAAATGAGTTGCTATCAAGACAGAGATATTTATTTCTTGTGTAAAAGAGACAAAAAGATGTCTCAAAGTAATTTTGCCTGACTGGAATTATCATCAGGCAAAAACACGGAGCAATGCAAAGTGTTAATCTTCCACTGGTCTGTGTAAAATGTGAAAAGAAGGTACTGGAAGGAGGTGGTCCAATAACTGGAAGTAACTAAGTATTTACTTAAGCAGCCAATCATCAAATAATTTTATGTCTTGGTTTATGATATGGAAGAGAGTTTTTCCTGATCCAGGCAGAGAGCAATGATACAGAAGCTACATGTAGTCATCTACCCAGTTACAAAGATCAACTACACTTAAAGAAAAATACTCATTTATTCCAAATGTAACAATTTCCTTAAATACTATATATAAGGTAAATACTTTACATACTTCTTTATATCAGTTCTCTTTGAATAACTAGTCACTTACAATATGTCAAATATGCCCCTATTACTGAAAGTAAATAGGAAGCAAAGTACTTAAATCATAAATCTGTCACAGCTCTTCTAGATGTACATGTGTCAGTATGAATCTCAAAGCAAACTAAACAATAAAGGAATTACAATATGATGAAAATTATGCTGCCCCTCCCCAGCAATGCTGTTTTTTGTAAAGGGAGTTCACTATTCCCTCTCTTCCACATATTCCACTGAAGATTATTCAATGTTCTCCTGAGAAATTTTTAGTTTGTTTTTGTACTCACATGAGGATCTCATGAAATTAAATTTATATACTCCCTTAAAACGCACCATCTGCCTGCAGGATACAACGTATGACCTTGCAGGTCCAATGCCCTCTTGTCGTTGGCAATGTACCCAGCCAGGGCAAGGAAAAAGGAGCAGTGGGAACTGCACAATACTGTACAATGAGAAACCAGAGAAAGAATTTATTGCATTAATTGAGAAGAAACTGCTACTTGGCCCAGATTTTGTGCACATTGCAAGATACGAGGAGGGTGCTTACAGCACTGTGTATCAGCTGAAGCAGTCTGGATATTAAAATGTCTGCATGAATGCAGGGAAGTCCCTGCAACAAGTTTCAAGGCAATGACATTTCTACCCCTGGGGTTACCTGCTCACTAGTGAATATCCTGGATAAACAGCCAAAAGTGTAACAATCTGACAGGTTCTGGTACACGTATAGGAAAAAACCTTCCAGCCTTTTTTCTGCCCCTCGGAATCACAGACCCTTTTGGTGTCTTTTATTCTGAAGACTAGACTCTGAAAGCCCTGAGGGCAGTGACAAGCCCTGCTGGCCCTGTCCAGACTCCCTGGAGGACTGGCTCCTGCACCCTGCCCGTGGGCTCACACAGCCCATTTCAGCCTGCCCCAGGGGTGTTAGTCCCTGCCTGAGCTGTGCTGTAGGAGTGCCTGGTGTACATTGTAGCTTGTCTCCAGTTCTGACCTGTCTCCTGGATGGACCCACACTGTTGCCTTCTCTCCAGCCCTGTCTCTGGTCCCATCTCCTGTTGCTCCAGGACCCTAAACCCAGTCAATGGCGCTTGTTACCGGAGCCTTGCTCTGCCCACTCCACTTGCCTGCTCTAGGACTGTCCCCTAGACAATGAGGGCACTGCTTGTGCTGTAGCTGCTCTGGGTGCCTGGCTCCTATCACCTGGTGCAGCAGCCCCATTCTTCCTGCTCCCTGGACATAGCCTATGTTGCTGGTGAGGTGACTAGACCTTACAACTCTCAAGCAACTGCACACAGAACAGCAAAGAAATGTAACAGTAGGGCATCACATTCCTCATTTTCTGAGGAAAACCTCTGCTCCCTCAATCTAGTTTCTTCAGAAGTGGAAAATTCACTGAAAATACTTGCTATTTTCCATTCATTTAAAAAAACAAGTTTTAAATACTGGGCATTGATTGTAGGTTACTTTAGGAGACACAAAAGCCTAAACTCTGTCAGCATGTCATTTCTCTCATATTGCACACCTTCTAACAAGTAAAGTAGAACATCTGTTGATGGAAAAAGAATCCCATTTTAAAAGGCATCTTCTCATTTGTACTTAAACAGTCAAAAGTTTAGCTAGATGAATGCTTCAAGTATATGCTCTATTGTTTTCTAGTATTTTTTGTTGGGATTCTTTAGACAGGAAACACGTGCAGATCACACTTTTTTTGTGTCCCATATCACAAGGTTACTCTAAGTCCACTGCAAACCTCTAAAATGAACTCTTAGTCTGTCTCTTATGACTTATTTTCATTTCATCTATGCGTTGCCTACATAGCGCAAAGAACCATATTTCAAATGGTCAGCTTAATTGCAACTGATAAACAACTTGTGCTGTAACAAAATTTGACACAGCTGTAGTGAACAGTCCCTAGAGGGCTGCCAGATGCCCAACAAGCCACTCTATCACTTCCCTCCATTCTTCACTGACCTTGGTGTCTGCATAGTTGTTTCTCCCACATATTCTCACTCCTCCCTCCCTCCTGCTGTTGCACAGTGTTTTTTACCCTTCTTAAATACATTATCACAGAGAGGCTACCAACATAGTTGATTGGCTCAGCTTTGGCTAGTGGTGCGTCCATCTAGGAGCCAACTGGAACTGGCTCTGTTCAACATGGGGGCAGCTTCTGGTGTCTTCTGAAAGAAGCCACCCCTGCAGCCCCCCTCACTACCAAAACCTTGCCACGTAAACCCTACACAGCAGAAATGTGAATGGAGTTGTAGCAGTGTTCTTCGTTGGTCAAAATATATTTATGACCCTTCTAGCTGGCTAAACCTGGCACAGAAAAACAATAAAATTGCTGAAAAATGGTCCTTTACTCTGTTGGAGGCTTAACATTGTAAGTATTCTATCCAAGGAGTTACTGAGGATGTAAACTGTTACTTTAAGAAAAAGCAAATAAAATTAATAGATCATATCTGCAGAAATGGAGTCTGCAACATTTCTGGAAAAACTGAAGCACTTTTAATGACTAATAGACAATTGCTTAATAGCATAAGAAGATACTCGCTAAGTTTATAGTGGGAATCCGGTGAAAAAACAATGTCAAACATTTACCTAGGGTTCAAATGCATTTGACAGCTTTTATGTTTTGGGATATTTGCATTTGCATTCCAGCCATGAATACAATACTACATGGAACTTCAAACTACAGGGTTTTGATTTACTACAAGCCAAACGCTTATCCTCTCTTCCATGAAATATCCTTAGTCTTCTCTTCTTGTATATCACAGCATGAAGCTGTTTTACTGTGAAAAATCTGATAGTTTGAAATGTGATTTATATTATTAATTGTTTTAGGCATCTGCTGGACTATACTGCAACTTACTTTCAACCTTCACTCTTCTTAGGAAAGAGTCTGGTTATGATATAATTCTCAGACAGTTGCAAGTCTTTCCCTTAAAAGGAATCCCTACATTGTTTAGAGTCTGGCATCCATATTTCCCTAAGTGTACTCTCACCATGAGGAATCCCTGGAATCCTGTAACTATGTGATCCCCAGATAACCTGCTTGAAAAATAATTATCTTCTTTTTAATATTGTTCTGTAACTCATACTACAAGACTTGTAAAAAAATGAGTGAAAAAGTAAAACTAGCATGGCTTCTCTTAATAGGCTAAAAGTCATTGCTTGGCATCTATCACCAGGCATCTCAGCCCTTGACATTCCTGTTGTGTTCGATATTATGTAAACATATATTAGAATTACTAGTCCTGCCTCAAAACGTGTACAGTCACATGATTAGGAAAATCATGCACAAACACAGTAAACAGAGGTCAAAGTGCTGAGTGTTCCTTCTGATTAAAGATGAAAAGCTGTAGCCGTTGCTATTACAGAGGAATGGCATTACTTATCGACTTATTACAATGCTATTGCATTACCTGTGGTTCCTTATTATGTTGGCTAGGATCCTTTTCATAACTCTCTGCATAGATCCGGAGAGTTGCTCTCACATGGCTAGAAGCACTCATTCTGAAGATGAGCCTGGAAGCATCTGAAAAAATAATGCGCAGCCCCTATGGGAGAAGAAGTAACAGCATATATGTAAGATGGCAGTATCTTTACAAGTCATGGTTCACTACTGTAAAATAAGAAGTGAAAGGAAGAGTCATTTGGATGCAATTCCTCTTTCCAGGTAACTTTGGACAACTCAGTTATTACTCTTTTTCCCTCCTCTAAAGACTAGGAATAATCTTGTATATTCCCTTCCACTCCTCATAACAAGGACTCTCTTACTGCTGTTTTTATTTTGTTTAGCTGATTTGTTCTTGTTCTGTGTGTCAGAGCACAAAATCAATGGCCTGAGAAATAGTTAGAAGATCAGCAAAGATCGGTCACCTAAGGAATAGCTACAGTATCCCAGGAACAAAAACACAGTTGTCAGTAGTGAATACAAAAGACAGGATCAGTTGCTGCCCCTCATAGACCATGCACCAATATCTGATTACAAGAACTTCAACAAGAGTCTGTAATACAACTTGGGAAACTTAAGGTGTTAATTAATTTCACATACACTAATTAATACACATTAACTGTGTGTAGAATAAAAAGGATTTATTATTAATTGTGAATTTGCTCTTTGCTCCCATCTTCACCTCTTTTTTTCCCTTTCTCCTCCCCTCTTTTGTACTGTATATAAGAACACATTCTTCTACAAACCACAGACCATATACTTAGATCCACAGTGGACAGACTTTCTGTACAAGAAGGACATTAAAGCCAAAGGACTAAATTGCACAGTTAAATAGTTGTACTGTTTCAATACTCCACCAATTCTGCACTTACACACAGTCTAGTTCCCTTTCTGTAAATGGTACCCTTAGGCTAAGCACCACATCTCCTATGCCACTGAACTTTATTTTCCCTTTTAGTCCTGCTGTTGGCAAACGCCTAGTGCACGAACTGAGATCCTTGTTACTTTTGTTTAAAGGGGCAGTAAAACATTAAAAAATTAGAGAAGAGAGTTAAAAGAGAAGCATTTTATTCTTCCAGTTTTATCAGGAGCTTGAGGCGTCACTTATGTTAGCAACACAGTGCTCCAATATTCTAAAGTAGAAACCTTTGTTTTGTCAGGTATAAGTCAAAACATCTTCAGCATCACATAAAGCATTGTTTGGTTGATAATCACAGAATCATAGAATGGTTTGGGTTGGAAGGGACCCTTAAAATTCATCTCATCCAAGCCCTCTGCAACATCTTCAACTACATCAGGTTGCTCAGAGCCCTGTCCAACCTGACCTTGAAGAACGTTTCCAGGGATGGGGCATCTACCACCTATACGGGCAATCTGTGCCAGTATCTCACCACCCTCATTGTGAAAAATTTTTTCCTTGTATCTAGTCTGAATCTCCCCTCTTTTAGTATAAAACCATTACTCCTTGTCCTACAGCAACGGGCCCTACTAAAAAGTCTGTCCTCATCTTTCTTACAAGTACTGAGCAGCTGCAATAAGGTCTCCCCAGAGCTTTCTCTTCTCCAGACTGAACCACTCCAACTCTCTCAGCCTGTCCTCATAGGAGAGGTGTTCCATCCCTCTGATCATTTTGGTGGCCCTTCTCTGGACCCTCTCCAATAGGTCCACATGTTTCTTGTGTAATAGCCATTAACACTAGAAAATATACAACAGGAAAATATCCCACATGGATAAAGGGTTGGACTAGATGGCCTAGGAGATATTTTCCATCTCTAACTGTGGTGATACCATGAAACTTTTCTTACCTGCTAGTATGGTATTATGTATTTTTAACATGTATCAGCAACGTAAATTTACCTCATAGTCTCAATATGTACAGCATAAGTGACAAACAGAAATAGTTTACATTCAGAATATTGAGCTTTAGAGCCTGTTTTTCTAGTATTTTATATTAAGCCAACTTTGTAATGAGATTGTTCAATTGATGCTGATGAGAGTTTTGCCATTGATTTGAATGGCATCAAGATTTCATCTTGGATGCCTAGAATTATACAGGCAGTTTGTTATGATCTGATCCTGTGAGCAAGGGGTTGTCTCTTGCTGATTGTTTGTTACACTTAAGTGAAAAGAAACAAGATAAATTGAATAGTTTTGCAGTTCTGGGTATGGTTTGTTTTGAATGGTTGTCAAACCCAGGACCAGCAGCTCAAAGTACGGAGCATTAATGTCAATCAGCTTTAAGAAAGAAGGAAAGGAGTCTAATGTATCTGCACAAAATGAAAGCGTGAACATCAGAGCATGTGAGTGTCTTCCTCTCCAAAGAGTAAGTGGGCAGTTTAAGTGTTCCTGCCAGGCCTAGCAGCTCCCAGGATGACATGACTAGCAAGACCACTTGAACACTCTTCCACAAACTCCATGTTTATCTGGCAATAATAACAATAACATATTATTGGTTTAACAATGTGTTATTTTAATAACACATAATATTTATATGTTTAATAATAACAATAATATTGATATTTAATAACAATAATAAATATTATTTAATAATAACAATAACCTGAAGTCTCTCCACTCATTAAATTATGGTCTTTGGAATAAAAAATATTTATAAACACTCCCCATAACTCCTTCCATAACTTTATGATGCAAAAATGCTCCACCAAACTACAGCATATGTAGTCAGTTTGATGTTACAGTTAATGGCAGTTGGGATGTTTATACAATATATATAGACACACGACCAGCATTCATACAGTTCACTGTACTATTTCTGAGCTTATTATTCTATTCATTTTGCATTTCTCAGGGACACCTGACTGACAGTATTGATTTTTACACATACATGATGACAGATAATATTTGTCTGTAAAACTAGGATTCCTGCCATACAGCTGAAAATAGTCTGTAAAGGGGAATTACAGAGACACAGTGGCTATGCTCCTTAAAAACAATAATCCTAAGTGCCAGGGCGAAATCATGTGGTAGGTAAACAAGAGCTGGCCTTTAGAACTGGACTGCCAAAGACAACTTTTAAAGTCACAACATTTGCACTTGGAGATTGAGTTTAACTCATTTTTCAGACAGCCCAGCAGCAAAAAATCTGACTTTCGATTCTCCCTTGGAAACAGTGATTTAAGAACTAGCACAGCCTTTCACTCAGGAAGGCCACAGGAATTAATGAGAGCTATTAAATTTTTATACTCTTTACTGTTTTTTGGAAATTATACCTAAATGCCATGAGTTACAAACATTTGTTAAAGCCAAAAAAACCAGCCCAAACCACATAGATCTGAAAAAGCATTGCCTGGAGAATAACCTGTGACTCTGCATCTTGCGTAAAAGCAAAACCAAAGAGGTTTTCCCCACTTGTTACAGAATACTCAGCCCAAGATACAAAAGTTTTCCTTTTCAACATTTTTGAGCTTTTGTGGTCAGCAAGGTCGAAACAAGCTGAAATTGCAAGCAACCTACTTACTGTTTGTCATGATGGTACTTTTTCACCTGACATAAGCTCCATTAATTTAAAGTCACATACTTGCTATTATATAGAAGGTATCAGCTCCATGAAACATGAAATTTTATATGCAGAACTTATAAACCAACACAAGAGGAAAAGAAAGAAGAGTAACATACTGAAAAGCCCATAGGACAGAGTAACTTCCAGTTTTAATAAAATAGGACACACTACTTGTCACTAGCAAGAATGATGTTTTCTTATGGGAACAGATAGGGTTTTTTTTCTGGGAGGATGCAAATGAAAAGATTCAGTACAGCTCCCCCACTGAACATCCACAGATATTTATTTTAAGCAAATTGTGCCTGCTAATGGATATTGATGAGCTCTGTGGAAACTCTGAAACAAAAGTACGTTCCATGGTTAACCCACTGGCTTTGAAGCTGATGTGATGGAGATGGAGCTTCACAGGGATTTCTCTCTTTTACGTTACAATCCAGTTAAACAGCTTACTGATGTATTAGTATCTATGAAGCACTCAGAAAACTAAACCTACTATATATTGCACCATGTAGTTTGGTTTCCAGTGGTTTAGGGGTTTTTTCAGTTACCAATTTCATAATTAAATAAATAATAATAAATTAGCATAATAAGTTAGCATGAACAAGACTAAGCAGCAAACTTAAAGCAAAATATCTTAGGATTTTGAAAAACATTATTAAAGTGTAACAGCAGGGAATGACACCAGTAGAAAATCTAGCCTAGGAGCAGTATATTAGACACAGAGACATATACATAAATTAGGAGCATGTAAAATGGCTATACTTTTACTTCAAAATAATGAGATTATCACAATTTTTATTTGCTCCTCTGTGGACCCTTGAGTGTCCCCTAGGCATAGCAGACCACACTCACTACTCAGACAGGAAATACCTTATTGCTGATACACAATTGAAGTATCATTCTGAAGAGAGAAGAATTTGTGCCTTATCTCTGGCAAGTTATCTGAAATAACTTTTTTCCAACTTTTCCAATGCCTGTTTCCTGACTCCTGCTCAAAATGAAATACAAAAAAACCCAAGACTACATGCAGAGCCCTCTGCATCCCAAATCTATCAGAGGAGTGAGAAAACATTAACAAACTTTTAATAACAAAGCTCCAGGGTTTTATTCTGTGAATCTCAGAATGTAAGAATGCCTCATTAGGGAGCTCAAAGTTAACCATTACAACGGGCAACTTGTACTTCTCATCCTTCTAATTAAAATTTCACACAAAAATACAACTGGTCCAGCTTCTGGCTTGCAGGATCCTCAGGAGCAGCACTGTTACATGCTCATGTGTACAAAGGCTAGCACTATAGGACTTTAAAAATTAAAACAGTCTTCAAGAACAGCAGAATGTTTCATTTAATTTTATGCCTTATTATTGCACCATAAGCTACAGTCTGGGCATATGGTCTGCTGCCTATTTTGTTCTTCAGTGTTTTCTGAACCTGTTGGTTTATTAACACTGGCTAATTATCATGTAGCCAGCTTCTCATTCATGAGACATACTGCAGTTACAGTTACACCTTTCTTGTCTACCTACTGAGGAATAAAACTTTGACCAGGTTCCCAAAAATGTGGCTGGAAAATCTGTCTGAAAGAGTCATCTGCATTTACATGAAGAGCAAGCTACCTGAGCAAAATGGCAGCAGCGAATTGTTGTTTCATTTGCATGGATCAATGTCCTCTCTTATTTTATTATGCTTGGAGAATCACACCAAGACTGCAGACACATGGAGCTAAGAATGTGACCTTGCCAAAAGACAAATTGGTTGAACTGTAGTCTCAATAAATATGTGCTTCTCCCTATGAAAAGACATGCTTTCTGGTTTTATGAGCTCACTTTCAGATCCATCTGAAAACAGGCCAAGTCATGTTTCTCTGTTTGTGTTACATGGTGATATGATTAGCAATTATATTCCAATTTAGGACAAGGGCTTTGGATGAAAATTAAGGGGGAAAAAAGTGCACTAGAAGTTCACAAGCTGTTTTGTAAAAGTATAAGGGCCACAAGTCTGCCGTGCCTGTAATTTTCCGGTGGACTTTGATACGACAATATTCTCCTATCTTGTTTCAACAGCAATACGCACAAACAGAGAATAGTGCAGTGGCAGGTGGGCTGCTTATATTTTCTGGATGCAATGATGAATGGAAACTATAAAGACTCTGAACAGAATGCTATGACAATAGTTTTAATGGCTTGTAATATCATTTGCTAGGGTCTGGTCATGTCGAGTAATTTACAAACCAGAGAAACTAGGACAATAAAAATAAAAAGCATAAATACAGAACACATTTTAATATGAGTCATAGCTCATATTCAAGATGTTTGAATATACATTTACACCTGGAAAAAGTAGTTAGTTCTGAGTGTACCATGAATTTCAAAACACTGAAAGGCTCAGTTTGAACTGCAGTTCTTGATAGCTAAGGAATTTCATTACAGACACAGCCCAGAAGGAACACAGAACTGGTCATTTGGGCTATAAAAGTTGAACATGCCCACATATGGTACAATCCACTAAAGTCTTCTGCATGCTATTGGCTACAGCAGATACTGTGCCTTAATTATGCAAATCCTGTGGGTCACCAAAAGCAAGAAAATTTTAACTTTTTTTGTAATGTAGAGCAAGTGGAGATTTCAGACAGAAAAAAGAAAGACTGTCTTTCTACATGACGCTTTGCATTGTTCAGAGAAAGGAATCCTCCCTATACGTGCACTGCTGTCAACAGGGACTCCATCCCCTCCAACATTCTCTGTGACACTACTGCCTCCAGTTATGCACAGCAAGTGCAAGCTAAACCAGAGGTGGATTATCTTATCCAGACCAAGCTAATCTGAAGTAGGAAATGCAGTATCTATCAGAGCAAAGAAAACACCATCCTATAAATAAATGGAGAGGCTTGCCAGCTGAACATTAGAAACAACAGTGTTAGCAACAGTTATGACAGTTGCAAAACTTTGCTACTCCATCACTACACACATACCTGTCTTTTGGTCACAGTGCCATCCACAGGATCTAGGTACTCAAAGCTGTCTGTTCTTTCCACACTGTAGATATTGTTACCCACAGCAAACTGCTGATGGCTGAACGACTTGTCAGTGATCAAAGCTTCCAGGTCTCTCATTATGAAATATGCTGTTCTGGGTTCCAGTGCTTCATAATCAAACCTTGCACATATATTAAAAAAAGTAGAACCAAGAAGTCAGTCCCCTAGAGCTGAGAAAACAGTTCTGCTTTCACAGAACTCAGTATACTCACAATTAGAAATTTACTGCTTACTTCAAAAATCAGAGGTGGAACACTGAAGTACTGATTGCAAACTAAAGCAGCACACGCATGCAATTTTCATGCAATCTGGCCATTATCTGTGTGCACCACCGTTCCACATTGGCCATCAGACTCTGAGTCAACAGAAATCATTTAGAAAATGCATGGTTTCTAAAGTAGCATAGAAAACATCATCAATACACAGATAGCTTTCCAAGATGAAGGACACAATCAGTGCAGTGCTCAACAGCCAAGTCAAACAGAGAAAACCGCTGTAATTTTTGAGGAACAGCTGTGTGCAAAAGACCTTTTGGTCACATGGATATGTGACCTCCTCTGGATTAAGTCTATTCTGAGAGAAAGAGAGAGGCAGAAGCTAAGATGTAAATGACAGTCAGAATTCATCCTTTTGAGACCTTAACAAAAATGAGCAAATGTTCGGATCTTTGGAGATGTACACCTGAATTAAAAGTAGGCATAGTTCCAGTTCTCACTAAAACACTGTCACACAGAAGCACATACGGAAACAAATGCAGGACTAAATTTTGCTGGGATTTTTTTTTTTTAAACGCCATGTAACAAGCTATGCCTACAGATGCCACAAGTAAGTAACTCAAATCTTTCTGCCATTCGATGTCAGAAAATTCAATTACTCATATACTAGAAGTGACATATACGTGCTCCTCCTTCACTAAGTAAATAACTTCTGCTGACACTTACTCATCAGGAAAAAACCTGCCTACAGAACAGTGGCAATCTGTGGCAGATTTTCATTCTGTGGACACAACAAATGCACAATCTAAATGCAGCTGAGCACAGCTAGACAAGCCCTGGTTGTAGCAGAATTGTCCTATAAGCTGCGTAAGTTCCTCTGATTTTTCCTCATTTTTCTCACCTGCAGTAGTAATGCCGGCCAAATTTTGCCCAGTGATCCCTGACAATCTCCTCCACACTCTGCTTTCGTGCTGCTAGGATTGAAAGCCAAACTAGCACAGCCCATAGTCCATCTTTCTCTCGAAGGTGATCAGACCCTAAAGAGACATACGTAAAGCACATTATTTGTTATCACTGCAAATCAGAAAACAAGGTAAAGAGGCTGGGCAAATGTTTCATTGAACTTTGTATGTCACATAAGAGTAATCCACAGTACTAACTTCAGCCACTCTAGTATCTTCCAGATGGACAATCAGAACTAATGTTTAAAATGTGATTTATTTATATATGACTAAGTCCATACTCCTACGGTTAAATAAAAAGATGTACAAGTATTTGAATAGAAATCGTGGTAGTAGGAAAACATTTTTAGTCATGATTCCCGCTCACTGACAAACAGGGTTTTTTCACACCTCTGGTGCTGTTTCCCAGAACCGGGCTAGATATGCAAATCCCTGGCCATGAACCAGAATGTTCTGAGTTATGTGAGTCAAGTTCAACAGCATCTCCTTATCTCTGCAGATGTTCATCTGACAAGCTGCAGAGAAAGAATTTTCCCATTCCATGAAAAATGAAGATTTCCAGAATGTTCATGAGCTCCTATCAAGCAAGACCCTGAAAAAATTGTTCTGGGGAAAAAAAAACCCCACAAAACACACCAGAGAATAGCACTTTTCCCCTTTCCTATATTTCTCAATACTTCTCAGTGGTAAAGATGTTTGGATGCTCAGATTTAAACCCCGTCCTAGGCTTATATTTATGAAGAGAGAAATTGATCCAACAATCCAGACTAAGAACAATTTTGGAATACCCCACAGGATTTAGCACATACTCTCAGATATGGGAGGCATAAGTTCAAGTCTATTATCTGAATTCAAAAGAGCACAAGTTTGATCTTGCACTTCCATGCCCAAAGCCAAAATGCCAACCTGGAGTACCAGGCTACTCTGCAATAGACGTGTAGCGTATCTTAACCAGAAATATTTCTATGAAGCTACGCTCTGCCTGTTAAAACTGGAATGTCTCAAATCAGCAAACAGTTTCAAGAAAATCAGTATTTTCTAACAAAAGACTGTTTCATGGGAAGGTTCTTGGTCGTCTCAGCAAGTGTCCTCTCCTTCTGGCTAATTTAGAACAAGCTTTTGTTGGCAATATGTATTTAACCCAGATTACCAAAAAATCACAAGAAAGCATGCATGAAAATTAACGCAAAGTAGGATCCAAGACATCTCACACTCAGTAGATACCAACGACAACTACGTAAGCTAAGAGACTCAAAAAACTTGAAGAGACATCAAATATGTGGCCATTGCTCTGGCGTAATAAATACTAGATTTGGTTGAAGTTTGTTAGCTGCAACCATATCATTTTCTGTCTAGTCACACATTATTGAAACCCTGAGTACAAAGCAAGTGCAGTACACTCACAAGTTTTGTTTCCTCCTTGACTTACCTACCAATCAGGCAGGCAACTAGTACCCTTAGAAAATACTTAGCAAAATCCTCCAATGAGGAATATAAAAAGTCTTAGGTTGAAAACCTCTTTTATGAAATATCCTTCTTCCTGAAACACAAAAATCCTGTGGCAGCAAGAGTGCTTTGCAGTGCTGTAGTTTTACGTAACAGCCTGCAAGGTGTACACAGTTGTCCGTCGAAACAGCTGTGTTTTGCTACTGGTGGAGGACATGGTTTCCATAATATAAATTGACGCACTGAGGCTGTCAATCCCGTGTCAACAGAAAAATAAAGACATATAAGGAAAACAGTGAGACATGCAGAGAGCCCCCATGATTCCTAGGGTTCCGTCTTGACATCCATCTTCCAGTCACTGCTGCTGCCTTGGACTTGCAGTCCCTCCTCTTAGGAGAGAGCAACGGTCACAGTAGAAGCTGCTACTCATACACATTTGCTAAGAGCCCATTGTGCTGGCCCTGCCACAGCTCTGCCTCCCACTTAGTCTTTTTGTCTTACGTTCAACCCTGGGCATGTAGACCTCCAACACCCTGAATCTAACATTCATCAAGTTAACTACCACAGAGTTAGCTAAATGCAAATTACTATTTCAGCACAGTATCAGAGTTGTAGAGGACTTACGAAAAGGAAAAAGACTTGCATGAAGATTATGTTTGTGTCTATGAAAACAAGGACACTGAATACTGTAGAGGGATTCAAGAGCTGAAACAGATGGTAACATTCCTTTGCTTTTGCAAAGTAGCTGTCATGATAGTAAGAATAATAGTAAGAACACTTCGTTTTTGCCACTTTTTATCTGCCTTGATCTGTAATCTGTGAGCTCTCTGCAACAAGGGCAGTCTCCTACTACAATGGCCAGAGCTGGAGGACAAGTGACAGGTCACTCTGCTCACTGCTCCAGAGTCCTGGGTGCTGTGAAAGCAAGAGTGTCAACTATTGAGAAGAAAAAAAGGCAGGTTTATTTGCGAGCTCTCATAGCTTTGTAAATAACTTCAGGTAAGAAAGGAAAACAAATGTCCGTCCAGAGGAAGTCAGCCTTTCGGACAACGGGGTCCTCACATTTCTACTCCATTTTTGCGGTAACACAGATCAGCTGAAGGATGCCTTCCACAGAAACAGCAGCAATATGGCCTACAGATAATAAAGCCAGCTTACTTGCAGGCAAAGGAGACGGCATGGTCCTGATCATTGTTGTTGTAGCCAAGAGTCTGTTCCCAGATAACGATGCAGGTTTCTGCCACTGCCACCAGTGAGAGACCTAGAATAGGTTGTCACTTCCCACCAGTGTCCATCGTTCTCCTGGTAGCAGCAGGAAAAGTCATCAGGTCACCACAGGGGCTGGGGGCTCCCGCAGGGTGGCAGGGCAGGGCCCAGTGGCCAGAGCCCATCCCACTGCCCCAGCCAGGAGCACCAGGGCAGCCCCAGCCCTGGGCACCGGGCACCTCCCTGGGGACGGGGTTGGGCTGAGGCCAGGCCAGGCTGCGGGACTGTGCGTAGGCCCGGCTGGGGGGGTCCATGGCTGGGCAGGGCAGGGCAGGGCTGTGAGAAGCTGGAGACCAGCCCTGCTGCAGCATCACCGGGGCAGGGGCTGACAGCCCCAGGGGCTGACATAGGGTCCTAGGCCATGGGCAGGGTGGGAATGCCCCAAGGGGCTGGGCAGGGCCCCAGCAGCAGCAAGCTCACCCCACCATGGCTGTTCCTCTCCTTCCACTGAAAAATTCAATTTCACATAAAAGGTCACCTCTTTTGCTGATACTCCCAGCAACTTAAATGGCTTATGTCTCAACAGATACCAGCAAGAAGAGAGACATGGTACTGAGCTAAACACCTCAGCAATTTGTTCCAGTGTCAACAATCATTTATTCTCCTGTTGTGTAACACTCTGTAGACTGCTGGCCAACAAGTCGTGCAGCGAAACGTACAGCATTCATTCAGCATAATGGTCTATGCATCATGACATCTGTGCAATGGTCTGAACTGAATACCACGGAAGAGATGAGTTTTGATTTAACAAAACCTTCGAGTATGTTTCATTGAACCAAAATGGCCTGTGAAACATGGACAGAATAATTTTGGAAAGCTCTCTGTTGTGCTCTGAGCCTTATTCTGGCATGGCTTAAGCTCATAAATCTCTATGAAGAGGGACGAGTGTATACACGTATCATTCTTCGGATTCATTTAGGAGCTTTAGCATGTGCTGTGTCCTTGTGTGTCTTTCAGGAGGACATACAGATTGTTGCTTCTCTGGAAAGAGAAAGCATTGGAAGAAAGTAATCCAGAGGCAAAAGTCTGGATGGAAAAGCTGGAAACAACCCAACTGTTCCAGGATCAAAAGCCACCGATTAAAAACGCTAGCCTGTTCTGAGTACAGGGACAATAATCCTGTGTGCCCAAGAAATGTCTCTGTTTGTTATTCTTAATAGGAGGAAAATTGACAACTGGGATTTCTCAGAACTTGTTTATTCCACTTCTTTTATTTCACCAGCATATACATCAAACGGGTTACTATATGCACATATGTTGGTCTATTTATTGCCCTTCTTTTAGAAAATGGAAACCTGTTACTGCAACTCTGTTTTTCACCTACTGTACCATCGTCTTTGTACCTGTCTTTGCTCTCTCTCTCTCTCTCACGTATTCTTGGTGCCCAGCTGACATGGTAGAAACTCTAGGGAGGGACCTCATTCTGCTGCCTCAGCTCAGCTAACACCATTCTTTGCCTTACAGATCCAGTATTTGCTGCTGTGGATCTGCAGAAGCAGAGCTGCCCTGTGCAAAGGGGACAAGTAAAGGGTGCCTCACAACTATGTATTCCTGAGACTGCAAGACTATAGTCCTCCTGGTTTGCTGAGGGCTCTCAGCAATCTCAGGATAATTATGAATAATACTTTTAATTGAAACATCCAAGGCATTGATGAATTCCAGACTCTGTTTAAGGAGCTGAAGCAGATAGACACAACAGCACAGAGGAGTCAACAGATATTTTTCTGATTGTGCCATTATATTTATTTTGCCACAGGTAAGGGAAATTCTAACAACTGCAACTACTTCGACCACTAATTTTTGAGTTAATTTGTCACATATTTCTCCATATAACAGCAGCAAGTTTTTCCTACTGCAACAGTCAATTGCTATGGGCAGACTCAGAACAAACAATCTGTGAAAAACTCTCAGAGCATGTTCCCATTCATAAAGAAGTAACCAGCTTAAACAGGCTTAAAGTGAAGTAAAGTCTTGAGAGGCAGTAGCCTGAGAAACAAAGTAACATCATTCAGTTTAAGTTATGATTTTTCTGATATTGGAAGGCTGTTGGGCATGCAGACTGTCTTTTACGTGTCTAACTTAATCTGTATCTGAGATTTTAAATTCTGATAGAGACAGTGAGCCCTGAGGATCTTATGCATCAAGAAACTGTAAGTGCTTTTCCCTGAATTAGTCATCTCTGTCTAGCACATTTCATCCTGTAAATGTGATTTTAAAACAAAAATCTGACTGAAGCAAGTATACAAACTCATGGCAAACCATTTTGTTTGGACGCACTTTGAGTCTTACAAATTTATCATCCAGCAATCTGAATTCTGACAATATTTTATGTAAATAGAGATTTAGGGGTATTCTGATGCATTCCTTTATTGAAGTTAATGAGATTATTTTAGATTTGTCTTCCTGTAACAGATATCACCAAACAGCTCTTTTAAGGCTTTCATTCATTTCAACAGCAGCATATTTTTATATTCTCCACTAGTTCTCCTTCTACATAATCTTTCAGGAGAAGGCAGCTGATGTTAATAGCATCTGGAAATTTGGAGATGAAGCATGCAAATTTATGAAAGATGTAGCAATTACTGAAGTAGTTTAAACTGCAGAAAGATAAATCAGCCACACAGCTCTCCTAATCCTGATTAATAGTTTGCTGATGAAATTTAGAAACTAATTGCTGCTGCTGACGCCCTTCTCTGAACTGTGTCCTGGGCATTAGTCATAGAACCAGAAAGCTACTAACCTCATCTGACAAGCTCCCCACACTGCTACAAAAATGGAAGAAGTTTTTAAAGCATTGGTTGAGCTCCAAGATCAGCTGCCAGAAAACAAGTCTGGGAAACACAGCCCTATGGGATGTTTTCAAAATCTTTTGTCCTTTTATAGCAGAAAATTTGCTTTTATTTACTTGCAAGAGCAAAATCCCTTATGTTATAAAAGCAGGGCTCTGTATTATTTGGAAATTCCAGCTGGGCTGGATTACCTGGGTATACAAGCAATCAGTCTCCAGTGCTGTTCAGTTAGTTTGACAACACAATGTGGATCTGTAAAACCCCTTTCTCTTGGAGAGAACAGCAAGTTTCCCACTCTGATCAGCTATATAGTACATTTCTTTAAATATTTCATGCTGAAAGTTAAAGAAGTGCCAACTTTCAGTTCCCTAAAGATATGATTGAGGGGAAAGCTGTAAAATTGATTCAAATGCCCAATACTGGCAGAAACTTGTGAGGGTCACACAGCTTAGGACATCACTAAAAGATTCGCAATAAGGTAAATATTTATTGCTAAAAACAGCTCGCATCGCTGAAGTCTTGCGTCATCTACAGACCAGTCTGTATTTTACAAATAAACTCCCTGGCATATAAGATATTTTCAGACAGCTGCGTTGTATTGAAAGTTGGTAAGGAAACTGAGGCAGGGAGAAAAACTTTAGGCATCACAGTCATTGCATAACTGCCCTGTCGGCACTGTCACGGTTCATTTATACAGCAACTACACATGCACTGAGGAATTCAAACCCAGTGCTCAAGTTGTCTGGATGCCCATATGCCCTGGTTTCAGCTGGGATAGAGTTAATTTTCTTCATAGAAGCTAGTATGAAGCTATGTTTTGGATCTGGGATGAAAAAAAGTTGATAACATACTGATGTGTTTAGTTGTTGCTAAACTGAAACCAGGATACAATGGGATTGAATCTTGAGGGTTCAGATTAGCCTTTACATGGGTTTGGCTTCAATGGGAGGTCAGGAGGCTTTGAGCACTGAAGTGCTGCAGGTACAACAAAGCTCATCTGACCAGAATGTGCCAGGGTGTACAGATTAAATAATGCCGTAGAGCAGCTCTCCACGCTGGACAGTAATACGTTGTTCAAGCACCCTTAGAATTCACAAGAGACAGAATTTATCAGGAATCTGAAGAACTAATGACAGGATAGGAGAACCAGATTAAGACAGGAACACAGAGAGTGCTAGGAATGCAGAAACTGGTCTGAGGTCAGAAGACAGGAGCTGCAAAATTGGAAGACAGGCTACAGTACAAAATGCAATTGTTTTAGGGCCCTGCAGAAGGATACAAGCAAAGGAAAAAAGTCAAGTGTAAAGACAGAGGAAAGTTAGAGGAATCCTCTTGCCTACCTAGAAGAACAGACAAACTCCATAGGCCCTTGCATGACCTCTGTGAGACACCTGTCCCTCTTTCCCAACTTCAACCACCATCTGACACTCAGGGTAATAAAGTTAGGCCAACACAAATCACAATGCCCTCAGTGTTTTAGTAGATCAAGCGCTGAAACCACTTCTCTTGATTCCCATATAACTGATCTGCAGGGTTGAAGTCCACCAATGCTTGGGACAGCCTGCTTAGCAAGACCTGAAGATGCCTTTCTAATGTGTCAAGGAAATTGGATGTTTGGCTTTTTTTAGAACTGCACCATAAAATCTTAATCACAAATCTCCTCAAAGGAGACAAGGCTTCTACTAAGCAACTAGAGATGCTTCCCTTCTCCCTGAGACCGAAAGCATCTGCAAGAGTTCTACTCAAGATCACAAGATTAAGATAGTCTAGGAGCCTTACATACGAAGCAGAAACAGGCCTGAGAGAGTGGTTTCTCACAGCATATGGCACACTGAGGCCACCCCTGCTTGCTTTACATACCTCTACAGATAAAACTGCATGCAGCAGGAGATGCTGCACTCTGTGGGCTAAGGCACCCAGATGTACTTCAGCCTATGGGAACTCACCATCAAACTCCTACAGGCTCCTTCCAGTCAAAATCCACACTTCTCTTTCTTCAGCATGATGATGAAGGCAGGAGTTTTTTCCAAGTAATATGGGTGCTAATGAGGTCATACTGATGTCTCAAGACCCGCCCAAGTTTCATGGAAGTATCTCATTTTGGATGAGCAAGAGAAACTTCAATATTTAGAGGTAAAAGGTACAGAACTGGCCTAGTGACAAAGCATCAAAAAGCAGTTGAAAACTCCTCAGTCCAGACCTCTCATGGGCAAATGGAGACACAGTCTAACACCACACCACAATAAATGGCAATACATTCTGAAAGGTACAAGACATTCCTGCCCCTTTCTCCAAGTTAGAACTCAATGACCTTGCAGAACACACTTGGAAAATATCTATTCAAAAGATACATTCAAAGCAATACAAATCTGTGCCAGTGACAGCAATAAAGCCAAGGCATCTAAGTTGTTAATCATGGGACACCGGTTCCCATTCACAACAGAAAGAAAATAAACAATCATTATAAATTTAAATTCTCTTACTTTTTACAGATAGAGACTCAAAACCACATTTTTAGTTCTTTCGTAACAGTCCATACAGATACTTACAGACAGTTAATGACAGGCTAACACATGAAGTGGCATGTCTATTGCTTAAAGGTATCCTCATTTTTTAAAAAACAGCATTCTGCTCTGATTGACCTTAACCTACAAACTTAATACTAGACTTAACTCAATCAAAGCAAAATGAAATTTGTAACCAAGTTTTCCCACATGATGAATTATTTTCTATGAAAAGCTGTAGCCAATGAATCGCATAAAATAAAGAATATTGGCACGATAGAACTCACATCAAAATACAGAATAAATTATTAGCGAGGCAAAGTTAAATTATTATGAAGCGTGCTCATTCAAAAGCACTTGTAACATAACCCTACTAATGAATAAAAAGAAGAAAGAATTTCTGTGCCAGAATCCAGGAAAGAAAAAAAGAAACACTGAAATCTATTTAGTTTTTCTTATAAATCAAAACCATGTTTGTGCAGATTTACAGACTACATATTTGAATTGTTTGCTACTGAATTCATGAGGGCTCAAATTTGTCTTTCATTCTGCATTCTACTGTTTGACTGGTTCTTGGGACAGATAAGGGAGAAATACTTAGGGAAAACACAGATGCTGACATGTAACTGAATTTCTTCTGTTGATGATTTTATCTTTGGTAATTGTGATGTTCCAAAAAGGGACGCCTGCAACATGTTTGATTAGACATACCATTAGCCATACCAATTCTCATACTTTGTACACTGAATCACATTAGGAAAAACCATGTGGTTGCAATACAGGCAAAATCCCTCCAAAGGCTGCTGCTGTTTCAGCCTCTGAAAAGACTATTACAGTGGAACCAGTGAGACCTTTCTGCATTATGTTCCAGTTAGAAAAGAGTGACAGGCACCTGCAAAAGCTGTCTGAGCAGTGGTAAGATTGCCTACGGCTTCTGAATGCACATCTTCCACATTGTTCATACCTCAAGGTATTGGACACCAGAGTTGCAAGAAGGCCTCAAGATGTGAACAACTGGCAGTTCACTGTTACAGCACAAAACAGAGTTAATTTGCTGATTCTTTTGGCTTCGACTTGAAGCACCCAGGAAAACTAAAAGTTGTCAATAAAAGTCTGTGGAGATTTTTTATTATGTATTACTTACCAGTGCCAAAGCTTTCCTCTCCACAAAGTGAGCAACGTCCAGAGTCCATGAGGTTGGAAAAATATCTCCATCCTGTTGGCGTCTCATACACAGGAACCTTCATTACTTTTGCCACTCTGGAAAAGACACAATAAAGTATCACACGATTAAGACAGTGCTATTTTTACATATGGTCTGAGATCAGTTGAGGAATATTGTAGGTCTTGCTACATCTCCTGACAGCTTTTACTTTTTACATAAGTAAAAAAAAAAAACAGAACAGATCAACAGCACCATTCAAAACCAATCCTTGCCTCAGAACCTGACTTCAGCCAAAACCCAGGTAATGTTTACACACTAAGTATAGTATTTTGGAAAATGTAGGACATCCGCTCAACAGGCTTTACCAGTATCTTTCTGTTGTTACTGAGCAAGAAACGGTTATATCTAGAGATACAGAGTTTTGTTATACTAATATTTTAATGAAACTTAAAGCATCATGTTGAAGCACCTTCCTTTACAAAACATGGGTGGCTAACACCAATGTGCTTGAAAGACATTTTACTTCTGTTCATGTATTCAAAGCCAAGACAATACAGGAAAGTTTCCATGATGCAGTATCTCCTCTAAAAACGCTTTCCCAACCTCAGCCTGAGTCTGAACTTACTTTCCCTGTCTCCTCTGACATACCTATATGAAATACCCCCACTAGCCGTCTGACCTGCCAGTATTTTAAAGAAGCAAAATAAACCACCATATAAGCTGGATGTGCTCTCCTTCCACAGGTTGTTAACCAGTAATTATTACTGTTATAAACTATAATGAAAAAATCCTTTCTTGGACTAAAAACCAAGAAAGAATAAAAACTCAAATCCTCTAAGGAACCTACTACCAAGCTGGGATTTATGCAGAATGAGTATTACCATTCTTCTTGTTTCTAATTATATTTGCTCGTTTTCACTGTGTGCCTAGGATTTTCAGAGCCAACTGGTTTTTAATATGAAAAATAAGATCTGAGATATAGTCAAGGAATCTGACCACTAAAAAGGACCTTATGATCTCCCTAGGATTGCTGCAGCCATCACACCTAACAAACATTTCCTGAATTCCACCCCCACAGAAGAATATTTGACGTGAGACAATTTACATCATTTTAACTGCAGTCAAGACCTCAAGGCAAAGCCCGTCAATCAAAGCAGGATTCAACGCATTTGACACAATCCGCCTAGAAGTTACATGTCAAGGTGAAAGCAGTCACCTCTCTGATCAACAGAGACATACCTGTTTTCAGACAGTCCATCACTCTGTCTTAAAGTAGGCGTGTAAGTTAGATGGGATGAACTCTCAAATATGCAAATACTGACCCTTTCAAAACCTGGTACATAAATGTACCGAAATGACAGTTCAGTCCTTCAGTATTACAGCCCCTCTCTGAAATCTTTAAATTGTTAATCAGCATTGGTATTAAGTCTCAAAATCCACCTTTTAAAATGAAATAAATATCCATTGCTATCTAAGTTTCCTCCTATTCAGCCTGGTGTTCTTTTTGTACTTAAATATTACATCTAAAAAGAGTGTTTTTTAAATGAGAGAGAGCAAGAATTGCTGATACTTATTTGAAAAGAACGAAAGAGGTACCTGGAGAAAAAAATATTATCAAAATGTTTAATCCTAAACTCAGTTTCCATGACTCTATCCTAGAAGTAGTGGCAAATGTATTTCTCCTTATGTTAATACAGCACTAGCTACATTTTTGGCCCTCAGAAATGCTGCTGTATAAGGGAGGTTATACAGTGCAGAGCTGAACAGGTTTCTGGCTGGCTCTGCAAAAAATCAAGAGCATAAAGGGATTTAAACTTTGTGTGACAGCAACCGCAGGTTTGGAACAGGACGGTACTGCCAAAAACTAGAAATCAATCAACCAGAAAACAATGGCTACCATGCTAGAAGAGCAAAACCAATTCTCTTGGGGTAGCCTAACAATACAGCAGGAATATTTCTACTTGCAGAAATGTTCCCATATCCTAGTACTAGTTTTGGAGAAGGAAATCCTTTCCCTTTCACTTTTCTGTATTCCTCTAGTCTGGGGACAAACAGACTTGGATGGACCTATCTTGACCACCACCGACGGCCTCCAGGGGCTGTAACAGTTTTCAAAGATTTCTATGCACTAGGCTAGCACTGCAAATACAGATGTTGATTGTGTTGGCGTTAAGCTTAAACTAAGCCTTTCAAACAAACAAACATAATATACGTATAAACATATACATACAAAGTTTGTAACGAAATATGACAGATTGTTCCTCACAATATTTTTGTTCTTGACTCTTCAGACTTTAACAGAGTAAATAAGTAGAAGCATACTGAAAATTAAGCACACTTTTTTTTAAGTGCCATTTTACTGAACAGAAGAATCATCACTAGAAGTTTCAATAAATGCAGAATATGCCGTTATGCAACCTATAGACATTTAAGGTGAATGATCACCCAAGAAACATGAGAGGTGTTCCCACAGGAAGATGCAAAAAATTCCCAGAGGTGCAGACTTGGAGGAATAATGTGCTGCCTCAGATCAAACAGATAACAATGCAAACTACAGGAAAATACCCTCAGAGGAAGAAAACTAATATTCTGTAACTGGAAAATTTCTAGATCTTCAAAGCTAGGGAAAACAGAGATTAAATGTGAGATGCTCCTACATCTATCCACACATTTCTACAAGAAATAGGACTGCTATGACTTCAGTGCAAAGAAAGTAAAAAAAGAAGAAATATTTTCATTAACCAAAACTTTTTTTTCACTTTACATTCACCAATCTGCTTTCCTGTAGACAAAATGACAATATCAGAGCTTTCAGTCACTGCTACACTAAGTAGCCAATTTTTTAATTTTTTTTTTTTAAGTGCCAGCTGAGACAAAAGGGTAGCAGCCCTTGTGGACCAAAATTTGGAAATTAGCCTCTATGTACCACTGAAGATTTCCAGCACTACCCAATGCAGCATATGATTTCATGACAAGTCTGAAAGATACTAAGGGAATATTTTATTCTGCTAGGCAAATAAATGCTTAGGAAGAGTGTTTCTGGAACTTGTCATTCTGCAAGAACAATTGCTGGTGAGTTATGGTAAAGATTTTTGATTTATCTATAACAAATCACAGATCCATTAATTACAAACTCTCATGTTTTTAGCAATTAAATTTTTTAAGTTTCTCTTCTTTCTGTACATTTACACTGGAGTCCCTAAATTTGTAGAGTCAGAAATGGAAAGTCAAGTGGTTACCATATTTTTGTCTATATGAGATCTCTTGGTCAGACAGGATACTACTCTCAGAAAGTGAGTTTTGGAACAGGTACTGCGAAGAGTTTATATCTTGTAGTGGTCTCACTCATCAGAATAAATTTTACATGTCCTTATATATAGGTATAATGCATCATCAGTTAGATACTGATACAGTAGTGCTCCTGTAAGGGCAATACCTCAGTCTCTGAATTCTCTGGGTGAAGGTGTTAGCTGCCAAAAGGCCTGACATGATGGATGGAACATACTTCCAGAGCAATTCAAACTAAGAACTGGAAAAAAAAAAAAGCCATATGAATAGGTTCATGGTACTAGTCTATTTGAAGTAAAGGTATTCTATTTATGTCTAACCACACAGTTGATATACCTCTGTTTATATATTCCATGAGTATGAACTATATAGAAGGAACACAACAAACCGTGGACATTCTGGTTCTTGTCACATCAGACATTTAATGGGATTGACTTCAAACAGTATTCTTGCTTGCCTTCCTTCAGTGTAAGTGCTCACTACATCAATGAGATTACACAATAAAGTTTCTTCTGCCTGTGTATAGCACTAATTAGCTCTTGCTAGACTGGGGAATGGGATATTTACACTTGGACCTGAACTGAAGGGCAATCACCTCAGTTATTCTGCCCATATCAGAGCTACGGGTATTTATGTCCTCAGTACACCAAAATACTGCTTAAGGAGGGGAAAAAAAAAATCAAAGAAGAGTGGACTGTACTTTTTGCAATTACATACATTATTTAAAACTATATTTTGTGAATTTAAAAAAGAGCAGGAGCAGCTGTTTTTAAATGGGGAGATAACAAAGTGAGTTAAAATAAGAATATAAATTATTGCAAGGTTATATAGCTAAATTTACCCTCCTACTGCACAATTTCAGTCACATTTTTACTTTGAAGAGCTAGTCCCACACTACCTATACTGACCACCCACTTTATATTAAAACATAGGGAGAACACATACAACACAACGATGAGAAGCATCTGAATTATCTCATGACTAGAAAACAGAATGATTGGAGAGTTTAGTACCAACACAGAACTGTTAAGCCAATTCTTGAACTCCACAATAAGTCTCACCAAAGCATAAGCTGGCCAGTTCATAATAAAAGTAATAATGGACATAATAGTAATCTTCATAATGAAGATCAGAATTTTTGAAAATTTTCTGTCAGAAGAAAAAAAATTCATAGCTAATTCTAAAATTGCTCCTGAAAGCTTTACCAGACTAATGTGGAAAATTTATCTGTTCTGCACCAGGCTACTGGTCTATATTTGTACAGTTGCATGTATATCCCAGACCTTCTTCCTTATACTTCATCGCCACATGCATGTCACCTAACTAAGAAAGCAGAGGGTACAGGGCTCTTGATAGCCCAAATGATTTTCCTTGGAATTACAGTAAAAATATTATTCTGCTTAAACTGTGTAAAAAGATAACTTTCCATTGGAAAAAAAGTTCTTTTTTTTTTTTTTTAAATGGGTTGAAGGAGTATCTTTATGATGCCTTTCTTTTAGTTTTCTACCCAGTGGAGACAAGACTGTTTTTCACAAATGGGTTAATAAAGCAAAGTGGTTCTTGAGGATATCTCCTACTCTGTGTGGTTTTGCACCGACAAAACCACAACTGACTTGAGCAGAATTACCCTGACTTACGTTAACAAAAGCCAGAGGGAAGTTTGTTCCGACCTATTCTCTACAATGCCACAACAAGTCCTGATGAATACACATCATTCAGACACAACAAACGGCCTGCGGCAAGCCGACTTTCTTGAGCCCAGTGAAACTTTCATAACTTCTGAGAATAGATCAGTCAATCAAACAAAATTATCCTGCCAGAGTTGTGGCGCCTGTTCACCACGTAGATAAAGGTCACAACAGTGGGGGAAGGGCTTTCTTTGGCAGGTCTGATGAACTGTTGTAAACGACTGGCTAGAGCTTTGCATTGTAGGTGAAATGCTGGCTAGGGTAAACTACAGCATCACATTCATCATAGAGTCTTAACTTGGAGGAAGAAAGAGATATTAATGAAAGAATCACTGCAGAAGCGGCTGTTGCATGCCCTTGTCTCTCATCTTCCACCACCTGTAGGTATCAGATGCACGTGTGAAGGATGCTCACAGACATTTGGGTGAGCAGGCTTCAAAACATAGACTGGTGTTTCATGGACACCTTTTTTCCCAGTCCTACTCCTCTCTGTGGAGCCAGCACTGAGGTAGACTCTTTATAATTTAGAGAGCAACCAGCCTGATTCTGCAGAAGACTAAGCACTCTCAGGCCCTAACAAACATGAATTGAAGGAATTTGTGGGACAGATGTGGGCCACTGAAGGATTGTGTGTAGTAGCAGCACTTCACAAGAGATCAAACCTCTGTAATGGTTTCTTTCAGAGTTACTGGCTGTAGAAGAAAAAGGTTTCACACTGGGTCTTCTAAATCTCTACATAGCCACTGAAGTAGACTGTGCTATCTAATCTCCAGCTGACAAAAGCCTCCTTTGATTTAAGTCCTGAAGCATATTTTAGTTTAAAGACAGGACTATGGTTTGACTGAAACTAAGAAAACCAGTTTTTATTGCTACTTCTCTAGTCCTTCTTCACACAAAAAATGAAAAGTACCTCAAGTAAGAATCTGTATCTGATTTATCAAGAAAACCATTTCTCTAGCTGAAAGTAACGGTCTTCACACAGTCTAACCTTGGCATACAAATGTGTTTTATTTGATATTTTACTGCCTGAGATGCTTCAGAAATTTTCTAACACTCTGGACACTTCTGAGATCAGAACAACTGACATATGTTTGCCTGTATCAATTTTTCCATCCCTTTGTTAAGAGATCCTGCTTTTGCTATTCTCTAACCACAGAGTATGGTCTTTGCTTTGATGGACTTACTTAAGTGTACTTGCAACCACACCAGAAATTTCATGGATTCATTCTTTTGGAGTACTAAGATGACATTCAGGATTGAAATCCTATCATGCTGTCACAGTTTCTTTTCATCCAATCATTTGCGTTAGTTAGCTCATTTCCTCTCCAAAATTCAAATTTCTTTTGCAAAGAATTTTTTTAAAACTTTATTGAAAATTTAGACACAATATTCACTGTCTTTTTAGTCACCGAGTCCCTATCCCATTCTCACTGCATGATGTTTCCACTTTTCTTTCTGTGCTCTCTTGTTGAACCTGAAGAGCTCTTTACTACTTAATATCTCAACTTTGGAAGTCTAATTCAGCTCACCTTTGGTCAGTTCCCTCTTCATTCTTATTATTACTCAGGATGCAGGAGCCATGACCTAAATGGTTTTAGCTTTTTTCTTCAGTTTCATCTGTAAGTCTCTCCTTCTTTTTAACTATGCAACTCCAACAGCCTGTGAGAAATTCACAGCAGTAGCAATGACAGCACCAGCACTGGCATCAACTATAATGTGAAATGGATGGTCTCCTTCTGGATGTTTTCACTCTGTCTGCACTGCCTTCCCTTAAAAGGCTTCAACTGCATATTGTGCAAGGAGCAGAACTAAAACAACAGTCCACCCCCCTTATATGGTCAAGTATTACAGTGTTACTCCTTCCCAGTCTTTAATTTATTAAGCAAAAGCAGTGGAATGCTAAGCCCTCGCACACAACATGGACAACCGGGACATATCACTGAGACAAGATGTAAACTGTCATGGCTGGCAGAAAGGCCGTCAGGAGCACAAGGCAGAAAAAAAAAAAAGTAGACAAGTTCCTTTTCTTTCTGCTTTCTAGTATGCTACAACTCACAAAGAAAGATCATAGTAACAGAAATCAATAAACAAAAAGCATCTGAAGACACTTCAGCTACAAAGGATCTAAAAACATTTGGCTTATTTAGTTTTGCTTCCTTCCCACCCCTGCAAAGTTTTAACTCTAAAATGCTTCTGCAGGTGGACTAAAGGCACACTGAATCAAGGTCTGGTGTTCATAGTTTCTGTCTTGAAAACTGGTAACTTCAGGTGGATTTTTTTGGCTGACAACAGCTATGGATTTCTAGTAACTGCAGAAATCACCTCCTTGTTAAATTCCATTCAGGACAATTTGAACTCCCTTTCTACCACTGGAGCCTCCTGGCACTCATGCAACATAACCATGGTACCAACTAACTCTTCTGATATTCTCTCCTGCCTCTCAGTCTCACGTTGGCCTTTCCCCCGTGTCTGGAATCTTTCAACAGCAAAAACTAAAAATTATCCCGGCAGAAAGGCAAAGTCCTATGAACACAACCTGCCTTGCTCACGCCTAGTAACACACAGCAACCATACACACCAGAAACTTATTTGAGCTACGCAGAACAAAAACATTCACGTTCAGGAACAATCACCACTATACTCCAAGGGCATGAATGGTTGTGTGGAAGGTCAGCCATTTGGCTTTAAATTCCTAAAACAAACAGATTTAAAACTCAGTATCTCCCTTCAAGTTCACTGGGCTTTTTCCGCCTCCTGTAGGAGCAGAAATGAAAAGGCTTGCACCGTCACATGGATAGTGAAAACACTCAGCAGTGAACTCGGGCTCCCAAACACACACAGACGGTGAGGCCCCGTCGTTATTTACGCTCCTTGTCACAGAATCACAGAATCACAAGGTTGGAAAGGACCTTCAAGATCATCAAGTCCAACCATCAATCCAGCACCACCATGTTCCCTAAACCATGTCCTTAAGCGCCACATCCACACGTTTTTTGAACACTTCCAGAGATGGTGACTCCACCACTTCCCTGGGCAGCCTGTTCCAGTGCCTGACCACTCTCTCAGTGAAGAAATTTTTCCTAATACCCAATCTAAACCTCCCCTGGCGCAACTTGAGGCCATTTCCTCTTGTCCTATCACTAGTTACTTGGGAGAAGAGGCCAACACCCTCATCGCCACAACCCCCTTTCAGGTAGTTGTAGAGAGCGATAAGGTCTCCCCTCAGCCTCCTCTTCTCCAGACTAAACAACCCCAGTTCCCTCAGCTGCTCCTCATAAGACTTGTGCTCCAGACCCCTCACCAGCTTCGTTGCCCTTCTCTGGACACGCTCCAGCACCTCAACATCCTTCTTGTAGGGAGGGGCCCAAAACTGTTGGAGTGTAGTCCATGTAGGCCGTGGTGTGAACACACCACTCACTGTTTCACACCACCCAGTTCTCCCACACACAGACTCTGGAATATCTCAGTCAAATGTCACAAGCATCCGGTGCGACTCACCAAGACGACAGCACTTTTCGAAGTACTTCACTAAAATAATGGTAAACCCACTTGTGTCCCAAACCCAACAGGCAACTTCCTGATTCAACCCCAGGGAATAAAAGTAAATTCACATGGCTGATTTCACAGGCAGCTACAGAGCCAGGGGAGCGCTGCAGAAGTGAAATGCCGACGCATTTAAGTAAGTCAGTGGTAAGTAAGTAGGGCAACAGCTGCAGCACAGCTCTGCCTCACGTCTCGGAGAAAGGGCTGCAGAACGCCTCCGCTGCTCCCCTGCTCCTCGGGGAGTGAGCGGTCGAAGTAAAAATAGCCAGCACGGCTCCTCGCTGTGTCTGCCTTTGCCTTCAAAACTAATGTGATAATCCTGTCCACAATGGGCAGGAGGTGTAAGGACACTTTTTAAGGACACTGTACTTCAGCTAGTCTCCCTAATTTGATGTGGAGTGAACTGCCGCTGATGCAGGATTCAGTGGTGAATGAGGACTGCAAATGCAGCTTTAACACATACACAAAGCAGACGGCAGGCAAAGCTGGAATTCTTCACCCCATACTTGGAGGTGCTGCAAGTAGGTTATTGTCATAGTGATCAAGATACGAAATTACTGCCAATGTTAAAACTATCAATAGCATGCAAGTTACATATGTATTATCACAGTGAGATTGTTACCACATCCAATTTGTGGGCACTATAAGGCATTAAAGAATCTTTTTCTGAGAAGTTAAATCAGTTTTAAGAAGTTGCACTGGAGGAGACCTCATACAAGGGCTTAGGTTTTAAGGCCCTAAGTACAGCTTTGGCTTATAAATTCCTCTCTGAAGTCTGGATGGTTACACAGAGTTCTAGCAATGAGGTTCCATGGGAGAAAAAAAGTTCTCTGAAGAGCTAAGTGCTTAATTCAATTTAACTGAAGTTTGTGCATATGGAAACTAAGAACTTTCCTTCTTTTCAAGGAAATACAGCATTCAAGAAATCCCACCATGAAAAACTGGACTTTATCAGAAGCTGTTCGTTCGTTCAGGAAACTGTCCAATGAGCCCAGGACATCTGTTTCTGCTCAGCCAGACTATCACAGCATGGACACTGCTGTCAGCATGAAAGCACTGTAGGTCAGACTACAAAAACCACAATTCTTTGCAGTCTCCAGAAGAAAAACCTAAATCCCCTCTGCCAGCTTTTAAAAAAAACTCAGCTCTTTGACAGATTTCAGCATGGAGCAGATGTTCAGAAAAGAATCAGAAATGGACACAGATGCTAGACTTTCACACAATAATAATAAAATTAAATTGAATAAATACTCAGTGGTGTTTGCTGTGAGTAGAGCTACTAAGAAGCACTTTCTTGAAATTGCTTTTAACATTGCAATTCACCTGCAATAAATACATTAGTAGGATAAGAGAAAAAAAAATCTTCCTGTCTTTTTTTAAGGAAAATTTGATTTAATCATAATGAGAAACTTTTAATTCCAGAAGAAGTATTTTTGCTCTTATTACAGGCAGTGGAACCAGGTCTTACGTGAATTCACATCTAACTGCTATAAATGATTCTCAGTTATTTTTTACTGGGAATTAGTTGAGTGTAAAATTCTGTTTCCAAGCTATTAATAAGTTTACCCTTTTGAACTCCTCACATGGCCAACACTTCTCTTTCTCTCCCATTGAATGATATGAATCAGAATGAATCCACTGTGTTTAAAACTAACCCAGACTGTCAACTTGAATTCATGTATCTGGACTGAGTTTGCTAAGAGCAAGAGTTTATTCTAAGTACAGTATTTATACTAGTGTCTTTTTCTGCTGTGTGTAAGGGAAAATACAGACATGACAGGATGAGAAGAAACAAGACCAGGAACAAGTCTGCAGCATTTCTTAGCAGCTCCACAAAATTCATAGCCCAAATTTTTGTGGGAGGAGGGGACTAGAGGGATTTAAGTCCTGCTGGACACTCACCAACCTCAGGCAGCTCTGAAGGTGCAAATGATGGCAAAACATATGCCATATAGTGCAACTGAGTGTGGTTCAGGGATATATAACCTCATGGCACAGGAGTTATCTGTTAAGCAGGAAGCAGTCTGGTCCCATCAGTGTGGCACAGTTGGTTAGTCTCCTTCAAAGGCCAGGTTTGGTGTTTTGCTAGCACAAATACACAGACAGGAACTCTAGGTAGTATCTCTGCACTCCTCTGTATTGTATCATGTAGACATACGGGCTTATCCAGCCTCCCATGAAAAGCACTGCACTGTGTGAAGCAGGCATGAATCAGGCTTTGCTGAATTACTGCACTGTATTTTCTTCAGCTGGAGCAGTGTTCAGAATGTTCACAAGCTTTACATGATTTCAAACTACAGAAATGTGTATATGCAACCAGTCTTCTGAGTTGTGTTCCTCCTACCCCTTCCACTTCCATGTCTTCTTATTTCTTTTCAGCCCTGCTCCAGCATGCCACCCACGCTGAGATTTATTTATTTCACCACGCTGAGCAACCTAGGAGGTTCATGCTAAGGGATGCTGACTCAGTCACAGCACAACTTCAATTTCTCCTTTACAGGACAACAACTGTTTTATGCAAGGGCTCGGTGCCACAAAGTAATGAGGACAGGACATAAGAAAATGGGGGAAAAGATAAAACATTGAAGTCATGGAAAAACTAGTATTTTTTGTAGAATTTCTTTTTTCTATATTCTACTTTTTTTTTTTTAATAAACTTTTACAAAAGGCTTTCATATTTCCATTCAAATCTCTGGGGATTCTCATGAGTCCAAAAGTTAAGTGTGCTTATGTATTTTGCTGAACTGGTGCCAAGAGGCAAAAGTGAACTATTTTGCTTTATTGAGTATTAAGCACCCATTATAAAGCAAGACTAGTTATGTGTACTCTAAGACCCGTTTCCAAGAAATCTGCTAATAAATCCAGTACCTTGCAGACAGAAATACTGCTCCTTATGAAAAGAAAAAAAATTGATGCCAAGGTAGACAGGTCTGTGTAAATAAAGATAAGTTGGAAGGTTTATTGTTTTAAAGGGCAGGAAGAAGTAATTTCAAAGTGCAAAAATGGATGTGTTCATCCTCTCGCTTCTGATTTCTCCTCATTGTGCACATCTATATAAAAAAACAGGATACTGCAGACACATCCTATAAAGAAGCCCAACAATTCTTTAGTGTAACTAAAGCTAGCGGAGATGTTTGTCCATGCTGAGACCATAAATTGCATGTGTTTCTCCTGCCTAGCCCCTGAAGACCCCTCCTTTTTCTTTAACCAAAGTACCAACAGGAAAATGCTGTCCATTATATGACTTCATTTAACTTTGTACTCAAGGCCCATCAAACACATTAGCTTGACCAGCTATCAGTCATCACTACGAAACAAATTGTAGCTGAGACAAACTCCAAACCTCGTGGGAGGAAGGCCAGTTTATCAGATCCACGTGGGGGAAGAAAACCTTCTAGAATAAACAATTAGTGAATGTTAAGTAGTTATTTTTCTTCTTTGAGCTTCTGACCATATGGACTCCACTCTCTTATGGTGACTTTCCAGCAGTCTCCCAAGTTACAGGGTGATGTTTAAAAGATCCTAAAGATAGCTGGTTAAGTAAGAAGCATGCAAAACAGCTCTCCTTAAATTGGGGCATAAGCAACAGGCACAAGAGGAACTCAGCAGATTCCTTGCTCATTTTATCTCAGGTATGGGACTACTCCTAGGGATGCTAAAGCATTGCCAAGACTCTCACCCATTCATTAGTAAAACATTTAATGTGCTGAATGTTTAATTCATTTGAAGAATTTCCAAAAAGATATTACCAGGCTTTACACAACTCTTTCCAGTGAACAAAGAATTGAGTTATCTGGTACAAATAACAAAGTGCTCTGAAAACATACAACATGTGGAGCTTGATTAATCCTGCATTTGATGGTGGCTGTAAGGATAGAAAAGGAAGGGTCTGATGGGTTAGTTTAAGCTGCAGTTGAATATTATCACAGTAAACTCAGCAGGACATTCTACCAATACTTCGTTTCAGTGAGTCACCAGAACCTAAATTCACTCTCTAATTATGCTGGGTGAGTGACAACCACCACAAAGAATTTTTGCCAAGGAGCAAAGTCAGATTTAAACTGGATGAGGAGCACACAGCTCACAGACTGGTAACAATGTCAGTAATATCCTAGAAATGGCAAAAGCAAGCATGAATCTAGCATTTCTAAATGATGGGAGAAAGAGCAAAACAAACCATGTTTATACAGAGTTTTGACAAAAAGAAGGTAAGAGAGCTTTAGGTCTACCTGAGGGGGAGCTGATTCATTTGAACAAGAGGAAGTAATATTACAGATCTATCAGCTCACAGAAGGCCTCCTGAGAATAGACTCATATGATTTTAGACCACAATTTCTTGTGTTTCTGAAGAACTATCTAAGCAAGATTCAGGTAACAAGGAGGTGTGTAGAATTAGCTCTTGAGTCTGGAAGACTCAAGGACCAAGAGCTGGTGTGGACCAGTGCACAAGGGCTGACCACCAATGCTGTCTGGACCACAAAGGAGCTATCCTTACGATCACATCATGCCCAGGCTTCCCTAAGAAATCAATCTTCACATGGGAAGAAAGATACTGAGAAAAATATGACACTGGATGATTGCAGAGGTAAAACAATCCAGCAGACTACTACAGCAGTGAGTGATCAGCCAGTCAGGAGCAGCTGCTAAAGAACTTAATTCCCCAATTTACAAATAGATCTATGACTAAGCTAATTTCCTAACACAATCCAGCAGCAAGTGTATGGAGGCATTTGCTATATCTATATTATTCCTCTCTGGAATCACAGAAAGATTCTGCAGGCCAGTCAAACTACCTGTAATACCTGCACATTGACATTAAGTAAGGAGGCTATCTAGCATACTACAGGAGACTCGTAGCATGCTGTGAGTCTACCCATCAGAGGAAAAAGAGATAGGGAGTGGCACTTTTAGCTTACCACCTGGGAACCTCTCCATAGATAAGAGTTCTGTCAAACGTGGGCAGGGGGGAAGCAAATTTTGACAAATTGTGGTGTTTGGTGGTAGAAAACAGCCAAAGTGTAGGGTTGCTCTCACGCTTTTCCTAGATGGAAAGTACACAGTAAAAGTTAAACGAAATGTGAAAAACTTGAACAAAATGGAAACAAGGAGCAAACACCAGTCAGGGCACTGAAAACCCCTTAAATAATATAAATTGTGACTATGGATGTCTCTTAACCTAGACTACCTACAATGATTAGTAATGTTTATGACGTTTCAATAAAAGGACATACTGGAGTAGCAGGAAGATGTTGCTGAACTTCAGTAGTTAAAGATGGAAATAAAAACCTTTTAGAGCACACACAGAGCACAGGTTCCCATGGCACTGCAGTCCACATACCACACCTATGAGATTCATACTACCAACCAAAACAAACAAAAAAGAGCAATCCTTTAAGGAAATTTACAGGCTGTGGCTTAGTCCATGCTATAACATTTTGATAACCTCTGATGTTGTTTTAGTGGTAATAAATGCTACTTGGACAGCAAAACTCTAGTGAGTTTCATCAACAACAAAGCTCAAACTTCTTCTCAGAAACTCAAATGCATGATATAACTGATATAAGTGATGAAAACATGAAAATTCTCACCGGTCTCCCAGCCAAATCAGCTAGGGTAAGAAACAATTTATACGCTAAAGTCACAAGCTATATATATGGGAAATTACTCTTCTTCTCTTTAATATAAATAACACACACACATCCCCGTGTATAATATGCAAGTTCATGAAAATGCCGTCACTGCCTTTGAACTGTACATTTCCAGGAACCGAAACTTACAAGTTTGAAAACTTCTAACAAAAAGTATTATAGTAACTAATGTTGTTTTCAACTGTTTCTCTTGGTTACAAATGTATTGGAAAGCTTTGCACAAGACGCAGTCTGTGTAACTCTCTCTTATTGTGGGGCTGTTTTCTTCAGTGTGTGGGATGCTAACAGGTGTACTCATCATGACGTTCCACACCAAATGCTATTCTCATGTTGCTTTAGTCATCAGTTCGAGATTCAAATCCAAAATGCATAACTTTGCACCCTCTTTTGTAAATGTTTCAAGAGTCAACTCCCAAAGGAAGTATAACCTTCAGGACAGTGTGCCTGGGACTCCCTGCCTTGTGAAAACTTCATTGTTACCCTTCACACAAGCTCTAATAGAATGACTAGAAACAGCTGTTGACATATACAGTATCTAGATATGTCTGTGCTAAAAGTAAGGATAAAGCCAGAGACAAAATCTGCTTTGCTAAAGACAACTAGCAAACACAAGCATTTCTATGCATATACAATGAGGGAGAGAAGTGCTTTGGCTGCAACATACCCCAACAGAATTTTGTCTTTCACATAATAAAACCAGCTGGCACAGTGCTCAGAGTCCCTGTGAGGTGAAATCAGAAACATAGAATATCACAAGTTGGAAGGGACCCATAAAGACCATCGAGTCCAACTCCCTGCTGCTCGCAGGACTACCTAAAACTAAACCATATGACTGAGAGCATTGTCCAAACACTCCTTGAACTCTGACAGGCTTGGTGCCATGACCACTTCCCTGGGAAGCCTATCCTTGTGACAAATTGCACACACGTGTACTGTAGATCCACACAGAATCTGAGGTTTGATTGCAGAGTCCATAGTACTAATGAAAAAAAGTCCAACCATCTGGCAAGCATGTGGCCATGCTCTCCAGATGCACTGCAGTAATCCCTAAGGTTATTCATCCCCCTCCTGGCTGAGACACAAGAATCAATTTTCATTACTATTTCAGCATTCGTATGCCTATGGAGAAGTTAAGTCCTTCTTGTCAGTAAATTAAGGGACGAAGGCAATGGATGGCAATCAGGCATGATAACTTCTAGCATCTTCAGTGAACTTTTACATAACAAATGTAATTCTTTTAAAGATTCCAAGCTTATTTCAGTCTCTGAATTCTGCTATGGCTCAGCCACAGAAAGATTATACCTTATTCTAGGAAAGATACTGTCCACTTTTTTAATAACTGCATCTGACTGTATTAAGATAGTCTGTGTCTGTCCCATTCCCAATAGCATGACCTGTGACTAGTTAAGCTCTGCGAGCAAAGGCAGGCTTTTTGGCATATACATCCAGAAAAAGAGCTGTCACTGCTATGCTGTAGCATGCTATGTTAACAGCCTGCCTTGTTACTGGCTTCCTGAATAAGGCAGGTACGAGGACAACCTTCTTAATGCACAGAAAGAGCAGAAACAAACAAAAAGTATCCAATTCTGGGGCACACAACTGGCCCTTGCACAGCTCACTGCCCACCGGGGCCCTTGGCCCTCTCTGCAGAGCTGCTTCTCAGCCCCTCTGTCCCCAGCCTGCGTCAGTGTAGGGCTCTGCCTTTTTAGGGGCAGGATTCACCATTTGGCCCTGCTGAATTTCGTCAGGTCCTTGTCCATGCATTCCTCCCAGCTGCCCAGGTTCCCCTGACTGGCAGCTCTGCCCTCCAGCATATCAACAGGTAGCCCCCCAATCTGGTGTTATCTGCAGACTTGCTTAGAGTATCCTCCATCCCCTCCTCCAAACCATTGTTAAACAGAACAGGACACAGAACAGACCACTGCAGTACCCGATTTTTTACCAGTTCATTAACCAATGACCCTTGAGCCTGACCACCAAACCAGATTTTTCCCTATCTAGTTGCCCACCCATCCAAATCATAAGTCATGAGTTGGATACAAGAATAATGTGGGATACTGTATCAAAAGCCTTGCTAAAATGGAAGTAAATGACATCTGCTGCCCTAACCTCATCAAAAGATTCAATTGTTATATCAGCCAGGCAATCAGGTTGGTTAGACACGATTTATTCTAGTACCTCCCTAATGATGCCATTTAGCTTTGGATTTCCTTCCTTACACTAGTTCTGCTTTTTCTCTTGTGCAAACTGTTCTGTGGATTTTAGAGAGTGAGAATTAGTAAGTGCTCTGTGTGTTTGGCTCTGTGTGGTTGTGATACTCAGCTGGGAAGGCAAAGGAGGAAAGCAGTTTCACAACTTTATGATAGTGTTCACAGAAATAGAGAAAATTAAAAAGCAAGAAAAAACTATAATATGCCATAGAAATAGATTGTTACTACAGAAACACGGAATGGTTGAGGTTGGAAAGATCTTAGTCCTCTCTCATTTTCCCACAAAAGGCAACAGAAGACATGTTTCTTCTCCTCCAAAATTAATCTAGCAATTCAAGTGACTACAACTTAAAGTAAGATCTGTTCTAACAGGAGCCTTAAACACTTCTTCAAATATCGTTAAGTACCCTGGCTCTGTCACAGTTTTACAGAGATCTTCTTCAAAACACCCAGAATGTAAAGAACAATTTCCTGTCTTCTTAATTTGTAAACAATCTAAGTAACTTAGCAGAAGATGATACTTCAATACACATAAGAAGTAGAATTTAAACACACTGGTTTGAAATTCTGTGCCAGAAAAGTTTTCTTTGAAATCGGCAGGAAGCCTTCTCTGTGAGGGTCACCCACTTACAAAAAAATCCTTTGATGGGAGAGGTTGCTCTTGGGCTGATACCAGCTGTGCTGTCCAGCATAGGCAAAACATGTTCAGACACGCTAATCCATGCAGGAGCCTTTCTAGGTTGAAGCATAAAATAAGACTGCATAAGCCCTTGAAGAAACAGGGGCCTTTATTTTAAAATTTCTTTTAGTAGTCACAAAGTCTTCTATAACTGACTTGCTGTAAACTTCCTCAGATTGTTTTAATTAGAAAGCTTTTGGACTTTTTTATCAGGACATTTATAGGAATTCCTGTCATTTATTCATAGCTGTATACTTTTTGAGATATAAGACAGATGCAGCACTAAGAAAACTGTGGACTTTCTGTTACCCAACATCTGTCTATTGCACAGTGCAAGGCCTGCTCAGAATGCTTTGCAAAAAGTTTATTTTTCTCTGGTACTTTTTCACAGGTGGCATATTAAGCTGAGACCAAAGTCTGTTTGTTTCTGAGAACTGCAAATAAACATATTTCTTAACAAGAGTCAATCAGATAGAATATCACAGAATCACAGAATCACTAAGGTTGGAAAGGACCTTCAAGATCATCAAGTCCAACCATTAATCCAGCGCCACCGTGTCCCCTAAACCATGTCCTGAAGTGCCACATCCACACGTTTTTTGAACACTTCCAGAGATGGCGACTCCACCACTTCCCTGGGCAGCCTGTTCCAATGCCTGACCACTCTCTCAGTGAAGAAATTTTTCCTAATATCCAATCTAAACCTCCCCTGGCGCAACTTGAGGCCATTTCCTCTCATCCTATCACTGGTTACTTGGGAGAAGAGACCAGCGCCCTCGTCGCCACAACCCCCTTTCAGGTAGTTGTAGAGAGCGATAAGGTCTCCCCTCAGCCTCCTCTTCTCCAGACTAAACAACCCCAGTTCCCTCAGCCACTCCTCATAAGACTTGTGCTCCAGACCCCTCACCAGCTTCGTTGCCCTTCTCTGGACACACTCCAGCACCTCAACATCCTTCTTGTAGTGAGGGGCCCAAAACTGAACACAGGATTCAAGCTGCGGCCTCACCAGTGCCGAGTACAGAGGCACAATCACTTCCCTACTCCTGCTGGCCACACTATTTCTGATACAGGCCAGGATGCTGTTGGCCTTCTTGGCCACCTGGGCACACTGCTGGCTCATATTCAGCCGGCTGTCAACCAGCAACCCCAGGTCCCTTTCTGCTGGGCAGCTCTCCAGCCACTCCTCCCCAAGCCTGTAGCGTTGCATGGGGTTGTTGTGACCCAAGTGCAGGACCCGGCACTTGGCCTTATTAAACCTCATACAGTTGACCTCTGCCCATCGATCCAGCCTGTCCAGATCCCTCTGCAGAGCCCTCCTACTCTCCAGCAGATCAACACTCCCACCCAGCTTGGTGTCGTCTGCAAACTTACTGAGGGAGCACTTGATTCCCTCATCCAGATCATCAATAAAGATATTGGGTAAGACCGGCCCCAGAACCGAGCCCTGGGGAACACCGCTTGTGACCGGCCACCAGCCGGTGTCAACTCCATTCACTACAACTCTCTGGGCTCAGCCATCCAGCCCGTTCCTCACCCAGCAAAGAGTAAACCCGTCCAAGCCACAAGCCGCCAGTTTCTCCAGGAGAATGCTGTGGGAGACGCTGTCAAAGGCTTTACTAAAGTCTAGGTAGACAACATCCACAGCCTTCCCCTCATCCACTCAGCGGGTCACCTGGTCATAGAAGGAGATCGGGTTGGTCAAGCAGGACCTGCTTTTCATGAACCCATGCTGGCTGGGCCTGATCCCTTGGTTAATATATTTATGCTCCACCAAGCGCCAAATCTTGCTTGCTCTAACTTTGGTGGACAAACTGACCTCATCTACAGCCAAGTTGGAAACAGAGAACTCCAAAGTTTTCAATTCATCTTTACCTTTTAAATGAAGAGAGCTTTTAATACACCATTCTGCCCTCAGTCCTCAAAGCTGCAGGTTGCACAACCAAAACCTACTCATTTTAGGCTAAGCAGCTACAGCTGTCCCTTCCAGACACAGGTCAGAATGCAACTTACTATGAATGAGAGCAAGAGTTGTAAGTTGTGTAAGGCTCCTCTGCAGCCTGCCATTCTTAATAGGGATCAGTTGCCTTCAGGCTCTGACCTGGCCAGTGAACACCTCTCAGACCCAAAACCCAAGTTGTGTGCCAAGTAAAAGGAGGTAAGCCACACGACTGCCTAGCCTCTCTTGCCACTCATCCATAAAGGACAACACAGAGTTTTCTAATGATATTTCACACCACACTGATGTGTTTTCTGTCCTTTTCTTCACAAGCAATGAAATGTAGCCACTGAAGAACACAAGATGCAGTATCCATTAATTCTACCCTGAAAAGTTCAGAAGTATGCAATACATTGAGAAAGGTTCATTCTCATCTTTGGCTGAGAAAGTATCTGAGAGTCTGACTGCTACTGTCCTGAAAAGTGTCAAGAACACTTACCCACATACATCCAAAATGTGGCATGCCATAGCCACAGTGGGCCGCATATTTTCATCAGCAGGCTAGGATAGTGAAACACTGGATAGCCAAGAATACAGTGGGCTTGTAAGAGTCAAATACACTACACTATATTAAAGCATACAAATCCAGCATCAAAGAAAATACAAAGATGACAAAGACAGCTCCTTAAGGATATCCTTGAAAATATCTGCAGTGATAAATCACCTCCACTGCTTAAAAAACATTCAGGGAAGGAAGGGTAACAGCTAGATTACAAGCACATGGTAGGAATAAAACTAAGAGGCACACTAATGAAAGGACATCAGTGCCTTGTAATGACAGTTATTTTTTTCTCTACAAATTTTTTGAAACATGTCTGTATATAAAACATTTAGCTGCAAAACATATTTGAAAGCTGATACAGGAGAACTACCATTCTTTACTAGATATACAAGTACAGAGAAGACATATATGGCTATTTTTAATATTGCGATGTTATTTAAAAAGTTACAAATCCTGAACAAATTTCCATCACAGTGCTCAACAATTTTATATTAGGCTTCAAACATGTTAAATTATATTCACAAAGGTTTTATGCAGTTGTCCTTCTGCAGCATTCCAGAACAGAACCTGTCCTTCTGCTCCATCTAATTTAAAAACTGTTTGTACGTGACATGGACTCTGTTTGACAGAGGTGTCTTAAAAAATTCACAGCAAGCCTATTCCAGATAAGAGAAAGTGAGACTGACTTATCCTACTGAAGGAAGATAAAAAGAGTGAGGTCACGACTGGCATAACTTGAACAAATCACAGTCACAGAGCAAATGCAGTACCAACCGTGTAGAAAGATGTATTTATAACTTGGAGAAGTCTTTATGTTGGAAGAATCCCTTACACTCCCAACAGTAAAGGATGTCTGTGTAGAGAAAGAAATGCACAGTGTCTATCCTGCTTCTGGCATAAACATCTTCATTAAAACAGTTGATCAACAATACAGAAGAAAAGCAGATGGTTGCAAAGAAACAATAAGCTACAGATTCACAAGAAAAGACAGATGAAAAAATCCATGCAGGATTCATAAATGAAGAATTCAAGGAAACAATCACAAAGGCACAGCTAGAATGTGGTATGCTGTCCTCTGTGGCCAGAGGTATATGTTTCTTTAACTGCTCCTGCTTGTTAAACAGCGATAAAAGGTCCCCTCCATTAATTCATCCAAAAACTTTCTTCAGTGTTTAGAGAGGAAAGACTAAGCTTTACAAGGAGAAGCACTTACACTGGACAATACACCCCTCAACAAAAGCATACAGGAAGGGCCCAGTGCTTCCAGAGGAAAGATGGTCTCCTTGGGTCTCCATTCCCTGGTTAAGACCATTGACTGCCAGCAGCACTGTCCTTGCCAGTACCAGGCCCTGGAAACCACTTGTAGAGGAACAGTCAGCCCTTCTTTCTTCACCTTCCCATCAACCTATATCAACTTTTGTGCATAGCCTGACTTTGACATAATACAGTACACACTAGCCCATTGTTCAAGCCTCATTATGCCCTTGTGGTTTCCTTCTATTATAACTGTGTTTTAAATGGCAAAGAGAAATGTTCCATTATTTGTTAGCGGAGAGAATTTGCTTCTCTAGGGCTTCCACGTAGGAGTGAGAGACAAAAGCAAACTGACCTAAGCTGAGAATGAAGAGAGGACCTCTTTTTGGGCAATTCCTACCAAACAGCCACCCCTTTCTTTGTTTCCTCATTCTCATAATGAGGAGAAAACTCCTGGAGCAGTGTTGCTCCTCTCTAAGCAGTAAGGGAGCGCAACCCACCTGATAACGAGTAAGCAGAAACCCAGCCTTTGCTGTAACTGCGCAAACTTTGCCAGGTACCTGGGCAACATAACTGTAAGATGACAGTTGAATTAGTATTTTTCATCCTGTCTTAGTGTCATTCATCGCTGCTTACAATGTTTGGGGCTCCTGTCCTAAAGAAACGAGCATACAGAGCCATTTAAGCAATGCTTCCTGCTGTGTTTCAGGTAAAATGGACCCCACTCTAAACCAGCACCCTGAATTTACGAGTTTCTTGCTGCCAGGGCCAGCCTCCTTCCTGCACCCAAGACAGCTTGTTTAGAGCTCATCACATCTTGATGTGATGAATAGCCCTTCACTGCTTGAAGACACTTCTTTAAACAAGTCTGAACAGTCACTGTGACTACAGGCCCCCTTAAAACCTGCCTCCAGCTGACCAGACAGTGAATGGACGATCGGCAGACAGAACACTGATGTCTCAAAGCTGCATTAAAAGATGGGCCACCAGATGCAAAGTGGCAGGGTGCTGCATGGCACGGTGCTGAGATTTGCTCAGGGTAAGTATAATCAGAGCACCTACATGCTGTTGAAATGACCTGGCTGTAGAAACGAGGTATCAGAAGTATTAGCACAGTTCTCTCAACAACCTTCTTTTCCTCTACCAACTTGACAGCTATTTTCCACGCCCACCCAGATTCGTAATTCCTACAGACACATTTTTTACTCACCCTTGTGATTCTCATTTTGTAGACCATTAGCTAACATCTTAGTATTTAATTTCCTTTCCTGTTATGCAGACATCAGATAAATCAGAATACAAGGATATGAAAGAATAGTTTGTTGAACAGGGTACACAGCTTCTCATTCCGCACAAGAAAAAGAACACCAACCTAAGGGTACATATTGCCAGAGAATTGAAGTCCGGAGACGTACTGCCACAATCCTGTTGATGTTGGAGCATATTAAAGCAGATGTTTCCTGTCAAGTGTTACACTCTCCCAACAGTACATACTAGTAAATTCCAGCAGTCACTTCAAGCAAACACATGTAAATGTTAAACATCTTGAGTGAATTCTCTTGTAATCCACTGCTCTATTTGTTAATGCTGTATTCCTAAGCAACATTTAGACCCCTCTGGATTATTTCTTCCTTCTGTTTAAGTTTAATAATGCACCGTGAAAAACTATTAAACAACACATCACCATGCACACAAGTGAAAAAGCATCACATTTTCTAAATCCTTTCTTTCAAGTACTATGTATGATTATTTTTTTTTTATCAATACGGAAAAGCTCTGCTACAATGATCTAGGCTAAACTGTGGCCACACAATATGGACACACCATTAGAAGAGCTGTTTTTAATTTGCTTTCTAGCACAGACTTCAGGAGAGAGGCTCAGAAGACAGTAGCCAAGTGGACAGGAATCGATCCAATTCCCTCACATGAGAGCTACTCTTATTACCAAGGTTCAGAAGTAGGCCAAATGAAATAGCTGGGTACACTACAATAAGATCCATTTTATAGACACAATCAAATTACACCTTTCAGACAATAGCAGGGCTCTAATGACCAAAGAAGTGTTATCCCAGAGACACTGTGATCACACCATCAAATACAATGATGTATTTCTAGCATAATTCATCATTCCCTCATGAAAAAAAATTAAGGGGTGTTCACATACATGATTCTTTTGACCATCATTACCTCTGTTTCCCTACTCTGGTAACATCTGTTGGGAAAAAATTTCCAAGCATTTTGATTTTTTATGGAGTAATTTTTAAATCCTAATTAGATGTGCTTGAAGCTAGTATTTCCTAACTTCTTCAGGAAGACTAACAAGTAGAATATAAGTTCTGTTTCTTTTAATAGGCACTAATTCTGCTATCCTACTGCACCTACTATTACAAATGTTGCTATGTCCTTTTCAATCATTTTTATTTTAACACAGTTTCTCTATTTCCAGTGTTAGAACAACAAAATACAGAAAATAAGGAATATCAACACTCAACAGCACAGTAGAAATCCTTCTTTAAGTACTCTGTTTATTAAGTGTGCTCTCCCTCCCTTGTTAATCAAGTGTTGTTCTTACTCTTGTCCATACTATCACGTGATGTAGATAACGGTTTGCCTGAAAGTCCCTTCCCTTTATTTATTTCTTCTAATTCACTAACAAAAGTATTTCAAACAACCATTTCCATGCAACTAAATGGTACTGCACATGCATTAAAGGCCAAATTACGACTAACTCAAGCTGTCATACCTGAAGATTAAATGTAGGGAGGTAAGTGGGACATGTCTAAGAAATCCATGGATGTAGACTGATATGACTGAGAACAAAACTTACAACTTAATCTTTGTATATAAGAAGGTTTGCTATGTATCTAATACCTCAATGGAATAAATGCTAATTTGAATGAATAAGAGTTTAGACATGAGAGAAATATTTAAGTATTTAAGGCATTTGTTTTAGAAGTTGTACTGGGTGTACGTGTCAGGGTTTGCCAGTGGGGTCCTGCAGGGGTGGCCCCTGTGAGAAGAGGCTGGGGCTGCTCCACGCTGGACACAGCCAGTTCCATTCAGCTCCAACAGAACCACCACAGGGCACAGCTGAGCCCAGCAAAAAGCTGCCCAGCAGTGAGGACTGAGGAAAAAACTGCCCTGTGAACACCAAGGTCAGAGAAGAGGAAGGGGCAGGAAAAGCTGCTCCTGGTGTTGGAGCAGAGATTACCCTGCAGCCCATGGAAAGAACCACATTGCAGCAGATGCATATTTCCTGACAGGAAATGCAGCTGGTAGAGAGCCCACACTGGACCAATTTTTTTCCTGAAGGACTGCAGTTCCTGAGGAGAGCCCACGCTGGAGCAGGAGAACAGTGTGAGGAAGAAGGAGCAGCAGCGGGGAGCTGTTATGGACTGACCCCAACCCCATTCCCCATCCCCCTGCACTGCTTAGGGTAGAGGAGGTAGAAGAATGATGGGAGTGAAGCTGAGCTTTGGGAAGAAGGACTGGGGGGGAAGGTGTAAGTTTAATTCATGGGTTTTCTGTTTCTCATTATCCAAATCTATTTTAATTGGCAATAAATTAAATTCATTTTTCTCAAGTAGAGTCTTTTGCCCATAACAGTAATTGGCAAGTGATCTCCCTGTCTTTATCTCAACCCATTAGCACTTTCATCCTATTTCCTCCCCCCGTCCTGTTAAGGAGGGGGAGTGAGAGCATGGCTGGGTGGCCATCTGGCAGCTAGTCAGCCAAGGTCAACCCACCATTGATATTTGGATGCATATTTTGATGTTCATTTCAGAAGCTTCTAACAAAAGCTTTAGCATTGATATAACTACCAATGCTGACTCGGTACCAAAGGTTAACCAAATAGCTAATAGTTGCAAAGAAGGCAGAAGCCAAGCAGTTTTGGAAAGTTATGCAAACAGGAGAGATTACACCTAACATCAGATGACATTTCACTCAAAACTTTTTACTTATTTCATGAAAATAACTATTTGGAAGTTCATTAGGATTTGTTTCATTGAGTCCATTTTGACCAATACCCACAAGCTCTCACTGTCAGATGTTTCACTCAGCTTAACAATTCATACTTTCTACTGTAACTAGCACTATGTAACACAAGAGTCTTCTTCTAAAGACGAGTGAGGTGAGGGATGAGTGGAAGTCTTAAGCAAGGAACACCTACCCTCAGTAGAGAAAGAACACGTTGAGGAACACTTAAACAAACTAGACATATACAAGTCCATGAGGTCTCAGGTGCTGAGTCATTTCAAGGCCACTCTGTTACCTTCGAAAGATTGTGGCAATTGAGGGAGCCTTCTCAGGACTGAAAGCAAGCAAATATCACTCCTACCTTCAAGCGTGGCAAGAAAGAACATCTAAAGAACTAAAAACCAGTCAGTCTCACCTTAATCCCTGGGAAGGTGATGGAGCAACTAATCTGGAAATCATTTACAAACTCATGGAGGACAAGAAGGTCCCTTGAATGGGGATGAATGGATTTATGAAGAGGAAATCATGACTGACCAATCTGAGAGACTTCTACAATGAGGTGGCTGGCTCAGAGAATAAGGGAAGAGCAGTGGATATTGTCTATCTTGACTTTAGCAAGGCTTTCAACTCTCTCTCCCATTACATCCTCACAGATGAAACCATGAAATATAAAATAGGTAAGTGAACAGTGAGGTGAATTGAAATGGGGCTGAATTCAAAGGCTCAAATGGTTTTGATCAGCAGCACAAAATCTAGCTGGAGGCCAGCCATCAGGAGTGTCCCCCATAGGTCAATACAGTGGCCAATACTGTTCAACATCTTCATTAATGACCTGGGCGATACGGCAGAGTGCACCCTTAGCAAGTTTACAGATTATACCACAGTGGAAGGAGTAATATAGCAAAAGATTGTCCTGCCATTCAGACAGACTTCAAGAGGCTGGAGAAACTGGCAAACAGGAACCTCATGAAAGTCAATACAGGGCAATGCCACCAAGCCCTACACATGGGGAGGAATAATCCCTGGCACCTGGGGGACAAACAGGTGGATAACAACTCTTCAGAAAAGCACCTGAGGTCTTGGTGGACCATGAGCTGACCACAAGCCAGCAGCAAGCCCTTATAGCAAGAGTGGCCAACACCACTCTGAGTGGCATTAGAAGATCATTGCCAGCAGGTGGAGGGAATTGAGCCTTTGTCACTATTTAGTACTGGTGATACAAAACCTGGGGTCCTGAGTCCAGTTCTGGAAAAGGGCCACAAAGTTAACTAAGGGATTGGAGCATCTGTCATACTAAGAGATGCTGAGAGAGATGGGATTGCTAAATCTCAAAGGCAGAAGACTCAGGGGGAAAACCTTGTCAATGTGCATAAATACCCAATGGGGGGTGAGGGAAATAATGAAAACAGACTAGGCTCTTCTAACAGTGCTCAGTAACAGCAGAAGACACAATGGGCAAGAACTGAAATCCAGGAAGTTTTCTTTCTATCGATGGAAAAACATTTCTACTCAGAGAGTGGTGAAGTACTGGCACAGGTTGCCTAGAAAGACTGTCGAGTCTCCATTCTTGAAGACACTCAAAACCCAAGTGGACATGGCTCTCAGCAATCCACTCCAGCTGACCCTGCTCTGAACCAGGGTGCTGGACTAGATGATGTCCAGGCATCCTTTCCAGCCTCCACTATTCTGTGATTATTTCTTTTCTGCCAGAAGCAATAGTCACAGTACAGTTTAAATTAAATATTAATGTTTTCTTTCTAGTGCATGAGCTTGAAGCATGAGCTTTATAGGTAGATATACAAAAGGGTTCTGTGATAGCTGTCCCTGGAGCACGTAAGACCAGTCCATTAGAAAGGAATAAAAGGGATCAAGAAGCAAAAAAAGCAATAGATTTAAAGCATACACTAGAAAGCAGTAATCTGAAACTTACTGCAGGACTGAAGAAAGTAGCATTTTCCATTCTTTTTGAATGTTCTACTCTGAGCACAAAATACTTTCCTTACTGATTTTATTATATTGGAGGTCAGACATGCAGCAGCAAACACAGCAGGGATGCTGTCCCTCACACTAAAAAACATGCTGACATCACGTTTTGGAAGAGAAAGGATTTCCCTTCCTATTGCAGAAGTACAGATTGAGGTTTTAGAATTTTAATACTAAACATTATACTGGTATGCTAATTGTACATAGAATTGGTCAATCTTTCTTTTTTTTTTCCTGCCTCATTATATTGGGAATATTCTTGTCCTTCCAAAAGGTGCTTTTTTTTTCTTGCAAGTTAGCTAGTTAGCCTATGGGAATGGAATCATGAATGCCTTACGCATCATCTTTTACACCCACTGTCCACTCTAAGATTTCCCTGACACTAGTGGAACTGTCCCTTATGTTTATAGATACATGAAATTGGAATTCAGTCCAACATGAAGCCTGTACTGATATAGTACAGGTGGCCAGCAGGAGTAGGGAAGTGATTGTTGTGCCCCTGTACTTGGCACTGGTGAGGCCACACCTTGAATCCTGTGTCAGTTTTGGGTCTCTCACTACAAGAAGGATGTTGAGGTGCTGGAGCGTGTCCAGAGAAGGGCAACGAAGCTGGTGAGGGGTCTGGAGAATAAGTCTTCCACGGAGCAGCTGAGGGAACTGGAGTTGTTCAGTCTGGAGAAGAGGAGGCTGAGGGCAGACCTTATCACTCTCTACAACTACCTCTCTTCTCCCAAGTAACTAGCAATAGGACAAGAGGAAATGGCCTCAAGTTGGACCACGGGAGGTTTAGATTGGATATTGGGAAAAATTTCTTCACCGAGAGGGTGGTCAAACATTGGAACGGGCTGCCCAGGGAGGTGGTGGAGTCGCCATCACTGGAAGTGTTCAAAAAACGTGTGGACGTGGCACTTCAGGATATGGTTTAGTGGGCATGGTGGTGTTGGGTTGATGGTTGGACTTGATGACCTTAAAGGTTTTTTCCAACCTTAATAATTCTGTGATTCTGTTAGCCACTACTTCAAGCAATATATTGGATTTCAGACAACGACATTCTACCATTTTACTGAAAAATAGCTCTTACAGACAATCATCTTTCCTGGAAGTTCAGTGGTTCCTTATGGTGGGCTTCATTGGGAATCCTGGAAGACACGATGGCTCAGTAACTCATGCAGCGAACCTCTGAGGAAGGTGTTTATGATATTCCTTAACATGTTCCTATCCGTTTAGCCAGCCAATATATAGGAAAAGTGACTTGCTTAACATGAACTACTTTCTGTGATTTCAGGTCTAAGCTGGACTCTTCGATGAGTGAGTTCAGCACTGGCATTCATAAATTAAATAGATTATACAATTCTGGCGACCAAAGCATGAGAATCTCTGGACAACTTTATAGTGTTTTTACAGACAATTAAAATTCAGGTATTTTGTATTGTCATGTGTGTAAATGAGTCACAAAATAAAAGTGACCAAGTTAGAAAACATGCAACTTTTAAATCTTCAGGAAAACAAAGACAACCACAAAATTAAAGAAAAAAATTCAAAGATCCTGAATACAAACTGCAACTTCATAATAATAACTATTTGCAGAATGGCTGGAAAATATTTACATCCTTCCATCATTATCAATTGCTCAGTTTTATTTAATAATCAGACTTAGCTCCACAGAACTAAATAAGGCAGTAATCACCATGAAACGATTTGTACTCCAGAAGGTCAAGTAAATATTGTCAAGAACATAATTCAAATAGTGACAGTGTTATTGAAGGAGACTTCAGTACATTCATACTTTAACATATTTACTGAACTTTAAGAAGACAGACAAACATATTTAAATGTCACTGTTTCTTCAAGTCTTACAGGAATGCAGATATCCTGGATTTTATATCCAAAATGAACCTCTGTTTATTTTATCTAGTAGTCCAATATAATGGTAGCTTTCACTTAAACAATGGGATTTTTGGATCTCTAAACAGAATAAACAAAATACAGCAAATCCTGACCTAACAGTATTTCATTAAACTAGACCATCTACCTACAAGTAAGGAATATTTCCCTGAAGACTCTGTAGAGCATTAGAGGAAGCAGCTAGCTCTGAACTTAGTAACTTTCAGAAATTTCCTGAATAGGGAAGCACCCTAATATCCTTGCTTTTCAAAGAGCAATCAACCTTTTCGTACAACCTACATTTCACTTTAAAACTACTGTTTCCAGATTGGACACATTTTAACAGGGAGAGGAGATCATCCTTCTGTTAGTAAAGCTGTGCAACCAGAGCAACACCGAGACACAAGCAACGCAGTGAATGCTCTTTCCACACAAAAGGTACCAGGCAATAATATTTAGCTTAACCCTCCTATGCCAATATTTACAGAAAATTTAGGCCTGGATGAGACTTGTTAAAAATTCAGCTGCTAACACAGGATGCACATCGAGCAAATCTTATGACCAGACTGGACTTACCAGAAATAGCTTCAGGTATACTTTCAACCTGGCTTGAAACTGGGAATGGATTTCATGACTGCCTGCAGTCCCTTCTGGGACATTTTGTATCATAATATATAGGTTTTGTTTGGATATTTTTAATTCTTGTTTAGTACTGAATTAGTACTTTATCTGTTTTAAATGTCTAAGACTTTCGTAAGAAGTAGATAGTAGATCAGACTGTAAACCATTATATACTAAGAAAAAGAGTAAAAAAGTTATTTGGAAAAGCAATTACCAGCCAAGTGTTTGTACTCTCAAAAAGATTTAACCTATTTATTTCTTTTCCAGGCTGAATTAAACTACTTTCATCCAAGTAAAGGTTTGTAAAATTAGTCTAGGTAAGATAAAAATATCATCGAAACTGTAAAAAAAAAAAAAAAGCATACAAAAGATTGTGAAAATTAGAAGCTCTTATCAAAAGACTTCACAATTTTGGAATTGCTATGTAGTACAAAACAGCGGTAACTGATGTAATGACCAAGGTGATACAAACAGATGTTTCATCTTACTTGTCCAGGGCTGTGCTGGTAGGCATGCTTCTGCCAAATCCTCGGACACCCATCTGACAAAAGTATGGAATGCAAGACAGATTGGCAGCAATTATAGCCAGTGAATCTGACGCGTTAACAAAGAAACCATTTTGGCCAAGGATCATGTAGCGGTCCTGGAGAAGAAAAGAAATTCAAAAAAGCATCTTAAATTCCATGTTTTGGGGATTCATAATTTCTTTCATTAGATCCACTGTAGGTAGGAAAAAAGAACAGGCTTTGGGTTACTCACATCCCTTTTCGGGCAGAATAATTTACTGGCATCATCCTGGCAAGTCTATATTCTTGCTATCACACCATCACTCCCTCCAGCCTTGCAAATCAGAGCTCCAGATCAAGCCCTGGCTTCAGCCGCCTACATGATACTTCAGTAGGTCTGCTCCTGCCAGGGAATGCTTGTGTGGGAGAATCTTTTTGCCAGACGCGCACTACACAGGGAGTAGGAGGGTGTTTTGTGTTTACTGACAACAGAAAACAGCTTCTGTTCTTCAGAACCTTTTCATCTTTCTCCCACCCTGGCAGGACAGAAAGTTGCTTCTGTAATACTTCGCTGTTTATAATGCTGATAATATGACATTAAAAAAATTAAAACAGAGATTATGATTCAGTGCTTTATCTAGCTAAAAATCCCTCAATTTACGATGTTAACCAAAAAGGACTATTTACTACTTACAGCGACAATTCCATATTATCTATACATTATCTATACGTATTATCTATACATCTTCCTTACCAGGGGATAAAAGTGTTACTCCAGTACAAGATAAAATCAGCCTAATATTTAAAGAATTCTCACTCTGCATTCAAATCCTGCTTGATTCGCAGTCATCTGCAGATATAAGTTACCACACATGTGCCTGATTTATGTGTTGCAAATGCTATCATCTGTACCTGAAAGTAATACCACTTTCAGCTTCGAAGGCTTCCCGAAAAGCAGATCTATTATACTTACATGTCCCATATCTGACCCCAGACAAAACAAAAACTATGGTGAAACCTCCAGACAGATCAAAATACTTACCCCGTCAGCATCAAAAGCAGCTCCAAATCCATACTCGCCACCTCTCATAGCCTCCAGCAAGGCAGTTGCATATGTTAAATTGGGATCAGGAGGCTGTCCACCAAAATCCTCAAGAGGAATACAGTTTATGGCAGAATTTGCAGGAGCTCCCAATTCATCACACAGGATTCTTCTCACATAAGGTCCCATAACTGCAAAAACAGAAATCTGCCATGCAATCACAAAAGCATATGCTTGACGTTCAAATTTTTCACAGCACCATGGAAACTTGATACAAAACATACTTTCAGCAATTCTTTGTATCTGTCCTAGCAACAAAAAACAAACTATTATTTCACAAAGTATGTGACTGTCCCACCAGTAAATAACTAATTGGCAATTCAGCATTAAAAACACCGTTCCCTACTAGTGGAAGTGAAAAAGTAATCACTGAATGGTGAAAGGTGCAAGTTTTATTTACCCATTATTAAGTAAAGAAACTATCACACACATAGAGGGTTTTTTCTCACTAGAATAAAAATAAGATGCTATTCTATGCGTCCTGGAATGCAAACGACAGTTTAACACATAATAGCAAGGAAAGTAAACAGTAGGGGAATACAAATGGGAAATACACTTACCTCAACAGTCCAGTTCATGTTAAAATGACAACAGGTTTGTCCACCAAAGAATTTTACCACGTTTTAGTTACAACAATGTAGATGATAAATAAAAACTTTCTCAAAACTAACTCCGGAATAACTTCTTTATTTTGTTAAAGAAATGGCCAACAAAGATCCCAGCTCATGCTATTACGTATCTTAATTAATATACGCGCTCAGTGGCTAAACGGACATTAACAGCTGACGGAGCTCTCTGCATCCCTGAGGCAGGTGTGAACAGGTCACGCAGAGGTCAAAAATTCGTGAGTGATTGCTCGCTCTCTCGCGCTTTTTCTCCTACCTTACTCCCAAATCTTGCTAACCGGAGCAACTGTAACCAGAGGTAAAACTATGTGAGAAACTTGTGTTTCAAGAAAATTTAGATGCTAATTCTGTAAAATATATAGTACACAGTGATTCAGGTTCTTATCAAGAGTAGACTCCTGACAAATTACTCTTTTCTATGTCAATGTTAAACTATCGATGCCTACCGCATTAATGTTCATTATATTGTGGGTGGTGACTCACTTTTGGCTAATGCATCTCATCCAGAAAGTCTTCTGATCTGGTGCCACCAAGAGAAGGACAAACCCCAACTATCTTTGGTAGATTGCTCCAGTGGTTACTTACTGTTACCTATAAACATGTGAGCTACATTTCAGTTTGAATTTGTCTGGCCTCAACTTCTCGCTATTAATTCTTTTTGATATTTTTGGGAATAGAAGACTGAGAAATAATTATTCTGCAGGAAAAAAAAAACACTTTGTTGTATAAGCAAATATTCTTGTACGCGCTTGCTGTATGTGTACTATGTATTATAGTATGGTTATTTCTCCACCAAGGTACAAAGTTATAAAGCCAATCCTCTATCACCTTGTACATAAAGTAAACAAGCTCCGTCCTTTAAAATTTATGTGATGCATCAGCTTTTCTAACCCTGGGCCAGGCTACACATCTTTTTGACAATGTGTAAAATTTTTCAACACTCAGTTATGTGTCTGGCCATTAGAGCTCTACAAACTACCTGAGTGACATTCTCTCCAGCACTGTACATGACAGGAGGCAGTGCCTTCCTCGTTGCTCCCTCTGCATTGTCCAAGGACACCATCTGCCCTTTCGCCAGTCTGGCAAAAATGGGTGTTCACACTGACTGTATGCCCACTATAATCTTTTGAACTGTGACTACCACACTGTACTAGATAAAATGCTTTACAAAAGCTTTGTAAGTGTATCCAGCTCCCTTTATCAGTCTGTTTTTGTAATCCCTTTAAAGAAAGAAACCTGGTTGGTTTGATGGAATTTGTTTTCCGTAAGATAATATTGAACAGCATTACTTACACTTCTATCCTTCAAGTCATTAGCTGTAGAAATCTTTATTTATTTTTTCATGATGTAGCCTAAGGCAGATCTCATACTGGTCTATGTTTCCCCAAGTGACACAGCTTCTCATTTTTTTAACATGGGCACAAAATTGGTCCCCTTGCTGTCTTCTGTGACACTTTCTTTCACCTTACCCCAGTACACTGAAAATTTTTAACAGTTAACGTTAGTCAGACAGAGGTCTCAGCCAACTCTACAAGGACCCTTGGGTGCAATTTATTCAGACTTAACTAATTTTATACCATTTAGAATTTACTCTTAGTAGAGGCTGCCTTGTAACCTCCTTGGTTACTGGACACTGCAACATACTTTATCACCCTCTCCATAGCAAGATTACCTCATACTCCTTGCTTCCAAATGCAGAAAGAGAACATTTATTGGATACATATGTCTTCACTTCTTTATCAAGAAAGACAAACCTCTTCGCCTAATAACAGACCTAACTCGTTGTTAAGATTGCCTTTGCTACTACTATAATGTTCAAATCCTTTCTTATTACCTTTAACCCCACTAAAAAGTCTAACTTTTATATGCTGTACCTTTACCGGGAAGCTACTTCAGTGTACCATCTTTACTGGGAAGCTACTGCAGTGTACCCCCAATTTTGTCCTGACAGCAACGTAAATTCATACCTCCATTCATGGCATCAATCCTTATTTTAATCTGGTTGGGTCCGGTCAGTAAATTTCTGATCGCGTTGAAGTCAAAGATACTTCGAAGGAGATTGAGGTAGATATCCACAGAATCCACAATTTCCACTAGAAAAATTAGGTAGAAAAGAACCACTACAGTTCAGACATGGGAAAATACCTCCTTCAGCACACTTCTACCAGCCATGCACCTCAACCAAAATCAGAGCATGCAACCTCTACATAATAGGATTTGCTCTGAAGCCCGTACAGGCAAAGTCAAAAACTTTCATTGATTTCAGTGTGGCTGCCACCAAGCTTTAAGCCTCGCAAAGATCAACAGTTTTTGCCTGCTAAAGGACTGCAGAGATAATGTCAGCTGACAGTTCCTATTTCACTGAAAACATTCATGAGAGTACATTATATCAAAGTAAACTCTTTACTTATCATTCAATAAATCACTGAACAACTTTTCAAGCTAAAATGATTTATTCTCAGAGGACTGAAGATGTCCATGCCGAGTTGAAGCCACACGTCCTATTCTTCTATCTGACAGCAGGATCTATCTGCATCATTCCACCAGGAGAGACATACAGCCTATTCTTCTCCCTTTTAGTACCTGGAATATCTGTCTCCAGTTTGCTATCTACCACTATACTTCTGCATTTTATATCTCTCTGATTTAGGAAACTTAGGTGCAGATACAACATCTGTTTTGGGATAAGGTCTTGCTAATTTGAATTCTAAATTCATAAAAGCAGAGTGCTACATTTTTCCTAGTCCTTTTGGGTGTAAAACATTAAACTAAAATGAATTAATGAAAGTAAGTTTTTCATAATGAAAGCAGTTACCAAATAACTGTCAAAAGCCATGCTTCTCAGTCATCTTGGAACATATATTACTTTTCCTGATTAAATTAAAAAGCATATGTTATACAAATGTCTTTTTATCTGGTTAAATAGGTATCTTGAAATATTTTAGTAACAAGTTAAATTATTACTTAGAATATCAGCCAGTTTTCCTCAGAAACACTGACTTCACCCTAATGCTTTTCTTTAGGATAACATGAAAAAACATGAAACAGGCATTTTTTGACCCTGAGAAAAATATGTAGAATAGATTGCAACAATACACTTGAATGGAGAAACAAAAAAATGTTTCTCAAGGCTGAAAAACAACCCGTAAAACCTATTTGAAAACAAATTAATTCTATGGTATACGCTGAAATTCTCAAGGATTCACAAAATTACTGCATATCTTCTATGCCCTGCTCCTAAAGATGCTTAAGTAGGCTCTAAGCTTTACACATACGAACAAATGCCTCAACTTCATGTTAAGATAAAAGTGCATGTAGGATTAAAGTCTAAAAATTATTTTAGCTCCTGCCAAACCCAACTGGTTTACTATCAGTTGCTCCAACACCTCTGTAGCCTTGATTCATATGAGTTAGTTCATACAACTGAAAAAGTAGAAGTTTTAAATATATCAGATGGTATCTTAAAATACCTTTTAAATTATTTTCATTCTTTCTGCACTTTCATTCTGCATTCAGGCCTGTGTAAACTTTACTTTTTCAAGCACTTGTAAGCCAATTACATTGCTTCAGTAGGGATCCCTGGGAGCTCTACTGCCCCAGGATGATGTATTCTGGGAAGAGATGATTGGGAAATTATTTTTCCTTAGAAAAATATTCAGACAAATAGCAATTATTTTTAATCTATTTTTATGCTACCATTGCAGGGGTGTCTCATTTTAATTTAGAAAAATACAATTTGGAGAGATTAAGAAGCTGAAAAAGCAAAATTTAAAACTATGGCAATCATATGATTCCAGAGTGGTGCCGGAGCTGAATTTTCTTTGCTTTTTGTTTGCCTAAAAAGCTGAACGTGTTCTTTGCAATCAAAAAAAAAAAAAACAACAACCTCATAACTGAAGATTTTTTTAAATCAAAAACTTTATCAAAATGTACTTTGTCTCCAAATATAACTTTTTGGTGGAAAATAAACTGGCTTTAATTCTAGGACATCATGAGTGAGGAAAAGTTCCTGAGGCCACACAGTGTTTTACAGTACTTGAAATATTGTCTGGACCCCTTCCTTTGTTTTTGACTCCTTCAGGACAAAATGGCTGTGTTAGCTCATTCTAAATCAAGTGTAGGCATAAAAGTACTCACATGCTTAAAATTAAACATGTGCTTAAGCACCCCCTTTTCATTTGGAGTCACTGGATGTATAGGGCCTTACACACTCCCAACTTTTCAGAAAGCGTGAGAAAAGAATGAACAAACTGAGACTCCCATGAACTCTTTTGCCAATTAGACTTCCAGGAACAAACACTCCTAGCCCAAAAATGTTTGTGTTTGGTGTTTAACTGCTAGCAAGCCTAAGCACATATATTTGACAACGGTATTTGGCTAAATGATGAGGCCTGATACACTTAAAGTCCGTAACTCAGCATCCTTCTGTGCAAAACCAATGCAACGCTTACCTACACTGCCTGATATTTTGAGAACTTGTAGTTCAGGCATTTTGAAGAATTAAAGTGTTTTTTTAAATAATTACCCATTATCATTCTGCAGCAATTCTAATGTTTAGAATCAATGGATGTAGCATGCATAAAAGCACACATTGATACCTCGGAAAGGTTTGAATTTGTTCTCCAGATCAAATTCTTGTCTTCCTAGGCGTGATAAATCAACTCGGAGATCAGGACAAATGGCATATTCCTCCAAGGTTTTGCTGATTTGATAGATTTTATCAGAAACTATATCTGGAGCAGGTCCTATAAGAAAAAATAATGTGGTGGGTCTTTCTTTTAAATGAAGTTTCCCTACTTAAAAAGTGAGTGCTATAGCAAACATTTTTCTAAATATATTGGAGTTATTAAGGAATAAACCCAAACAAAGAACTATCTTTTTAGCAAAGATCTTTTCTTCCAGTGTAACACAGGTTTAAAACATTTTTTGAAAAAATATAACATGGCAATACAGTGCGTTAATCACAACATTTTGGTTCACACAGAGTATTTTAATCCATCATTATCCTGGGCAGGGGGGATGAGGGAACCAAAAAACCCACACTTATCTTTCTTTCAGTTTATTGCTCAAAGACTTCAATTTTTTACTCTACACAGAATCTCAACATATATGTTAAAGGAAAGCCTGTCCTTCAGCAGCAGCTTCTGGTGTTTCATAGGGCTTTCTGCAAATGAACACTTGTGAAGCTGAGATAGCTCCATGTCTCACATTATTTCATTAGACATACTTATTTTAAAAAGTCTTACCAGTTTGACAGTAAGTTGCAGTTTTTCTCCAATGGCTTCATGAAATGTATCTTTGTTAGAATTCAAAATACAAAATTAACAAGCAATTATGACCTGGAACACTTATGTCATTCGGAAATAGAAATCACATCTTACTTGTGTGTTACTTTTATTGCCAAATCCTGAAGATTGGCTCTATTTTAAAAGATTTACTGTCAATCAAATAAAAGCTGCAGGCTTGACGCAAAAAATTACCAGATGAGCTATGCCATATGTAGACTGCAAGAGTTGAGCCTGAGCTACAACAAAAGCCCTTTCTGGCTTATCTGACTCTTCACTGCTTATATTAAACCCACACTTCCGCCCTGAAAAATTATTTCCTTTATTCTCTTTTATGTGCTCTCTCTCCTAATCCAAAGCCTCTGTCTTTTCAATGCTAACTTCCCCCTCCTCTAGCAATGCTGATATATTCAGTGCAGCTTTGCCACATAAATTAGTGTGTTCCATCTCAGACACAGTGCACCAGATGGTCCAAGGCAATACAAGAAGTAACAGTCACTTAACTCTTCATTTGGCTTAGAAAATTACTTCTTACGCATC